>NC_135694.1:13565970-14180970 GCF_964276395.1 Gasterosteus aculeatus | reverse complement strand
AGGCTTTTGGGGGTGACTTTAGAGGGCTGAGCAGTCAGAAAAGATCTGAGCAGTTACAAAGTATGTGCGTTTGCGGGATGGGTGGGAGTAAAGGTCACCGATGGTAAACACTGTTTGGAAAAGTTATCTTTGACAGATAATGGCAATTTTAGAAATTTTAGGGGCAAGGTTGTTGTGCCACGTAGGTAATTGAGAGCCCTTTCATATTCATCACTCCCTGTTGTGTTTGCTCACAATTAGCTTTAAAAAGTTTTAGAACGTCAGCAACAGTGTCGCTAAGGGGCTGTTAAAATGTTGCAGCTAGTCATAACTGTAGTGCCAAAGACTATTAATAAATAGTTATAACTATGACTATTATGACTTTCTAGAAAAACAAAGCCGTCTCCTTCATTATAGTGGTAGCACTCAATTGACACAGTTAGGGTGTCATCACAGAGGGCTACAGCAAATATTAGGCAGGGTTATCCAGAAAGAAACGTGGTTTGTCTCTTCAGTGTTTTGTGTCTCCATAAGCCTGAAATATTTCATTTTCCAAAGTGACTTTAGGTAGCAGCAGAGGAGCTGCTAGCTGTTAAGACCCTGGTTCCGAGACACTCTGCTCAGAGACTAACTAAGTCCTGTCCCCTCTGTTAGAAGGCCTTCGTTCCACCAGGCAGCTGAATGTCTCAGGGACGTTAATAACGCATCATTTTCTTTCTCTGGCAGCAGGTTGCTAAAGTGATCAGTGTTTTAATAAATGCTTCTGTCAAAGCTCTTCTGCATCAAGCAGACTTGGTGTTTTACATAACTAGTCTGAGACACAGAATTTTTAGCAGTAATCATATTTACAACATTTAGCTGCATTTCTAGTTGCTTAAGCCTGGGGCACGAAACAAGTTGAAATCTCAATCTGCCCCGGCATGTTTTTTTTCTGGAGGGAAAATACCTTTTGTGGGAGTCGGTGGTGAAGAAGGGGAGGGGTGGATATGTGAGGAGAGAACCACTTTATCCAACAATCCCAGTAGTTGAGTTGTGAAAAGGTCACAATATGCTTGAAGCCTCACACAAATCTTTTCTTCACATGGCTTTAGTTTTTTTTTTCTGTATGCAGAAAGCCCTGTTCAGACACATCGAATGAACACATCCCATAACTTAGTATTGTCATGTGAAAGGTGTTAAGAGAACTCCACCTCCCATGAGCTGCTGGTGGAATCATTTTAAATCCATGAATGACATTCATTCAGTGGTGTAAATGCAATAAAATTATTGAGATTCTGAAAAGCTGTGAAGAAACCAAGGCTTTCACTTCCAGCAGCGCAGATGTTCACAAAAGATGCAAGGATGATGATATCACCAAGTTGTACCGTTTCTGCTACTACTCGGTCACCTGACTACTCCCCCCTCCCACACACATGAGGCAGGATGATTCATGTTGCAGTTTTCGCCCGATGTTGAGTCAGGTTGTTTCCCCTTCTGTAATAGTGTTGTAGTGAAATCAATGAACGCAGGACTGTGTCAAAATGAGAAGTGAAACGTTTACGTGTGAAACTCTGCTATTTTGAATGTGCGGGGAAATTATAATTCAATGAAATCAGTCTTCTCAAAAATACACTCTGGCGAAACGCTCCAAGAATGAGGCAGCACAGAGGGAAAGCAGTTTAGTGACTGGTATTTCCGACTTATTGACTCAGCTACTGACAGGCACAACATGAGTCAAGCTTTTTTTTTTTACATGTGCACTGGTGAGGTATAGATACAGATTAAAGTTCAGGTTCTTGATAGAGGAAGTCTCCCTAGTGACAGGATAATACTTAATTTTTTGTGCCAAGACCTGTAAAAAATGTCCTCGCCTACTGAGGAATAATTAGATTATATATTAAGGAATGTGATTACATAGTAATAGAGAGTGACAGGAAAGTCAGAGGGCTGGCGGTGTGGGTATCTACAGATTGTTCTCAAAGGCCTCTTCTTTCTAGCCTTGGCTGTCAGCATCCGCAGGGCTGCGGTCTTTCGCTACTAGCTTTGTCGAAGCGTGTTGTTTCAACAGGTGCTTCATAAGATTTGAATTGCTACTCTTAGATGTGGATAGCTTCTTTGCAACTGCACATAATTTACAACTCACCACTACATTTTTGTCTTTAATTGCGACGAGCGAAAAGTAATGTCCATACTTCCAGGAGAGAATCTATCCGCAATGTCGTCCATGATGGTTTATTTATAATACGGGTAGATAAAATCCAGCGTTCTGAGCGGTCCTTTTCGGAGGTCAATAAATTAATGTGTTTATTTGAAAAATCCATTCCGTCACATACCGGGGTTACCGTCAGAATCTTTCTAAATACCGTGACATGGATTTCTGGCCATACCGCCCAGCCCTAGTTGTACATCAGCCTACCACTTTTACAGCACCTCAGTGGCCTAATTCCTTATAAGCATCCAAATAAAGGTTTGACAAAGGTTGATATTTAACAGCCAAGATGCTTTGGTTTCAACCAAATAACTTTATTGAGCCTGCAAGGGATCAAACCCAGACCGCCAATGCAACATCATGTCCTCCTAATTAGGATACGTACTGAAGACATGATGAGTTATTTCTGACTTTATTGTGAAATATTTCTTGTCTTGTACTTTTTGTGGTTATATAAAAATAACTGTAATATAGATATTACAGGTATTTATTTATTTATATATATATATAATATATAGAACTACTCTCTGGATTAAACACTTGAGTTTAATTAACACAGTAACTAGTGTGGAGTAGAACAATGATGCCGACAACGTTTTTTGTTTAGGGTCTGTGAAAGTAAATGCTCATTAAATTCCTCCATTCCTTCGCTCAGATAATAAACTCACCTTAACACCTGGATAGTTACCATCAGGATGGGAGGAAGATTCACCTGCATAAACATAGAAATTACAGTGCCACGAAATGAAAATCATTATCGAGTTGAATTTCTTTTCACTTTACCCTCAAGGCTTTGTGTTTTGTTGGGCTTCATCATGCTCTGTCTGTTGGTAATCCAAGACCTTTAAGCCTGCAAAGGCGCACAATGCTTTATATGAGAATTTAGCTGTGTTCTCAGGTTTCAATCCAAGGACAGAGGAATGCTGCCCACCCTCTTCTTCATGATCACACAATCTGCTGGACTTTCACATGGATACATCTTAAGGGGATTACCTCTGAATGTCTGCTTTGAAGTTTGCCATTATTACTGGTAGAACCGTTACATCTGTGTTTATTTAGTATTATACAGTAAAATAGAGAGGCTCCGTCTTATCTGTTATAACATGGTAGCCACTTAGAGAACAAGGCAGAAACGTCACAACTGCTCATAACAACATGTTTTAGCAAGGAACACCCAATTGTTATAATTAAGACAAATATTCTCTTGTTACAATGGTAGTCAAACAGCTGGGTCTCAAATGACTTTTCGAGACAGTCTACATATAGGATTTCATTTTAAAAATGTTATTCTTACCTCTATAACTATAGAAAACCTCTGCTGGAGGCTGCGTATGGCAATATATTGTACATGTACAGTTTTTGCTGTACATGTTTTAAGATCCGGCTGAGTGTCTTTAATATTAATATTACTTTCATGCATCATATTGATGTAATGAATCTGAAAGTCAGTGCTCTTTTTTTATGGAAAGACTCAAACTCTTAATTTTTTGAAGCTTTCCCTTTTAGTTAGGCATGCCACTTTTCTGCTGGATATTGTGGGAAAATGAAGTTCAGAGAATTGGGAATGGTTCCATTGCACACCTCACCATCCAAAATGAGTTTGGCTTTGTGTTTGCATGCGCAAACACTGTTTGTACAGTAATGAGAGATGCTGTTTACCCACAGTAAGCCTGGCAATATGCTCATCTTAAATTCCCGTTTACTGCCCTGTGCTTTTCTCACTGTAGCTTTTGTGTCTGTTGTTAACCAACTAGGAGTTTTAATATGTGTATGCAAATCTCTGTATGAGTGGATCAGTATAGATCAAGATATAGATATAGATTAGATCAATTAAAGCAGTGAAACATGGAACATCCATAAGTTTCTTAAAATAACTTAATGAACAGCTTGTGTGGAACCAATTAGGTAAAGTCCGGGTCATTTACATGCATTTTAATGTTTCTGGAGCCAGATAGAAGAGCAGATATCTCAAAATATACAAGGCCGTTAACATCCTTTCTGAGATGTTGCAATATCCAAGATTAAAGCTGCTAGACTGCTGATGAAACCAACATGAAACATCTGTTTCTTCTCAATGTTATCAAGTAACCTGCACTCAACCAGGCATTGAATCATGCACAAAGGCCAAACAGGTGATACAATATAGGCCTAAACCAGCTCCCCTTGGGGTCCGACCCCTACCTAGGTCCCGATTTAAAATAAACTTGTTGGACCTGACTGAAGGATCACAGTCAATGAAGCAGGAGGATAGGGAACTCAACAATGGAATTCCTTTAGGACAAAATACTGAACAAATCACTCCCCCACCCGATTCTGCTTTGTAGCCTCCTAAAATGAAGCCATGGAAGAGACTGTTCTGGACTTTTTATTTAGCTTCCACTGGAACAAACCAAAGAACCAATCAATGAATTCATGAAGACACAGCTCAAATTACATGCAGAGAAAGTCCAATGCTCACTGGGACTGATGAACAACAATGACCAAACAAGACCCATCATAGTGAAACCTCAGCTCTACAAACAAGAAGAAGAAGTTCAACGATCCCCCTCTCTCACTCACACTACCTATCCCTGACCTGCTGTTGTCTGCTCTAAGGCTGGGGTATTAAGGTCTATCTTCGGTACTAGATAAAAACCTCTGGGAGCTCTGTCTCTTTTGGACTTATCAAGGAAATACCAGGTTGATTTCCCATGGACCAGTCAGAGATAACATTCACTACCACCAAGCTGTCTCAGCACTCAGGTATTTCTTCCGGGCCTACCGCCACTTTGAGACTCAACGCCGTGACTGGCAACAGCAATTTTTCTCACATTTCTTTTGACATGTGTCTTTCAACACCATTGCTAAAAGCTGCCACAAAGTTTTTCCGAGCATGTCTAACACTGATAAGTAAGCACGGTGCCATTTCTGTTTCGAGTAACTCTTCTGGAATGAACCCTATCCCTCTTCACCCAGTAGAGCGACACAAAGAACACACACAACCTCAGGTGTCTGATACTGAAACCGATGGTTAAGTCACCCAAATATAAGGCTGTGAGGGGAAAGGTATCCCTATCTTCATTTAGAGGGTGCATGCCATCCATTACTGTGTCAACTGCTGACTGTCAACAGAGACTAATAAAGCTGACCTGAGGTCTTTATTTTGCTTTCTCTTCTCTAGCTAGTCCCATTTGATACAATATACTGTCTTCTCTCACTCTCTCACTGTACTTCACTGTACTTCTCTCACTTTTCTCTCACTTTTGTTAAGTTCAGCCATTCAGTCAATTTTCAGTTTCATATTGTTTTCACATCTTCTTCTGTAGGATGGCACTAGTTGCATGTATTCACAAAAAAATATTTGAACTGCTTCTGATGCTCTTTACAATGTTTACATTTTGTACACAGTACCAGTCAAATGTTTAGACACATTTTCTCATTCAATTGGCCTTGATTGGCTTGTTGACTGTTTGGATTTCATTCAGTAAATAGAGGTAAACAAAAGTAATGGACAGATTATCTGGGCAAAGCCAAAGCAAAGCCGTCTAATCCATCTCAGTTTTAAAAATGATAACCAAATCTAAACTAAATTCAGGAGTACTCCTGCCAGTAAATAAAACATATGAAAGCCCACTCAATTAAACCATTAAAAACTTTTATTGTTTAATTGTTCATGTAAAAACTAATAAATCCTCATCGGGAAGTCACGTCTTCTTGAAAAAATGTGTGCATTAGCAGACGACTCCTTAAATCACCCTCCTCTTGTCAAATCGTTCCAGAGGAAATTAACAATTCTTCCATAATCGGCTGTTGGTACTGTATAACTCTGTGACCTCCGCATGAGGATACATCCTTTTTAGTAGGTCAGAGTCCTTGTTTTAGCCTTTACTCATAGCCCGACAAACCTAAAAAATCAAAGAGTGCTGCATTCCAGACATTAGGATGCCTTGCACCAACGTGTCACATCTCACTTGACATATGACTACAACCTTCTAAAGGCCCCATTGTTTGGCTCATATCAGTCCCCTGTGTTACATACACATGGCAACGTGACTGTATAGGTTCAAGTGGAAGAAAGCTGAAAAACAAAGAAAGTTAATTATCCTTAAAAACTAGTTTCCTTTGTGTGTGGATTATTTGATCACTTACATGCAAGTGGGCACTAACAGATCATTAAATGTCCATAAACCAAGTAAGGGGATTTTTTAGTATTTTGAAGTAAGCATCGCCACCCGCTTGTCATTTTGAAGCCGGGCGATAATAAAGGCGCTGGCATGCTTTTACAACTGAGGCTTTTTGCGCAGTCGTGTCGATGGACTCGTTTCAATTCATGGTTCTAAAAGGGTTGCGCGTGTTGCAAAGCAATTCACCGCCAGAACATGACGTCTTTGTGTGTGGTAGTCGTTGGTTCGTTTATTTACTCCGACGTTTGCGGAGATCTCCCTCCATAAATTGGAGGCCATCTGCGCGTCCTTATAGACAATGACGGGTTGGGTCATATTTCCGTATTTCTTCCGACAAAATCTCTTAAATCTGATTCATTCTCTCTTCAAAAATCTTCCTTTTCAAAATAGTGGTACTATATAAATAGTGCAGATTATGAAAACTGCAAATATGAGACTCCGCAAACGATGTCGTTAGCGGACCAATCACAGCCTTGCGGGCTGCGTGAGGCTTGCGCAGCTGTTGACGCTAGTCTAGAAAAATTGACGCACGCAAGAACGGGTAAAAAGCACGCAAGGGGCACCATAAACTAGGCTCAAGACTTGTAATTGTGTGGGAGGAGCAGGGAGAGCGAGGCAGAGGGAGGGGCCAATGCAAAGGTGCTGTCATTTGAGTGGGGCCTCATGCAAGGTTTACCTACCACCTGGAGAGCTCAGCGGTAAACAACCTTGTTCTCCATGTCCTCTGTATGTCAAATGTTCTAATGTAGTAGCATAAATGATAAGGTAGGAAAGAGGTAGTTTATATTTTTAAGTATTACATTTGGTTATAGGTGAGCCAAAAGTTGAATCAAACCAATTACATAACCCATTTCTGTTTTCCCTCTTAAATGTCAGCATCTCACAAAAACACAATGACTAACTTTTGTTTTCTTTTTTAGAAAATGTTTTCTGTGGTATTTGATAGGAACTCTTTTTGTTATCTACTTTGTTCCCAGATGAGGCTGAAATAGGGCTGAGTCCCTGGCTTGGTGGGTTTGATTGGTGTTCTTTTCTAGATAACGTCCACAGACCTGGTCAGGATAAAGTTGCTCTTCTCAGCTCTGTTCAGTGTCCCTTCCTCCTTATCAGCTCGGCTTGAAGCTCCTGAACGTTTAGCTGCTGATGGATCACTTTTTTAACTATTTGCTGCAGAGCAACCCTCGACTGGAAAGTCCATTTATATCCACTCTTACATTATAACCATGGGAAGTTAACTCCCTCTGTGGTTTCTGGTAATGGCTCATCACAATCAAAAAGAATTCCAGGACAGGATGGCTTCCCCCCTGAATTCTAAATAGAATTTAAAGACTTACTCACACCGCTTCTGATGGAAATGATTCATTTTGCGTCCAAAAACTCAAACTCTTCCTGAATCAACACTGCCATCATCATGATTCACAGAAAAGATCTAAGTGTCCCTTTGTTTGACCCATTTCACCATTGAATGCAGATTGATTGATCAATTGATTTCCGAAGCCCTGGCTGACAGGCTTGGCCAATACAAAATGAATAAACCCAGACCAGAGTGACTTTATTGTGAAACTATCATCAACCAACAATTTTTGCTGACTATTTAATATTATCCATCAAACAAAATCTGAAAACAAGCCTAGTGCAGCTGTAGCATTAGATGTTGAGAAGGCCTTTAATAGGCTTGAGTGGCCATACTTATTTCAAGTTTTGGGAAAGTTTGGACATGGTCATTTGTTTTTTGATTGGGTGGAAACCCTTTACAATTAACCCCGATCCAAAATCACCACAAATAGACGGACGTCGACAGCATTCCCTTTAAGTAGATGGAGTCAACAGGGCAGTCTTCTTTCCCCGGGACTGTTTGTTCAACGTCTTGCTAAAGCAATTAGACGGGACCCAGACGTAAAAGGCTTCAAAGTGGACCAAATAAATCATTAAATGAATCTCCTGGCAGATTATGTAATTTTTTATCTAACAGAGTCATCTCTCTCACTAAATTACAGATGCTACTACACACCTACGGGGGTATCTGGAGAGGTAAATTAGGAAAAAAATGAAATTCTTCCACTAATGAGCTTTGACTATACTAAACTACACAAACAATACAATTTAAGTGTCTTCCAAATTAGATATTAAATATCTAGGAATAATTATAGGTAAATGGTCAGTACTGTACTTGTATTGTGCTTTTCTAGTCTTACGACCACTCAAAGCGCTTTAACACTTCATGTCTTCGTTCACTCAGTCGCACCCGTTCATACACTGATGACAGTGTGACCTGCCCATCAGTTCCTAGCATTCATACACAATAGTCACAGCTACAGGAGCAATGTTGGGGTTAAGTGTCTTGCCCAAGGATACATCGACATGCGTGTTGGCCGGGCTTGGAATCGAACACCCACTGTCGCTAGTCTAAGGATCTTACAAACAGGATCATACAAACTTAATTACCTCCCATCACTGGGTAAAATCGAGGGGTGAATCTCCCCATTACTTGTCTAATTGGTTGAATAAACTGTGTAAAAATCAATGGTTTCAGTATTTTTTCCAGTTTTTACCATTACCGTAAATATTTCTTTAAACCCTTAACAAATATGTCAGGTTTTATGGTAAAACGGTAAAATACCCAGGGTGTCAATGACGAAATTAACATGGGATTATATTCAAGGAAGGTTTTGATCACCCAACTTCAAAAAATATTATCTAGCTACATAGATGCAATATATCTCGCCATTCTTTGATTGTGATTTTGTCCCTTCTTGGATACAAAGTGCACCATCCTCTGATATAATGGTTTCCCCAACCATTATATCATGGGGGCGCCCTCCTCCTCTTCCCTTCCCCCTCCCCTGAAAAAGTCTGGAATTCTCTTTTTCCCACGCACGGCAGTTCTGCACCGTCACGCAAATTTGTCTGTGTGTGCCCGCACATGGGGTTTGCACTAGTGGACAGAGGACACCAGCAGACAGACTACCCCTCCGCCCCGCCTGAAATTGTAAACCTTGGGGAAACACTGCACTTCATGCATGCATGCCAACTGGCATAATAACAGGGCATCTGCTGAAGGTCAACATTTCTTTGTCTGTCTTAATTGCAGTAATCAGACTATTTCCTAAGCTCAGGACGCAAATGCTTGCAGTGCTCGTGGTTTTTGGCCAAATTAGGTGGTTAGTAAATAAATAAGATTTTATTTTCTTAAACAGAATATAGTCTTGTGTTTGTGTCCTACTCTGCTGACAAGCATATTGTTGATCTCCAGACGTGCTGGTGCCTCTGCAGTCTGCGGAATCAGCACAGGGCATTTTTTCCCATAGAGAATAAATTGGGCTCAATTCTCAAGGATACTTGTCTTTCCATCTTCTTCTCCTCCCCGAGGCTCCTCATACAAGATTTATATGGTGTGTGTGTTTGACATTGACAGTAGGCCAGCTGTAACTTGTGGTCCCCTTTGAAAGGCAGAAGGAAGAGTAGCTGAGTTTCTCAACACAACATCAAAATGGGAGGCAAGTCTTGGTTTCTTGAGGTTGAATTGGTTGTTTTTATTTGTTCAAAGTGGTCTTGTTCTGAAACGCAAACTTGTGACCACCGACGTCCACATTTCATGTGATTTAAAAACGGTGGCCTCTGTGAGAAACATAAACTACAAGACAATAAACACCAACAACACGCGCAACACTTCCACATCCGATTTGTCCCAAAAAGATAGCCGTTAGGTTCAAACAGTGGCTGAATAAGCAGCGGAGTTCTTTTGGACACATGTATGCTCTTCATTCTTCATGACATATGAAAAAAACAATATGATGAAAAGCCAGCCGCAGTAGTGCTTAAATGCGACAATGAACATATGCAGACGCAGTCGTCCGATATTTGACCTGAGGTTTCATTTGAAATGTTTCTTTTTAAGAAGATTTTGACAATCAAGGCATCTTGTATGAAACATCTTTGGCAGGCTTTTCAAATATCTAACCTCTGTGTCATTGCCTCTGATTTGGCAGGTGATTACAGGTGTCTGGTGTTGCTACTTTCTAAATGTCTCACTGTCTTTCTCCTTCCATTTTATGCCTGGATCAATTGGTTTTCATGGTATTTGCCTTTTGCTCTGACTTTGCTTAAAGAAACTACCATACCAAATCAGCCGCTCTTTCTCTGTCGTGGTTGAAACATGAAGAGCCGAACCCTCCTCCTCTGGTGGAGATGTTTTGCACCTAGCCAACTGTTAAATCCATCAGAGAGTGTGCTTGTACATATCCACATACGTCTACATGCATAGCCAATGTTCTGCCTTTACCAGAGAACCTTTTCACTTTTTGGTTTTCTGCTACGGCAGAATAGTGCCATTTAGTTTCTTTCCCCAGGCTAGAAAGTATGTATTTACTTAGGTGGAAGCAAAAAGTAAGTACATACTCCCTAAGTGTGTAAATCAGAAAGTACAAAGTAAGTCTCTCCTGCTAGATTCAAGTGTAAACGCCAGTGAAGATTTCAGTAAGCACTTTTTAGATATTCAATGTGACCAAGCTTTCTACTTTGGGGTGTGCCAGGAGTCTTGGCAGTCGAAGCTCTATGTCGGAATGGACGGAATCTGATCTGAAATAATAGCAGCTGATGTAGGAATGAAAACACTCTAAACATCCTTGGTGTCCAGCCTTGTTGCCTCGTCACTTCCCATCCTGGTATGCTAGCTCGTGATGATTTGTAGCAGAGGACCTCTGTCTGAGTGTAGCATCAAGCCAAGGTCATGTCTTCCCTGACATTCCTGTTCCAGTCCACTGGAGGAACAATAGAGCTTCATGTGCCTTTATAGATTGCTTGCTGTATATCAGCTGTTTTGTAGTTAGTGCTTAAATGATAGTGAAGACACATTGACAACTGTGAACGGTGTTCTATTCTAACAATTTGTCCCAGAAGTTAAATTGTTGTTGTTTTGGGTGAGATTTTAGCTTAGTTGGGTTCACTCCTTCTCTTCACCTGTCCGCTCTGTGTCTGTGTGGCCCAGGGGTAGGTAGAAAGGTGAAAAGGTGTGGCTAAGGAAGCTGTAGATCATTTACACATGGGTTTAGGCATATACAATTAGGATCAGAAGCTTGAAAAATGGGTTGAAACAGGCAGATCAGCCTCCATGAGCCGTAGTCAGGAAAAAAATCCACATTTTGACTGCTCCCGTTTCTGGGCTGTAAGGGCCTTCGCAAAAGCCTCCTCTAGAGTAGTTATCTTGACGTTATCAACGTGATACTTTACTGTTGATGTGCTTTTAGCCTGGTATCGGCATGTTTTATAGGATTTAGAGGGCTGTTATTGATTTTATTTCAAGCGAAACTTTGGTATTAATTTATTTCTTCACCGGTCACATATAAACGCATTTTTACAAAGAACACTCACAGGGTGTTCTTTATCCCCACTGAAAAATATTGTCCACATAGAAAAAGTAGTTACAAAATTATTACACTTTTTATGTAACCTCTCCGCAGCTGAAGCAGTGAATAAGATGGGGACAACGAGCAAACTGCAAAAACTTGTGGTCGTACATGTTGTCTCCCAACTCGTCTCACACCCAAGCCATTCATGACTGGTGAAAGTCAGTGATCTCTCCTAGAAACGTTATTAAGTTAAGTGAGTCCATGCACAGGTCGGTTAGGTTCACTACTCTTAATAACTATAGCAATGTTTCTACAAAGTGTTGGAGAGTGTGTGACTGAATTAGCACAGGGTTAGAGAAGAACACTGCTCTTTTAAGTCCATGATTTATATGGGATTGTATGGCATTGTTGCGTGAGCGTGAGCAGGCAGGAATGCACGAGACAGCAGCCCTCTGTTTCAAGGCATGCTGGTGGTAGCAGGTAGTAATTTAGAATCTGCCAGAGAAATCCACTGGGACTCCCCGGGCCTGTTCTGACCTCCACACCACAGGTCACTGGCATTGTCCTTCGTCTTCAGATCCAGCTGGCAACAGGAAGCCATGCAGACTGTTTTTCTTTTTTTGTCCATCATAAAAGCTGAACTGTGTTTTCAAAAGGAACCCCATAGATTCTCTGTATGGGCAGCACTGGGCAGATTAGAGTAATGCAAAGGTAAACAAAGTGCTTCCAGGACTGTCTGTACTCCCTTTTTTGCAGCTGCTCAGGATTTGCTTACATTTGTCTTGGTATGCAGTGATGATGTTCAAAATCTTCAGTTGAGACGGGTCTTAGCAACTCACATGTTTGACGGGTGTGCTTGAACACAGCAAACTGTGAAAAAATGTTGCGAGACTTGTAAGGGCAGAAAGATAAACACACGACTCAGCAACTACATATAACCAGTGTTTGTAATTGTCAGTCCGCTGGTTCCCTCTGTCCTTACATACACGGCCATGTGTAGAACTGTAACTGCGGTGAGTTTAAAAAAAAAATTCCAGAAGTTTTTAGGGGGGAGTTTGTTTTATGGGAAAGACTCATAACGGTTTTGCTTAACAAATATGTCTGTAGAGGATATCATGTTTTTTGAGCCTCACTCATATGTGTTCAAATCTCCTGCACACATTTTGGTTCTGTAACAAAAACAAAGCCTTACTGGGTTATGAAGATGTGTGTGGTCACTGTGGTAACGACATCCAACACACTGGTCTCACTGCTCCCGTTCGGAAACGGTCCACCAAAAAAAGTTATCGCTCCGTAATTTCTATAAACAGTACTTTTTTTTCAAACCAAAAATAGCTGACTGTGAGAGCATGAGCACAACGTTCTGGTTCTAATAATCAAGTATAAAATATTTAACATTTTGTCACATTCTGGGTGGTGCCATTTGTGTCTGCAGATTACATTGTTGATCATAGAAAACGATTTCATGTTTACATCACAGAAAATGATCAGAGCAGCTAATGTAGGCTGCACTTTATTGTGCCGCTGTGATACAGAGGGGCTGAGTGCTGCATAATGGTGGAGGGGAGGATTTGGAACAGTCACATAATTACTCTTCACGATCACACACACACACACACACACACACGTTAAACCACAAAAGTTTTAATATAGAGAATTACAAAGTCATAGGTTGATAAAGCTTTTGTGAACTGTGAATTTGTTGCAGTAAGACAATCCTTGAGATAAACAATGTCTTTCCACCAACCACTCATCATATGAGGCGTTATGGTAAATGGTTGGTAATATGAGAGGACACATTGACACCTAGTCCAAACTAAAAACGTGAGTGTCTCCGCTTAAGCCTCATACAGATGGTGCTTCTGAGAGATATTGACATGAGCATTGATGTACATATGGCCTCTTGATTGCCGTTTATGCTGGCGACAGATGATCTGTTAAGTGCCAGGAACTGGATCTATTATAGCTTGGTGTACTTTTACATGGGGATGAGGAACTATGCAGATGGTGTTTAAGTGCTGACATTGAATCCATCATTTACTTCAGGGAGTTATCACAAATCCCTCAGGTTGTAACCCATGGGGTAATCTATGGGGAACACAAACGCAATCCAGAATGAGAACTAGCATCTCAGGTGTGTGTGGCAGTTAAATTCTGATTTATTTCAGTCATCATGACAACCAAAATAAAAACATTTTCATTCCAAATGTGGGCTGTTTGATCACGTTAAAGAAAATACTCTCTTGCAGACCCTTTATCATAATGCCCCACTGTTTCACTCAGGGGTAGAGATGCATTTGAATTAGCTGAGGTAGTTGAAAGTAGAAGGTTAAAAGGAGGATTTACTTTGAAGGAGAGGCGCGCAGTCCCCATTCCTAAATTAGTTTTGATTTTGTGGAGGAGGGGCTGCATGGCAACATCCCGTCCAGGTGAGGGCCAGTATTTGTGATTGCAGGAAGTGCCAGCCTATTCTCCCCACTGTGTTCATGGTGTGCTTGAGGGCTCAGAGCAGTGAAACTGAAATGATTTGTGCTGTGCATAACAGAGTTGACCCTTTGCCTCATTTCTTGAATCTCTCCTGCTCTCCTTCACTTCAATATTTCACATCATGTTTCATTACATTACATGTCATTTAGCTGACGCTTTTATCCAAAGCGACTTACAATAAGTGCATTCAACCATAGGGTACAAACTCAGAAAGTGCAATTTCCTAAAATAAGCCAATTTACAATTTGCTATGAATGGCGTTATAAGTACAATTTAAGTGCTACAATTTGTTAGTCTTTTAGTCGAGGTAGAGTCTGAAGAGGTGTGTCTTTTAAGTTTCAAGAAGTCTTCTCAAAACTGTGCTACAACTGCAGATGAGCCAAGACCATTCAGTGAATGGTTTTGTCCAAAATGTCCCCTAGTACATTAAAGTCAAAAACTGCTGGCAACATCAGCAACAACATAACCTCCCCACATCTAGCCTACAGTCTGATTCCAAGTCCAAGAGAGGCATCCATGCACGAGCAAGAACAATCCCTCACTTACTCACTCATTTACTTATTGTTTGGTGTGCTCATATTAACTCAGTAGTTGGCCAGTTTAGTTCATAGATACTGGGTGAATCTATATACATCTCCCCTCTACTGTGAGATTGTGTTTATTCTTTGGACTTTGTGTGCTTCTGAAGGTCCTGGTCTTGGTCTACTCAGCCATGGGTATACATACTAATACAAGTCTTTATTTAGTAAAACCATTCATTTTCTGTTAAGATTTCTTAAAAGAAGGCATTTCATGCTTTGGCTGTGACTGCTTTTGGCTGTGACTGTCTGCCGCTACCCTCTTGATAAATCCGGACATGCCGGCACACAATATTCACTTTCTTGTAACTCTTTTAGTCTCAACCCTCTTTGAGAGAATTATCTATCTACCGTATTTCTTCAGCTTTAGCTGCTACATGCCCCTTTATGTTCACCAGCGTGCGCTAGATGTTTCCCTTTCAGAATGTGCAGCTATACCTCTGAAAGTTTTATATGGAAGTGAGAAACAGAGATTAATGCGTGGTATTTGAGGCACAATTGGGCAAAATTGAGGGATTTTATCAGCTTTTTGGCTCAAATAGGGTCTGAAACGACTTTCCAAATAGAACTTTGGCACTGGTGTTAATGCTTTACCGCCAATTAAGGCTGTGTGGTATGGCCAAAAATCCATATCACAATATTTAGAAAGATTCTGACGTATCCCGGTATAGCTTTTTCAAGTAAACACATTAATTCATTGACCCCGAAAAGGTCCGCCGCCGGCCGCACAACAATGACACAGACACACTTGACAAATGGTAGAGTCGCTGCAGAGAACAAGCTAAGTCTTGTTATATTTGATTGTCGGCGTTGAAGGTGATCAGGGATGCATCCAGAAGTTCATCGTTTCTATAATTACTTAGCATTATTCCCTGAGCTTAAGTGTTTTTATTATATCTTTTCCAGGTGACACAGTTAATTTGATTTGGAGGCTGTGCTTGACAGCGAGGAATCTCATTCCACTGTGACAGCTGCAGGCTTGGAAGGTTTGGGGCTGTATACTGGTTCATGCACACCCATCCTTTGGATATTAGTTTGTAAACATAGACACATTAATCTGTGCAATTAATGTGGCCGACATTAATGCAACAAAATATTTTAACATACGTTTGTTTACTTCCTGTTTACTAAGCTAGGTGCTATGCTACTTCCATCTTAACATCTAACGTTACCCTGCGTGGCACACAGTTTGAGGACCACCACTGTGTCCCTAAAAGACAGTGGTTTGAAAACATCCTGGCTAAATGTGGGGAGATTGTCGGCACTTCAAATACAGCCGTTAAATGATGGAGAGTTGAGAGCAAAGTGCATGAGGACAGCAGGAAGAGTCGCTAGTTCAACATGTTCCACCTGTTGGAATTCTGCCTCCAAAGGTGATCAAATGTGTGTAGTTTTTAAAACAGTGTCTAAGTGTCACACGGTCAGTGCTGTAGTGGTAAAATTAGAGGTGGGTAAACTCTGAATTTTGTGATCATACAGACCTCGACGCGATGCGAAGCAACGCAACACAAAGCGTCGCGACTCTTGTAAGGCTGTCCTGGCTATATTGCATTATGTTATCAGTAAAAGTCATATACAATCAATGACAATGGATAAAGTAGTTTGTAGTTTATTAAATTTAAGAAAACTGAAGAAAAGTATGTCAACACAACAACACAATTGCAGATTAAGAACTATCTACATACGGAGTCTCCTTTTTACAGTAGTGCCCAGAGGGCCTCCTTGTCCTCCACGTCAGGTCCTGCCTTGCACAGAGGAGCCATGAACCCCAGAACACGCGTTCTGGGGTTCATGGCTCCTCTGTGCTTCTCCTCTCTCTATTCGACCTGGTGTTTCTCCTCTCCCTGTGCTCTCTGCATCATTGCCTGTCCTCTCACTGCCTGAAAATTTAAGAGTTAACCAGTTAAGCAGCCTGTCGATCACACTGACAACATAAGTTAAAGGAACACTCATGTACTACCTATGTCATCATAAATAGCCTATACAGCATGTTTTTTTTTCACATTGAGAACTGACTTGTTTTCTAATCTACGCGTCACCAGGCGTTTCTTTTACCGTGCACGACCAGCGAACACAGAGCTACTACCCCCCCGTCGGTCGTTCCGCCCGCAACGACTACTACCCCCCCCTCTCCCCCACCGTCGGACCTTCTCGACCGGTCCGCGAAAATATTGTCTGACATGAAACCGGTCCGTGAGGTAAGAAAGGTTGGGGACCACTGGGCTGATCCACAGCGTGTATGTGCCTCCTGGATCCTGATTGGTCGCTGCTGCAGCCGCAAGGCACGGATTGGATGCTCACAGACCGTAATACAGCGCAGATGAAAAGGATTCAGACTACGGCATTTATATGTTCAACAATGGGAAACGTAGTCTTAGCCGTTTTAAAATTACACGTTTATTTCGGATTATTCCAACGGAAGAATACAAGGCGCAGGGAACTTTGTGGTGCGTAAACGCTATTTATAGGTGCGTAAACGCCATTTCCAAATTCTAGAGGTGCGTAAACGGCGTTTACCCTCCACTACAGCCCTGCACACTGTCTAAAGTAATTACTCATTACTTTTCAGATGTAGTCTTAACATTCATTAAAAACAACAATGAATTTCAAAATGTGAGATTAAAGTTATTTTTTCTAAATCTATTGACAGCCCTATTAGTTTGAGTTGTGTGTCGTTATCGTAAATTGCTTCTATTGTGGGCGAAATATTCATTGAAGCATTGGTTTGGGCCAGATACAGCTCACTTATCTCGTGTGGGCCAGACCATAAAAATCATAGGGGGGGGGGTCCGCGCGGATGATCTGGCCGACAGGGGGACACAGTCATTTTCAAGCGGGCGCTTCTGCCTGGAGTACCGCTGTGGTCGAAAAGCTCTAACGCAGGGGTGCCCACAGTTTTTCAGCCTGTGAGCTACTTTCCACTCAACTTTCAATCCAACTCATGGCGATCTACCCCCCTCCCGCTCGGGCAGTTCGTCCGAATAATAATAATAATTACGAGCAGCAGAGGTAACCAAACGGAACAACAGCGCTGCATATGCGTGGTGACCTGACTTGTTTTTTTTCCAATGGCAGGTGATCGACCGGCACTGTGTTTGTGAATGACCTGGTCCCCCTGGTCCAACGCATGCGCTCACGCACAGAGTGCGACCCCCAGTCGACCTTTTAGGAATAGCAGCTACTTTTATAGAAATTCATGTCTTTCTGTATTTCTCACAATAGCAAAGTCATCCAGCGGGCCGCACTGGACCCCCGGGGGACAGGATTCGGGCCTTGAGTGTCACACCTGTGCATTAAAGGTTCAAACCAAAGACTCATAATACTGACCAAATAATAGTGAACATTTTCTGAATTCATGTTATCTGTGCCTTGCACTACCAGAGAAAATATGCAGATGGCATATTTTGGCAGATTTAGCAGGGTTGATGTATTCACTCATCACTGGAATAATCCACTATAGAAACTGATACTTTATTGTGGTGTCGTAATCTAGCTGTAGTTAAAGATTTCAAACAAGCATGTCTTACCTTCAGTTAGCAGCTGCACTTGTACGTTTTCTGGCCCCATCACTCTGGAATGACAAGAATCTGAGGTGCTTCTTGTTCACCCTGTTTAGCTCAGGAACTGTCAGGCCCACGTTTAAAGAGAGGACTCAAGAGCAGAATGAACAGAAAAAAGGCAGTCTTCATTTGGCTCAAAAATCACAAAAAACTCAATCACTCCATTAGGAGGAAAACACAAAAAGGTACAAACAGGTTGGAGGAGCAGAGTCCATAAATAGAAACTGAAATTCTTATAGAACGGGAACGGGGAAAAGCAAGACCGAACCAGGCAGGCAGAGGGACACAGAGTTAAAGGCGACAGGCTCAGGTTGCAGAATGGTCGGTACACTACTGCACCAGGGAAAGGGAGACATAGACTATAAGACACATGAGGGTTGTCTCTTGCGGTCCGCGGCCTTCTTCACTCTATCCCCCTGGCGAATTATCACCTGCCCAGATGCGGCGACAGCGACGGATCATGGCATGGGCTCGTTGTCCGTGAACATGGGGGGCAGGTAACCAAAAACACAGTCAAAAGGCGTGAAACCTGTGGCTGAGGTAGGCAGTGAGTTGTGGGCATACTCGTTTCCAGCTGCTGGTTGAGGCGTTCGGTCTGGCCGTTAGCCTCTGGGTGGTATCCTGAGGTCAGGCTGGCCTTCGCACCGATGAGCCGACAAAACTCCCCCCCAGAACCGGGAGACAAATTGGGGCCCCCGGTCAGAAACTATGTCCTTAGGAAAGCTGTGGATCCTAAAAACCTGGTTCATCATAACTTCTGCCGTTTCCTTGGCTGAAGCTAGTTTTGGCAGTGGAACAAATCTAGCCATTTTGGAAAACCTGTTCACAACTGTAAGAACCGTGGTGTTACCTTTAGAGACCGGGGGCCCCGTGCCGAAGTCCATGATGTCTGACCACGGTCTGGAGGGAATAGGTAGAGGCTGTAGAAGGCCCATGCGTGGCCTGGAGGAGGTCTTATTTCAGGCGCAGACTGAACATGTCTCAACGTACTCCCGGACCTCCCGCTGCCACCAGAATCTCCGGGCGAAAACGAACATCGTTCGCCGAACTCCCGGATGGCAGGAAAGCAGTGAGGTGTGGATCACCTGCGGGCGCAACACAACCGGGACAAACAGACGGTTCGCAGGGCATCCACTAGGCGGTGGAACCTCACCGTTAACCTGCTTTACCTCATCTGCCAAGTCACAGCTCCAACCACACCGGTTAGTGGAAAGATAGTCTCGGGCTCTTTGGCAAAAGGCTCGGGGTCAAAGAGACGGGACATCAGGTTTGACGTTGCGGGACCACGGCCTGTAAGAAAGGGAAAAAGAAAACCGGTTAAAAAAAAAAGAGCCCACCTGGCCTGGCGAGAATTTAGTCTTTTGGCTTTTTTGATGTATTCAAGGTTCTTGTGATCCGTCAAGACAATGAATGGCTGGTCAGCCCCCCTCAAGCCAGTGTCTCCACTCCTCGAGGGCGACCTTTACCGCCAGCAGCTCTCGGTTACCGACATCATAGTTCCGTTCAGCCTTGGACAGCCACCGTGATAAGGCGCAGGGGTGCATCTTGCTATCCTGCTCAGACCGCTGGGAGAGGACCGCCCCGACCCCTTCGTTGGAGGAGTCTACCTCGATCACGAACTGTCGCTGGGGATCTGGCATGATGAGGATGGGGGCCGAGGTGGCCTTGGTCTTGCTAAAAACCTCCCGAAGATGGTGATAACAGGAGGGCACTGTGTTCAGGTCTGGGTACTCTGGGTCCGCGGTGGCCCTAACGGAGACCAGGTTAAACACAGCCCCTCGTTTTCCTGGAATCGAGAGGTCAAGACAGTCCTCACCCCATCCTATAATCTCTCCCGTTCTCCAGTTTACGTGGGGATTGTGGCGAAACAGCCATGGCAGCCCCAAAACCAGAGCCTGAGACGGTGACTTGAATAAATAAAAACGGATGGTTTCTTTATGATCGTTAATGATTAGCTTGATGGGTTCAGTGACGAGAGAGATGGTGAACAGTTCTGCCCCGTTTAGGGCCTTGGCCTGGATAGGCTTTACTGCCCAGGGGATTTAATGCCCAGCTTCTCTGCTAATCCCCAGTCCATCAGGCTCTCATCAGCCCCGGTGTCAAAGAGTGCGTTGTGCTCGGTGGTGGTGTGGTGCATTACCTTGACGAGTTTGTGTAGTCGAGCTGGGAGCAGCGGACTGCCTGGCCCCTATGGGCCTCTTGGCTGGGCAGGCCACGATGCGGTGACCAGTGTCCCCGCAATAGAAGCAACGGCCTTCTTGTTGCCTTTGCTCTAGCCGGGCCCTTCCCAGCTGCATAGGGTCTTCCTCTTCTTCCGTGGCAGAAGATCAGCGGGGTTTTGGCAGAGAACAGTGGGGAGCCGGCCCGCCCGGTGCTGGGGTGCGCTCCGGAGTTGTCGCGGAGCTGCTGCTCCGCTGTCGCCCGAGTTGGCGGAGCCAATTCTTATAGAACGGGGAAAAGCAAGACCGAACCAGGCAGGCAGAGGGACACCGAGTTAAAGGCGACAGGCTCAGGTTGCAGAATGGTCGGTACACTCCTGGAGGGAGACACAGACTATAAGACACATGAGGGTAATGGGAAACAGGTGGACACAATCAGGGATCAGGGGAGACGATTCGACTGGTGCCACATGAGGGGCAAGTGACCTGAAACGAGAGAGGGGTTAATCTTTCAAAATAAAACAGGAAATGACAAGACAAGGCACGAAGACAAGAAAACCCCAACTTGATCTCACCGCGGTGTGACAGCAACAACATTTGGAGTGTGGAGACCTTGGTGTCACTATACTCTCCTCTGACCTCCATACATCAACATTTTTCCCAACCCTTTTTCAGCCTCCTCTCACGTTACCCATGACTGGGCTGTGAAGAAACCCAGCCCCAATCTGTCTGACGTTAACAAATACAGGCCTGTCTCCAGATCTGTCACAATATCAAATTTTTGTTTGGTGATTATTGCACCAATATTAGTTGCGACAAACATCAGAACATTTATGCCACTGATTACATAATGACAATATAATTTCATAGTAATACAAGTTTTATTCGTCTGAATATTTTGACCTAAATTCACCCACACTACTCCGCTTCCTTCAATGGTTCCGAGTTGCTGCCCGCATCCGTTTCAAAACATTTGCGTACCGTGCAGCAAACAGATCAGGTCCAGTCTACATCCAAAACATGGTCAAACCTTATGTCTCTGCACGTCAATTCTGCTCTGCATCAATCTGCTCCCTCACAGAGAGCTAAACACTGAAGAAATCCTGGCTCCTAAATTACATTACAGGTCATTTAGCTGACACTTTTATCCAAAGCGACTTACATTACATTTTTAACCCATGGCTTTTTATATTTTTGCCCAGGGAGCAATTAGGGGTTAGGTGTCTTGCTCAGGGACACTTCAACATGGGACATGGGGCAGCCTGGACTCAAACCACCAACCTTGCGGTTGCCAGCGCACCCTCTCTACCCCTGCACCATTAAATGGTGGAATGAGCTCCCCAATGACATCAGGACAGCAGAAAGCCTACAGCTAAAAACAGACCTCGACTGACTATACCTGGACTTGTTAGCACCTTATTAGCACCTATGATGGCACTTACTTATAGCAATTTGTACTTTCTTAATTCTTGTTTTTCTGGTTCTTTACCCTCAAAAAAATTAAAGGGAGTTATGCTTAAAATTGTTGTGACAATTCGAGTGACACCATAGTGTGGTTTAGCTTTATTCTGTTTGTTTTGACCAGACCATTTTTGCCCAGTCTTACCTCACAAGGATATGGGCCCTATATTTAATTAGACTGTTTTTCCTGCATCAAAATTAATTTAAACAGCAGCAACAACAACACTCCTCTGGGCAAATAATATGGCTGACATCTCTACAAATTCAACATGACAAAAACATAATTAATGAACTGGAGCCCCAAGCAGCATGATGTAAACAGTTTGTCACTTCTTTGTTGCAGTGTGTGCTACAGAAGGTGTAACTGCCCTGTATGGAGAGATCATTGTTGTACCATGCAACGGTGGAGCTGCGACCCCAAAGGACCTCATATTTGTCAAGTGGAAATACGTAAGTAGATACCCAACACTGTTTTCAACAACTCTGAGTAAAAATTAGTCTTTCTATTATCTTGAGGAGTTTGACGTTTTTGAACACACACCACATTTCCAACAAAGAGGAGCACAATATGATGAATTGGGATTTTCTTTGTGTACATGATTATACATTGTTAATCAATTTCATGACAAAAATGAATGAATGAATTGTTCAAAAATATCACTCTGTGATACTGAGTGTGAAAAACCAATGAAAACATAGTGAGAGGATAAAAACACATTCGTCATAAGAGACACACATTTTCAACAGCACAGCTTTACTCTAATGTTCTTTTTACGCTTACTGATGTGCTCGCTCTTCTAGAAATATTATAGATGTTCACAAGAAAATAGTGAGAGATCGTTATTGAGTTGTTACATTGATTCCATTGGGAAAGGCAAGTATTGCCTTTCCCAAAGTAATGCCAAGTCTTTAGTTATTCTTTGTTTTTTTTGCACATTGGATGTAGGCCTATTGTATTCCATCTTTGGTAACTAAAGTAGTTAAGATTGATCTTTATTGGAACCTTTGCTGTGTCAGAGTATTTACGGCAGTCAATTAAATGAACTTTCTGCCAGTTAGTACTTCAGCCCTTCAGTGTGAGCACTGCCAGACAGAAGAAATGTGTAACGACTCAACCCTCCATGTTCACATGAGTGGTAATGTAAAACTATCATTCTCAGCTAATGCAAGGTCGCAGGTCACTTAGTACAAAACAGAAGTTATGCAGTTATGATTGTGATGCATTGGGTGTGTCTATTGGTGCTGCTACAGTGTAGGAGCCATATTGAGCTGCATTTTATGTTTCTTTCCTTTGAATAGTAGTGAGTGTGTGTGTGTGTGTCGAGTGAGTGAGTAATATGGCCACAGGTCTGTAATGTCTGTATACCCCACCTAGAGGACGGTTGGAAAGCTGGAGTTGGAGCCCAAGGAAAGCCTTTAAAAGACAGGAAGATGCAGCAGTGGGTGTGGCCTGAGAGGGAAACAGTCTTTTGACCGTTTTTACCTCATGTTTTTGGTTTGTAAATTATTCATATCAAGAGCAATAAATGGTCATTGCTCAGCTCAGCCACCAGTAGTAGCTGATCAGGGAGTAAAAGGGACGAACGGAAAAGGCTACTACATATAGATATGTGTAGTTGATTACACATCATATAATAAGTCTTGTTGATTATTCGACGTCATTAAAAAAGTCCTAATATGAATAAAACAGTTCCCTATGTAATTTGCTGAGAAGAGATTGAGATTAATTTCCAAAATATTCCCATGGCCATATACACTCAAATTATAATTATAAACACTTCCCTCCTCAAGAATCATCATGAATATATTTTTGATAAAGTTTGTGCAAAGTAAGGTATTTAAAAATATAAACCGTCATGGTTTGATAACAGTTTGACAAAGCGAAAATTTTCTCATTTTAATGGCCTTTAAAAATAGTTTTTGCAGCCAGCAATGCATGTTGGAACCTTGTAAAAAATATTATATGGTAAATAATGTAGGTGTACAGTGCATCCGGAAAGTATTCACAGCGCTTCACTTTTTCCACATTTTGTTATGTTACAGCCTTATTCCAAAATGGATTAAATTCATTATTTTCCTCAACATTCTACACACAACAACCCATAATGACAAAGTGAAGTAAGTAAGTATTCACAGCCTTTGCTCAATACTTTGTTGAAGCACCTTTGGCAGCAATTACAGCCTCAAATCTTCTTGGGTATGATTCCACAAGCGTGGCACACCTATTTCTGGGCAGTTTCTCCCATTCTTCTTTGCAGAACCTCTCAAGTTCCATCAGGTTCGATGGGGAGCGTTGCTGCACAGCCATTTTCAGATCTTTCCAGAGATGTTCAATCGGGTTCAAGTCAGGGCTCTGGCTGGGCCACTCAAGGACATTCACAGAGTTGTGCCGAAGCCACTCCTTTGTTATCTTGGCTGTGTGCTTCGGGTCATTGCCCTGTTGGAAGATGAACCGTCGCCCCAGTCTGAGGTCCAGAGCGCTTTGAAGCACGTTTTCATCCAGGATGTCTCTGTACATTGCTGCATTCATCTTTCCCTCAATCCTGACTTGTCTCCCAGTTCCTCCCGCTGAAAAACATTCCCACAGCATGATGCTGCCACCACCATGCTTCACTGTAGGGATGGTATTGGCCAGGTGATGAGTAGTGCCTGGTTTCCTCCAGACATGAAGCTTGGCATTCAGGCCAAAGAGTTCAATCTTTGTTTCATCTGACCAGAGAATTTTGTTTCTCATGGTCTGAGAGTCCTTCAGGTGCTTTTTTGCAAACTTTTTACTGAGGAGTGGCTTCCATTTGGCCACTCTAACAAACAGGCCTGATTTGTGGAATACTGCAGAGATGGTTGTCCTTCTGGAAGGTTCTCCTCTCTTCATAGAACAACGCTGGAGCTCTGTTCGAGTGACCATCGGGTTCCTGGTCACCTCCCTGACTAAGGCCCTTCTCCCCCGATCGCTCAGTCTGGCTGGGCGGCCAACTCCAGGAAGAGTCCTGGTGGTTCCAAACTTGTTCCATTTCTGGATGATGGAGGCCACTGTGCTCGTTGGGACTTTCAATGCTGCAGAAATCTTTCTGTACCCTTCGCCAGATCTATGCCTCGATACAATTCTGTCTCGGAGGTCTACAGATAATTCCTTGGACTTTATGGCTTGGTTTATGCTCTGCTATGCACTGTCAACTGTGATACCTTATATAGACAGGTGTGTGCCTTGACATTCATTCAATTGAAATTCATCTTTCCCTCAATCCTGACTTGTCTCCCAGTTCCTCCCGCTGAAAAACATTCCCACAGCATGATGCTGCCACCACCATGCTTCACTGTAGGGATGGTATTGGCCAGGTGATGAGTAGTGCCTGGTTTCCTCCAGACATGAAGCTTGGCATTCAGGCCAAAGAGTTCAATCTTTGTTTCATCAGACCAGAGAATTTTGTTTCTCATGGTCTGAGAGTCCTTCAGGTGCTTTTTTGCAAACTTTTTACTGAGGAGTGGCTTCCATTTGGCCACTAACAAACAGGCCTGATTTGTGGAATACTGCAGAGATGGTTGTCCTTCTGGAAGGTTCTCCTCTCTTCATAGAACAACGCTGGAGCTCTGTTCGAGTGACCATCGGGTTCCTGGTCAGTCTGGCTGGGCGGCCAACTCCAGGAAGAGTCCTGGTGGTTCCAAACTTCTTCCATTTCTGGATGATGGAGGCCACTGTGCTCGTTGGGACTTTCAATGCTGCAGAAATCTTTCTGTACCCTTCGCCAGATCTATGCCTCGATACAATTCTGTCTCGGAGGTCTACAGATAATTCCTTGGACTTTATGGCTTGGTTTATGCTCTGCTATGCACTGTCAACTGTGATACCTTATATAGACAGGTGTGTGCCTTTCTCAATCATGTCCAATCAACTGAATTTAGCACAGGTGGACTCCAATCAAGTTGTAGAAACATCTCAAGGATGATCAGTGGAAACAGGATGCACCTGAGCTAAATTTTGAGTGTCATGGCAAAGGCTGTGAATACTTATGTACATGTTATGTTTTCGTTCTTTATTTTTAACAGATTTGCAAAAAATTGCAAAAAACTGTTTTCACTTTGTCATTATGGGTTGTTGTGTGTAGAATGTTGAGAAAAACTAGAAAATGCATTTCCTGCTGAAAATGCGTTGGAATGCAAAAAGCTGAAAGCTGAAATGAACTTCAGAAAATAGCTGAAAATACAGAAAGTTGAAGGGAATTTTATCACATTTACTGAAAATACAGATATTAGAAAAGCTGAAATTAATTTGAAATTGCTGAAAATACAGAAATGGGAGAAGCGGAAAAGAATTTCCACAGATTTGCTGAAAATAAAGAAATGAAATGACTATAGAAGAAAGAATATCAAAATATTGATGAAAATACAGACATCAGAAAAGCTGAAATTAACTTCAATAGATTTGCTGAAAATACACAGTTGAGAAAAGATTAAATAAATTACAAGAAATTGGTGGAAATACAGAAATGTAAGAATCTGAAATGGACTAAAAAATATTGGAATAAAAAATACTAAAGAAATTTATAAATTTAAATATTGCTGAAAATTCAGAAATGACAAAAGCTGAGTTGAGTCTTAAAACATTTATTTTTTGTAGTAATATTAGTAGTAATTGTAGTTTTGGCAGTAATAATATTAGCATTAGAATAAGTAGTAGTTTTAGTATCAATAGCAGTAGAAAAACTAGAAATAATAGTGTTAGTAGTACTACTAGTTTTATCATCTGTAGTACTAAACTGTTAGTCATTGTAGTATTTGTAGTACTAGAAAATGCATTTCCTGCTGAAAATGCATTGGAATGCAAAAAGCTGAAAGCTGAAATGAATTTTTAAAAATAGCTGAAAATACAGAAAGTTGAAGGAAATTTGAAAAACATTTGCTGAAATTACAGATATTAGAAAAGCTGAATTTGAAATTGCTTAAAATGCAGAAATGGGAGGAGCTGAAATGAATTTCAATAGATTTGCTGAAAAAGCAGAAATGAAAAAAGCTGAAATAAATACAGAAATGAATTATAAAACATTGCTTTTAATAAAGGGATAAGAAAAGCTGAAATTATTTTAAATAACTGCTGAAAATACAGGAAGTGGGAAAGCTGAATTTCTATAGATTTTCTAAATACAGAAGTTGCAGGAGCTTAAATGAATAAAAAAAATACAGAAATAACAAAAGCTGAGATGAATAAAAAGATGTTTAAATTTGTTTGTAGTAATATTAGTAGTAGTAGTAGTTATAGTTGTAATTGTGGTATTAGTAGTACTAGCTGTAGAAGTAGGTTTAGTATCAATAGCAGTAGAAACAGCTGTAATACTAATACTATTAGCCATAGTAGTATTTGTAATAACATTAGTAGTAGTTGTAGTATTAATAGCAGTAGAAATACTAGTAGTATGGTAGTAGAAGTATCAGTTGTAGTAGTACTACTAGAAGTACTAGTAATATTCGTAGTGGTTGTAGTAGTATTTCGAGTGTCTTTATCATATTGGTCTGTTGACAGAAAGCATAGCTGCGTCATGTGACTCCACTAATCAGGTAATAGGAGCAGCTGTGAGTCACAGACAGAGATACTGCAGCGTGTGTGCGAGTAACCACGGCAACGGCGCACCTGGGCTCATTAACGAGCTGCTGCAAAGGACTGACACAGGAGTTACACAGAATCCACACCTCAAACAAATGACCACCAGTGCAAAACTATAACAGCTATCTAAAAAATACCCAAAAGACTCTACCGAACGCATGGATGTGTTCTTTATGTCTGTCTCCGGTAATAAATACGGCTCCTGTCGCAGTTTACAAAACGTGTATCTTCTGGATTTTTTGAGAAATATGTCGTCAGATTTGTATTGGAGCCTATGGGGCTTTTGGCAGAGGTTGTGTCACTCTAACACTCCTTAAGCCAAAACTAAAGAACTCTGGGATTCTATGAACACATTCATCTAATCAGCACAACCATGCCCTCATTAATCTGAAGAAATGAAGCCTCAACAGTGTATACTTTGGCTGCAAGGACAGAAGTTCCATATTTTTTTAACCAGATTCTGGCGCTGCCCCACACTCTAGCCCTCGAGGTCCCCCTCTAGCAGACGCAATACACACTCATGTAAAAGTCAGAAACGGAGCGAAGAAGTAGTGAAACATAAAAAAGTAGAATAGATATCAACAAGCAGTTTTTTCATAAAACAGTTGAGACTTGTGTCAACATTTGAAAGTTGAAATGGTGTCTGTAGCTGAAAGATTGGCGAAGCTGAAAAATCTGAAAGTTGAAGAAGTTTAAGAGGATTTGAACACGATCTCCATAGGAAAATAGAAGAATAGAAGAAGAAATATTCATGATTATTGATTTATATAAATTCAAGCTTAAGATCTAGAAAGCTGAAAAGTCATATCACCCCTCCCGGGAAAGAGCTGAATATTTTAACATTTGAATGGTTTTAATAGCTGAAAGTGTGAAGCAGTTGAAAGGTGGCGCGGAAGAAATAGAATAATAAGTTGGTTAAAGATTCGAAGAACAATAGTTGGATGCTTAATGCATTCTAACAATAATGAATTTAATCCATTTTGGAATAAGGCTGTAACATAACAAAATGTGGAAAAAGTGAAGCTCTGTGAATACTTTCCGGATGCACTGTACATTATTGTACTGAGAATTTAGTATTTTGAGGTCTTCCCTCCTAACTAAGTTCTGAGCTTCTGATCTTATAAGTGTAATTTTAAAGACAGGTGATTGAATGCTATTCAATATAATGTTAAATATGATTTTGTTCAGCGTCATTAGCAAACATTTGAAGATTACAATCCAAATCATTGCAGGCATTGGAGTCTGCAATCTGTAAATTACAACTGGTTTGTTGTTGTGTGTTTTGGCCAACTCTAAATTTGAGAGGTTTTATTCATGACATCCCTCTAACATCAGAAACAACATCAGGAGTATGATTCAACCAAAGTTCTATCTAAATTCAATTTTTTTTCTTACCTCAAATAGAGGCTCTGCTATATCGATGTTATGTCTTTATTTGGGGAATTTGGAGACATTTAAAGATTGCTTGGACACTGCTTTTGTCATGGGACCAAATGAGCAGATTCATTATAAAAATAATCCAATGTTGCAGCCCCTAAAGGTTGGATCTCTTTTTTAATTCAGGTATAGACTAAAATACGTTCCTCCCGATTCTGTTTTTCACCAGACCTGTCTGTCCTCTCTGTCTGTTCAGGAGAAAGATGACGGCACTGCTGGCGATCTGTTGATCAAACAGGCAAGCAGCAAGGAGGCCACGGTTCAGGCCACGGACAATTACTCCGGCAGGGTCAGCATAGACGACAAGTTAGGCCTGCTCATCACAGAGGCCTCGCTCAAAGACCAGAAGATCTTCACATGTATGGTGGTGTCGACCTCCAACCTCATGGAGTACCCCGTCTCTGTCGTTGTTTACAGTAAGCTCACTACTAACACCACACAATGTCTATCCCATTGGCCGTGAGTCACACGCATTTCAACCAGTTCACACGCCACACCTTGAGGAGGAAACAAGTATCCTGCTAACGTTTTATCATGCATGTATGGTTTTCCCCTCTCGGCCACCGTACGTTCGTTACTAAGCAGCATAGACGCACAAACACACGTGACAGGTGGAGTCTTTTGGTAAAACTTGAAAAGACCTGGTCAGTGCAAGGCAAGGATTTGGCAAAACATAGCAGGCGTAGGAAAACCGGTGAAAAACTGGTGATGTAACCGAAAACAAAGAGGACACAAAGAAAAAGAAAAAACTTTTCCACGAAAAATGGATGTCCAGTCGAGAATGGCTGGTTTTACGATCCAGCCAAGAAAATAATGTATTGCACTGATTGTTGGATGTACGGCAGTGAAATGGTTAGGGAGGTCTCTTTTGTAGTTGGGACAAGCAATTTCAAAGTGGAAACAATAAAGGACCATGAAATTTCGGTTGGCCATGTCAAAAGCGTTGCGACGCAAGCCTCCCGCAGCGCACAAGGCTGCGATTGGTCTGCTAACTACATCCTTTACGGAGTCTCACATTTCCGCTTTCATAGCCCGATACCGCCATTATTAAAACGAAGAATGTTTACGAGAGAACGGATCAGATTGAAGAACTTTTGTCGGAAGAAATGCGTAAATATGACCGCTTATAAAAAGTCATTGGCGGGTTGTTTAAGCGGGTTGGATTCACGGAGGGAGATTGCCGCAAACGCCGGTTTGCCGGTCGAGAGGTGCACAAAGTTGTGGAGGAAAATACGAGACAAATGTGTCCGCGATGAAAAGCAGCAGTGGGGCAATAAAGTCTATGATAAATAAATAAACAAATAAATAAATAAATAGACGTGACTCTCTAGATCGTCTTCAATAAAAACACGTTACTCCGCCTGTTGTTCTGGCGGTGAACTGCTCTGCAACACACGCAAGACTTTTAGAACCATGAATTGAAACGAGTGCGTGGACGCAACGACGCAGACGCAGAAGCATGCGCCAGCCTTTAGGGAGAACGTCAGAGGAGGGATCCCTCTCCCGGGATGGACAGACTACAATGGGTGCCATGTGTACAGAATGAAAGATAAAAAAGATACATTCAATTCCTATAACAGAGACGATTCAAATAATTGCGAGTACTAAGCCAGGTGTACGGCAGGACCAATGCAGGGACAACCACCATCACCAGCCAGTGCAAAGAAGCTAATACGGGAGTAATATGATCCCCTTTCTTAGTTCTTGTTAATACATGCTGCAGCATTGTGAATCAACTGGAGAGGCTGAAGAGATTTACAAGAGCAGCCTGATAACAAAGAATTACAGTAATCCAGTCTAGAAGTAACAAACGCTTGAACTAATTTTTCTGCATCACTTTGAGACAGGAAGTTCCTGATTTTTGATATGTTACGTAGATGAAAAAAGGGAGTCCTTGAAGTCTTCCTTCTTCATTCCTGACACATGCTAAATACCGTACTTTGTGGGCGAGAAGAAATTACATAATTCACCGGTCTTAGATGTAGTCTTCAGACATAAATGAAAAAACACCTTTTTACCGCTACCTAGCGTCTGTGTTGGAATCTAAAGAAGATGATTATCACAAATTAATTTTAGAAATGGGGTCTTGGTCCGCCCACTTACTTTCAAAAGGAAAAGCTAGCTCTATGTGACGCTAGGGGGCGCTCATCACACTCAAAGCATGGTTCTTCTCCTCGCTGGCTGCCATTTATATATATATATATATATATACAGAGCTATTCTGCTTGGAGTGATGTGAAAGTACAGTATTAAGATTGAGTTGTCTTCATAGAATTTAGCTTTAATGCTAAGCGTGTGTGTCTGCAGTCGTTTGTTTTTTTTCTTCTCACAATGCATCTTGTTACGTAAATTCCAAGCAATTTCCCATGCTGGTTCCATCTGTGACTTCAGTCAGATGATGTTGAACCTGCGAAATTTCTGTTAAACTTCATGAATCTGAATGAAATGTCTGATGAGTGTGAAGACTGCAGCAGTATCACTTATTTCTCATCATCTCCATAAACTCAAAACGGAAATACTGCAAATAAGACGAAGACGAAGAAGTTTACATTGTTAAGAGATATTTCTCAGGTCAAAATCTCTCAAAAGAAGTATAAAATCACAACTGTCGCAATATACCTCCATACATGTACATATTACATTAATCGATCACATTTAGAAGAATTGTGTTACAAAGATGCATACCGTTGCCCTGATTATTAATTATTTATTAACGCTTTCTGCAAAAGGATCTTGATTAAGTCCTTTTTAAATAAACAATCCAACATCGGATTTTAGATTTTGTTATGTTTGAGTATGTACGTTTTACATTTTTCAGTCCTTAATCAAAAAACAGGGACATTTGTCAAGGGTATTCAAAGATGCATGCAGACATCTAAAGGCAGTTTCTAAACGGTTGCTTCGTTCTAGTTGTATTACTACTCAATCTTGTTGCTATGTTAGTTCCTCCCTGTGCATTATAAAACACAGTTATAGAGTTTCACTGACTGCCTATATATTACTTGACATTGACATTACTTGACATTGCCATAGACAGAATTCTTATTATTATTAAGGTTATTGACAGTATGACGAAGGATATCCAAACCACTTTATTAAAACCCTGACTGAGCCTCTTTTTGTAATTCCCAAACATGATTGTCTGCTTTTGGGTTTGCAGAGAAACCGTCTTCAGTTGAGATTATGGACAAGTCTGAAGTACTGCAGAAGGACAGGACAACAACGGTATGATTCCCTCCAGCCTTTACATTTTAATGGTCTGTGGTCTGGAAGTGTGAAGCTGTCCTGAATTCTGCTCATGTGATGGTGTGTGTCGGCTTTGGTATGTTTTCACCCGTAGTGTTGTGTCCCGATTGCAGATTAAATCTAAATGTAAATATATACCTACTTTCATTCATAGTTAAACAATGACTTTTGCAAGAGTTTCTTTTCACATTTTGATGTTTGTTTTAATCCCTGAACACACACACGTACTCACACACACATATACCTATATAAGCATCTTTTGGAAAAATGATTGAACATTCAAAAAGCAGGCCACATTCCAAGTGGTCATCTGACTCTCTATCAAGAAGTGCACATTTACTACACCACAGTTATGCATTTATTATGGTCGAGTGAGTGCTGGTGCCTCCATTGGTATTCCCACTTAAGAAATCTTCTGCTGAAGAGCTTTAAGCATTTTGTGGTAAGGCGCAGAGACAAGGAGAGATGTAGGGAAGAAAAAAATAAAGGGTTTCAGTTTGATATCTTGCAGTGGGGAATGATGGAGGCCATGGCTGCTTCATACGCAAGTGGAATTCCAAAAGAGAGAAAAGTGTCATGTTAAGTGGGAAAGAATGCAACAAGCCTGTCTCAAACTGTCTCAGCCATGAATCAGCCGAGGTGCGTTTTTATTAGATCACCAAAGCCAATCGAGTGCCTTCTTTTTAAAGAAGTAAAGTAAGCCATGCTGCTGGTTTTAAGAGTTAATATCATCTTACCGTTTCTACTAAATGGCAACAGTATTAATAATAAGCATCTCAACTGTATTAAATGTTTTATAGTATACTAATGTAGTGTTTATGCAGATATCAAGATACATTTCTTGAAAGGCAAAATATGGTTGTTAATGTACTATTATTATTATTTTATATAATACAATTTTTAAAAATGTTGTAAATTTTCTTTCACAAGTGTGTGTGTGTGTGTGTGTGTGTGTGTGTGTGTGTGTGTGAGAGAAATGTGAAGCAGAAGCTAAGGGTGGATTTAAATAGTCTATTCCTTACCACTATTCCCTGACCTATGTGGAAAGCGTCATTGGGTCAAGAAAAGATGATTGGGAGAATTCATGACAATTTAGGAAAAGACAACCAGTGTTTAAGGAATCTGACTCCACTTTCACTAAGCGTCCTGTTTAGTGAAAAACACAACCAGTGTTTAAGGAATCCGACTCCACTTTCACTAAGCGTCCTGTTTAATGAAAAACATACAATCCTGAATGAATGAACTAAAAATATTACTTTGTTTGAGATCTCTTCCAGTCACCATCTTTATCCATAATTTAGTCAAGTTGAGTTGAGCTCTATTGTCTCTGACTCAGTGGAGGAATCATACTCAGTGGGAAACATGCTTACTACAGTACAGTGAGCATGTGAAACATTATTTCTAAGCATCTGCTTGACATGGACGTAACTGAAAGCTGTTTTGATGACACATTGACACATTCCAGATAAGATCATGTTCATTCCATTTATCATTCAGCCTCCACCAGTTACATAGTACCAAGTTGCTTTGTTACACCCAGAGTACACATCAGATATTTTGTTGAACATCATCACGGCTGTTAGGATAAAGAACTGAGTTGTCTGTTCCGGTGAAATTAAATGACTGCAGCTCTGCCCTTTGTGGTTCTTTGGGTCTCTTATTTGGAGCTGCTGTATTTACTGGCCAACAGCAGAAGACTGGTTAGACTTGCATTTTAGTGCAAGATAAAATAAATGCTTGTTTTAACAAGGTAATTAAACCTTAAATTAGATGCTGAAAGTGTTTCTACTGAACAGTGAATGCTGGATCCCCTGAGAGAAGGCTCCAAGGCATGTACTGTATGTGTGCCAGTAGTACAGGAGAGGGGAAATTAATGATCTTCAGACTCACTCGTAGGCGGGTTCACACGCAGCGGATCTCTACTGCCGTTGCAGACCTTTTAAATCCGGATGATGCAGCAGGAGATAGGAAGACAGTGTGTTTAAGAGCACAAAAACAATTTCATTCATAGGAGGAGAAAGCTGTTTGTCTTTCTTGGTCTCCGTCCAACTTCCTCCTGCTAAAGTTAATTAAATTTGACACTTTTCACACTGATGAAAACAGATTTAATCAAATAAAGATATACTCTTCAGGCCTTCCGTATGTGTTTCTTAATATGCTCAATTCAATAGCAGAAATTAAATAAATCCGTCCTGTGAGTATGACTAGGCAGAATTTGTTTAATTGTTTTGCTCAGGTTGGAACATGTGTTGCGAGGGATGCCAACCCCGCAGCTGCGATCACATGGAAAAAGAATGGAAAGATCCTGGTAGCTGATGGGAAAGGTAACAATGACGCACAATGAAACCAATCTTTAGTTCCACTGGATGCTGTCCTCCCCCTGGGTGAGGGAAAGGAAATTAACTCATACTGTAGACCAGTGATTCTCAAATGGGGGCATGTTAAGGCACTCCAGGGTTCAGAAATGGAATTTATATTCAGTAGTGTATTTAATTTCATTATCCTAAAATAGGGGTACTTCGCTGAAAAAAATATTTCACAGGGGCTGCCACTGGAAAAAGGTTGGGAACTACTGCTTTAGAGTATCTAAGACAATATAAATATGTAATTCACTGAAGGATACAATTACAGGATTCAGATTATTGTCTATGAGATCAGAGAGTATTAGATGGCGTAAAAAATACCAAAAAGTTTGGTGAGTACGTACCTGAAAGTAAAGACAATCATAAAAGTCTTCCTAAAAAGCAACTTAGACTTCAAGACTTTTCTGTGATTCCTAACTTTACACAATCTGGACTGGTTTGATACAACAAAAAACGTTTACTACTAGACCAAAGAAGGCTGAATGCTGCGTTTATTGCGGTAGCTGTACTGTTTTGTATGTTTTTGTAATCCAACATTTCCTCCCTAATCCTCTGCAGCCATTGTCATCACCCCAAGCATAAAGCTGGACCCTGCCACGGGCCTGTCCACCACCGCGTCCATCCTCCAGTATGCAGCCTCCAAGGAGGACGCTGTGGCAGTCTTCACTTGCGTGTCCAAACACCAGCTGAGCAGTCAGGAAGCAGAGCTGGAGCCTTTCCCCGTTCACTGTGAGTGGAAGACAGCGCAGCCACCAAGCTCTACAGCTGTATTACACCATCTGCCCTTTTTACTTGCAGATATGCAATGGGTTGTCTGTGGTAGAGTGATACTTGTTTAATGCTCTTACATTAGGGGGATATTTATTAAGACTTTGCAGCACTTTTAGATGGGTTTCTGATAGATGTTCTGTCCAGCGGAAATGGAAGAGAAGCAGCACCACTGGCCTGGAGGGAATGATGATCTATATAAACAGTCTCTGCAGACAAATATACTCCCGTGCACACACTTCCACACACACATTCAGGTGCACACAGAAAGGCCAAAGGAAACAGGTATTTATGGAAGTTGGCCTGATATATTTTTACAAATATTAACAGCAACAATCTTGTCAAAAGGATCTTTACATTTTCAGTAAAAATCTCTTCTTTTGGTTATAACATTGAAATATGTAATATTTCCTCCCATGAGCCTCTGGTTTTTCTCATGAGGGATAAGACAAGCTCGCAATTCCAAACTGTTTCAAACTATATTCCGAGTTTAGTAAAAGATTAATTATTTGTGTAAGAAGTTGCTACAACAATCCAATTGAAAGTTGTGTCCTTACATAACATAATGATGATTCTATGTAAAATGCACATTCCTGTATGGTTTGTGTAAATGATTCTCAAATAACACACAACATTATTCACACAAGAAAAATGCTCCTAATGCTTATTTACAGTATGACAAACACATTATGGCTAAAAACAACATAGTTAAATTAATAAACACTATGTACAAAAAAAGGCAGATTACTGGAAGATCTTTGTAAAAATGGAAGAGAGAGAGAAGTGAGGGCTGATTAGCAAGTACAGTAGTCAACTATGGCCTGTTGCAACTTTTGTTTGAACTTGTTAAGAGAGGTGAGGGCTGTTAGTTTGAGCGTGTTTTGTGCTGAGTTCCAATCATTTGCAGCGGCAAAATGAAAGGAGTTATGAACAAACACAGTACGGACTTTTGGAATGATGAGCTGAATGAAGTCACTGGATCTTAAATGGCGATTGCTGTCGGAAATTTGCAGAAGATGTGAGAGGTAGCCAGGGGTCATTCCCAAAATGGATTTGTAGGTGGGTGGTGAAAGGTGCACTTGTGCAAATCGGATTGCTGAGTGGTGAAGTGTGTCCAGTTTTCTGAGGGTGGTCTTTGATGGCCATTTTATGAATTAGTCAAATAGAGGAAGGATGGTCATTTTCACAAGGGTTAATTTGGCAGAGTGTGTGAAGGAGGCCTTGTTTTGATATAGAAAACCCAGTCTGGCTTTGACTTTAGCCAGAAGGATTTTGATGTGTATGTTAAATGAGAGAGATGAGTCCAACCAGAAGCCAAGGTATCCAAGCCAAGGTAGGAGCTGACAAACTCCAGCCATCAGCACTGTAGATCTTGGGAGGGCTGGGTATGATGAGGTGAGGGATGATGAGGGAAGCAATAATATGAGCGGCTGATTTTAAAAACACAGGGTCGAGCCGATCAGTTCCAGCTGACTTGTTTGAATCTAACTTAATGAGTTCACCCAGGAAGAGAAGCAGTTAATCCTGTTTTAAGAAGTAGGTGTGTTAGATGAATCTATTTCAAGGGCAGCTGCACCAAAGAAATTAGATGATTTCACGAGATATTGGTTTAAATGTGTGGCCATGCGTTGTCAGTAACAACAATGTCATCCAAAATTTATTGGCGTTAGATCCACTGGCTGAGAATGACTCACTGATTTTAGCTTTCCTGATCGCATGGGTTGTTTTGTTCCTGCATTGTCTGAAGGCCAGGCAGTCAGCAACAGCCTGAGAAGACCACGCTCTCCACCATAAGATGTTTTTTAGGTGGATCAGGGCAGCCAAATCATGACTAAACCAGGGAATGTAGCAATTGTTCATCCGGAATCGTTTCAATTTCTCAATGATTAGGCTAAAGGTGATTTTGAAATAAGACCAGGCATCTTCAACTGAAGGGATGAAATTTATTCTTTCCCAGGATGCAGCTGCAACATCTTGAAGGAAGGCCTGATTAAGTGTTTCAGTGAACACTTGGTCACAATCACCGGTGGATGTTTGACAGAGAGGCCGGAGCGAACACATGTATTGGCACAGTGGTCACTCAAATCTTAACTCAAGACTCCACATCGGTAGTTTGATGGAGTGTTAGTGAGAATAATATCGATTAGGTGGTAGATGACAGAGATTTCAAATGATGTCTGGTTGAAAGAGGTTTAAAGCATTATATTGCTGTGTAGCTAAATCAGGGGGGTTGATCATACTCAGTTTAGGTCACCCAGAAGAACTCAGAAGAAATATGAGGGGCCAACAGTTCACCGAGGGCTCTTAATGTGCATGCTGGAGCAGAGGGGAATTTGGACTGTTAACAGTAACAGTCCAAATTGCGTGGGAACTGATTTAGACAGCATAACAAAACATTGCAAATGGTCTTTTACAAATATAGCCACGACGAAAGATGTTGTAACCCGGTATTCTGATTTCTAGATCCGAAACACCTTTCTTAAGCCATGATTCAGAGAAGAGCCAAAACATCAGGGTTTGCAGTGTGCACCCAAGATTTTGAATGTTTGGCAACAAACTAAAGATATTGACATGTAGAAAGCCCAGTGATTTACGATCACAAAAATCATTGAACGACAGATTAGAGATGGTGGGACCATGGATAGCGGGCCCTGGGTTTGGGTCAACATTTGCAGAGATGAAGAACATGAGAATGATTAACACACGTTTGACAGTGCTAAAATGTTGCATATGGTTATCTTTCATTGACGGTTTGGTCAAAATGAAAGAGGAGGAGCCGTGAAACTGCTGCAATAACATGTAAGAGTACAAAGGAATACGCTTTGTTACACACCAAGTAGGAAGTCCAAAAGTCTTTGTAAACCAGAAGGATGAGACGTCCCTGGTTGATAAACTAAAGTCCAATGTACCAACAGCGCTAGAAATGATGGCAGTCTTGTTAAGGGTTTCGGAAAGCTCTCGAGGGAGGCCTCACTCCTTTGTTCTCGTCCCGGCCGGAAACGAGGATACGAATGAGTCAATTCGTTTTAATTCAAAAATCAAAAAGTATTTAATGACTAAACAACGTAATAGGGATTACAATTACAAAGTGAAATACTAAGCGAACAGTGGAATATTTCGCGAAATAGAGAATCCTCTGAGCAAGTCCAAAGTGTCTTATCAGAACGGCTGCAGGGAAGACTCTGCCAGTCCTTTCCCCCGCCATGGTCCTTTGAAAACTCTTGAGGTGTGTCTTCCTTGGTGCATTTGAATGTCATTGGCCTCTTCTCCAAAGGGTCACCTCCTCCATTGTCCCTTCCACGTCGAGGTCGAGGTGTGAAGCTGCAGCTGTAACCTGAAACCTCTCTGTACTATCTGTCCCTCACATTCCAATGCACTCAATGTAGATACAGTTGGCTTTATGCCCCAATGAGTGAAATTACCAAAGCATACATCGTTTAAGTCTTCATCTTATAACTGGTACACTTTAATTACAACAACCCATCATTAATGATCCCCGTTCATCACCCTTCATCATAAGATTTAAGACAGTTCATGTGGTTCAATTCTCAAGACATTTGCCTCTGTCGGCTGCCTCGCATTAAGTTGTTCATTTATTACCTGACAGGAGAAAAAACTCCCAAAAAACCCTCTTTGGGGATAAAATTGGAAGAAATCCATAAAGAACGGCAATTGGCATCCGTCCCCAGGTTTTAACATCACATTGTAACAGAATGTAAATGTGTAGAGTGTTTATACGATTTAAAAGACTATAAACTGTGTTTGATTCACATTGTATTCACTTCATCTAACATGTTAATGTAATAACTAATCTAACATCACACAAACTACAATTCTATCACTAAACATCACTACACGTACTACAAATCCTATGACTAGACATTCACTTCTACTTAAAACCCCAACAGTCTCCTGGAAAGGCAGGTTGTATGAGCTGATATGATCCAGAAAATAGAAATGATTGTGAACCAAAAAAGCCAGGAAGGTTTTAGTGGATGAAACATGTCCAAACTAATAACCAATAGGTCAGGCTGTAGAAAGTTGATGAGGCCCTACCACATGAGGCTGTGGTAGGGTGAAGAGGGCCAGGCTACAGCTAGCAGAAGAGGCTAGGCTGTAGCCGATTGAATTGGAGATTGAGCTGATTGAAGACACCCAGATGATTTGGGAATTGGTGTGACTGGTGACATTCTTGTTTTAACGCTGAAAACGGCTCTGATAACCAGAATCAGTTTCATAGAGAAGATAATCAGTCAGGAATCTGGAAGCATGAATTAAGTTGCAGTATGAATCCTCCTTCGAGCAGTAGCACCATTAAAATTACTTTTGTGACGCCTCAACACTGGCAAAGGAAGCATCATCATTTTAAATAGTATTTTGGGTCGTCTGTCCATCAGTACCACCCTCACCAAAGGTAATTTCATCAAATATGTCACAAACATCCATCTGGAGTCAAGGATGAACTGATTTTAGTTCAAAGTCACTTTGACTTTGCTATAACTCAAGAATAGATATTCTAATAAACCGAGGCATGAGAATACAACTAACCCCTGTGAGTAATACATATTTGATCATAGAAATTGTAAAGACAAATCTAAGCTCCGAAATAGACTCTTTCCAGAAACCTTTTGTGTAGCCACAGTTTGTTAATGTTTGATAAAACATTCATGCGTTGTCTGTGCGGTGTTAGACAGCGTAATGACCAGCTGACTCAAATGCATTCAGTAAGAATCCAGTGCTTTATAAAAGGGACACACATCCCTAAACTTTTGAAGAGCGGATTGAGTGGCTCAGATCAATTCATTACAATTTGTTTTTATTAACTGAAAATTACAGATTTGAGGGCTTTACGGTCTATACACATCTGACATCCTCACATCGGCACAGGAAAAATACCCACCCCAAAAAATGAACAAACGAAGAAACTTGCGGTAGAGGGATCCTTTACAGAATGAACTGTGTAAAAGTCATCTTCAAACCACTTATCCTTCATACAGGGTCACAGGGGGGCTGAAATCCCAGCTAACTTCAGGCGAGTGACAGGGTACACCCTGGACTGGTCGCCAGCCAATCGCAGGGTTAACACAGAGACAAACAACCATTCAAACACAGGCAATTTAGAGTCACTTATTAACCTAATCCCCAGAGCACATCTTTGGACTGTGGGAAGAGCGCGTGTACCCAGAGAGAACACAGACACAGGGAGTACATGCAGACTCCACATAGTTCGAAAGTCGAACCCAGGACACCACCGTGCCGCCCCATGTAAAAGATGTACCCTATACAAATTTAAGATTCATAGTTTTATATATCTGTGCTGCTTGAAGGTTGAATTGATTCAGTGTGGAAGAGATTATTTTAATTATCTTTGAAGCTTTACATGCTTCCCTTTTCCCTGAATAACTCTCTGAATTCCTCAGATCCATCGGAGAAGGTGAGCCTTCAAATTTTGTCCAAGGGGCCCATTGTAGAAGGAGTTAACGTAACGCTGAAGTGTCACGGTGATGGCAACCCTCCACCCAGCTCCTTTTACTTCCACATCAAGGTCAGTCAGAGGTCAAGCGTCAACCTAAAAGTAAATTAAAATAGGTGATGATGGTTTAATATCTCATTTTGTACCTGCTAAAGTTGTTTGTTGTTGTTTTAAAAAGCCCTGCATGCCTGATGGATCTGACGTTTGCTATACATATTAATGTATTAAGTGGATCTCTCCAAGAAATGTCTCCTGTCTTCATCATGTTATAGGAGAATGACAGAAGCTAACAGTGCCTCCTCCTGCTCTTCTCTCTCCGCCAGGACCAGAAAATGCTGGTGAAAAATTCAGACACCTACACTTTGGCCGCCATCAGCAGAGAGGCAGGGGGTGTATATAAATGCTCCCTGACTGACAACGAGAAAATGGAGGCATCACAAAGCATCGTTGTTAGCTGTGAGTACTTGCGGTTAGGATGTTGTACCTCAATTAATTAGTAACCAAACAGTCATACTAACTTTGTCTTTGTGGGGTCTGGCGCAGGGTACAGAACCTGGGAACCGCAAGGTTGGTGGTTCGAGCCCGGCTGCTCCATGTCCCATGTCGAAGTGTCCCTGAGCAAGGCACCTAACCCCTAATTGCTCCCCGGGCAAAAATGTAAATGGCCATGGGTTAAAAATGCAATGTAAGTCGCTTTGGATAAAAGTGTCAGCCAAATGACCTGTACTGTAATGTAATGCCTTTGCCTGAATCCACAGCTGCTCATTCAATAATTCCCTCCACTCTAACAATCAAATCAAATTCATACATACATGACATTTGATTAAACAACTCACTCTAGCCACCGAGCCATAGTTGCCCCACTTTGATTGAAATGTATTTCCTTCCTATAAATAACAAGGCACTCCTATTCACTCTAAATAGAGTCATGGGAGCAGCGTAATGTTAATCAAATTTAAACTTTGTGAGCAGAGCCTGGCAGGGAGGCAGATCAGTAGGTGCCTGGCTGAAAGGAGAAGTGAGCAAAAGTGTTTTTCCATCCAACCATACACAAGCTCTCCCATGAGTAATTACTCCCTTCTTCCCTGGTCCCATATTACACCTTAAAGAAGCATCCCACTTCTAATTTGGTTGGTGAATGAAGAAAGAACAAAGTAGCTCTCTAACCTAGGCATGTTTTGAGACTGGGTGTAGAAGAAAAATAAGTTTGGCTGTTGCTCTGTTCAGTTGACTGGCACCAACATGAATGTCCAGGCAGCTAGCAGCTAAACATTGACCTATGTGTTAAACACATGTTTTTTTCCAAAAACGTTCTGCATTCAAACACATGCTTCTTTTTGTATACACCCATATATTATATGTATAGTAAGTATAATAAGTATAGTATAAAATTAGCTTCATCTACAGCTATACAAAGAAGGAAAGCACTTAGACGATACAGGTTGAGTAATATGGATGTTGGCTTAATTATTTTTAGCATAATTGGTTGGATAGTAATTATTCACAAGACTGATGTGAATCTTATTTAGAAAGTTTATGCATCAAACACCTAATGCACCACACTACCACAATTTTAAAGATGTTGTGTGGAAAACATATACTTAAAACATTGGACCATGTTGGGCATAATTTTATATTTGTGTTATTCTCTTAATACAATGAGATCTCCCTTCTCCATCTTGTGATTGTCAGCTCCAAGCAGATTGGTTCTCAATGTAGGGTTCCATCTTAAAAAAATGATTTCGTAAAATTCTGTTTAAAAATGCTGATTCCATCCATCCATCTATCCATCTTCAAAGCTGCTTATCCTTCATACAGGGTCGCGGGGGGGCTGGAGTCAATCCATGCTATAAAATCAGGTCACCATAGTTTTATTGCAAATGTTGCTCACATCCTCTTAGACCAAAATTTGAGCCTGTGGGGCTCTGAGGAATGTTCAAAGTTAACAGCGTCTTAACCTTAAACTACAGATGAAAGACTATGTTAATGTTGCACGTCAAATTAAACAGCAGAACCGGGGCTACAAGTATATACAAGCTAAACAAATAAACAATATCACTACAGAAAGAACAAAGTCGGCGGATCCAATAGATATGCAGCAAACCCCTATCCAGTAAACCCTCAGCGTACCAGAGCCAAAGAACATAAAATCCTTTTTGCCAAAAGGTAGTTGTAAAATGTCCCTTTCTGTAGCAGGTTGCTAAGAAAAGTAGCTTCTAGGAGCTTTTTTTCTTAGGTGGAAAATTCAAAGAGTACATGTCAGCCCATTGTTAGCCAACCTGACCCTTCTCCAGGAAGATGCTCTGCTGATCCTGGTTGGCTGTTAATGTCATGGAAATGGCTCAATTCTACAGGCTCTAACCATTCCAACAAGGTGTCAATCGCGCTATTCGGCCAATTCTTCACCCAGAAATCACCCTGCCAAATGACAAGTCAAGTCATGAAGTCATTATGTCTTGGATTTTTTAGTAATTTTTTAATGGTACAATACAATAAGTCTGGGTTCATTTGAAAAAAAAAAGAAATAAACCTATATATGAGATGCATTGACCACTATCAGGGATATACAAGTGAAATGAATAGTTGGGTTACACCGGAAAAATGCAAATGGCACAGTTTGGCACAAAATGATCCAAAAACCAAAATTCTGTAGATCTTGCCTAAACTGTCTACTAAAACAATTTCTAAAAATGTGTACTTCACTTCATCAAACTTGTCCTTTGCAGAGAGAATGTTAACATATTGTGCTATGATCTGGTAGAGGTTTGGAGCCATAATACTATAATTCTAGAGGGATAATCATCCTGAAAGTGATTTTTATTTAAGGCAAACCTGAAACCTTTTTATTTCTGCAGTGTGTCATCTTCATTTTGTCCTAACCTGCAACATACATATTTATATTTATACATCTGGATACAACCTCAAAGGTGTTCCCTTTATTATGACGCCGAGAGTATATTCCTTTTTATCATGGGTATGCAATTTGCGAGCAGGGGCCTAAAAAATGGCTTGGTTCTAAAGAGGTTTAAGTACTACAGTAATCCCCCGTTTATCGCGGGGGTTACGTTCCGAAAATGACCCGCGATAAGTGAAATCCGCGAAATAGAAAACTTTTTTTTTTTTTACAATTAGCAACTATTACATGTATACAAATACAGTGACTCGCGTGTAGGCCGTTTCACTGCTCTTCAGACTGGGCCGCTGCATCCTGACTGCGCTCTGCAGTGTTCTCTTCTTCTGAAGCCCGCGGTGCAGGTGTGTTTGTTCGGGAGAAGAACATAGTGATAGGCAGCTGTTGTCGCTCTTTTTTCTTCTTTGCAAAAAGATCCTTGTACACCGACATGCCACCATCGATTACGTTGGAGAACTGTAATGAACGGCTCGGGAGTGAGTTTTTAGCGAATCAGAATGCAGAGCACAATGCACCAAAAAAAAAAAAAATGCAATATGAAAATCCGCGAAATAGCGAATCCGCGATAAGTGAACCGCGAAGTGGCGAGGGATCACTGTATTTTCAGAAGCGGATTAATCCACATCTACAGATCTGAATGGTGTGATCTAATGCCTTTATAGTGGATTTTTGTAAAAAAAAAACTCCAGAAGTTCGACCTCAGAAGTTAATTTGGTCCTAATCAGCTTTGGGACATTAGCCTGCAATGAGAGGCAGCCAACTACTAGCACTCAACACAAGCATCCTCTTCTTGTTTCCTTTCCTCAGACATGGACCTAAGTCTGACCCCCACTGGGAGGGTTGTTAAGACCAAAGGGGACACCTTGTCCGTGATGATGGAGAAGAGGGCCTCGGCTGACACTAAAGTGTCGTGGACAAAGGTAATGCTGCCAGAGTTCGAGGGAAGTGACAATTCAACTTCAATTTAAATTCCTTTATGAAATGGTGAGCTGGATGGTTGTACACAAACATATCTACAATTTGCACTACCTTGTCATTCATCATTCATAATTTTAAGTGATTGATTGTTGTTGACGGATGTTAGGAAGTTAAACTTGCACACTTGTGGCTATTTACTTTGGAGGGATTGAGGAGTCTGCCATACCCGCAATATGTTATTGAGCACAAAACAGATCTCCACAAAGCCGACCATCTTGCCATGGAAGCTGAACGTTGGTTTTACCCAAAAGCACAAGCTGAAAGATAAATGGAGCTCCATGCCTTACATATTTGTTGGAAAGAAGCCAAACTATCCAGTCCAGCAAGTGAAATCTGAATTTGGAACAGGAATTGTGAAAACATGGCACCGTAATCATTTGTTACTTATTTGCTATTTAGTGAGATAACCTGCACAGAAGGATGATTCAAAGCTGCCACACAGACCTGTGACAAGGGGACAGGATCAAAGCGCACCACAGATTGTTGGTGAAGATAGTCCACTTTCCTCAAAGTTCGATTATGTGGAGAGTGAAGAGATATTTTGTCACATCCAAAGCTTTTCATTAGAATGCAAGGTACCAGAGTACCAGATGAAGTCCAAGCTGCCACACCAGCCAGAAACCTGGAAATTGCCGATATAAACGCTGATAAAATAGACCGTTTATTTGCCTCTCCCCACTAACCCTGAAGCAGACGAAGATCCAGAAAGGGGGAAATTAGCTGAAGAACCTGAAAACCTGTGATTAGACTGGGTTATGATGAGTTGGGAACAATTTCCAACCAACCCCGTGACTGGCCTAAGCCACTGTGTGTTTGTGGGATGTCATTCCGATCTTCAGGACGGCACCCATGCCAAATCCTCTGTTGCCAGTCTATGGCATTACGGGATTGTTTTAGTTTAATATCCAAGTAGTTGGCACCCACAGATTAAAGCGATCTAAACATTTTAGTTTGATGAGGACATCAAATATTCAAGAAGGGGGGGTGTGTAGCCCTGCGTGTTAAAGCCAGAGTCTGTTCCTAGGAAGTTATATACAATAACTATACTAATTTCTATTTATTTTATTTTGTATAGCCCAAAATCACAAATTACAAATTTGTCTGTACACATGGGACATCCCTTGTCCTGAAATCTCCACCAAGCTCCCCAAAAAAAATGAAAAACCCTTCGATGGGGAGAAAAAGAAACCTTAGGGAGAACGGCAGAGGAGGGATCCCTCTGGACAAACTGCAATGGATGTCATGTGTGCAGAAGGAACAAAGTAAAAAATCCACTCTACCTTCCTACAACAGAAATTATTCAAATATTGAGAGTAGTAAGCCAGGTGCACGGCAGTACCAGATATAACCACCATCCACAGAAACCTGTGAGGAAGGAAAGGACAAAGAGTTCAGGAAAGAAGCAAATTGAAAATAGTGAGAGTAGTAAGCCAGATATAAGGCAGGACCACTGCTGGGACAACCACCATCAGATATGTAACCACCACCAGATGTAACCATCACTATAACCACCATCCACAGAAAACCTGTGGGGTGGGAAAGCACAAAGAGTTCAGGAAAGAAGCAAATTCTGTTAACTTGGTACAGTAATTTAACAGAAAGTAATTAAGTTTAAAGTAGACATATCACACTCATTTTAAGACTCATACTTGTAGAGTTCCTTTTGTTATTTTGATAGCTACTGTAACAAACCCAAACACCCCATCATTCCAGTAATTAGGTAACTCAGCTTACTCGGCTACATGTAGAATAGTCATATGCATTAGATCTGGATATCGAATTTCAGTTTTAACATGTTTACAGTCAAACTGTACACAGGAGCTGTGTACATAGACTTGCATAGTCAAAATGTCACTTTAGAAACAAAGGAAAGGTGGTCATATTCTCAGGCAAACCAATATGTGAAATCTGAAATAAGGATTCATAGAGAACTTTTAAGAGAAAATGAAGGCAGGTAATTACAACTTATTTCTTTGAATACTGTTTTATACACATAGCATAAAATACATCACAGTGACCGTGACTAAATTAGAGTTGGACGTATTTTGTTTTGTTTTCAGAATGGAAAGGCACTGAAGGAGCCAGTGTTCAGTAATTTGACCTATGGCGATGCAGGACTCTACGTATGTGAAGTTTCCATGACTGGCCTCGAAAAACGTCAGAGCTTTGAACTGATTGTAGAAGGTAAGTGAAACTGTGTGTGTGTCATACTCACATCTTCTTTTTCCTGTTCTCAGATATTTTCTTTCTGAAGAAGGCTGGGGTCATAACATTTTGTTGAATGTTTTCACCAGGAAAGCCTGTGATCACTAGTCTTACCGAACACAGAGCTGACGGCGACAATTACAAGGTTTTGACATGCGAGGCTGAGGGAGTACCCGAACCCAACTTCCAATGGAGCGTCAATAGCACAAATGTAAGTGTGTGTTTAGTATCTTGAGCAGCAGCATCTTGTTATAGCATCACACCAGCATCCTCACCAAATCAATAGTCCCGTCCCCATTTGTAGCCCCCTTAATTACAGACCGAGAATTTTGATCTCAACTACACACCTGTAAAGTATCGTGACTTCATGACAATTTCTATTGCAGTGATGCTGTGTGATATGACCACAGACATATAAACACATGGAAAACAAACAGCCCCCAAACCTCTCCTGTGCCCACATCAGTCTCGTTGCTCAAGAGGGCTCCTGTTAGGGTTTTCCCTCTTTTCCATCCTGACAGCCATCTGGACAGTGTTTTTGAGGATGCGTGGTAGTGCGAATGTATGGTAACTGAAGAGCTCTCTCTGACAGGAAACAGCTGCAGCCATAATGCATCAGTTTCAATTCTTCAGTCTTGAGACAACCTCTCCTCACCGTGTGGTTTTAGCGTGAGATCGTGATTCACTCAAAAGAAAAACGTAATCATGTAGATATTCTGGTCAGGCTCCATCCTGAACAGGTAATGCTCTAACAACGTGGCAACATGTCTGTCGGATGCAGGTTTGTTGGCAAGGTAGTGCTTGGCATTCGCTGCAACAGAAGTCCAGGACTCTGGTCTGTGTACTGTATACGTAATATGTCGAATGGAGGAATTGATAATGTGTGCATAACTAAAGACTTTGCTGCGTGTGGTTTTTGCTCTGCTTCCAGGAGAAGCGCTCCTACATCAACGGCAAGGCCACCCATAAAATCTCTGTGATCCCCAATGTGAATCTGACCGTCACCTGCAGCGTCAGCAACAAGCTTGGAGAAGATGTCAATACCATCAACGTTTCCTCCGGTAGGTTTGCGCGTGTTCCCTGTTTGTTTAGTAGTGGATACAAATCATGTAGTTTCACATGCATTGCTGTGTTACGACCTTCTTGTGCTTGAGTTGATGCTTTGGGCTAAGCAGGTTAATTAGGAAGCATTCCTTGAAAAAAGATAAAGAGGTTAAATTAAAACAAAGCTAAACTCTCTGTGCGAGGCTTGTAATTTAAAGCATGAGATTCCAGAAATGTGCTGGAGTGTGACAGCTTTTATCAGCCAGTGATTTTTCTGCAACAAACAAACTGCTTCTATTGTGTGACTGACTGCCAGTCACAACTCATTAAGCTATGTTATGTTAGTTATGATGCGATGGGAGATGCATGTTAGTGAGGTCAGTCTGCAGTGGACAAACTACAATTTTCTAAATCTGGACTACAAAGAAGCACATCTTAATACATAGTTTTCAGCAACCTCAATGTAACCTTTGTAGTTTTCCAGCAGGTTTAACAAATCATTGAAAGTTCACAACATCTAACTAGTTAAACATTTCCAAGTCGGTTACTTACATGATCTGCGTTAAACTATTTTCTCAACCCAGGCCAATATAATGCTGATTGGTCTGACTTGGGAGAAGGGGTTTAAAGTAAAAGGGGCTAAAACGTAGCTTTCTTTGTTTGCTGCTCTACTCTCATGAAGATGATGAGACTTTTATGAGAACCCTGGATCTATTTTCTGCATTTCATGTTCATATTACTACTCGTATTATTAACATCAGTTATCTGTCTAACTTGCTTACATGGAACATTTTAATGGTGGCAGTGTTGTCGGGAATGGGGTAGGCAGAGGCAGGACCCAAACGCAGACTTGACAACAAAACACTTTAATAGTCAAAATCAAAAATGCCAAGGGGCAAAAAAGCGGACGGGGACCAGGAACTCACAAGATATTCAGGGAATCAGGAAACATTTATTGCCATAATATGTCAGACATACAAGGAATTTGACTTGGCGGTTGGTGCGTAACAGCAGACAGTACCACAATGGACGACAAGACAACAGTGCACGAGGAATAAAATAAATAGTTAGTAGTATAAGGCTATGGGTTAGTTTAAAATAAAGGAATAAAAGTTAAAGTAACTTTTAATCAACAGGGTTGTCGTGGCACAGGGGTAGAGAGGGTGCACTGGGAACCGCAAGGTTGGTGCTTGGAGTCCTGGCTGCCCCATGTCGCAAGTTGAAGTGTCCTTGAGCAAGACACCTAACCCCTAATTGCTCCCTGGGCAAAATGTTTAAAAAAAGCCATGTTAATGGCTAATAATGTAATGTAAGTCGCTTTGGATAAAAGCGTCAGCTAAATGACATGTAATGTAATTTTTAAATAACGTGCACCAGCGAACAGGAAGTGACAAGTGTAAGTGACGTGTGCAGTGTGAAAGAAAGTGACCGGTGGAATGTCAAAGTCAATCGATGGGGGACGGGGCTCTGTTGATGAGCCCGACTGCTGAAGGGAAGAAACTGTTTGTGTGGTGGGAGGTCTTAGTCCTGATGGACCTCAGCCTCCTGCCAGATGGGAGGGGCACAAACTGTTTTTGTCCGGGGTGAGAGGGGTCGGCTATGATCTTTTAGCTCGCTTCAGGGTCCTTGAAGCGAACAAGACCTGCAGGGATGGCAGATTGCAGCCGATCACCCTCTCTGCAGAGCGGATGACACACTGCAGCCTGCCCTTGTACTTGGCTGTTGCTGCAGCGTACCAGACGGTGATGGAGGAGCAGAGGATGGACTCGATGATGGCCGTGTAAGAGTGCACCATCATCGTCTTTGGCAGGTTGAATTTCTTCAGCTGCTTCAGAAAGAACAACCTCTGCGATGTTGACAGCATCGTCCACAGACCTGTTGGCTCTGTAGGCGAACTGCAGGGGGTCCAGGAGGGGGTCAGTGAGGGTCTTCAGGTGGGACAGGACTAGCCGTTCAAAAGACTTCAACAGAGGGGAGGGGAAGGTGATACAGAGGCGTGAGCCCCTGAAGGGCTGGGGGAGGTTGGTGGAGGACCATCAGGACATTGTCAAATCTGCTGTAGAACTCATTCAGCTCGTCTGCCAGGCGGAAGTCATTCATGGAGTGGGGGGTTTTGGGCTTGTAGTTAGTGAGGTGTTTGAGGCCTCTCCAAACCGAAGCAGAGTCACTTGCTGAGAACTGTTCTCAGAGTACAGACGTTTAGCATCTCTCACCACCTGGCTAAACTTGTATTTTGACTGTGTGTACAAGTCTTTGTCCCCACTCCTAAATGGCGGATCCTTCTGCAAGCATAGTTTGAGTTCCATTGTGAACCAGGGTTTGTCGTGTTGAAACTCACCCTGGTCCATGATGGTACACAGCTGTCCTCACAGAAGCCGATGTAATAAGTTACAGCCTCTGTGAACTCAGACTGTTAGTAGCAGTCCTGAAACCATCCCAGTCTGTGCAGTCCAAGCACGTGTTGTGCGAGCAAAACAAGGACTAGACTGGAGACTTTACTCAAAGCAATATGGCAAAGTATATTTGCAACAAGAGTATTCTGTCCTGCAGTTTAACGTGCAGAGACCGATTTCAGGCAGTTTAACAACAACATGAAAGAAGGCGTTTAATACAAAATGCGCTCGAATTATATAGTCGAAGAGCATTAAGATGAAGGCGGCTCCTGCTTAGAACCCTCGGGGAGCCCCATTGGAGCACAGGGACGTCCTTCCCTCTAGGCTCTCGGATCATCACGCCTCCCGTTGTTCATGAGTTCTACATATCAGGATGTTTGCAAGATAATATTAATAATGTAAAATAAAATGTTTTGCATATAAGTGCTAGGCGTAGTTCTATGTATGGACATGTTATTCTTAAAATGGTGTTACGCCCCAGTCTAGGGGTACCTAAGGTGCAACATGAATAGGCCCCAATCTTCCCCGTCTCCCAAATAGCCACACACACTTTAAGTTTGTATAGGGGATATTTATTGAAAAAAAGCTCTAGGTTGAGAAAAACCCAGTATGTTGAGGCAAAGACAAACCACGGCTTCGCCGTTGCCCATCCCCAATATAACAAACAAACCAAAAAACGAACCTAGCTAGAAAATAAGACGCTGACCTACCAAAACAAAGGAGAAAAATAATGACATCAGTCTTACCTACCTAACTACTTTAAAACAGGAGAAAACCAACTCAAAAGAAAAACAGAATACTTATTCAGCTTCACGGTATGCTACAAGTGGCTGGTTGGAAGAGGAGGAGGACGAGGGTTGTGCTCTGCTGCTGTTCTCCCCTGCTCTGGTCTGCTCTGCCTCGGACGCCATCTTGGCTTCCATTATATGCCGGCTGCAGCCAATCACAGGACGGGTGGGAGACCGTCCACCAATCCGCGCCTGGTGGTGGCACATCCCTGTTTGAATAAAGAAACCAGAAAGACACCAAAAGAAACCCACAAACACTACACAGATGACCCCAGTCATAACAAATGGGGAACAGGTGGTTCCTGTTGAACTGCATTTGCATACTGTCACAGTAACAGTGATCCAGCGTGTTCTCCTCTCTGGTGGGGCATTTCATAAACTGTCTGTACTTAGGAAGTTCATGGGTGAGATTACCTTTGTTAAAGTCCCCGAGGACAATAAGTAAGGAGTCCGGGTTGGTCCGCTCCACGCGCCGTATCTGGTCGGCGAGTGTCCACTGTGCCTCGTGCACCTTGTCCCAGCCGGCGGCATGTAAACACCGACCAGGATGAATGAAGCGAACTCACGGAGGGAATAAAATGGTTTACAGTTGATGAAAAAAGTTTCCAGATCAGGAGAACACTGTAGATCACTGTTACGTCGTTGCACCAACTGGTGTTAAAGAAGAAGCAGATTCCTCCACCCTTTGTCTGGATGTTGAAGAGATCATCTCTGGTGAAAGAGCTCCTGGAATCGCAACAGGAAACATAATTAACAACAAAAAACCTCCGGGGGTCGGCCCGGTGGGCGGACAGAAGCCTGCTGCAGGTCACGGGCAACCGTGCTCTGAGGTGCCGGCTGCAGGTCGCGGGTAACCGGCCTCGTGGGCGCCGGCTGCAGGTCGCGGGGAACCGGCCTCGGGGGCACCGGCTGCAGGTCGCGGGCAACCGTGCTCTGAGGTGCCGGCTGCAGGTCGCGGGTAACCGGCCTCGGGGGCGCCGGCTGCAGGTCGCGGGGAACCGAGCACGTAGGCAAGGGCTTTCTGACAAGGGGCAAAAACGCAGACCGGGAACGCACAAGACATTCAGGGAATGACAATGCACAATTTTGTTTGGGTTTTTAAACAAAAAGCATTTACATGTTTTATTTGCCTTTTTATTTTTTTAAAGTTCTAATTTTTATTTTTTTTATTTCAGTTTTTAAGGAGCAAAAGGAGGAAAAAGGTAAGAAATTTGTTTTCTTTTGTCCTTATCTTTTACTTTCTAGACTTTTTAAGGAGGATCAGTTGAAAAAAAAAGCCACTCTTTTCAGATCCACCAGTATTAACTAAAAACGGTTCTCCTGGTGGTTTCTCCAACTATTCATCCAACATACTCTCGCCCTGCATGTTGATACATGATTGCATTCAACACTCACTTCTCTCTCTCTTGTATGTATAGACCTAGCCACATCTCTTTACATGTACACTCCTCTCATCTTATTGTTCTTAAAAGAAGACATATTATGAAAATAATATCGCAGTTGAGGGGGCCGCCAACATTAGCAGACCAAGTGGGAGTCTCACTTACATTGCCTTGGCCCTCACCCCATCACGTCCCCTCGCCCTCCGCCACATCCACCCAACACAGTTCCGCACAATTCTCTACATCTCATCCCAGGCTTAGAAGGCACAACAACGAAATGTATTAAAGTGTGTCCCCATAGTTTTACAGCTTCCCGCCCCCCCTCACCGAATATGCTCCGTATCTGAACAGGAAAATTAATTAATAATGAATTAACCGATATTGACTACAAAAAGAAATGGAATCATTTGAATCAATAATGCATTAATTACATTTCTATCACAGTTTAGTCGACAAATATTTATTGATTTATTTTTAATCATTTGTTGTTTACATTTCATAATGACACAAGAGAGGCATGCCATGCAAACCACGTTGTAGTGTGGTGGGGAAAGAAGCGAGAGGGCAAGGAGGGAGGGGTTAGCGGGCTCATTAGCATTAAGACCTCAAACGTGTCTTTTTGAGCGGAGCTGTTTGAGACAGGCTGAAAGGGTGCTGTTGATTATGGTCTTTGAGGTGTTTTGACAAAAGAATGTTTTAGACGAGGGGAGCATACAGTTTTTTGGCTCGCAAGTTACTTTTCAACAACCCACTATCGGCCGGCTCGTCCGCCCGACTACTAAATAAATAATAGTAATGAGTAGCAGTGGTAATCAAACAGAACAAGAACACTGCATACCATAAGCGCAAAACGAATCGATATAAGAAACCAACGAGCCTCTCATCCGTCAGAAGCGAGGGAACAGTCACAACCAGTCCACACATTCTTGGTCAATAACTTTCACTGATTGGTGTCAGGCAGGGTTGCTTTTTAATGAAATGTGTTAGTAAGTAAAGATCGCTAATTAGCACTACTAAGTTTTCCGTGCATGCGTGATAACTTGATTTATACGTGATTTTTTTTAAACAGCAGGCGATCGTCCGGCATTGCTTTAGCAATCGACCGACATGGCACCCATGTTTTAGACATTTCACCCGCAAAGAACCACGTCAACTTGTTGTAAAAGAGCATAATGTGGCCCCCTTTGAACAAATCAACACTTGCAAAATTAGCACCAGATTACACAGATTATGAGTATTTGATAATTAACTGACTGCGTGTTTCCCCTAGGTTAAGAGCTTTTTGGAAGGGTTGCGGATGGACAGACACCACCATTTTCTGACGCACGCTTTCTGTCCGCTGGTGGGGTTGTGCTCACCTGTGTGTGCGCGCAAGTGTAACACAAATCGTTATATGGTGTCACCCCTACAGAAAGCATAAGGCGGTTCAGTCTCAATATGACCTTTGTTGACCCTCCGGGGTCACCGAGAACCACATGTTCAGTCCGATGAGTCCATGTGTGTGTTATTTCTAAACAGATCTGGAAATATCTATGATATTTTGTGTTCTAGACTGCTCATAAGATTATTATATTTCATAACCCAATGTGAAATCCTATTATGCATATGCAGGAGATATAAGATATTTCCAAAATACTCTTCAATAGCACAGCTGTATCGAACCCAGTGAGAAAGTGGTGCAGGGTAAGACTGAAGCATTTACTCACTAGTCTTTACTAGATGTGACGGAGCAGAACATCAGTGACATAAAGAGACACTGATGAACTTCTTCTTCCTTATAAAAGGAACACACCACCAGCTCCAAAATATCCAACATTTCATCATGTGCTGCTCATGATTCAAAGAATGTAAACAAACACTTGGTCAAACTATAAACACAAGTGTTGCGGTGAATGATCTGCTAAGGACGCGTCTCGATTTTGGTTTCTCTCTTCTCATGACTTTCAGAACTTCCTGTAGAAGTGTTTCTGTGTGACTTTGGGTGTGTTAGTCCCACAGCTGAAGAGTACTGCTGTCTATTGTTAGGGTCTCCAGAGGATTCAGAGGACCAGGCTAAGCTCATAGTGGGAGTGTTGGCAGGGCTCCTCATAGGTGCTGCCTTCCTGGGATTGATCTACTGGCTCTACATGAAAAATGCAAGGTATAAAACACACACACACTTGAACTGAATTTGTTCTCTAATTATAGCGATTGTGCCACAGTCTCACAATAGACTAAACAAACACAACTGTCTTCCATTGTCTGTCACATTATGTTGAAGCATGTGATGGGTGGCAGACTGAGAAGGTCATTCTGTAGCATAGGTGGTTCATGTGTTTCCAATTCTGTATACAACACAGACAAGGAAGCTGGAAAACTGGTGAGAAGGAGGTGGGAACATCGGAGGAGAGCAAGAAACTGGAGGAGAATAATCACACTGTTTAAATACCCTCAGACTGTGATATATGGGATGGAAAAGGTACACAAAAAGGCCGGAAGGGGAACTCCAATCAAGCTTCAGTTTGAACGTCAAAATACATCTCAAGTATAATTTAAGTTTATTACAAAATCCATCTTATATGTCATCATTCGTTTTAGTTTTTTTAATTCAACAAAATGTTAGCAGTACAGCCCAACATCACAAATTTGCCTCAGTGTTATCTTAATCAGATCAGTTTAGACTTTTGGTCAGAACAATCATAACGGTGTGGTAATACAAGCTTCTGGGTTTATCAGACAATGTGGATTTGGTGTGGTGGCCACACATGGGCTTGTTGCAATGTGAGGTTTGCAAATCAAACTTCACCCACCTAATTTGTATGATAGATTATTCTATATTTTGGATAACACTTTCTCAAAAATCCAAGGGGGTTTTTGAGGCCAGCACCCCCCCCCTCGCCTCAATACATCTAAATTGAATACCCATAAATGAACGACAAAGGGCATCTGATTGACATTTTTGGATCTCATGTTTACTTGAAAAACTAGCACACAAATTAAATAACCATTTCATCATGACAGGCGGTGCCTCAGTTTATTTTATTCATCTTTATTGTGGGTGCAGACATATGTACCGCATACACATGCGACGGCAATGACAGTCTCTTGGTCCATCACTTGAAACAGTGAAATATGAGAATGCTGATCTTTTTCCAGCACAAGAAAGGGTCAAAATGCTGATTGTTCAAACTTTTCCTAATGACGCATATTTAATTAACATGCTATTGTGTTAACTAGTAAGCAGGTTAGCCGGCTTCCAGCTCCAGTACCAGCTTGTGTGTTCAGTGTTAGGGTAATCATCTCACCTGGAAGGTTTTTCACATCTGACTTTTCCCATATCTCCTCAAGCACTTTGGTGAGTAAGATTGACATATTTGATAGGATTGATGGCCAAGAACTAATGAAATAAAATCTACGTTGTAATAGATTGGAATTATCCTTTAAGATGATGAGATGTGTGTACATTTTTTTTCCGAATCTTACATGATTGAGATGATATTGAATTTTTCTGTAGCCTTAGTGGGGAAGAAGCAGTTGAAGGCAGCCATGAAAGATAAAAAGTATACACTTAGATTGCTGACACAATCCTTTCCACAGCCTGAAGTTAGTCTAGTTTGTGTTTCTTTGTTCCTGGTGAATGATCGCTGTTATGTTTTGTAATGAACAATTCCTCCTGGGCTGTGTGGTAGGGGGTTTTACTGTTTAGCTCTTCCTTTACGTTTCTTCCAAAAATGTAAATCCCTTTTACACTTTTTGTATGACAAATGACGTGTTTCAATGTTTCTTTTTATGCGCTCTGTGAAGCCTTTTTTTGGGCCCTATACTGCTGGATACTGATGCCCTACTGAAACTGTCGTCAAACGTTAAGATAACCTCAACATCTCCTAACCTTCGAGCACTGGCATATCGATTGTCTAATGCAGTGGTCCCCAACCACCGGGCCGCGGACCGGTACCGGTCCGTGGGCCGTTTGGTACCGGGCCGCACCACAGAAAGCTTATATATATTTTTTTTCTGAAAAATGTTTTATTTTGAAAATTGACCGGATTTTCTCCTAATTATGTGCGCTCGTCCCTCTGACATATTCCCCACGCGTCACCAGGCGTTTTTCTTCACGTTTACAATTGTCCTCTTACCGCGCACGCGACTACTATACCCCCCCCACCCGTCAGACCTTCTCGACCGGTCCGCGAAATATTGTCTGACATGAAAACGGTGCGTGAGGTAAAAAAGGTTGGGGACCACTGGTCTAATGGATGCCCTCTACACGAAGACTCCTAGTTAGTCATAATACTGGATGTACTATGAATGATTCCCACACCCATGTGAAGTGTATTCTAACTGGCACTCAAACTCATTTTTTATAGACTGAAAAAATTGTATACATTTTAAATTAAAAGACACTTTAGCAAATGAAGAGTCATGACGTACTCAACCACTAACTACTATTTTTTGGAAGCGATATCTTTTCACTTTTGTCCACATATCTTTCCACAATTATTCATACTGATTAAGTTGAATACACTACATTGTTATCTTTATGTCTTCATCTACAGTTTCTGTACCATATATGTTTCATGCTTTTAATTTGATAGGCTTTATGCCAGGTCTCAAGTCTGCTCTTGTATTTTTTATGTATTTATATTCCGTTTGCACCCTCACTGGAACGTGATATGCAGCATGCAGTTTTCTTTTTAAAGCGTGCATGGAATGCATCAAGCATTTAAAAAGGAACTTTTTGGGAGAGTTACATGAGCGTGAATAAGGTTATACAGTATATGTGCTTATCTCTGCTGTATTGTTGTTATTATGTCATTCATAGCTGAGTACTTTGAATTATAACCCATGTTAAAGATAGTGGTTATGGATCATAGGAGATGTATACAGATGGTGGCTCTCTGGTATTATTATCAATTGACTCAGGTACATTACCCACAATGCAATACCCCAAAGACAGAGGGTTGATAAGACAATGTAAGAGAAAACCTAAACCATGGTAAAATTTATAGTTCAGTGAATTTAAACTTGCTGAATACACTCATGTTGTAAGACTCAAGTTCTTCTTACAAAATAATCATCTATCTGTCACCCCAACTATATACAGTATTCACATTTCTGAGAATACCAGTGGAGTGGGACTAGCCAATGACCAGAGTCATCATCTGGCAGCCACATCCTTTGTGTAATGTCAAGGATTGACATGTGGAACTGTTTGTAGACAGCAATGATTTTCATCACCTGGAAGACGAGTACCAGTTTCAGTATTTCAAGTTCACTGATCATAAAACTGTTAATGTTACATTGAAGGAACCAGATGATCTTTTGGTTGTCCAAACTGTAAAAAATGGATGATATTCCATTCTTTTTCATTTAACTATAGAGGTTACCAATGTAGAACACCTCCCTACGCAGCACCACAGCAGCGTAATGATATTGTGGGTGTAGTCCTCATGCCTTTTGACGCTTTTCAAATAATCAGGTCAGCAGTGACACCAAAGATGATGAGACAAGAAGGTCATAGCAGTGTTGTAAATAAAGACTTCTGTTTTTGTACATAGTTGACAATAAAGTGTACATTTTGAAACAAGTGTTATGTCTCGTGCATGTCGGTTTTTGCCAATGATTGCTAACATATAACATATATTGCTACATTAATTTGCAAAGACACATGTGAAGTTTTAAATGTTAAGAGGCCAATTTGCCGTTTTCTTCACAATGCCCCCCTTACTCACTATTCGTAGTTGCAATTTTTGGGATAAAAACCACTGTGACTAAATGCGTTAAAGGTACATTTTTGCAATGTTTGAGTCACGTTTTCAATTAAAATATGCATACATATCTGACTTCTATTTTTCAAATGAATGTGAAATACCGGCACTCTTTTTGTCCACAGTCAGCAGGACTGATTGAACGAACAAATGGTAAAATTAAATAAAAATTAAGAAAGTAATGGCTAAAACAGAAAATAATTGGGTATAATGTAGCTCCGGTATGCTTACGTATGCACAGACTAAAATACTGCCTAAAAATATAAAGGAACAATCTTTCATGAATCTTTCAACACCAGCCTCACTACAGGTGCAAACAATGAGACGACGCCCAGAATAGGACTAGTTTTGCATGCGCATAACTTGTGTGTCACATGTCATCTCAACTATATAATTCGGAGGCTAAGATGGAGATCAGTTTAGCAGTCTAACTAGGTTAATTGTGTGATATTCTTCAGTACAAGCAACTCATTATTTTTTTAAATTATTTTATATATTCTTGTTTATTGTATGAACTGTGTGTGTATATTGTAACCGGACTAAAATTACTACGTGTACGCATACATTCGAAACTTCTGATCTTGATTTTGAGTGACAACGTATCACATAGTTGGTCTAATAACACCCCCTACTGGCAGGAATAGGACTCTGCCACTGAAGAATCAAGCACTGTTGGAAAATGTCGTAGTATTAGTCGTATCTAAAGCACATGTTTTCTGAGATCAAGAGGGGAAATACACTGCTATGAATCATCAATCATATTTATGTAGTGTTTAAGTATTGGATCAGACGGCCATAACGTTCATGAATGCTACATGACAATCACTAGGACTGACAGGCAGTTCACATGAACGGAACCAGCCGATGACTGAGAGAATAAATAATAATAAATTCCTCACAGGGATTAATAAAGGATACTTTCTTTCTAATTTAAACAATTACACTGAGAACCCTTTTTCCAGTGACTGCTTAGTGAAATGAATCGGAGTACATACATTACATACACGCGTTGTTACCATTGATTAGTCAGACTGGCTAAGAGCAAACCCCTATGTCTTCATTTCTAAAGTCTGAAGAATATTAGAAATAAACTGACGACCCGGTTCATAAATTAATAAAATACATTGAGTGTACACCAGAATACAGCCATGATTCTGAAACTGTGTAATCAATAAAGTAATGACAATATTGTAAAACCACTGTATTTTTTAAACCGTAATCAATAGAATAATATTAATGTACAGTTATGATTGAATTTAATGTAATGTAACCAACTGGAATGCATACATATGATACTGATACAACTGATATGCAATACTTGATAGCACCACAACTGATATTGACTGAGGGTCATTCGAAATCCGAGTTACACCAGAAGACCACTGCCAGAGGTGTAGACACTTAACTTTGACACCTTTACGGATCGGTATAAATACATGTAGGCACCCATTGTTCTCGAGTCCGCTGGTGGATGCAACAGACAGGCACTATAGGGATGGTCAAAGGACTGACCTGTGGCCTGTTGGTTTCAAAGACCAGTGGCTCCTCAGCTGAGATGTTCTTTTTACCACAACACCCTCTCTTTTATTAAATACTTTTTATTTTAACCTTTCGATCCACGATGTCCTTTGTCCGTCAGGCGTTTCTTCATTTTGAACACAACAAGTCTCACAAAGAAGGGAATTGGCAAGATGAAAGAGATACATTACTTTATTTAGGGTTTCGGTAAGTCGCTGTGTTCTGCTAATTTCTCAATAAAGTTAGAAAAAAAACATTTTACTGCAAAACCCATAGTTGTAAAATATACTCATTTACATGGGATTTGCATAAGGATGAGGAGGGGTCCATGCCACTACTTACCTTAGTGAGATCAGTTCATGCCGCTGAAAAAGGAACCGTTCTGGAAACCTGCAGAATCGAGGCTGATGATTGATCATTAGAGAATTTCTGCAGGTGTCAGTTAGCAGAGTTGTATTGGAAGTCTTGAGTGTCAATTGAGAAGAGAAATGAAGCCAGAATGGATCGAGGGGCACCAGTGGTGCAGTAACACCAGGTCTGTCCATGCTGCGAGGTCGGCTCCTGCTTGTCCCTCAGAAGCACGGCTGGATGGTGTTGAAGGCACTGGTGAAGTAGAAAAACATGAATCTCGCAGTGTCTCAAATTGGACATGCACAGTGAATATTACTAGCATTTTGAGTCAGTGGATAAAAAGCTAGAAATTAGACAGGTGACGGGGACAGTTTTTAGTAAAAAGAAATACTGAAGCTACCTTTTTACCATTTAATTTCCATGCTGCAGCACACAGGCTGCAGTTTTGCATACAGTTAGAGTGCAGCTCCGATGGAGAACAACACACAGTACAGTCAAAAGTCTCCATAGGCCCTTTGTGAAATTCAAACATATCAGATTGTTACACAGTATTTAGGGATAAATGATCAAAAGGCACTTATTGAAGGCATTACCAAAATGATATTGGAAATATTATAAACTTTTTAAAATTGCACGTAGGTGTGAATGTGGGTGTGAATGGTTGTTTGTCTCTGTGTTAGCCCTGCGATTGGCTGGCGACCAGGGTGTACCCTGTCTCTCGCCCAAGGTTTGCTGGGATAGACTCCAGCCCCCCCGCGACCGTGTGTGCAGAATAAGCGGTGTGAAGATGGATGGATTGATACACTTTTGATGATAATGTTTTGGGGAAGATTCATATGAAGTGAACTGCAGTGAGCTTTGAATAGCACTTTAAAGCAGTAACTGTGTTTAATATTTATATTATTTACTAGGGGTGGGAATCTCTTGGCATCTCACGATTCGATTCCGATTCAGAGGTCAACGATTCGGTTCTAAACCGATTATCGATTCTAAACTGATAAAACGATTATCAATGCATCTCGATTACTCAGAGGTTGCTAATCACTTCCTACTTTATTTGATAATTAAAGAAAATCAACAGATGAATTACCTTCTCTAATTTTTTATAAGGGAAAAAAAATCTTTGTCACAAATATGATTTTCTATCAACAATGCAAGAACCAATGTAGCTTGCATTTCAACACAATATGGAAGTAGCCTATGTAAAAAAAATATTAAACAGATTAATTTTAAATGAAGAAAAAGCTGCTCTTAAAGCCTGATTTATGCGTTTTCAGAGCGACGCAGACGCAAGCCCCCCTTGCGTGTCCCTTGCGTCGCTTTTCACACCTCCTTGCGTGCTTGCGTGTGTCGAGCCATGCAAGCAACGCAAGCCTCCCGCAGCGCACCAGGCTGCGATTGGTCTGCTAACTACATCCTTTACAGAGTCTCACATTTCCGCTTTCATAGCCCGATACCGCCATTATTAAAACGAACAATGTTTACGACAGAACGGATCAGATTTAAGAAGTTTTGTCGGAAGAAATGCGCAAATATGACCGCTTATACAAGCCGTCATTGACGGGTTGTAGAAGCGGGTTCGATTCACGGAGGGAGATCGACACAAACGCCGGTTTGCCGGTCGAGAGGTGCACAAAGTTGTGGAGGAAAATACGGGACAAATGTGTCCGCGATGAAAAGCAACAGTGGCGATGCACGGGGCAATAAAGTATATGATAAATAAATAAACAAATAAATGAATAGACGTGACTCTCTAGGTCGTCTTCAACAAAACACGTTACTCCGCCTGTTGTTATGGAAGGTGAATTGCTCTGCAACACACGTAGAACCATGCTCTTAGTCTCAGAGAGCAGAGACTGGTACCCAGCAGCACCGTCAGGAATCTGGGAGTTCTCTTCGACCAGGATATGACCTTCAACTCGCATATAAAGAAGACTTCAAGGACTGCCTATTTTCATCTACGTAACATATCAAAAATCAGGAACTTCCTGTCTCAAAGTGATGCAGAAAAATTAGTTCATGCGTTTGTCACTTCCAGACTGGACTACTGTAATTCTTTGTTATCAGGCTGCTCTTATAAATCTCTTAAGCCTCTCCAGCTGATTCAGAATGCTGCAGCACGTGTATTAACAAGAACTAAGAAAAGGGATCATATCACTCCTGTATTAACTTCTCTGCACTGGCTCCCTGTTAAATCAAGAATAGATTTTAAGGTACTTCTCCTCACCTACAAGGCACTTGCTGGTGAGGCACCGTTGTATCTTCAAGAGCTTGTAACACCGTATTGCCCTACAAGGCAACTGCGCTCCATAGATGCTGGGTTACTTGTTGTTCCTAGGGTTTTATAAAGTAGGCTGGGGGCCAGAGCCTTCAGTTATCAAGCTCCTCTTTTGTGGAACCAGGTTCCACTTTCAGTCCGGGGGGCAGATTCGGTCAGCTCTTTTAAAGTAAAACTTAAAACGTTCCTCTTTGATTCTGCCTATAGTTAGGGCTGGCTCAGGTTAGTCCGGACCAGCCCTTAGTTAAGCTGCTATAGGCTTAGAATGCCGGGGGAATTCTTAGGACACACCAAGCTCCTCTCTCACGCTCTCGTTCTACCATAATTCAAGTTTTATTAATGCACATGACTAATTCAGCTTCTTTCCGGGAGTTTTTTTTGTGCTTTCGCCCCTATCAGGTCTCCGTAGATTGTGGTTCCTTCGGGACCCTGGTCCTGACACCTACCGTGGCCATGCTGACGCCTGCTGCTGCCATCATCATCATTATTTTAGATATTAATCATATTACTTTACTCATAAACCGACATTACCCTCTCCTAAAATCTCTGTGCTCTCCCTCCCCACAGGATTCTGTGGATGGTGGTTCTATCTGATGGTGGTTGCCCCTGCAGTGGTCCTGCTGTGCGCCTGGCTTACTACTCACAATTACTTGAATCATTTCTGTCATAGGAATTGCATGTATTATACATTGTTCATTCTGTACACATGGCATCCATTGTAGTCTGTCCATCCCGGGAGTGGGATCCCTCCTCTGACGTTCTCCCTAAGGTTTCTTCCCTTTTTTCCCTCTTGTAAGGGTTTTTTCATTTTTTGGGGAGTTTTTCCTGTGCCGATGGTGGGTTTCGGGGCAGAGGATGTTGTATGTGTACAGACTGTAAAGCCCTCTGAGGCAAATTTGTAATTTGCGATTCTGGGCTATACAAAATAAAATGACTTGACTTGACTTGACTAACCTCGCGAGCGAGGAAGTTCACGCTCCGCGAGGGAGCAAATATCTCGCGCGAGACGGGCTTTTGCTCACGCGAGATAGACTTTTTTTGTTTTTTTTAATTCCGATTATTAACTTTTATGAATCGAGACCTAATCGTTCTAGAGAGAATCGAGAGAAATCGAAAAATCTATCCCACCAACAATGACGGACAGACTGTTGTAGTTGTCTAGCTTTTCCTTCTTAATGTTTATGAACCATTTAGATGCCTTTTCTGTTTTGTATTTGTTAGTGGGAAAATATACTGGGAATGGCGCAGCTGAAAAGCGGGGCGTACAGTTGCTTAATAATGCACTAAATGTGTTAATACTACCGGACAGTTTGTACATGATCCTGCTGATGTTATTGGAGTGACCTCTATTGCTATTTGCATGATGGGCTTTAGTCTCAAGCTTCATTTGCATTTACATGTACGCAGAGTCCAGGGAAAATAAGATGCAGTTCATTTTCCTTCAATGCATGCACTCAAAGTGCAGAAAATTAGACAGTGTGGTAACGCTTTCTTTTTAAATGTGTTGTTCATTGGCAGAACTCAGTTATTCAATGGATATCAAAGTAATGTATCTGTATTCTGAATCACCCTTTTCTGTTCAGTCTATCGAGTGGACAAGGCCGACTCGGCCACTTGTGTGAATTTTTTAAAGCTATGATCCAACTAAACAATTGCAACAGAAAGAGGCTACAAAGAGAAAGGGCTCATTTACCTAGCAGTTAAGGCTGTGGCTCCTCTGTACTTGCTCCTGTTACTCAAACCATGCCCTTTGTCTAGGGCCAGGGCTTGGTCCGGGGCTATAATTTGCATGCCAAGGGCCACTTGAATGCGAAGCTTTCCGGATTCTCACTACCTGAAATGCAAAACCAGTGGAGACCAGTTCAAATAGTGCACGCACACAATAAACACAGGTGTACATCAGTCAAAATACTGAGCCCCTCACCCCGCCCCCCCATGCTCTAGAGCTCCAAACCTACCTACTCTTCCAAGGGAGTGTTATGGAAATGACCACTGTGATTTTGCAGACATACTTTACCTGCACGTTGTTGACTGATGAGTAAGGTAATATATAGGTTGGTCCACAAAACTAGAAGTGGCGTGGCTGTGCAAAGATCAGAGGTTGAGTAAGAGATATAAAATCAACAGAAGTAGAAGAAAAAGAGAACTAAGACGAATCAAATTCAAAGGATGCCGAGGTCTTTCCTTGTGAAAAAGAAACGTGGAGCATGTGGAGCATGGCAGTGGAAAGAGCCAGAACAGCTTGAATGGAAAGAAGATAATACATTCGGTAAGAATTTGAATTTGATTCTTCAGATAGGTGGTGCTTTCAATTGTCAAATGTTAACAGTAATTTCTAGTAGTTTATTCATCTGAAGCTGTCATGGATATTTGTATTTCTATGTTTGTATTTTTAGATATTTAATTTCACCTTGTTAATTCACTTAAAAAGCAAACAATTGTTTCTTTTTATACGCTTTTAGTTGATGAAATTTGTATGAAGCAGACCCCCAGCTGTCCTGATCCCCAACAGCCTGCTACTGTGTCTCAGTCAGTCATCACCTTAGGATGTGAGACAGGAGGAATGAGAGTGTCATCAGGAAGACCAGGGGCTGACAACAGGCCGAGCTGGTCCACAGTCATGCTCCGGAGCTCCATCTACGAACCCACTACACTGGCACTTCACAGAGCAAAGGTTATAGGTCCCATTTTCTTGTCAAGTGTAGTAGCATTCTTATAATATTTTTGATATTCAAAAGTTGACTAAGCTTCCATATGTATGCTCACCCTACTCACTTTTTTGTGTCAGAACCAGCATTAGCTAGACATGGTTGTGAATGGAGCAGCTGACAGGAAAGACAGCAGACATGAACTGAGGTTGAAATGATCTAGCAATCCATGATGCCAGCAATTTAGTATGTTAAACTGCCCCAGTTACTGCTAGAAGTGGGGGAAAAAGCACACCTCAAAGTTTATCAAGAACAGGTTTCGGACTTGTAGTCAGGAACGCTGGCTATTTATCTTGGGAACAAAATTCCCATTGAGCAGGGAAAGCACATCAGTGAAAGCCATCAAAGATACAACAAATATAACTAGAGATGAATGAACGAGTTTGAAGCCCTGTGACATGTTAGTAACCAAAGTTCACAGGATAACAGCATCCCTGCCAACAAGGAAGCAGGAAGTAGCACTGAAGAGCAGGAGAAAAGGGACAGTAGGCATCCGAGGAAAGAGGAGTGATAGGTAGCGACCCAAAGTATAAAGGATATGACAAAAGGCATGTGCGGAACTGTTTACTCAAGTGCTAAATTACGAAGGTATATCTTTGTCTTTATTAGGATTTTAGCCAAGTAGACAAAAATCCTAGTTTTGTGTGCAAAATTAAAAAATATATCTATTGGCTAATATCCTCTGTACTCACTTGTTTGGGTAATAAAGACAAATATACTGAAATATACTGAATACGAATAAAAAATAAGTCAGAGAAGATGGGGTATTTAATCTATTCATTTCATTTTCAATTCATTTTGAGTTGGTAGATGGTGGTTTTAGGTAGGATAATTCTAAGTGTTAACTGACAGACCCAGTGGACAGGGGAGTCATCTCTGTAGGCAGGGGAAGAAAGCTAAAGATAGCATGACAGAAGGCCTGACTCTAAAAGCTAGATTGGCCAAAAGCTTGGGGGAAAAATGGTTGAAGGACATATGTAAGCTTATTTGCTATGGCATTATTCAGTAAGTACTTTTGGCACTGTGAAAGAGAGTTAGGGGCTTATTAAGTAATGCTGCTCAAAGATAAAGACAGTTAGAGGGAGTTAGCATGTCACTAATGCAGTAATAGGGAATCCAATGTATGTTTCAGCCCTCACTGGACGTGTTGGGATCTTTGTTGAGGCATATAGGGGTTTCATGGAGGAAGCTGTTTCAATACCTAAGTCTTTATAAATGGTGGGAAGGAACTTTAATTCTAAGAAGAAAGATTGTGTATATATGTAAAAATGTATGCCTCGTGAAGATCACAATATAGAGGGTAACTTACTTCAGTGTAATGGCACATGTCTAGTCCTCTACATTGAAAGAAAAAGTGAAGGTAGGTTAGCTGTGTCTATCTGCCAAGATAAGGCAGCTTCAAACTTCATACCAGAGGGCGCAGCCGGATATCCACGCCAGCCTGTAGTTATAGTTCAAAATAAATGTAACATTAATACTAGTCGTAAATAATTATCAATCCAATCCGGTGTGGATTGATAATTATTTAGGCAAGAAATTGTTCCCTGTAAGCGTTTGAGATGGAGAAAAAAATATTGATGCAGATAACACCCACATTTTAATATTCATCAATCATTTTTTTCTTTCCAGCCGCGTCCCCGTTCCTCCCCCGGATCAGGAGACTTTGTGTGCTCAATGTGCTACAAGATATTCCCTCTGCAGCGCATGCTGACGCGACACCTGAAGTGCCACAACTTGGTGAAGAGACATCCTTGCCGATTTTGTGGCAAAGGATTCAACGATACCTTCGACCTCAAGAGGCATATGCGAACACACACAGGTCAGGAATAAACTTGGCCACATACCTCACGTACCTACACTTATACACACCAGGAACACTACAAAAAGTTCCACAAATTCTCATTACAGATGCTACCACTATCACTGTGTGAAAACGTGTCTGCAATTCAATTCATTTTATTTTATATAGCCCAAAATTGCAAATTACAAATTGCCCTCAGAGGGCTTTACAGTCTGTACACACACAACATCCTCTGTCCCGAAACCCTCACATCGGCACAGGAAAAACTCCCCCAAAAAGAAACCTTAGGGAGAATGTCAGAGGAGGGATCCCTCTCCCGGGATGGACAGACTACAAGATGTCATGTGCATTCAGAAAATGACCATGCACAATCCAGCCATCCATAATGTTTAGGACTTAAAGGATAATCCTATGAGGTGCTTTTCAGGATATTCTATTGCAGGGGTCCCCAATAGGGCAGGACCGGTAGATCGCCTGCCATTGAAAAAAAAATCAAGTCATTCACATTGCCTGACTTGCATGACTTGGTCGAAAAGTAGCTTGCAAGCTCTATTGTACATGATATAATTGATATGTTCATTGCTTATTTAAAAAAGTGACTTGAACTACAGGTAAAAGTAAATGGCCCTCAGTAAAACCCAAGTGAACTGTGAATGCTCTTAAAGTTGTACTAAATGCTACTACAAGGAACTTGCATTATGTGTTGATTTTGAAAGGTTTCCATTGGAAAAAGTGGTTATGTTTCAGAACAGCAGTCATTAAAAAGTATCTAAGTCTGAGCTGAAGGAGTTGATCAACCTGCATGATTTCATCTGATTTTACACGGAATCTGACTCGGAACTAGTGGAAAGCACAAAGAATATATAGAATATGCATAAATAGACATCTCTCTGATGGTCTTGTATACTTATGTAGGTAAATTCAAGGCATGAGTATTAAACTGAGAATGTTTCAGAACCAGTTTAACATCATCAAAATAGTCTTCTACTGTACTGTAGGGTAGCCTACTGTCATGGTTGGTCCGGCTGTCATATGCAACCCAGTTTGCATCGCAAGGAATAATGCATATCATAAATTAAACGTCATCAACGTTGAAAAGGCAGAGGCATGCTATATAACTTGAAAAAAAAAAGTTCTCCGGTGAAGGCTTAATGTAGTGAGTTAGACTACATACACACGTTTTTACAGGTGATTAGTCGCATTGGTCCGTGTAGGTTAACCAAACATCGACCAAATCACCTGTTTCAGGGTATAGGAGAAAATACAGAATACCTTCATTTTTATTTCTAAAGCTTTGCACTTAGCCAAAGAAGGAAATGGACAAGATGAAAAAGATACATTCCTTTATTGACGATGCTTTGCTTCACTACTGTTGAGACGCTGCGTTTACGGAAAAAACATTCACGGCATCACAGGTCGTAAAAGATACTCATTTACATTTACCTGCGTCCTTATTCATATCAATTTCATACCATCGACATGGGGTCAAGTACATCCAGGTCCATGTCCTCCTCTCTATTGGTAATCCGCCACAGCCAACACCTCATTCAAGTTCATGGAAAAACGTCACTCTTCATGATTTTCCAGGAATGCTGCTGTGCGAATCTCTGAGATAGCACATGATTCCTGATCAGCCTGCTTTTTATGTGTTTTTGAAACATGTGCTGGCAACGCTGTGGGGAGACGTAATGGGATTACGCCACAGACACGTTGCACATTCCCCCAGTATAAACGTTTGTAGCAAATATCTCATTGAATCTAAGAAAAAGAGTAAAATAAGATAAAAACATACAAGCAAAAATGAACACAAGATAAACAGATAAGTACGTTAAAGCACATGTTACATTAAAGGGCGACTGTGGGTGAGTGGGGAGCACGGTCGTCCTCCAATCAGAGGGTTGTCGGTTCGATCCCAGGCCCGGCTAACCCGCATGCCGTTGTGTCCTTGGGCAAGACACTTAACCCAACATTGCTCCTGTAGTTGCGACTACAGTGTGTGAATGGTAGTTACTGATGGCAGGTGTCACTGTGTATGGTTCTCCTGTCATCAGTGTATGGATGGGTGTGAATGGGTGAATGATGTCATGTAGTGTTAAAGCGCTTTGAGTGGTCAGAAGACTAGAAAAGCGCTATACAAGTACAGACCATTTACCATTACATGTGTATGTACATATGTTTCCATGGTGTGACAAACCACTGTGCAAAATGTTTCCGGGATGGAGTATTGGCTCAATGGAGGACTGAGACTTGCTTTATGAGACCAACTGCTGACGGGAAAAAACAGTTTCTGTAGCGAGAGAGCCTCACAGTCCTGGAGGCAAACAAGCTGCAGATTGCAGCTGATCATCCTCCATGCAGAGCGAATAACACCCTGCAGCCAACTTGTCCTTGGCTGTGTATGCAGCATACCAAACATGATGGAGTACGTTGAGCTCTAAGTTGTTTCGGCTGCACCACGTCACCAGTCCTGCAGGCGGACTCATCCCCACCAGAGATGAGTCCAATGTCCTTGGTGTAATCCGCAAACGTCAGGAGCCTGACGGACTGGTGCCTGAAGGCGCAACTGTTAGTGTACAGAGAGAAGAGCAGAAGGAAAACGTTTCCTCAGCTTCACAAGCTGCTTCCTGTCAAACAGAAAGTCAGTTATCCACTTGCAGGTGGAGTCAGGCACGTGCAGCTGAGAGAGTTTGTCCTGCAGCAGAGACGGAATGGTGGTGTTGAATGCAGAGCTGAAGTCCACAAACAGGATCTTGGCGTAGGTTGCTGGGGAGCCCAGATGCTGGTGGATGAAGTGAAGGGCCATGTTGACAGCATCGTTTACAGATCTGTAAACGATGGACAACTAACTAACATCAGCAAGAACATCATGTTTTATAACCCTTGAAAGACAGAGAAGGAAAGATTTCTATTGGCCCTAAACTGGCGTAGAGGAGGACCTTCCACCTCCCGCATCTAAAGATCCGGTCACATCCAATGTCCAGACTCCTGACTTAACGTAAACATCAGCGAACAGAGTGTGTATGTTGAATAGTGTTGGTGTGTCTCTAACCCCCCTTTGGCTGGTAAATCTGCTAGTTGACCCGCAGACCATGCATTCCTCAGCCAGGACATAAACTGACTCCCCATCCTGTCAGACTCGTGTCTGCCTGCTCCTTACCTAACTCTTAAATCAAGACAAGACAGCAAACCCCCAACTAAGCCCATGAAAAGAACTTTTGATTATCAGGTGTCTGTGAACACCTGAAACAGCTGATCAGCACAATGCTTCAGGGTGTGGGGGGAGACAGAGTCCGGACCGGCTGCTTTGTGGGGGTTTTGTTTTTTAAATAGCCTGTTAATGACTCTCTCCAGAATAGAGAGGGTAGCTACTGGTGTGGGGGTGGGGAAGGGAAGGGTGATACAGAGGCGTGAGCTCCTGATTGTCATCTCCCACTCTCGCCTTATGTTGCGTTCACACCAAAAGCAAAAAGAATTTTCGCAACGCTTTACACGCGCGACTTTACCTGCCTGACTTGTTGTAGTTATTTTGCTTCATTCGCGTCCCATTTTTTTCGCTTCATTCGCACCTCAAAGGATGTGGCATATCTCTGCGGCTTTTTTCCTTAAAGACAGTTTCCGCTATCCACCATGGAAATAAATAACGACTATTTCTGCTCTTTATTTGTTGGGTGAATTACACAACCGTGGAACCGCAAACGGTGTTGTGTTTGGGTTCATGACATCATCCGTCGCCGCACACAGCTTCAATTTTGCTCATTCCAAGATGGCCATATACAGTATATATATGCTTGCATTTCCGACTAAGCAAACAAAAACTATGAATCAGGTCGACCTTTACCCATCTTTTACTTTAAGACACTGTCACCCATGAGTCCATTCAAGACCATTTTCCTTGCTGTCACCAACGAACCGACTAACTCTTCCGACTAAATCTGGCAAAGTAGTTACCAGATTCTGGTTCCACCAGCACTTCCGTAACATTTGCTCGTCATCCGTCATTTCTTACACCTCGTAGCCCACTCCGGACGCTCCTTTAGAATCCCCGCTTAAGCCGCTTAATCACACCTCATATTTTTCAGGGGATTGTCGTGCCCAGGCGCCACGGCAGATCCCCACAACCCATCAGTCCGCCTAGACTTTAGAATGGTTAAACGCATCCAAGCGTGGTCCTTGCTAGTGAATGAAATGTTTAAATCCATAGCTCCTGTTTGCAATTTTCAGGAAGCAAGTTGGTATTGGGGATGTTTAAGGAATGTAGCATCCTGGCTATTTAGTGGTTGATTGATCCTTCCTTGATATTCCTTTTTTGTCTCCCTCTGCTGCAGGTATTCGTCCCTACAAGTGTGAGCTGTGTGAGAAAGCCTTCACACAGCGCTGCTCTCTTGAGTCTCATATGAGGAAGATTCACAGCGTTCACCAACAGTATGCCTACCGCCAAAGACGCTCTAAGATCTTTGTGTGTGAGGATTGTGGTTATACCTCAAGCCGCCCCGACGAGTACTTTCTCCATGTGAGACAGTGCCATCCTGGCAGCCCTGCCCTCCGCAGGTACTACCGCCGCCAGGCCCATGAGAACAGCAGCTTTGCTCCAGCAGGGAGATACCTTTTTAATCATTTCGTTTAAATTTTGAAATTTTTATTCAACTATGTTCCACTTTTAATTTTTTGGTTCTTAATTCACAGGCTAGTTTTTTAACAATTTTACATGTCATTATCACATTCATACATTTTTCAGGGACTGACAACCGCTTACAGTAACTCAAGAAGATAAAAAAAATCCCAGTGCACTTTTTATATTACGAGTAATCTCTGATTCATTTCAGTGGGATGAGTAAGGGAGGTTGCACAATCTCCCAACATTATATACATATACAATGTTGGGAGATTGTGCACATAAAAGCATGGCGAGGTATGTACAAACACTGGCGCATTGAGGTGAAAGCACAGACAGCCTGTCACGGAAAGTCTTTCGCAATTATTACAGTAACATGTTACATTTTTTCAACCACCCTTTTATTTTTTCTGTATGTTGTAATCGATTTTTTTTTCAGCATTCTGTTATATATATATTATTGAATGATTTAGAAGATGTGAATGTAGATTTTTTTATAAAAACAGTTTGGTTAATGTGTCACCTTTCCAGTTATGGAAGTAATCTTGCTGCCAGAATATGGGCAATTTTATTATCCAAATTTGCTAATTCTATTGCAACGTAATGATTGTGACAAATTCCTCCTGTATTTATCCTTATTGTGAATTAAAGTATATATTGGAGTAATAAAACATAGTGGAATTTTTTTTCTCAAAAAATGCTTGATGTGCCTCCAATTATACTGCTGATAGCATCAGGCTAAGAGTTGTTTGGTTCTTCAGTAAGTTTAATGTTTGTTGATATATAAGGTATTGTCTCTGACATTGCGATTTTAACCCACTCACTATTTAAATGTCACACATTCTCTGATATTTAATATGCTTTGTGTGAAACGACAATATATGGAAAGAACATTTCTAAAACGTTTACTTATTTTTAACACCATTCACATTACAAAACAATTCTCCATTTTGTGCTATTCATTACTATGCATACAGTGTGATGAATAAAAAAATGTTTGATCTCCTCATTGTCAACTAAAGAGACCTTCTGTCCCTTTCTTGCACATGCTCCTCAGTCTTCTTTTGCAGTTCGAGGGTTGCCGAACCACACCCTCGAACTGTTACATACGGTGGCCTTGAAGTGCAAAACACAACGGCAAATAGGAAAACACAAAGACCAATAAGAAAGTACAACGGCAAATAGGAAAACACAATGACATTAACGTCTTACGGAAAGGGTGGGTGCCTTATAGCAGAGGACGGACCCTTCTGATTGGACAGACGGACTGACTGTCTTTTAACCCTGTTAGTCCGAAGCCTTTAGCCAGCGATGGAAAGTGACATGGAGGATTCAAATTACCATGACTCCTTAACTATTTGCACAATCTACGTAATTCTAACGGATTCTGAAAGCTGAGAAATGCCGCTTTCTAGATATTATGGCTATCAATAAATCAGTGGCGGCACTTAATATCGATATATTAACTGTCAAATCTAACAAGTCAAACATTACAAACCTTTAACTGTTTTTAGAAAGTCTTCATGGAATTGGATGCGATGGAGCTTTCCCCAAAAATCCAAGAACTAAAAATAAGAATGCTCAAATAATGGATAAGCCAATGTTTGTTAGTTGGGCTATCACGGCGGTTGCGTGATCAGGGTGTTGTGTGTTATGTTGTCGTCTTGTCCCTGTTTAGCGTCCCAGTTGCCATGATAACGGGGAGTGGGCCTGGATAACGCGCAGCTGTCCCGGATCACACACCTGGTTCCTGTCCACAATCAGGAGGGTATTTAAAAGCAGCCCTGACATTCAGTCCATGCCGTGTTTGTTCGAGATAGAGTGAGATTTCAGTTTCGAAAGTTTCTTGTCTTGCTGCTCTATATCCGGTGACTCTGTTTCTCCACCTAGGATTAACGATTCACCATATTTCGAAAAAAAATAAAACAACCCCAGATTTCTCTTCAGCGCTGTAGCCAGACTGACAGAGTCACAGCTCTGTTTAGCCGTGTATTTCGTTCGACCTGAGTAATAACGACTTCATGAACTGATCCTGATTCGTCCTCTGCTGTAGGAACCTTGGATGCAGCTGTGGGCCCTGATATATACTTATATGGCATGAGGATGTTCACAATTACCCAGTGGTGCCAATAGAGATTCAATTTGCAGAGAAAAAGCATAAAGTGACGGTTGCGGTTAACTCCCGCCTGACACTGCAGACAGGGAGGGGGAACCAACGGAGCCTCCTATGGAGAGAATAACGCGCTAGCTCCCAAGTTACGCTACATGGACCTCATTGGGCCATTTCAACGGAGCGCACGGGGATATCGCTTTGTGTTACTTCTGGTGGATTACGCAACACAATATCCAGAGGCAGCGCCGTTTCGCAACATTTCTGCAAATAGTGTTGCGCAGGCTCAGTTTCAGGTCATCTCCCAAGTTGGAGTCCGAAAAGAGATTCTAACTGACCAGGGAACCTTGTTCATGTCACGCACACTGAGGGAACTTTACGGATTGCTGGGGGTTAAGTCTGTTCGAACCAGTGTTTATCACCTCCAGACTGATTGGCTGGTGGAATGGCTGAATACGACTTTGAAATGTATGTGTGTTCTTTCACCTTTGCTCTTCTCCCTGTACACTAACAGCCCCTGAAATTTGCGGATGATCATTACACTGAAAAAAGTAAAGCTTCGTGGCATGTGTGAATTTGTACTTAAGTCCAAGTCAAAATTGTCATTTTTGGTTCACACCAGGGTTTTTCAGTTTGCCTGAAACTAAAACATACGCCCCTCAGAGTAAATGAACAGAAATACTTTTACCTAAAGTGTATTTTTTACTTTAAACCAGAGGTTTTCATGTCACGTGACTAAATGACGTTGTTACGTGCCCACTGGTTTTTGAACCTACTGGTTTGTCTACGCGTGCGTGTTTGTTTCCCCATACAGCGGCAGATGTTTTCTGCCTCAGTCACCTGATTGGTCACACATTCGCTAACATATTGCTGAAAATTTTCAAAAGTCATCACATGTCCTTTGCAGCGATTACGATTGTATTAGTGAGCACTACATCACTGCCACGTATGAAGATATACATTGAAGAAAATATATTTATTAAAAGATCGCCTCGACATGGATTCGAACCCTGTGAAGCAAAATAACAATACCTTACAAAACGGACTCGCTACGCCGTCAGCCACTCGAGCTTACTATTCTCTCTGCTGTTTCTTATACTTGTGATCAAAATGTACATCGTCAGTGGCTAGAAAACCTTTTGATTCAGAGTGAACCACGACAACTGGTTTTGGTGGCGTATTGCGGAACACTTCCAAACCTGTGTATCGATACTCTTTCGCGAGGCTGCAGGGGGGAATTCTGATAGTCATCGTGCATCACAGCCACTTAAGAAAGTCATTTAAGAAAATATAGATTAAAATATCTTTTAATGAAAGATCGCCACAATTTGGATTCGAACCCTGTCGAGCAAAATAACAAGACATTTTGGGGCGTCTGCACTAAGCGGTCAGCCACTCTAGCTTGATAGTTGACATTGATGATTCCCTTATTCTTTTATTAAATTGTATACAGTTGTAAACCTCTTCGTTCAGAGTGAACTGTTAGGGATTTAAGCCAGAAGTGCACCCCTAGTCAGGAAATTATAGTACGTGTAATAATGTTTAGTGTTAGAATTATAGTTTGTGAGTTATTAGATATTAGTTATTACATTAACATGTTAGATTAAGTGAATGCAATTTCAATCAAACACAATTCATAGTCATTTAAATCATATAAACACTGTACACATTAACATTCTGTCACAATGTGATGTTAAAACCTGGGGATGGATGCTAATTGCCGTTCTTTATGGATTTCTCCCAATTTTATCCCCAAAGAGGGTTTTTTGGGAGTTTTTTCTCCTGTCAGGTAATAAATGAACAACTTAATGCGAGGCAGCCGACTGAGGCAAATGTCTTGAGAATTGAACCACATGAACTGTCTTAAATCTTATGATGAAGTGTGATGAACGGTGATCATTAATGATGGGTTGTTGTGATTAAGGTGTACTAGTTATAAGATGAAGACTTAAACGATGTATGCTTTGTTAAATTCACTCACTGGGCCATAAAGCCAACTGAATCTACATTGAGTGCATTGGAATGTGAGGGACAGATAGGACCGAGAGGTTTCAGGTTACAGCTGCAGCTTCACACCTCGACGTGAAGGGGACAGTCCAGGAGGTGGCCCTTTGGAGAAGAAGCCAATGACATTCAAATGCACCAAGGAAGACACACCTCAAGAGGTTTCAAAGGACCATGGCGGGGGAAAGGACTGGGAGAATCTGACCTGCAGCCGCCTTGAAAAGTCACTTTAGACTTGCTCAGAGGATTCTCTATTTCGCGAAATATTCCACTGTTCGCTTAGTATTTCACTTTGTAATTGCATTCCTTATAACGTTGTTTAGTTATTAAATAACTTTTGATTTTTGAATTTAAACGAATTGACTCATTCGTGTCCTCGTTTCCGGCCGGGACGAGAACAAAGGAGTGAGGCCTCCCTCGAGAGCTTTCCGAAACCCTAACAGAACCAAGACAACTGGTGTTTTGGTGGCGTATCGTTGAACACTTTATCTGTGCTTTTTCGTGATGCTTTATACAGTTATTTACACATTACATCCACACCGTTAAAGTGCTTTACAGACCTGAAATCCGAAAATACACCGGGGATTAAGCAATCACGTTAATTAGCAACATCAGTATAAAGGGAGAATTGCAAAGTTTGTGCGACCTCTGCTCAGTAGAAATATATCTCGAAAAGCTATGGAAAAAAGAGCACCGATGGACCCTCGCAAAGTGAACAATTTTTTTTGTCATATGTGTGATGGGAAGAGCTCCCTCTACCTGTTTGGCCACACCACTTTAATTATTGATTCCCAACAGGTGAGGCCAGATTACTTCCTGGTTTAAATGTAGAGTTTTCCCCAGGTTTCCCCAGCTCCAGACTTGTCTCGGGAACGACTACGGCTGGTTTGGGTGCAGGACTGGGCGCTGAAGGGGACTAGTTGTAGAGCTCCCACCCCATCTGTGCAGTCTCCAGGTGTGTGTTTTTGTAGTGGAGTGGGGGGGGTGGTTTCGTTTGGATATGCTCTCACTGCATGAAAAGTGGGATTTTCGGCAGTATGCGGCATTGTAAATTGTCATGGAATTTCAGGTTTACGGCAATTTGCGGGCAATGCCGAAAACTGCCGGAAATTGTCATAAATTGATGTGGACCTCCCTTGGCAGTTGTCCCCCCCATGACCCCCCTCCTCCTAATTCTAGGGGAGGCTTTGACATGTAAATGAAAATGCTGTGAGCTATACAAATGCAAATCAGGGTCGCAGAGGGAGTTTTAGCCCAGGTGACATTTTTTTAAAAGGTAAGAAAATCTCTGGTACAAATAGATCAGGCTCAGTAGCCTAATTATAGGCTCTTACATTTTAGCTTGAATTGATTTATTTAATTTAAATATGCTAGATTACTGTGTACGCCATTAGCAATGGCAAATGTTATGTAAAAAAGATACACAAAATAACGTCTTTAAAAGATGAGTTTTAATCAAGGTATAATGAGCATTCCATGCAAACAACGTTTGAATCAGCATGAGGGGTCTGCAGAGATCAGTCTCCTAGAGCTCAACTACAGTACATAGTGGCAGGACTTCAGTGACCTTTTCTTTGGTCTTACTTAAATGCACAGAGGATGTATTAACCACACATCTTCTAGCAATGCGCTCAACTGGCAGAAATGATGCTGGGTATGACGTGTCTGTTCCCTGCAAGCCCCAAACTTCTATTGGCTTTCCATAAAAATGTCTGTCCGGATGGGGATGAAGCCAGGAAACTTGTGCAAGAACATGTTTAAATGCCGTACCCTTTGACCCAACATTAACAACTATAAACTGCTTTATAATGGCTGGTCGTAGTTCTGCTAGAGGGTCAAGGACGGGTTCCTCAAAACTGTTAGTGTTTCCACACCACTTGGATGCTCCACCACCTTTAGTTACATTCATATATGTTACCCGTTTACATGTCATGGCAAAACATTCAACCTCAGTGACACAAGGGTACATCTGATGATACATTGTCAACATTGCATGTATGTCAGACTCAAGATTGTCTGGTGGAATGGAGAAAGAGGCACCACTAGGTACAGGTACAGGTACAGTTTTCTAGGGAAATTCGTTCTGCTGACACCAAAACACTGCTTTACATAAAGCATATCAGCTGTTTCATTCCACGACAAAGTCCCAACCATTTGTCTTCCTAAAATACTGGTCCTTCCGTATAACAATAACCTCGTATGTGATTGGAGGACCCTTAGACTCCTCGTCCAATCACGTGTGAGGTCATAGGCATGACTGATACAGCAGTACTTGCAAGACGAGCATACAAACAGACACGTGTGTGTCTGTTACTACGTTCAGAAGAACTGTATCTCCAGTTCCTTTGTTTGGTTTTTGCTGCTTCGTGAATAATGGCTGGACGACGTCTCGCGTTCAACTCGCCTTCAACTCCTCTCCGCGGTCACCAACTTTCGGCCAGTCCGCAGACAGACGAGAAGAAGCTGCTGAATGCTCTCCGTGGATCGTCTCGTCAACTCCAACAACAAACTGCCGATATCAACGAGCGGTTTTACTGGAGCGTTCGGGACTCTGCGGGTTTCTGTCCATGGAGGCGAGGAACCGACTCAAAGAAGAGGAGACGGGCGCACAATCCCAAGATAGCGGTAAGAATACGTTCGATGACTGCAAGCTAAGCTAAAAGTAGCGTAGCCTCAAGCTAAGCTAAGAGTAGCCTAGTAGCCTTACAAGTGAGCAGAAACAGCTTTATTAAAGTCTATTTTCTTTGCCGTGTCGTTTACAGGAAGCGGTGCGCCGTCTTCACAACGCCGAGACGAATTACAGGCGCTACGAACCGGAGCAAGGGTCAGATTTAAAGAATATGCTTTCATCCATGCGGTATAAGGAAATATATACGTATAGATACCATAGGATGGATACCGATCATAACTGTACATTTTGTTTTCACAGACTAATCTCTCCTCATAATGAGGCGGTGACCTCGTATTTGCTCCGGGAAAAGTCCAGATTTAGACGACGTCATTGTATGTAAGTGCCACTGTTTATCCTTTTCTTGTTAAATGTTACCGTGACTTGATTTTGATTTTTTTTTTTGTATTCATACCACACTCATTTAATTGTTTTCCAGCCGCCTGTGAGACGTATTTTGAGACTGGACACAGGAGCTTCAGGTTCAGGCGGAACACTCACTGCGGGCGGAAGCTGCGAAGAATTCAGCGCGGAGTCGAGCGAGAAGAAAGAGGGTCAGAGTTTATTTGCTGACTTGTTTCAGGTGCATTGATAGATGTGTTGTGTCCGTACGCATCGCATCGCACAGTACTGATTCATTGTTGTTTTTACAGCTGCTGGAATCGAGACAAAGTGTGCTGGCTGATGACGAGGTGGAACTCCGCCACCGTAGAGCTCACGTCGGACGGAGGGGACGGCGTTGTTGGCGGGGTCTCGGGGTGGATTGTACGGTCGCCACACACACGAGGCGCCTGCACAACAGACCTGCCTCGGAAAACACGGCGCCAGTGACGGTCTACAACCCCGAGGAGGCAAACGGACAGTTTACTGAGCTGTAGTTTTTTTTAAACCGCCGTTACCCAAGTGTGGGCAGATCCTCGCTTTGTATGTAGTTGTGGTTTGTGTGTTGTTAATAAAGCTCTTTCTTTGCATAAACATTCGCTGCATTCATATGCTAATTTGGGCCATTCGCACCTCCGCCAGCTCTCCCCCTACGTCATGGTTCGTTTCCGACAATTTGTGGCACAGACAAACGCGACGTGCGCGTGTTGCAAATTGTCGGAAATTGTCGGAAATTAGGGAGATTTCCGGGCGTTTACGGGGACGAAAATCTCGCTTTTCATGCAGTGTCTGTAGCGGTGCCGTGATGTTGGGTCGAGTTTTGTACGTTATGTGTGACACAGGGAAGTGATGTCGGCTTTTCGGTGATTGTTGAGTTCTAGCCACTGCTGTTTTTCCCCCCTTTTGTAAATGTTCTGTTTTTATGGTTACCTTGTTTATGTCCTATACTGATCAGTACAGGTGGGCTGGTCAAAGGCCCAAGGTGGTGGTTCACTAGGTGGAGGGCTTCCTCTTTTTTTTTTTTAAATTTATTTGGCATGTTTTATATTTGCGATCTAATTTAATTTATTTCTAATAGTCTTTTTTTGCTTTGCAGTGTGTGACGTTTCCTTTCTGGTATCTGGTGGTGGCCCCTTTCACCTGGTACCCCTGTGCTGGTACAACACCTCAGTATAGTGACATCATTTTTTTTAGCATAGAAGATATTTTTTTAATAACCTTATTTTTAAACCGAGACTGTTAACCAACATGAAGCCTATCTATAAATAAAACTGGACATTGTTAAAAAGAACTAGAAATTCACCTCTCTGCTCCCTTTCTTAAACAAATAAGAACCTAATATTAATTTGTGGTACACTCTGGGTGAAAGTCCCAGAGTGGCGTTGTTTCATTGCGGCCACGCACATCAGTTGCCCCGGTCACGTATACATTTAGATGTTATTAAAGTAATCATACTTGTGTAATGTACTAGAAAACCTGACAAGAACTATGTAGAGAATGTGGGGATGCACAGCAAAGTCCAGGGACAAAGGTAGGGTGATGGGTAATCATCCTACCCTACCTCAGTTCTGTAATCTTACAAATATAATATATTACTCGTCAATGCGTCAATACAACATCTGAGCATCAAAACATCTCCACCATTCATCTCCTTTCCATTGTCAAAACAGACAATCCAATCAACAAGGGTGCTAATGAACTTGAGAGAACTCCCCCTGACTACGTCTCACCTCTGATAATCATCTTGCTGAAAACATGGTGTCCTAAAACATTAGTCTTTTCTGGGTGGGTCTAAATACAGAGAAGTCTAACATTACAAACAGGGAGATAGGTCATATTGTAAAAGTAATAATATGGTGGAAATTTGCCATCACTCCTGCCACTGTCCGCTCTGCACCTATTGCATGTCAGCCATCAGTATTTGTGATACGCCCGGAAATTAGGGATATTTCCGGGCGTTTACGGAGATGAAAATATCACTTTTCATGCAGTGAATGTCACCAAAAATCAAAGGAATGTTTCTTACCAGAAAAAGAGTCTGAATAGAGTTGAGTCCTAATATTATTGCCTATACTGTCCAAGTTGACCCTTGTCGGGCGATTTTTGCGCTCCAAGTAGCCATAGTCAAAAGCATAGATTTGTGACAAATGACCAGGTTTTAACGACACATTTTCCGAGAGATATTCAAACAGTAACTTTATCTCATACTGAGCCACCCCTTCAAGTATGTCATGCATTCTGTCCAAAGAAAAGTTGTAGCAAACATGAAAGTACTGTAGGCTGTTAAGAGTTGAATTCTTCTTTAGACCAAACACACACATCTTTTGTGGATCTGATTGCAACTCACTGCTGTGCATTTCAAAAATGTCTTTTCCACGCAAGATTATCTTTGGGTCATCCTCTTTGTAAACATTCTGAGCATCCTCTTTTTCAATCAAACACAAACGACAGAAGTGACGTCCACTGAAAGACTCTGTAAAACCCATTATTCCATGCATCCCCAGTTATCTGACATATAGTGCCATAGACCTTTTCAGATGAGAAAGGCAAATCAATGCCATCACTCCAATATTTTGATGTCATCAATTGGAGGCTGTAAAATAGGATCAAAGCCATATTTTTTCACATCTTCTGTGTGAAACAATGCCACCAAATGAATGTTCATCAATACAGAGTTTAACTTTGGAGGCAGATTTCGGAGGACAAAATAGAGAGCACCAACTTTGTTAACACCACGTTTTGAACCCAGTGGGTTAGCAGTCTCAAAGTCATCATAGTAAAGCTGAATTAGTAAAGAACTCTGTGTTTTTGAGAACAATGGATGTGACTTAAAATAACTTCCATCACAAAAGTCTTCATATCTGTCTTTTGATACACATGGTTTTGCAAGTAGTTCATAAATATAAGAATTGCGATAGATAAATTTAATAGTTTCCAAAATTGGAATGTAAACAAAAGTGTCTTTCACTGGGACCTGATCATAAGTACCCGTATTTTTATTTCGTCTTGTATCAAATCGAACTCCTAAATTTTTTTTCCAGGGGCTCCACAATTCCCCATTTTTTGATGAAATACTTCATTCTTTTAGTTTCAGTATTAAAACTCACAAATGGATTTTCTAAATTCTCAAAACCCTTTTCCAATGTAGATCTTACAGGGTTCTCTTTTGGCACGGCAGACAGTATTTCATGCTTAACTTAGGAGTGCAGACCACCAGCAAATTCTTCCAAATCACCAACAATTGACGAAACTACATTATTTGCCATTCCACTACCATGGAGTTTGGCAATAATTGTAGCACAGATATCTTCTGTGTTTTCTTTGATACTTTGACCTGATCCATTGTTATCAAAATACCCAGTGTCAGGGCTCTGCACGACACTTGTTCCTGCAACTTCAGTTCCAACTTCTGTACCATTTTGTAAACTGTGAAAATCCGCCTGAAATGACTCTGAGGTTTCTGCATCACCACTTTGACAATCCTTATCATGCACACTAATTAAATGCTTTTTAAAACCTGAAAATGTTGAAAACTGACGCCTACAATGATCTTGTGCACAAACTAACTTAAACCTAGTGCTTGGATAGAAACTGGCAGATTCACAAATGAGGTATTAGGCACTGACTGGTAGCATGCACTGCTTGACATACAAAACATTTAAACATATTCATATGTCATTCAAAAGTTTTGCCCGCAACTCACAAACTCTTGGAGACTCATCTGTTGTGGTAACATCAATGTTGTAGACCGTTGTCTGCAGAAAAGTGTAGAAATGGACCAGGGACTCATCATAAGACAAGTTGAACAAGTAGTGGGATTTAAACAGTTCATCAAAAGCACCCAACGAGCTGGTGGCTTGGCAGAGGATGAGCTGTTTGTCAAAGGCGATGTAGAAGGTATCAATCGCCTTCTGGGTTCGGCCAATGGCAAGGATGTATGGTTGTTTACTCTCCCTTTCCTGCAGATATTCATTGATGGAGCAGCATGACTAAAAAGAAAAAAAATATTATGTGTACACCTTCAGATGAATCTGGTACTTGCTGGTCCATGTAAATGTAATAGACATTTTGTAAACTGCCCCTGTGAATGATATAATTTGCTTCACTGGAAAAACAGTCAAATAATTGGGACATACTGGCCTGCAATACCATTGATTTGGAAGGAACACAACAAATGGCTAGCATGTGCATATAACTAAAAATCTCGTGGAATTTTAACAAATGAGGCATATAATGTACCTTATGAAAGTACACCATTTTCTCCACTGCAGCACTTGGACTTATTTTGGTCCTCTTCCCTCCCGCTGTGGGTGGCGAGAGATAGAGAAGAAGCAGCATAGAAGCGATGTCACTGTCCCAGTCTATCAGGAGGAAAAACAAGGCATTAATGTCTAATAGGAAAAGATGAAAATAGCTAACAAATTCGTAATATGAACAATGTATGCTGTGTAGTTTACTTTAGAAGCTTTTAGAAGTCGGCACAGCTCAGTTGTCGGAGTCAGTTGTTTGGCCTCTTTGATGAACTTGAGCTTGAATGAGGTGTCCCACTTCTCAAGCATCTTGGAGGCTGTTTCAGCACCAAACAGCAGGAGGAAGTCTTGATTCACCTGTTGATCACACACACACAGAAGCATATATTCTGTATGAAACCCAGGACCCAGTGCATTGGTAATGGTGAGCTTAGTGATTTTTGATATCAGTGTGTGGTATATCAAACTAGTGTAAATCAGAATAAAGATTTTGGAAAAAGACAATCAATAAGTGAGGAAGAAGAATGATTAGGTGTTTTCATGGCTAACATCCAGCAAAACACTGGATATTTAAGACTTCGGTTTAAATAAAAGAAATATACAACTCGCAAGTCCTTTGACATCTAAAAAGCGTGGAAATGTTTTGAAGACATCTGTGCTTCTTTGTGGGTCATGCACTAGGTCCTGACCATGTTGAAACGTCATCTTCATCTTCGGAAATACACTTGCTTCATCAGGGGAGTGAACAAGAAATGAAATGGCCTCCCTGCAGGCATCTCCATCAAGCTGCTGAGGCAGTGTGGTTGCTGATCTTTGCCGCTTTGGTCCTTGTGCTTGATGCACTGAGACTGCTTTGACTGGCCGTTTTGCTGAAGTCCTGGAAATGGTTTTGAGGCGCCACGCTAAATATCCAGTTCCTCTTTCCCCATCATAGAAATGCTCCTGTTACATTTAAATGAATAAACACAAATTATCACAAAACAATCTTACATAGAGTGAAAATACAGCATTGTGAAACATAAGAACAATTACTTATTTAACAGATTTTGTTTTTAATATCCTTATAACCCAAGTAATTTCAAGTCAGCACCATCATGATTGTGGATTCTGAAATATTTTCACTTTTATAAACAACAGTAGTTATTTTAGAATGAAAACTACAACGCCAAAGCCCTTTACTGTAAATCTGCTGCTGTGTTTTCTTAAGGTTGAAAAACTTACATAGCCCTTTGGAGAAAAAGGATCCTTCAGTGAGGGAAAGAGAGTAATAATTCCCAGAGCATACTTCTCCTTCTGCTGACGGGAAGGAATCCTGCTATGGAGAGAAGAAAGTACATCTTTAATAATTTCTTTAGTACAAGAAACATTAGTTATATCATTACATTAGTTATATCATTACAAGATTACAGTCTTATTACATTTCTTTGTAATTCCTTTTTAAATCTTACCCATGTCTCTCAGTCATATCACTCGCCAATATGTTGACAAGCTGTCTCCGAGTGCGGTGCATTAGTGAATTTTCTGACTTGTACTCCTCAAGAATATCCTCTCCTCCAGGCTTCTTAAGCAAGGCATTTTCTACAATCTACTCGCATAACAGAAAAAGGGAAAATAAGTTTCAGTGTTCAATTCAGTCTATTAGAAAAAAACATACCATAACATGTCTATATAGACTACGGGTGAAAGTTCAGAGGAATGACAAAAAACAGAAGTGTTGTGAAAGGTAAACATCTACGAAGGGAGCAAATTAATAACATTTTCTTTGATAAAAAAGTGAGTTTGGAACCAAATGCTTAAACGTGACACCTTATAATTGATAGTAAATCAAAATAAGACGTTTCCAGCTCTGACACGGAAGCCTTTGTTGCAGAACTGCTCATGTCTTCTTTGCTGGATCTATTTCTGCCTGTGGTCATACCCAGTTCTCTAAGGTCACTGTCACTTGAAGGAAGTGATATGGTGCCCGTGAGGGAAGATGGTGTTGAATGATCTAGAGGAGAAAAGTCTTTAAAAAGGGAGAATTTTATTAACGTAATGTGGCACACAAGTATAAACATTTTAAGTAACCTTAAAGTATTCAGATTATATTTCTAGTTATCTGTAACAAATTTGACCTAACCTTGACCACTGCCATGTTCCTTCCATAAAGAAAGGTCAATGTTAGGTGCACCAAATAGCCCTATCCATTAACATTGGTTTTCTTAATGACACCTACCTTCATTGGAAATGCTGTCACGTACTGTCAGGCACATGTCTGGATTGGCCTCCAACAGCTCTCCTGCCAGACAAACAGAAGAATGTCTTCCTCTTCTGCTGTGTCAGTATCATCAAAAATGTCAAGTAGAGCTACATCAGGAAGCCCAAACTTGTTTTTGACTGTAAAAAGGAGGGAATGTAAGCAGATTAAGTCACCTGGAGCAAATTTGAAATCATCCTGCTTAACTCTGTTAAACTAAAAAGAATCATGTACAACCATGTTCTAACTAATGTTGATGATTCCACTACGAACTGTCATTAATGTAATATAAACTGTTAAATACAAAATTATTTAAATAGTTCTGCCACAGATCATATTGTGCTGTGATTTGTTGTTAAATTGGCTACATATTTCATTTTGCCTTCAAATGATTTACCTTCCCTGATGAATTCTGAATAGGTGAAGCCTGAGGGCAATTTGATGTACTTCTTGATAGTATTGCATTTCACCTTCAGCAACATCCTGAAACTGCAGCTAGTGAAAAAAGGGTTCAATCTCCTGCAAGGAGATAACATATGTTTCACAAACAACAGTGATGATTGTTCATCATATGCAGGAAAAATAAAAGAAAGAAAATCTAAATATTCTGTTTGCAACACGATGCCCTGGCAACTTTTTTAGAACTTTATTCAGAAAACAAGCATTATTAAAAGTTGTTTGCTTGTCATTTTGCAGACAGAACTGATACTTTATCTTTTTAATCTGTATCACGATGTTGCTGTTTCGGCTTACTTTAGACCCATTTCACAAGTAAATAACGGCGGAATTAGTTATTTTGGGTTCACACCACTTGTATAAATCCACTATTGCCCTAAACTCTTTTTAAGGAACGAACATTTAAAAAAGTTGTTTGGTTGTTGTCTTGTGGAAGGACCTGATTTAGTATGAATTCAAACATTTAACAAATCTTCATCACAATGTTTGTATTTTAGCTTAGTTTTTATCGGTTTATTGCAATAACTAAACAGTTAAATCTGAACCGCACAGGTAAAGTTAGCGTTGAGAAGGCTGGTTCGTTCCACCAGATGAGGTTACTAATCCAGACATGACGCAGTTTAATTTCCCAACATATCTAGGACTTCCTCAGCAGAAACAAAGCTGCAGCAGTCGGTATATCTGCCATTTTAATGGAGCAGGCCTTCATTACTGACGAAAAACAAACGCGGGCGTGCACAAATCATCTTAAACCTGACGACGACGCCACAAAGTACTAGCTAGCTAACACCGCGGTTTCCCGCAGCACTTTGTAGCCTCCCGCCTTAACTACGGCGTCCCAGTCGGACGACCTAGCGAAACAGCGCCGGTAGCCCCCCCCCCCCCCCCCCCCCCCCCCCGTCGGACGACCAACCACCTTGACTAACAAGTTTTCTGCGGGAAACCCTGAACACCTTAAGCATATTTTATATTAAAACACACTAACGTCATATTACCGTTTTACAGTTTCTGGACTAACTTGTCGTGTTAAAGTGTTAAAGAATACATTTATAAATTTGAAAATGTTTCAAAATGTTCTCTCACCGAACTTAACAATAGAACCATAGTAAATGCAATGTTAAGCACTTGTATCACATTTAAACACGCAACGTACATTTTTACCTCTAACGTTAAGTACAGTTGGGGAGGAGCTGGGGAAGGAAAAAATGCTAAATCACTTGTTAGCTAGCAAGTAAATTCCATTAATCCACATGTAAGCACATCGACTGCATCACACCCCACTTAACGTTAAAACATGGTTTAAATAATGACAAACCGCCTTTATAAATTGATAAATGTGGTTCTTCCCTTTTAAAACGAATATCCCAATCCCACACAGCTTTCTTCTGGGCGTTTAGCTTTGTTCACTGCCACGGTAAGTGAAGACAAATCCTGCTCGTCAATGAATGAGCGCGAAAAAAACAGATGGAAAGTAACTCAAAATAAGTGTACGCTCCGAACTCCTTGGAATGACGCCCCCCTCAGAGCTTTTTCTGCACTGTAAGTGTTAAAATAACACACAAATCAACACCCATTCACTCGGAATAATTTACACTGGGAATTTAACTCCAATCAACACTACAATTTTTGCTGTGTAGTTTCACATACAGATTTAACATGGTATTGAGCGAAAATCTCACTGTTTCAAGCTGTGCTGTGGGTTGGTGATGCCCAACCATGTTCTGTTCAAGGAGAGGAATGTGCTAGTTAGCCATTATATATGCTCATCACTTCAGTCTACATGTCAAACTCCAAATTCCACTCTAGAATGTGAATGGGCAGAGCACTGGCAGTAGATAATATTAAGACACACTTCAGTAGGCCCCTCCGGATCGCTCCCTGTGGCAGCAGACAGCGTTTCCTCCTCATCAAACATCCTCCTGTGATGCAGAAAAAGATGCTGTTACTGGCAAGATCTGAGTATCTGCAGGGTTTACAACTGCAGATGACACCATCCACAACTATTGGATGGGTGGATATATATTATTTAAAAAGTAGGCTATATATATACACACACTACCGTTCAAAAGTTTGGGGTCACTTAGAAATTTCCTTATTTTCAATGAAAATAACAATAAATTAATCAGAAATACACTATACATTGTTAATGTGGTAAATGACTATTCTAGGTGGTCGTTTTGAATGAAATATCTACACCGGTGTATAGAGGCCCATTTCCAGCAACTATCAGTCCAGTCTTCTAATGGTACATTGTGTTTGCTAATTGTCTACATTTCCACAGATTACTGCAATGCTGTAATTGCATTTGTCTCTTGTCTGTTACTTGTTTGTTAGTGCACTTTATGCTTAATATTTTTCTTTTTAACTTTTTAATATTTAAATTTTTTTAACTTTATTCCCTTGTTTTATACTAACCCATAGCCTTAGCCTTATTCTACTAACCCATTGCATTAGCATTTCATTCCACTTTATTTTATTACTTGTGCACTGTTGTCTTGTCTGTCTACTGTCGCGCACTAACCGCCAAGACAAATTCCTTGTATGTTTGACATATTTTGGCTAATAAATGTTTCCTGATTCCTGCTGCAAATGGAGCATTATTTGCCGAAAGCAAAGTTTGAAGAACAAAATTAATATTCCAAATAAGAATCATTTCTAATCTTGTCAATGTCTTGACTATATTTTCTATAAATTTTTCCAACTCATTTGATAAATAAAAGTGTTTTAGTGTTTTCATGGAAAATGGAAATGGCACGCGCTTAACTCAAGGTGAACATACTCAGAGTTGATTGAACTAACACAGATCAGCTGTTCTGGAACCGGCTACTCAGAGTTTCCCATCTCAGAGTAAGTCACCTCAGAGTTCAGGGATAGACTCAGAGTTTGTTGAACCTCCTATCTGGAATACCCCCATGTAAAAGTTTCGGACACTTGCACCCACTCACTCCACACCTCAAAACAAACAGGGAGGAACAGGGACGCGTCAGACGTAGAGGTCTAACTTCTTCGGTATTTCAGAGTCCTAGATAAACCAACATATTGGTAGATAAAATGCATTCTGGGTGGTATTTATTATGTAGCAGTCGTGATTAGTGACGATTGAGAAGTCCTGAAGAGAGTTATGTCTTTATTGAACCAGTGTTGCCAACTCAGGATCAGCGGTGGCTTTGCGCATGAGCAGGTGACTTTCAGTCTGGACGCGACGTGTCTCCTCTGTGCTCTGACTGCAGCTGGACTTCAGACGCGCTGAGGACAGTAAAGCCTAGTTAAACGCAAAACAATACGTGCTTCCACGCAGGGGCGTAGGCAGAAATTGTATTTTGGGCGGGCCAGTGAAAAAGTGGGTGGGCCTACATTTTTTTGTAGAAAAAAAATTACTTAAATAATAATTAAACCTTAGACAGTAGAAAAGAGAATAGCTAAATTGCAAAAACAGTTACACCTTTATTTTGCAATATTCGGCAAAGACAATAACAAAACACTGTCTAAACATCAGGTTCAACCAACAGAGCTCAATAAAGGCTAGACAAACCAGCATAGACAATAACCTGTCTATTTTATTCAGGCTAGTCAGCAGTGGCCGTGCCTGAAACACCTCCCTAGGGAGGCGCCCAGGGGGCATCCTCTAGACCCCCCACTGTCACTGCCACCCTTGTAGCAGCGCACCTGACCCCATCGGTTTCCTCCACAGGTGGTGAGCCCATGGGGAGTAGAGTCTTGGGCTGCCGCGTCACTCCTTCGGGCTGTGCCCGGCCGGGCTCCGCGGTAAACCCGGCCACCAGACGCTCGCTGTCGGGCCCTCCATCTGGGCCTGGCTCCAAATGGGGGCCCCGGGCTTCCTCCGGGCCGGGTAACTCCTTCCCTCTTCTGTTTTTTCATGGGGGTCTTGAACCATTCTTAGTCTGGCCCCTCGCCTGAGACCACTTTGCCAAGGGTAACCCTACCAGGAGCACAAGGCTCCCGACAACACAGCCCTCAGGTTCATAGGGACACACAAACCTCTCCACCACGATAAGGTGACGGTTCCCAGAGAGGAATAAGCACCTGGGTTTAGTGTTGAAAACAGAAATAATCTCATCATAGTCCAAAGAGTTAGTTATTTTTCAAAGGACAAAAGGCACAGGTTGTTAAGTCTTTATCCTACCTGCAGTGGAGAACAGTCTCTCACAACTACAAGAAGTCATGGGAAGGGTGATGATGACTTGAAGTAGTTTATTGAGGGAAATTTGGAAATATGTCAGGAGCACAAATGTCCAATACTTCCATAAGGGATGGAAATTCCAGGCCATTGGCTACTTTTCGACGCAGTTGCTCAATGAATACTGTTAGTTTAGCATCCTCAGCCAATATATGAAAGGGATCACACGGGGCCCGCAGAGAATCCTTCTTTGCAAAAGTCTTAGACTGTGGGAGAAAAGTTGCTGCTGCCCTCATATTTCCATACTGATCCTCTTGGAAACGATTGTCCAGCTCTGCCAGCTGTCAAGGATGTCGTTCCATATGTGTCTTAAGTTATCATCATTTCTCACACTTGTTGCTTTCCCCAAACTAGTTGTGACCACTGATCCTGCAAGCCTTGCAGGGAGCTTTCTCACTCTGGTCCCAGCTGTGATGTCCCAGCTTGTGATTTCATTTTTCTGCATCAACTCTTCTGTTAGCTTCATTACTTGCTCAAAATCACACCCTGAATTGTTTCTAAACCGAGCAAAGCTCTCTTTTAGTCCCTCAATAAGATCGATGCACTCAGAAACTGACAATGTTGGGCTCTGTAAACCCTGTGTGGCAAAATTGCTCGTCTGAAATAACTTTCCAAATGTGACGAGTAAAAATAAGAACTTTTTTGTTTGTATTTGTTGCAACAGTGACTGCGCCTCAACCTTCGATTGGCCACTGCTTTCAGCATATTCAGCAAGCACTTCTAATATTACGTAGAGTAACGTCAGTACTTTGCTCACTGCTCCGGATTTGGAGCTCCAGTCCCTCTGTCGCAAATGGGCTGTCAGCTGCGCTTGGAAAATGTCTGCACATTTTACAGAAAATTGCGTCCTTGATTACACTGTACTCCAACCAAGGAAACTGTCCATACCACTTTGATGAGAAGCTTGATTTTACATTCTTGACAGTGCAGGGAAATACCTTCAAATTGGGTTGTGAAGGTGGTTCATCAATTGCGGTTAGATCGGCGGGTAAACCTGCGTCAGGCTGACCGGGAGAGCACCGGCATGGGCACCTGACTAGGCTTCTTGTGGGCTAATGAGTCCGAAGAACTGGGCTGGGTGGACTCGGTAAATGGAGGCAGTGGCGAGTCTTCTCCCTCAACTCTTGCTTTTTTAAAATAACACATTAAAGACACTTGTTTAGCCATTATTGTGGCGATGTTAATCATTAGCTAAAAAAGCAGCTAGCTAGCAAAGAACCCGCCGCCGCCCAGAGAGTTGTCCAGTCGGAACCCCTAGCAACCATAGCAACCAATTACGTTCCAGAAGGAGTATTTCTACAATTTACTTCAACAGTTCAATTTTATTAGGAAAACAAATTAAACACACACACCAGTCTACTGATATAATGGGAAGGAAAAAAAGCATAATACAAGTCTTTCAACTGTGAAGGCCAAAATTGTTTTATTTATTGCTGTGGACTACAAATGTAAAAAATAACACTTTCAGGATCTGTAAAAATCGAGGCATATTATCAAAAACATTGATATTACCTTAAAGCGCATGATAAAACTGAGGTAGATTATTATTATTTTTTTATTGCTCTGAACATTTAACGGTTTAACTTTTTTTTTTACAACATGGTCCATCAGCACAACATAAATTCAAAATTCCCCTTTTCCAACAGGCAATAGTTTCCCTGATTTCTTCAGTGCCCAAACTGTGTCACCAATATCTGGACAGTCACGGATGGTGTTAAGGGTTTCGGAAAGCTCTCGAGGGAGGCCTCACTCCTTTGTTCTCGTCCCGGCCGGAAACGAGGATACGAATGAGTCAATTCGTTTAAATTCAAAAATCAAAAAGTATTTAATGACTAAACAACGTAATAGGGATTACAATTACAAAGTGAAATACAAAGCGAACAGTGGAATATTTTGCGAAACAATTCTCTGAGCAAGTCTAAAGTGACTTATCAAAGCGGCTGCAGGAGAATTCTAACAGTCCTTTTCCCGCTTTGGTCCTTTGAAAACTCTTGAGGTGTGTCTTCCTTGGTGCATTTGAATGTCATTGGCTTCTTCTTCAAAGGGTCACCTCCTGCATTGTCCCTTTCACGTCGAGGTGTGAAGCTGCAGCTGTAACCTGAAACCTCACTGTACTATCTGTCCCTCACATTCCAATGCATTTCGTTGGCTTTATGCCCCAATGAGTGAATTTAACAAAGCATACATCGTTTAAGTCTTCATCTTATAACTAGTACACTTTAATTACAACAACCCATCATTAATGATCCCCGTTCATCACACTTCATCATAGATCTAAGACAGTTCATGTGGTTCAATTCTCAAGACATTTGCCCCAGTTGGCTGCCTCGCATTAAGTTGTTCATTTATTACCTGACAGGAGAAAAAAAAAACCAAAAAAACCTTCGGGGATAAAATTGGGAGAAATCCATAAAGGACGGTAATTGGCATCCGTCCCCAGGTTTTAACATCACATTGTAACAGAATGTTAATGTGTAGAGTGTTTATACGATTTAAAAGACTATAAACTGTGTTTGATTCAAATTGTATTCACTTCATCTAACATGTTAATGTAATAACTAATCTAACATCACACAAACTATAATTCTATCACTAAACATTATTACACGTACTACAAATTCTATGACTAGACATTCACTTCTACTTAAAACCCCAACAATGGCATCTCGACATTTCCCAGCAAAATCCTACAGAGCTTGTGCTTTGTTGTATGCTGATCTTTAAACTCAATACTTTCCGGTACCGTGCAATTACCTCATATGGACCACGTGCTGATGGTGAAGAAGAAAGAGTAGATATTCGTCTCAGTGACATAAAGGATCTTCCATTCAATAACCTTAAACCATTCCTGAAGTTTACTAACTATGCAACACTAACATTATTCAGTAGGTATAGTCTACAACACAACAGTGTCACAGCTTTCTTGCACATAGGTGGACTACATAAGTGTTACTTTCACCTTTTACTTGCAAGTTCACTCATCTTCATTGAAACTGACGACATTAAGTCACACACCAAAAAATAAACAGCCAGTAACTATCTTCTAAATCTTAGTTTTCATTTACATAAATTACCCCTTGAAACACGGTCTGATCTTTTTGCTTCCTCCCTCCCTTGTTACTTTCTTTCCCTTCTTCTTCTTTTTTATGTTCTTCTTTGACTTCATCTTCTTCTTCTTTCCATTCTCCGAGCTTGAGGAGCTTGGAGAGGAAGAGGAGTCTGAGGAGTAGTTAGTAGAGGATTCAAATTTTCCTGTGGTAGCTTAATATTTGTTACAAATATCAGACAAGTCGTCATTATAAAGGATATTTGGTGGTTACATTAAAAAGTCTGATTTCCATACAAAATACCTCAATTTTTAAAGAGAGCAGCAGTAATGGCTATAAAACATAATATATTTTTGTTTCAGGTTATATGTATAGATAATTATGCAGTTAATCTTGCAATCTGTGTTTTCATAATAATGACAATTAAAAAGAAAGTTAAAAGTCTTGAAATATCTTACAATAACACTCTATGGTTGTTAATTTTCATTATTTGACTCAAATCACTGTTATTATCACTATATTAAAGTGTTAACGACAGCAAATATCATGGGCAGAAATGTTTAAAGAACATACCAGTATTTTGTGATGAGAAAAGCGTTTTTAATGTAATTAAGTATCCTATATCATAGCCACATGTCAGGTGTTTGTAACAATAAAACCTGAAGAACGGCAGTTCATTGCTCACTGATACACAGAGACCGACTTGTGACTGCTAACGTGCTTCCATCACTCAATGGGCAGCAACAGTCACGTGCCTAGCTGTAGCTAGCTAGCTAGTAGCTGGATGTGTGTCTGACTTTGCACTAACTAGTTAGTAGCAGTTAAACTTACCAGAGGAGTTAGCCTCACTATGCTTCTTTTCGAGGTCCACTTTGCGTTGGAATCAGACGTGAGGAAGATGTTGGGGCCACTGCCTCCATTTTTCAGGCGGGGTCAGAATGACGTTCACGTCGAGTGTGTGTGTGCGTGTGCGTGTGTAAGCAGGTGTAAGCTATCCGCCGCCCGCTGCCTTAAACCGGAATTTTCGGTTTTACTGTATGCCTTCAAAATAAAAATAAATAAAATGTTTTAAAAAAAAGTGAAACCGTTAAATGTTAAGAATAACAAATAATAATAATCTACCTCAGTTTTATCATGCGCTTTAAGGTAATTTCAATGTTTTTGATAATATGCCTCGATTTTTACAGATCCTGAAAGTGTTATTTTTTACATTTGTAGTCCACAGAAATAAATAAAACAATTTTGGCCTTCACAGTCTAAACACTTTATTTATTCACTTTATTATGCTTTTTTTCCTTCCCATTATATCAGCCTTGACCACATTTTAGATGTGGAGGTTGTGAAAATTATTAACTAGTAATTAACACGTAATAAAATATTTATTAGCCTTAATAAGGCTTGTTCTCGCTTTAGATCCGGTAGCTGCAAAAAGCATAGTTAACTGTTAACAAGTGCATAGTTAGCTTATAATAGATGAGCAATAAAGTATATTTTAATATCAATAAGCAAACAAAAAGAGATAAATAAAAAAATAGCAAAGATGCTTATAAATGTGTTGTAGCCTGCTATTAATTGTATTATAATGCCATTATTAACACTTATATAGGCGTATAAACGTAAATAAGCATCTTGTAAGGACTTACAAGGGCCTTTTTACCTATTAATTAATGGTTATTACAAGGACCTTAATATAAAGAGTTATCGAGAATTTTCCTGTCTTTATTTCTATTATGTTCAAAGATCAAACGTTGATTGTGACAAAATGTTTTCAGTTTCATCTTGTATGAACATTCTACTTTTCTATCACAGAAAATACTGTTTGTTGTGACATTTTATTTGAAATAAAGCAAAATATGGAATTGTATTGGACTACATTAAGTCATGTCTTTGCAAATATTTATTATTCATATTAAATTAAAATTTTAGGTTTAAACTAAATTCAAAATACAATTTGAGAAAAAGTAATAAATTTAGCTGTAACAAATTAGAGCAATTTTTTAAGTTGGTCCAAAATATCATTTTTTTCTGTGTAGACTCATCTCTGGTGGGGAATGAGTCCGCCTACAGGTTGGAGCTTGAACAACTGGTGACGTGGTGCAGTCAAAACAACTTAGATCTTAATGCTCTGAAGACAGTGGAGATGGTTGTGGATTTCCAAAGGAACGCAGCCCCCATCACTGCTGTGGAGTATCCCATCATATCCCAGGACCTCGATCAGACTCTACCTTGACTAGAAAGACTAACAAATTGTACTTATAATGGCTGTTATCAATAGCAAGTGGTAAATTGGCTTATTTAATGAAATTGCACTTTCTAGTTTCTTTTGAGTTTGTGTCCTTATGTTTGAAATGCACTTATTGTAAGTCGCTTTGGATAAAAGCGTCAGCTAAACGTAATGTAAATTCCATTTTATTCTTATATTGCACCAGTGTACCAAGTCAAATTCCTCTGTGTAACATATGTGACAATAAATGGCTTCTGATTCTGATACAAAGGCTTGTTTGACCGAGGGGATATTTTTGACACCTAACTAAGCACATTTCAATGGAACAGTGAACTTTTCTCCCACTGTCAGTCCAGAAGTTCCATATGAATGTTTATGGGCCGCTTGGTTTTACATGAGGTAAATTTTTGGAAATGGTGGATGTAATTAGTTGCTCTGTTCTCAAATTGATATCAACCATTGACATGTGCTTGTCTGCATCTTGATCATTTTTAGCATAAGTTTGAATTGGCAGTGTCTTTCCCTTTGCTATCTGGAAATAGGGTATGATATTTTATGAGTATTCGTGGTATGCATGTGTTATACTACTTCCCTGTCTGTTTCCTACCTTGGCTGGGACTTTTGTATTATTATCAGAGGCTTGGTCAGTTGACATGTTGCTTGTCATCCTTGACGTGTTACTTTGACTCCTTGATCTTATTGAGTCCTCCGCAGTTCCATTGGAGGAACAAACTGTTTTGTGAAAATAAACGACACAAATGAACAAGAAATAAAAAATTAATTAAATGAAGATAAGAAAATTAATAAATAAATACAAAACACAGGAGTTGAATTTCCCACCTTTGTGACCTCCTCTGGTCAGCTGTTTGAACAGAGAAGCAAAATGGAGGTATGGGTGAATCTGTGTGTGGACTGAGATCAGTTAATCTTATTGATGATTTTCATTCCTCAAAAAAACATTAAGAGACAAACTATTAACAATTAGTCAACCCACATCCAGAACTGCCCCCTGGTGGTGGTGTGGGGGTAAAATGATAACTAATTTATTGGTCTGGAACCTGCGTGCCAGCCTATTTTATTTTTCTTTTAGAAATGTTTTGTTGTTTTTTTGACAGCTATAAGTATATAGAATTGAAATGGATTTAAGTTGAAAAATGTGTTAATCCATCACAAAAATCCATAAATAACGGCAGGGAAAGCCATGTGACATTACTCTAAAAACTACAGAGGTCAAATAGAAGCTATAGGAGTACCAAGGGGGGTGCCTGATGAGTTTAAAGCCCCAAAACTATAATGAGCCACATTTTGCAGCTGGTGTGTCTTTACCATTAATGCAACAAAGGCCAAAACACTCTTGTTCCCCCTGATGCTGCATTACCCTGGTTGTCTAAATGGGTGCCATGGTCTAGGTGGCGCCATTGCTTACCAATTTCTGCAGTGACAGATTCACCACACCTCTGTTTTTATACTGTATACCGTTAATCCATAGGTGTCAGACTCCAGGGCCAGCATTATTTAGATCATAGGTGTCAAAGGCCCGCTGGCCGAATCCGGCACACCGGGAGATCCAGTCCGGCCCGCCGTACAACTTTGTTATTGTGAGAATTACAGAAAGACATAAATTGCATTTTCTATATAAGTAGCTGCTTTTCCTAATCAGTCCACTGGGGGTCGCACTCTGAGTGAGCGCATGCATTGGGCAAGGGTGCGTGCCGGCACCTGCCAGTGGAAGAAAAAAAATCACATCAGGTCACCACACATGCACGGTCGACCGCGGGAGCTAACGGAAAACTTGGTAGTACTTATTAGCAATCCTTGCTTACTAACGGACACATTTGATTTCATTCAAAAGCAACCCTGGTTGACTCCAATCAGTGCAAGTCATCCAAGTAAGGTAATGACCAGGAATGTCTGGAATAACTTGTACTTCCCTCGCTTCTGACAGATGAGATGCTTGTTTTTTTTTTAATATTCATCCGTTTTGCACTCACGGTATGGAAAGTTGTTGTTCTGTTCAGCCTATAGTCACCCAGAGGGCGAGGTTCTTGCTTTGGGTTTTGTTCACACCGTAGCCGCATTGTTTTGGTTAATAGCTAGTGTGAAATTAAATCATTGACATCAATGGTATTATTAATAATCATTAAGATAATTCACAAAATCAACAAATAGCATAGGGACTATAGGGATAGGGACTAATAACCAAACCATAAATCTAGTCTCATAATCGATATTTTCTCATTAAGAGGAAGGAATTGAAGGTTTCAGTTCGTACACTGGCTATGGCTAGGTGGTGGAGGGGAGGTCACTGAAGAAACTGTTATCCATATTGGATAATCCTGACCACCCCCTCCACCACCTGCTACAGGGACAGCGGAGCACGTTCTCCAACAGACTCCTTCAGCGCCGCTGTCACAAGGACCGATACAGGAGATCATTCCTGCCCAGTGCAATAACACTTTACAATAAATCATCCCTGGCTAAATAATGACAATAATAACCCTGTACTGCTGTGATGTTGCTGCTCTTCCTCTTCCTCTTCTTTCCTTTTACAAATTATTATTATTGTCTCTTTTGGAAGGTTATTCTTTTGTTTCAGTTTTAGTTTATTCAATTTAATTTAATAATTTAATATTTCTATCTTATTATACTGTATATAATGTGTATCTTTTATTCTATTTTCTTCCCTGTACATGCTGCTGTGATACCAAAATTTCCCTCTTGAGGGATCAATAAAGTATCTATCTATCCATGTTTCCAGCCAGCATCACAGCACCCATGCACAAATCAAAGAAAACTGCTCCTAGTAGAAGTAGAGTTTATTAACTTCCAACAATATTAATCAGATTAATGCCATTTGAAATCAACAAAATCAACAAAAGCTATACTATATATACTAATATCCAAGCAACAAATAAAAACATTCATTCATGCATGTGGAGGGGGAGGTGTGTGTGTTTGTGTGGTTGAGTGAGTGTGCGTCTGTGAGACGAGGGGAAGATATGAGTGGGGAAGGGAGCTTGCTGGAAGCTAAGCTATAACCACATGTTCTGAAAAGCATTGGATTAGAAAGCCCTAAGTGCTGAAAGCTGGGAAGCCTGAATCTTTAATCCTATCACCGAAGCCAGTCAATTCAGGACAGTTGGTTTGAAAAAGATGAATTTACACCAAAGCAAGTCATTTCTTAAAGATTGATTTGAGGAGGCTCTGTTTTCTTAACCTTACATCGATGCAAGCCGATTTGCAAAGAAAGTTTTAATAGGAGGGAGCTGCTTATTAACTCTGAGTCCAAAGCAGAGGGACCCCTGTGTTGTCTGTGGCTAGACCAATCAGATCTCAGGGCTGTTTCATCAAGAAAGAGAACTCACACCTAGTGTGAAGACAAATTGCTTGCAGGGGTTAATGTCCTGTAGCAGCAATTCATTCAATAGTCAGTCTTGGTTTTAGTTATTGTTGATACAATATTCTGCAGACAATTGCAGACAACTCTTTACTGTGTGAGGTGGATCAAGGATGATCTCTCTGTTATGCAGACAGCTGTTGGTTTGCTGAAGAGCACTTGAAAGGGTCCCCACCCTGTTGCTAGGATTTTTTACATCTGACAACCTTGATGAGTATCCAGTCAATAGGTTTATAAGGCCTTGAGGTTTTTATTATGCCTTTCTCTCATATGTTCATCTTGTTTAACAAATGGTTTTAAACTTGGTACAATATTAAGGTCTGCCATGGTAGTAGTAGTAGTAGTAGTAGTTTAAAAAGTGAAAGGACTTGCTGCTAGGTATTATGTGCATACTAAGCATATCTCATCATTTTCACATTTTTATTTTGTATAGCCCAAATTCATTCCACAAACAGAAGACAAATGTGTTGTTACTTCGTTAACAAAGTGCGTTTTTTAATTGATAGATGGATAGATTAGTCAGTCAGTCGTCTTCTATAGTGCTTGTCCATTTTATGGGATTGAAGGGGGATGGAGTCAATCCCAGCCAACCTCGGGCGTGAGACGGGGTACACCCTGGAATGGTCACCAGTAAATCGCAGGGCTCACATAGATAAAGAGTTAGATTAGACTGTTTATGCAGCTCCCTTATCAAAGACACATGTTTACCCTGGTACCCGTTTAAAAAAAGAAAAGAAAAAATAACTTGACTGTTATAATGTTATGATTGTGGAGGGTAACTGATTGTAAAATGTTAATATTGTTAATATATAATTTTAAACATTAATGTTTAAATTGAGATTTACAAGAAATATTTTAACTGCTGCTGTGTAAAGGGAATATCACATAAAAAAAGACCAAATTAGTTTAAAGTGGATAAATGGAAGTGCAAAATACACTACTTTTGAAATAGTTATTGAATTTTGCGCATTACAATGGGATTAAAAGCAAAAGTCTTAATTAAATCTATTAAAAATGTTGTTAATTAATTACAAAATGTTAATTGTTTCTATTAATTGGGCTTACAATCTTCCTCTATCCTCAAAGGGGAGCTCGACATAAAGGGTTTGGGAACTACACTACACTATGTCGTCAGCAACATACTGATTGATGCATACAAGGAGTTATTTTGTGGAAAGCTTTTGGCATTAACCCTCACTTAAAATAAATATTGACTGTAGCCCGGACAACTAACCCGCAAATGTCAATATAGGAGGCCTTGTGGTGCTGCATGCCAACATGTAGGCTTTGTATTTAAATCAAGGTGACACTAAGCTTGTCGGCTTGAAGAGCAGGTTCGCACTTCACAAAGTGCAGTGTTGCTTGCGTCATTGAATGGGGCACTGTGGGTAAATGGAGGGAGGGGAATAAATAAATACAGGAGGCTAAACCTTTGGCTGGCAGAGAAAAAGTGAGAGCATTGACGCTCAACTTGCTTAAGAAAGAGACATTTGGAATATCTTGATCTTTTGGGTTTTGATATTAGGTAAAGATGAGTTGTATTCCTGCCTCACACAGGTAAGCTACACAATCTAAAATACTCAAAATACTCTCTAAAGAGACATTTTAAACAATGCAACTATCTGCTCATCGATGTGAGAAAGGAAGTTTGTGGTATCATATAATAAATCTTTTACGCATTAAGTACAGTCATTCATCTGTATTCATGACTATTTGTAAATCATGACCTATTATAGCCTTTTAAAGTATAGGTAAGTCATGGACAATCCCTTTTGTACATTATATAGTGATACCAAATACATTTAATTTCATCTTCGTAATCAACCTTCTACAGGGCCTTCTTTCTTGAACCAGTTTGCTCCCCCCTCCCCTATATTTGGAGTTCAGTAGTCTCTTGTTGTTTCGGGCAGTTATGTCATTAAAGGCTTACCTGCAGACTAGTACAGCGGGAGATTATTTCCCTGCCCCCTCATCCCTACACATTTTGTCAAACCTGCTTACACGTATGTGAACAGTCTTTCATCCACTGATATTTGTGGAGGCAAGTTGAGTTGGAAATCCCCGACACATGCCTGTTTGATCCAAGGTTGTAACAGACTTCACAGCTGTACAAAGTTTTGTTTTAACGGTGAGGATTATGCCTTTACTTGGGATGAGTTGGAAAGCTCAGATCATTACTGTGATGAATTACTGAAATGTTCTAATATTTTCAGTGTTCTGGACGTATCTGGATTCTGTATTATGGAAATTGAGTGACCCAGACAATATTGATAAAGTTGGATAATATACATATCACATAAAGAAACCAAAACAATTCACGCAAATTCCAAATGTGTTGCTGTGTGTTTCTGCAGTGTAAGCGGCAATCTCAATCAAGTGGAATCTCAGATGGAGGAAAGTCCAGTTAAGAGAAGAGGAAGCAAAGCCTACCAGGTACAAAATACATATTTATTCAAGTATGTAACTTCATTCTAGTGACCCCCTTCTTTTTCCTTGTCAAAATAGCTTCACCTAAAAAAAAAATCTATACGTTTTATGTGCAGGATGCAGGTTGTGACATGAGCACAAATTTCAACTTGTGGATTGTTTTTTATGACCTTTTTTTTAAATTGGGTTTTTAAATATGTATAGTAGACATTATTTAAATAATCAATAGTTTTAATACCAACATTAATCATTAAAAAACTCCCTCCCTTGACCAGATTTTTCCTGAAGCCAACCTGAATGAAGAGTCAGATTCCAGCTCCTACCCTGAAGACTTTCTTTATAGGAGGGAGCGTCTTCCCTCTATAGTTGTGGAGCCGACAGACCACACTGAGGTGGAGAGCTGGGAGCGTTATATCATTAGCAATAATGCAGAGCAGGAGGACAGCCATGCTGATCAGACATACAGGTCTTCGGATGGAGAGCAGCAGGGGGAAACAAAAATGGAAGACGGGTAAGAACTGGGGTGTTGTAATTGGTCCTCCATTGTTTTTGACAACTCTTAGTTGATGTTGGCAATATATTTTTGTTGCAGCGAAAGAATATGACGGTGGCATTACATTTGATACTGCCTTTCAAGAATTTTGACAAATTATTCCATTATCTAACTTTCCACTACAGGGGAAGTCTAGACAATGCAAATTTGTATTGAATTAGAATGGAATTAAAATTCATAAAAAGTTAAGTTTTATTGAAACCTATATCCAATGTAGTACCTGACTGTTTCCATTTTCACTGCTGAAGCTTGGTTGCGAGGAAGTCTTCTATTGAACCGTCTCAGAGTCAACGGCACCTCTCCCAGCTAACCCCACCTGCCTCCCCAACTCCACCTGAAGCTGCCCCACCCACCCTGAAGAGCTGAATCAGTACAACCAGTATGGACTTAAAGCACTGCAGTTCACCTGAAATGTGTGTAATTTTTTTAATGTGTAACCTCTGCATTTCTTACTGTCCTAATGAAAGAGAAACCCTTTGGAAAGGTTGAGATGTTTACCTTTGTACAAATATTTGTATGTAACGAGCTGATTCCAGTACTGCTTGTATGGTAATGATTAAAATAATCCATGGTTAACTACAGTCTGCTGGCAAAGTATCTAACATTGTGGACTTAAATTCATACAGGAAACTCACATTATTGTCAATATACAAGTTACAGTGATTAAGTAGCATCCATCTATTACTGAAATGCTGCTGGTCTTAACAACTTTAGCTGCATGACGTTAGTTGTTTTCACAACCACAGTTTTTCCACTTCAAACATTTAGAGATTTTTACATTGTACTATAATATGTTCTTGAAGTTCAACATCAAACATTTTAGTTTTTCACAAATGCAATACCATCATGTCCTCATGTCTGCAATGTAGACTTGACTTTGTTCCGGATAAGTATGATGAAATTAGTTCTAGATGAACAAAGAGGGAGAGTTGAATCCAGATCTGCCAGGTCAGTCTGGGTAGATAATGCACAACACTAAATGCGCATTTATATCACACTATGGTTCTCAAGGTTCCAGTGTTTAGTGGTTTACTTCAACAGCTAAATTAAGGGGCAAGATCAATGGGGAACTTTGTTTTCTTGTAAATAATTTGGTGCTCTCGTTCAGGTAGTTGAATAAGAGTAATTTGTCATTAAGTATGTGTAGGCAAAACACAATAATGTACTCAAAATGTATTTTTGTGGGATTTGTATTTTACCTTATTTATTAACTATGACATATTATATGCAGTGGGTACGGAAAGTATTCAGACCACTTTAAATGTTTCACTCTTCATTCTTCATTCATTGCAGCCATTTGCTAAAATCAAAAAAGTTAATTTTATTTTCATTAATGTGCACTCAGCACCCCATCTTGACAGAAATAAACAGACATGTAGAAATCTTTGCAAATGTATGAAACAAGAAAAACTGAAATACCACGTGGCTGTTTGAACCGATGCGTGCCGTGAGAGCCACTATGCGAGCATCGGAAAGGAAATGGCGTATATATATGAAAATCTTGCTTGCAATTCAATCTCTTCTCTCCTCTTTTTCTGCTTCGATCAATGCTGCCAAAATCTCTTTTTACCTATCTAGAATTGAATCCGCTAACCCCCAAAAACTCTTTTCTATGTTCTCCAACCTCCTTGAACCCCCGAGTCCTCCTCCACCCTTCTTCCGGGAAACTTTGTCAACTATTTTACCAAAAAAATAGCTGACATACGATCTTTTTTCTCAAACCCACCTCCTATTACTTGTGTCCCACCAACTTCTCCTCTATCGCCCTCCCTTCCCTCTTTCACCCCCGTCTCCTAACCAAGGACTCACCTTAGTAACCTCTGCCCGTCTGACCCCCTTGACCCCATTCCATTCCATATCCTACAATCGCTTCTGACCTTCTTCCTTTCCTCACCTGTCTCATTCCCTGTTATCTGGCTGTTTTCACAACTCTCTGAAGGAGGCAAGAGTTAACCCACTCCTGAAGAAACCCAACTGAAGAAAACAACTACAGACCGGTCTCTCTTCTTCGCTTTCTGTCCAAAACTCTCCTCCTATCTCCACCGTAACAACCTCCCGCATTGACTACTGTAAATCTCCTGGCAGGTCTTCCTGCCACCGGCATGCGACCTCATCCAGAATGCAGCAGCTCGACTGGTCTTTAATCTTCCGAAATTCTCCCACACTCCTCCGCTCTCTTCACTGGCTACAGGTGGCTGACCGCATCCAGTTCAAAACATTGGTACTCACATACCATGCTGTGAATGGATTGGGTCCAGTCTACATCCAGGACATGGTCAAACCCTACATCTCAACCCGCACACTCTGCCAAACTGCTTGTTCCTCCCTCACTGAGAGCAAAACACTCGAGCAAAAAGATTCCGACTCTTTGCCGCCCTGGCTCGGAAATGGTGGAATGAGCTCTCCGATGACATCAGGACCACAGAGAGCCTTCACATCTTCCACCGCAAACTAAAGACACACCTCTTCAGACTCTACCTGCACTAACAAATTGTAGCTCTTATCTATAGCAAGTTGTAAATCGGCTTATTTAATGAAATGCTTGTTTCTTTTTGAGTTTGTATACTTATGGTTCAAATGCTATTGTAAGTCGCTTTGGATAAAAGCGTCAGCTAAATTACATGTAATGTAATGTAGTGAGGATGCTCTTGATGATAGCACTGTGTGTGGACAGTACACATGTCAAGTTTCAAGTTGATAGAGTAAGAATCCAGGTTCAAGCCTAAATTTGGGCCTGCTCGTCACCGACTAATCGGTAGGAAAACGAAATGTTCCATTGGGCTTCAGAACCAGGATAGAAGGGGAGTTCCAGGCCCTGGTACTCGGTTCAGCTAACCTGTGATCCAACAGGTACTGCACTTCCGAATTCATCAGAGCGCTTTTTGTTGGATTGCGCCGGTAAACATGTTGTTTGATGGACTGATGGTCATCCACATTGATATCATGACTAGGAACATTTAAATCAGGAGAGACAAGTGAATAATTGTATTTAATATTTATTATGCTGGATGATGCGTTCATGAGTTGCAGAATTTATTTGGCGCTTGAACTCAACGAGGGGATTTGAGTTTGCGCTATGTTTGCCCTTAGCAGCAGCCATATATAAATCCCCAGAAGTAGTCCAGACACTGATGGTGGTGGCTGGAGATGCAGAAGGGTTGCTGAATTTGAGAACGTGGATGGTGCCGGGGAGACGGACAGTTGCATGAGATTCCAGCAGGACATAGAAGCGAGGAAACAGCACATTTGCTAGTCTAACAGCTGAAAGATTATGAATAAATAAATATATATATACTAAAGACACACCTCTTCAGACTCTACCTGCACTAACAAATTGTAGCTCTTATCTATAGCAAAGTCAAAAAGAAAATCTAGAGCGAGCAGGTTCAAGTTTCGCGAGCAAAGGGGATATGAGCGAGCTACTTTGGCACACGTGAGAGGGGCTTTAGCTACTGTTTGATTTGCCGTGCGCATGGACCTCATATGCACTCTCTGATTTTGACATTGATTTGCCTTCATAGCTAACAGCCAGTGAAAGTAGGAAATACTGCCATGTGACAGCAGACCGGTACTGTAAATGGGTTGAAGTGTTACCATCAGAGAAATAAGATGCACAGGCAGTAGCATTGTTTACAGAGAATATTTCCGGCTGGAAAATACCAGTTTTAAATGAAGTGTCAGTATGCCTTGATTTTAACATTTGACACCGCTGTTCCTATCACCCGCAGAGTGCAGGTGCAGTGGAGCGGGAGAATGAACAATCAAGGCAAAATTGCCAAAAGGCTTCAATGAAATTGGATTGTCATGGTTACAAGCCCTACCCCTGGTGGTGTTATATATGGTTGCGTAAATAAGAAACAAAGATTGCCTCAGAACTTTTAAGATAGCACTTTATTCACAGGTGAAAAATGCCTTGCCATCTGTAGAAGAGGTCCTTCGTAGCTCCAAGCCAGGGGACAGGGTGGACCACAGGTGGCGCCATTGGAAGCGGAGCAAAGGACCAGACCTATGCTCGGCCATGTATACGTGCATCCCCAAAGTGAGCTAGCAGCAGCCAAAACCAGACTGGAGCACGCTCTGTCCGCTTCCACTTAAATTTCAGGCCAAGCTACCTTAACCATTGCATCTGACCCAGTGATGTAGCCAGTTGCCTCACGTAATTTGTTTGGCTAGGGAAAGAGGAGAAAGTTTTCTGAACTGAAAAATCCGTGTGGTAGGAGGTAAAATCATACATGCATGGACATTGTTAACGGCAAGATAGATCTCCAACACCATGTCAGCATTTAAGATATCAATGTTTCCCGTTCCTATATTCAGAAATAATTGTGTTTCCTTTTGTATTAATGCACAAGAAACCATGGCAACCACACAAAAGGCAATTTATAGCAAGCAGTTTTTCCTGCCTTTTGCGACTGTGTTGATTTCAGCGAGATCTTTGTTGTTAGTCCGTAAAGTCAGATTACCCAAAACATACCCAGGAAATGTTGAATTTGCTTTGTAATGCATGATACAGGTTTTACATTTGAATTCTGGGACCTTTTCAGCCTGAAATCAACAAGTCACAGGAGCTGCAAAAACTAGTTGGAAGAACACAGGTACTCATATATGATGCTTGTGCCAGTAGAATACAGCGCTACTGGGTCAAATCATTAAGTAAAACAGGTCTCCTGTCAGAAAGGCTACTCAGAAATTCAATCACTCCTGAAACGTAACAGATCAAAGGCTCAGCCCTCAGATCCCTCCATAGCACAAAGTTCCAAACAGGCCATTACAGTACGTAAATAGTTAAGAACGTTTTACAGATATAATTTTTCATTACACTAGTGCCATGTCTAAACAATTAAAACAATTGCACTTAAATACTGTATCAGACATCTTAAAGTAATATAGAAAAAACAATAATCCATGAAGTAGTGCAATATATGCAACAATACGGTTATAGATAGCTTTGGTCCAACCTGCGTCTAGAAACACTATTGGAGTGTTTACATGTCTCTATGATGTGTCAAGGTTATATGTAGTTGTGTCCTAAACCTAAACTGTTTCCAGGTCAAGAAGTTCCTTCACTTTAAATGTAGAAGCAAAACATGTATTTGGGGATTTGTTTGTGTGTATGCTTTACATAATGAATTTGAAATGGAAGACATGGAGTGTCAAGTTCGCCTATTTATTTTTTCACCACATTAATTAGAAGTTGGTCAACTTGATAAAAAAATGTGTTTATCTGCAATAATCAAGCTTAAACGTCATCATTGTAAAAAAAGGTGCCAAAAGCATCATAAAGTTGCTACATATAAAGGTTCCATTGGCTACGTCATATTATACAACTGTGGGGACTGCTAAAGATGAGACGTGGCACAGCTTTTTGCTTCCGACTGCTAGGTTGATTTAGTGAAGGAATTAATGAAATGTGTAAAATCTCCAGTCAGATGTGTTGGATTGAATGCACATCAAAGTATTAAAATGTTTCTTCATATGAATTAGTGAAACAGCGAATGTGTTCATGCTAAGTCAAGCTGATTTAGATTAGATGTTTGGTGCTCGGTTTGTGATGACAGATATTTTTTTCTAGAAGTCACGGTCAGATGAGGATCTCCACCATTTCTTTTTCCACTTCCTGTTGGGTCGGTGTGGCTGTAGCAGAGGCCTGTTGATGTGGATGGGACTGGAGGGGGAGCCTTCGTTCCAAGGTGTTACTTTGAAACACTGGCCCATCTGCGAAGAGTTGACAAAAGAACATGTAAACAAGAGTTGACAAAAGTGTCATGACCCTGGCTTCCTCTTCCCTCCTTGTCCCCTGTCTCCCTCTTGTGGTACTCTCAGGCAAACACCCCCTGCCCTTGCTCTCTCTCTCCCCTCATTATCCCTCACAGCTGATTCCCCTCGTCCTCATCATTGTCTCACCTGAAACCTCTTCCACCTGATTTTGCCTGCTTCTTATTCCCTCCCTCTAGCCTTGTCTTGTTGTCGGATTATTCCATGAATGTAGGCACACGCGTCAGCACTCGTCTCGTCCTGTCTTGCCCTGCACCTTCACCGTCCGCGTATTTGTGACTGTGCCTTTCCAGAGTGCCCGACCGGCGCGCTTCCCCGGCAGCTCATCTGCTTTCACCTCTCTGCTGGATCAGGCTGGTAGGGAGCACCCCGGGATCCCCGAACGCTGTCCTCACGGGAGTAATCCTTATGCCCCTAAGTTCCTGATTTCCCCTGTCTGCTTTTGTTATGTTTCCGGCCAACGCCAGAGGACTTTGAGTTTATTCATTATTGAGGACTGTTTTTCCTTTTGACCATTAAAAGACTCTTTACCGCATCTCGCTCCTGGTTTCCCATCATTCCATCGTAACAGAATAATCCGACCAGAAGATGGACCAGGCGAGTGGCAATCATCTCCACCGGGCCGTCGAACTTCAGGGAGCCCTCTTGGGCAAACACGAAGAGGACCTATCTTCCGCAAGACGGACCATTGACTCCCTGACCGCCCAGATCTTGGACCTCACCCAGCAGTTCCACCTCCATCGCCTCGAGGCTACTGGGTCGACCGGGGCGCGCACCTCATCTGAGCCGCGAATTAACAACCCGCCTTGCTACTCGGGTGAGCCAAAACAGTGTCGAGCTTTCCTCACCCAATGCGAGGTTGTTTTTTCTCTCCAGCCGTCCACTTATGCCAGGGAGAGGTCCAGAGTGGCCTACGTTATTTCCCTTCTCGACGGGCGCGCAAGAGAGTGGGCGGTGGCCAACTGGGAGGTAGAGGCAGACTGCATGTCTGAGTTTTCCCTCTTCAAGGGAGAGATGATCAGAGTTTTCGACCGGTCTGCACACGGAGATGAAGCATCCCGCCTCCTATCGACGCTGCGCCAAGGAGGAAGATCTGTTACGGACTTCTCTATTGAATTCCGCACCCTGGCCACCACTAGTGGTTGGAACGAGACGGCACTCGTCGCCCGTTTCCTCGAGGGCCTTAACCCTGAGCTCAAGGATGAGATCCTTGCCCGTGAGGTCCCCGATGCCCTCGATGCCCTCGTCGATTTGGCTCTCCGCATAGAGAGGCGTTTCGAGACACGACGGAGGACCCGCAGGATGGACCTTCCGCCATTTCCGGCCTCTGCAGCAGCACCCCCTCCGCAACCATCTCCTGCTGATCCTGAGCCAATGCAGCTGGGGGGGCTCCGTATATCTCCACAAGAACGACAGCGCAGGATTATGAACCGCCTGTGCATGTACTGTGCTGCGGCTGGCCATTTTGCCTCAAAGTGCCCAGTAAAAGCCACCGCTCGTCAGTAGGCGGAGGGTTGCTGACGAGCGCTTCATTCGGGTCCTCTCCTTCTAAGTCCTGCACCTCTCTTCCGGTACATCTCCAGTGGCTGGGATCATCTGCCTCCTGCGCCGCATTGGTTGACTCAGGAGCAGAGGGGAACTTCATTGACGAGACTTGGGCTCTAGAACAAGGTATTCCCCTCGCAGACCTGCACGACCCCACCCCCCTGTTCGCTCTTGATGGTAGCTCCCTTCCCATGGTGCAGAGAAAGACCCTACCACTCACTCTCACTGTTTCAGGAAATCATAGAGAGACTATAGACTTCCTGATTTTCCGTTCCCCCTATACTCCGGTGGTATTAGGCCACCCATGGCTAGTCCTTCATAACCCCCAGATTAACTGGGCTAACGGCTCGGTAATCTCGTGGAAACTGTCGTGTCATGTTGATTGTCTGTCCTCTGCCGTGCCCCCTGTCTCTTCTGCTGCTGTTTTTCAGGAGGAGCCAGGTGATTTGTCAGGAGTACCGGAGGAGTATCATGATTTGCGGGAGGTGTTCAGTCGTTCCCGGGCCACTTCTCTCCCCCCTCACCGCCGGTATGACTGCAGTATAGACCTTCTCCCGGGCACAACGCCCCCGCGGGGTAGACTATACTCCTTATCCGCTCCCGAACGCGAGGCGCTCGAGAGGTACCTGTCCGACTCACTCAACGCCGGCACCATCGCTCCCTCCGCGTCCCCCGCAGGGGCCGGTTTCTTCTTCGTTAGGAAGAAAGACGGTTCGTTGCGTCCTTGCATAGACTATCGGGGCTTAAATGACATCACGGTCAAGAACCGTTACCCCTTACCACTGATGTCATCAGCTTTCGAGGTGTTGCAGGGAGCTAGATTTTTCACCAAGCTTGATTTACGCAACGCCTACCACCTTGTGCGTATAAGGGAGGGGGACGAGTGGAAGACTGCGTTTAACACTCCCCTCGGACATTTCGAATACCGGGTTCTCCCGTTCGGCTTAGTAAACGCTCCCGCGGTTTTTCAAGCCTTAATCAATGACGTCCTACGGGATATGCTTAACATCTTCGTCTTCGTCTACCTCGACGATATTTTGATCTTTTCACCATCGCTCCAGGTGCACGTCCAACAGGTTCGTCGTGTCCTCCAGCGCCTTCTAGAGAACAAACTCTATGTTAAAGCCGAGAAATGTTCTTTCCACGCCTCCTCCGTCACATTTCTGGGTTCTGTCATCTCTGCCGAGGGGATTAGTATGGACCCGGCCAAGGTTCAGGCGGTCACTGACTGGCCCGTACCAGACTCCCGTGTCGCGCTACAACGTTTTCTCGGGTTTGCGAACTTTTACCGTCGCTTTATAAGAGGTTTCAGCCAAGTCGCCGCCCCCCTTACCGCGCTAACCTCAGTCAAGTCCCGTTTCAGGTGGTCAGAGTCCGCGCAGAGGGCGTTTGATGTCCTTAGGGGCCTCTTTACTACCGCGCCCATCCTCCTCACTCCTGACTGCACTAAACAATTTATAGTTGAGGTCGACGCATCCGAGGTTGGTGTCGGGGCTATACTCTCCCAGCGCTCCGTTACTGATGGTCAGATACACCCCTGCGCGTTTTTTTCCCACCGCCTATCCCCCGCTGAGCGCAATTACGATGTCGGAAACCGCGAACTACTAGCCATTCGCCTGGCTTTAGGCGAATGGCGACAATGGCTGGAGGGAGCCCACGTACCGTTTATTGTATGGACGGACCACCGAAACTTGGAGTACATCCGGGAGGCCAAGAGACTCAACGCTCGCCAAGCCCGCTGGGCTCTATTCTTCACTCGTTTTAACTTCACCATCTCGTACCGCCCGGGGTCTAAGAACATCAAGCCGGACGCGCTATCCCGTCTCTTTGACTCCTCTCCCCCGAATACCCCGGAGGAGATTGTTCCCCCGGGTCGTGTGGTCGGCATGGTCGTCTGGGGGATTGAGAAGCTGGTTAAGCGTTCTCTTGCGCGAGCCGTAACCCCTCGGAACTGCCCTAAGGGACTCCTGTTTGTCCCCGCGTCAACGCGCCGGGCGGTCCTACTGTGGGGACACTCCTCTAAATTTGCTGCCCACCCCGGCGTTCGGGGCACCCTCGCGGTAATTCGTCAGCGCTTCTGGTGGCCCTCCGTGGAACAAGACACACGTCGGTTTATTACCTCCTGTGTCACGTGCGCGCAGACCAAGGCCGGCAATTCCCCCCCAGCCGGCCTGCTCCGTCCGTTACCCATCCCCACCCGCCCTTGGTCACATTTAGCTCTCGACTTCATCACCGGGCTTCCACCCTCGGCGGGCTACACCGTAATTCTAACTGTGGTCGATCGCTTCTCTAAGTCAGCCCATTTCGTTCCGCTCGCTAAACTCCCCTCCGCCAAGGAGACCGCCCAGATCATGGTTGATAATGTTTTTAGGTTACACGGTCTGCCGACGGATATCGTTTCGGATAGGGGCCCCCAGTTCTCTTCCCAATTCTGGAAGGAGTTCTGCCGCCTTATTGGGGCATCCGCTAGTCTGTCGTCCGGGTTCCACCCCCAAACTAACGGCCAGGCTGAGCGAACCAATCAGATCGTCGCCCGCATCCTTCGCAGCCTCACCCATCAGAACCCCTCGTCATGGTCGCAACAACTATCCTGGGCCGAATACGCCCACAATTCCCTTCCCACCGCGAGTACCGGTCTCTCGCCCTTCCACTGCTGTTTTGGCTACCAACCTCCGCTGTTTACGTCCCAAGACTCGGATTCCAACGTCCCGTCCGCACAGTCCTTTATCAGCCGTTGCAAACGCACCTGGAGGAGAGTGCGATCGGCCCTTTGTCGAGCAGGTAGACGCATGTCAGTCGCGGCCAACAGACGCAGAATCAAGAGTCCGCGTTACACTTGTGGTCAGAGGGTTTGGTTATCCACCTCTAACTTGCCTCTCCGGTCAGAGTCACGGAAATTATCGAACCGTTTCATAGGACCTTTCCGTATCACTAAGATCATTAACCCAGTCGCAGTGAAGCTCCGTCTCCCGCCTAAGTTTCGCCGTGTCCACCCTGTGTTTCATGTCTCCTGTATCAAACCCGCCATTCGCCCCCCCCCTCGTCCTGTTCGATCGCCTAGTCTTGTCGAAGACGCTCCTGCCTACAGGGTTCGCCGTATTCTCGATGTGCGCCGCCGGGGTCGCGGTCATCAATATCTCATCGACTGGGAGGGGTACGGCCCAGAGGAGAGAAGTTGGACCCCCTCCCGGGACATCCATCCCGCACTGATCGATGACTTCCGCCGGACCCGCCGACTATCCCAGGGAGCGCCTGGGGGCGCTCATTGAGAGGGGGGGTACTGTCATGACCCTGGCTTCCTCTTCCCTCCTTGTCCCCTGTCTCCCTCTTGTGGTACTCTCAGGCAAACACCCCCTGCCCTTGCTCTCTCTCTCCCCTCATTATCCCTCACAGCTGATTCCCCTCGTCCTCATCATTGTCTCACCTGAAACCTCTTCCACCTGATTTTGCCTGCTTCTTATTCCCTCCCTCTAGCCTTGTCTTGTTGTCGGATTATTCCATGAATGTAGGCACACGCGTCAGCACTCGTCTCGTCCTGTCTTGCCCTGCACCTTCACCGTCCGCGTATTTGTGACTGTGCCTTTCCAGAGTGCCCGACCGGCGCGCTTCCCCGGCAGCTCATCTGCTTTCACCTCTCTGCTGGATCAGGCTGGTAGGGAGCACCCCGGGATCCCCGAACGCTGTCCTCACGGGAGTAATCCTTATGCCCCTAAGTTCCTGATTTCCCCTGTCTGCTTTTGTTATGTTTCCGGCCAACGCCAGAGGACTTTGAGTTTATTCATTATTGAGGACTGTTTTTCCTTTTGACCATTAAAAGACTCTTTACCGCATCTCGCTCCTGGTTTCCCATCATTCCATCGTAACAAAAAGAACATGTAAACAATCCAGCTTTTCTGATGATCCAGCCAGTCTTTTTTAATGTAGGTACCTTGCGGGATGTACTTTACTCCAGAGTTTCTACACCGCATGTACCCCAATACACCAGATGCTTGTGTTAAATGTGGTATACATGAAGGGAGCTTGGCTCACTGCCTCTGGGAATGTACCCATATTCAATATTTCCCAGCGAATTGTACTCTGAACAATAGCACAAAAAAAGATGGTGATATCAAGCTAAACATAAAATTGCAGTGGCTTGGAAATCGTTCACAAAGCAAAAAACTTTGGATAAAAGGACTTCTACAGGGCCTCGCCCTAAAGACACTTACATATATAGCTAAAGGGAAACATAACATCTTAGCAAATATTTGGAGCTCATTTATGAAGTTCCTGGAGGGAGTTTGTTGTAACCCTGTAGCCTTTACCGTTTAGGGTGCATTCGTTTCAGGAAAAAATAAGTATCTGTGACCGTACATATCAGCATATGGTTTCATGAGAAACTGTAACGCACAACAAATCATGCCACAGATATTTATACTTGCTCATATGTACTTTCTGATATGCATTGTTTTTGTCTTGTTTCTTTGTTGTTTGTGTAATGTGGAGAAAATACAAATATTTGAAATTATGAGTATATCTATATATATATATAAATAAAATGTGTGTGTATGGCACACAGAACAAACTTTACCCTTCAAAATATGACGGAAGACGCCTGAAACTCTCCTATATGTTAGCCTAGTGTGTCAGTATCTTCTTAAAGGTTTTACTTTGAGTAAAGTATAACAAATCCAGAGAGGCCTCACAGGAGCTTTACAGGAGAGAAATAAGATGCTGTTTTTTCTCAGCCAATCCTCGGCCGATTTCTAAGTTTCGCCTATTGTTTGAATTGTCAGAACCAATATATGTAGAGCGAAAAGTGAAACTCCATTCTTAAGTTGAAGGTCAAAAGTGCCCCCTCCTTCCATGAAAGCAGACCCTGAAAAAGGGAACGCTTTGGAAGAGACACAGACATCGACTTAGTGGTTAGGATTCCAAAAATGGGAATTATGCGTTCATTCGTTAAAACCGGCAACGGTAAGGTAATTTATGATCTAAAAGTGACAATGTGATTCAACAGTGCTTGGTGTCGGTTTTCCCCTAGCTCCGGATTGGTTTGTCTGAGTGAAATGTTAAATATATTGTCCTTTTCAGGGTCAAATGGCGGTGCGGTTTTGTGTGCCGGTTCCGTTGTTAGCTTCTAGCTTCGATCGATAAGTGTACAGATGTACAGAGTGTTCAATTTTGGCTGAAATTGGCATACGATATTTTATAACTGTATAATAATTGTTGGAGTTTTATTTGGACCACGTTCAGACAGATTTTTTTGGCTTTGTAGCCCAGACTTTTCAGCATTTATTGCAACATTTAATTTGATCATGATGCCTGTTCTGTACTGTTGTTGCTCGTGTCAAAGGATGCATCAAAAGCTAACCCAATATAGTGGCTAATCAAAAGGGGGCGATAGGGAGCAAATTTTTTATCCACAACTTGACGTCCATCATAGACTACAATTTTCGCAAAAACCTCCTTGTCTGCCATATTTCACAACCTTGCTCGAGTCCCAAGTACCTTGTTTTTGCGGAAAAAAATGTGCATATAGAATAAGATTCTATTGTAGGGGTTATTTCAACACCAAGATATTTAAAGCTGTCCACAATATTCCTAAATGGTGTATTTAGGGTGGAGTTAATCTCCCAGATTTTTTCAAAAATAGGATTGCAGACTTGGATGAATTAACTTTATAACCTGAGAAATTGAAAAAAATTTGTTCCCATTTGATTTAATAAAGAAGCTATTGATTGTTTAAAGTCTGTCAGAGTCACCGAAGAGTTATGATATAGGAGTTTGATCCATCCGTCAATTTGCCTGGTGGAGGTCACTGAGGTATTCAAACAACTCCGCAGTGGCAAAGACCCGGGGATTGATGAGATCTGTCCAGAGATGCTAAAAGCAATGGGTGTTGGGGGGTTGTCTTGGAGGACACGCCTCTTCAACATTGCATGGAAGTCTGGGACAGTGCCAAAAGAGTGGCAGACTGGGGTGGTGGTACCCCTCTTCAAAAAGGGGGACCAGAGAGTGTGTGCCAATTACAGGGGTAACACACTACTCAGCCTCCCGGATAAAGTCTACTCCAAGGTGCTGGAAATGAGGGTTCGGCCGATAGTTGAACCAAGGATTGAAGAGGAACAATGCGGTTTTCGTCCTGGTCAACGGACCAGCTCAGGAGTATGCTCATCCAGTCTATATGTGTTTTGTGGACTTGGAGAAGGCGTATGACCGGGTCCCCCGAGAGAAACTGTGGGAGGTGCTGCGGGAGTACGGGGTGAGGGGGTCCTTGCTTGGGGCCATCCAATCCTTGTACGCCCAAAGCGAGAGCTGTGTTCGGGTGCTCGGCAGTAAGTCGAAGGAGTTTCCGGTGGGGGTTGGCCAGGGCTGCGCCTTGTCACCAATCTTGTTTGTGGTTTTCATGGACAGGATATCGAGGCGTAGGAGGGGGGAGGAGGTTCTACAGTTCGGGGGGCTGTGGATCTCATTGCTGGTTTTTGCAGATGATGTGCTCCTGATGGCATCTTCTGTCTGTGACCTCCAACTCTCACTGGAGTGTTTCGCAGTGTGAAGCGGTCGGGATGAGGATTAGCACCTTTAAATCTGAGGCCATGGTTCTCAGCAGGAAACCGATGGATTGCCTACTCCAGGTAGGGAATGTGTCCTTACCCCAAGTGAAGGAGTTCAAGTACCTCGGGGTCTTGTTCACGAGCGAGGGGAAGATGGAGTGTGAGTTTGGCCGGAGAATCGGAGCAGCGGGGGCGGTATTGCACTCGCTTTACCGCACCGTTGTGACGAAAAGAGAGCTGAGCCGGAAGGTAAAGCTCTCGATCTACCGGTCAATCTTCGTTCCTACCCTCACCTAATGGTCATGAAGGATGGGTCATGACTGAAAGAACTAGGTCACGGCTGGCGTCTCCCTTAGAGATAGGGTGAGAAGCTCAGCCATTCGCAAGGAGCTCGGAGTAGAGCTGCTGCTCCTTTGCGTCGAAAGGAGCCAGTTGAGGTGGTTTGGGCATCTGGTGAGGATGCCCCCTGGGTGCCTCCCTAGGGAGGTGTTTCAGGCACGGCCAGCTGGGAAGAGGCCCCGGGGAAGACCCAGCACTAGGTGGAGAGATTATATCTCTGCACTGGCCTGGGAACGCCTTGGGATCCCCCAGTCAGAGCTGGTAGATGTGGCCCGGGAAAGGGAAGTTTGGGGTCCCCTGCTGGAGCTGTTGCCCCCGCGACCCGACCCCGGATAAGCGGCTGAAGATGGATGGATGGATAGAGTTTGATCCAGCAGGAAGAAGTCGCCTACTCCAAAGTGGCTAAGCGCTTCAAATAGATATTCATGCTCGACCCTATCAAAGGCCTTTTCCGCATCGAGTCCTATCACTGCCGCATCAGGTATTTCTTTTGTTCTTTTTAATTAATCCATTTAAGTCCATAGATGGCAAATGTTTCCAACCTTCTAGCAAGTATTTTTGCTATTATTTTCGCATTATTATTGATTAAGGAGATTCACACTATGTGGTTTTAATATTAATGTTATAAGTGCACTTCACAGAGATGAGGGCAGCTCATCATTTCCAAGTGATTCTTCAAACATATTCTGTAAAGGATATATTCTTTGTAGATTTCAATAGGGACGCCGTTGGGCATGGGGCTTTTCCTCCTTTGATACTGTCTATGACCTCTGACAACTCAGGAGTTAACAACTGGGGAGTTGAGTTAATTTTTTTGCTGTCTCACCAAGAAGCGGTATCCCCTAATTTACTTAGGAAGTTGTGGAGTGTGTGAGATGTGGCTGGACTTTCTGACACGTACAATTTAGAATAAAATGTGTGGAAAGTGCTGTTTATTTCTTGTGGGTTATTAATTCGTACCTTTCTCAGACTCAATTTCTAGTATTGTTCTTTCGTTCTGCATTGACTTTAAACGCCAGGCCGGAAGTTTCCCTGCCCTTTCTTCTTGGTCGTAGTATGTCTGTTTTAGTTTCATTACGCTATATAATGCTTTATTTGTAGACAATTTGTTATACTGTGCTCTAAGACTGGCCAGTCTCTGTCTATTACCAATATTTTTATCATTTCCGTAATATATATTGAACGTATTGAACATATTCTACATTATTCATTCTGTAACACCCATTGCATTCTGTCCGTCCCAGAGAGGGATTCTTCTCTGCCGTTCGCCTTACTTTTTCTCCTGTTGAGGAGTTTTTTTATTTTGGGGTTTTTCCTGTGCCAATGTGAGGGTCCCGGGACAGAGGTATCGCAAATGACATGTGGTTTTCCCCAAAGTTCAATTCTGGGGCCTCTCCTGTTCAACATGCTTCCACAAGCACAGATTATGGAAATAAATTAAGTATGCTATCATTATTATGCGGATGAAACTCAGACCTATATAAGTGTAGACTTATATAGGTCTGACCAGTGGACAACAATCCCATAAAGGGTTGCATGCATTGAACAGAAAAACAACTGGATGTGCTAGAATGTTATCCAGGCTAGTGAATAAACTGATTCAATCATTTTAGAATCAATCAAAAATCCAGCAACTGATCAGCAGCTCGTTTCTATGCATTTGTAAGGTGCTTAGCGTTGACCATTTATGGTTGCATGTGGCAGGGAAGAAGACAAACCAGCTGCACACATTTACAGTGTGGTGATTATGACTTTTCGTTGAGTCATTCGTGATCTTCGTTGATTTATATATATTTGATCCTGGGTGCTGGCTGGTTTTCTTTTTTTGTTTTCAGGCTGGGCGGGACGGCTGAGAGGAGTGCTCTCACCTGTGGCTGATTAAGCAATCTGGCACCAGTTAAAGCCTGCTCTCTCCTGGGCTCCTGTGGTGGATGATTGTCTCTCGTCAACGTGAAACGTAAGCCAGCTCTTTTGCGCAGCCTGCGTTCCGTATCCTGCCCAGCCTTCCACCGAACCAGCCAGCAGCCCACACCCGAGCCCGTGCAAGGAGTCACCGGGACACGCGACCCACTCACCTCACGAGCCCCTGCTCGGAATTTCCTGGACACGAGACCCCCCTCTCCTGGGATCACGCACCCGGATACGGAGCCTCCTTCCTTGCTTCCTGGTATCCTACCTCTCCCCTCCCTGAATAAATCGTGTTTTTTTTACCTCCAACTGTCTGTCTCCTGTTCGCTTTTGAATCCAGTCCTCACCATCCGTAACATACAGGATGATTTGGGAACTTTTAAAGGAAATCGCTCAATGGCATATGCACGCAAGGCTTTATAAACCAGGATATGTAGCAGATGGCACACGTAAAAAATGCTGCAATCAATTATTTATGAATTCCTTCTTGAAATGTCTGTGTGAATACCACAAGATGTCACTTTCCTAATGAGACATGTTTTGAGTGTGATCACAGAGACTAGAAATTCAACAGCTCATACAAATGTCTTAGAAAGTGTAAGCTGACCTGCTATGCGGTCAGGGATGTAGACTGGGCTGGAGCTGAACAGGCAAGCAGGCAGCGTCATGCTCTTGCTGGTGTCCTGACTCTGTCCTTTTTCGGTTTGCGTGCAGCTATCCCGGCTGCCTGTCTTCGAGTGTCCTGCAGTCATGGGGGTGGAAGGAAGCACTGGTGAGGGAGATGACGAGATTGACCCCGTCCGGAGAGACTCTGTACGAAACTCGTAACCCGGCAGACCTGCTGGAGGAACACGAGATGAGAGCAATCTTTACTCACCAGGACAGTAGCTACAAGAGACTATCTAACCACAATCCTCACTAATAGTAACATTCAACAGCTACTAGTGTCACATGGGGTAAATTCTTTGTAATAACGGAAAGTTTTGGTTCTTACACAGGCTACCCTTCCAGCTGGTGTCCTTGCGTTCTTTGGTGATGGGGGAGGTACGGAGGCCCAGGCTGTGAGCGAGCACTCCTGAACCACCGGAGCTAGTATTGGAAATGGACATCAAGGACTTGGTGGGCCTCATGGCAGATTGTGCATCTGACTTGATCGGCTCCTTCCTAGAGCGCTGGTGAAGCACCTTGATCATAGCATCTTTCTCTATGATCTGAGCATGGAGGTTCTTTATTCTGAATTAGGCAGAAAAAGAGAAAGGATCATAACTAGAAAATGCATTTCCTGCTGAAAATGCGTTGGAATGCAAAAAGGTGAAAGCTGAACTGAATTTTTAAAAATAGCGGAAAGTTGAAGGGAATTTGAATACATTTGCTGAAATTACAGATATTAGAAAAGCTGACATTAATTTGAAATTGCTGAAAATACAGAAATGGGAGAAGCTGAAAGGAATTTCACTAATTTGCTGAAAAAGCAGAAATAAGCAGAAACAGCTGAAATGAATGTGAAATATTGCAAAAAATACAGAAATTAATATTAAAACATTGCCGTTAATACAGGCATTATAAAAGCTGAAATTATTTTAAAGAACTGCTGAAAATACAGGAAGTGGGGAAGCTGAATTTCAATAGATTTTCAAAAAAAAATACAGAAGTTGCAGGAGCTTAAATTAATTTAACAAAGTACAGAAATAACAAAAGCTGAGATGACTAAAAAGAGGTTTAAAATTGTTTGTAGTAATATTAGTAGTAGTATTAGTTATAGTTGTAATTGTGGTATTAGTAGTACTATCTGTAGAAGTACGTTTAGTATCAATAGCAGTAGAAACAGCTGTAATACTAATACTATTAGCCATAGTAGTATTTGTAATAACACTAGTAGTAGTAATAGTATCAATAGTAGTATAAGTACTAGTAGTATGGTAGTAGAAGTATCCGTTGTAGTAGTACTACTAGAAGTACTAGTAATATTCGTAGTGGTTGTAGTAGTATTTGAAAGAGCAATACATATTTCAACGAAACCGCTTCATTCTGAGCTTCATGGTTAAGGTACAGTTAATCATTGAGGCTTTAATTTTGAAATGATGGAATTGGGTGAGGGGGGGTTGGGAGACAGAATGTTTGTTATTCAGACTAAGAAGTTATTAATCAATAGGCCTCCCCACAAACATTACAGTAAGAATTCCCTCCATTGGGCTTTTATTTTGAAATGATTGGATTGGGTGGGTAGATATAGGGAGGGAGGGTGAGAGGGTGAGGAAGGGAGGGGTGGTGAGGAAGAGATAGAGAGGAGAGTGTCTTCATCATGTTGGTCTATTGACAGAAAACATAGCAGCGTCATGTGACTCCACTAATCAGGTAATAGGAGCAGCTGTGAGTCACAGACAGAGATACTGCAGAGTGTGTGTGACGATCCACGGCAACGGCGCACCTGGGCTCATTAACGAGCTGCTGAACAGGGCAGACACTGCATGAAAAGTGAGATTTTCGTCCCCGTAAACGCCCGGAAATCTCCCTAATTTCCGACAATTTGCCACCCGCGCACGTCGCGTTTGTCTGTGCCACAAATTGTCGGAAACGAACCATGACGTAGGTGGAGAGCTGGCGGAGGTGCGAATGGCCCGAATTAGCATATGAATGCAGCGAAACCGCGGGTGGCCGAGCGGGTTTGAATATCCTTACTCCTTATTGGATGAAACCACAATTTACTAACAAATAAAATCACTCGTGATTGGCAGCAAAACCACACGTGGGCAGACCAGGCTTGAGTTTCCTTGTTCATGATTGGATGAAACCACAACTTTCAATCACTCGTGATTGGTTGGCAGATCTGTCGCTATTGGTCACCCGCCTCATTTTATTTATATATATTGATATATTCATATTATGCTGTATATTCATTTCATGGTTATCCTATGTAGGCTACTACACTATTATTAGGATACCAACCAGGACATCAATGAATTTATAGAGAAAATGAACATTTGCCACATGTTTGTGCAAAGAAAGAGCTTTATTAACAACACACAAACAACTACATACAAAGTGAAGATCTGCCCACACTTGGGTAACGGCGGTTTAAAAACTACAGCTCAGTAAACTGTCCGTTTGCCTCCTCGGGGTTGTAGACCGTCACTGGCGGCGTGTTTTCCGAGGCAGGTCTGTTGTGCAGGCGGCTCGTGTGTGTGTGGCGACCGTACAATCCACCCCGAGACCCCGCCAACAACTGCGTCCCCTCCGTCCGACGTGAGGTCCACGGTGGCGGATTTCCAGAGTTCCACCTCGTCATCAGCCAGCACACTTTGTCTCGATTCCAGCAGCTGTAAAAACAACAATGAATCAGTACTGTGCGATGCGATGCGTACGGACACAACACATCTATCAATGCACCTGAAACAAGTCAGCAAATAAACTCTGACCCTCTTTCTTCTCGCTCGACTCCGCGCTGAATCCTTCGCAGCTCCTGCGTCCCGTCTCACAATACGTCTCACAGGCGGCTGGAAAACAATTAAATGAGTGTGGTATGAATACAAAAAAAATCAAACTCAAGTCACAGTAACATTTAACAAGGAAGGAGAAACAGTAAACAGTGTCACTTACACACAATGACGTCGTCTAAATCTGGACTTTTCCCGGAGCAAATACGAGGTCACCGCCTCATTATGAGGCGAGAATAGTCTGTGAAAACAAAATGTACAGTTATGATTGGAATCCATCCTATGGTATTCATACGTATATATTCCCTTATAGCGCAGAATGAAAGCATATTCTTTAAATCTGACCCTTGCTCCGGTTCGTAGCGCCTGTAATTCGTCTCGGAGTTGCACCGCTTCCTGTAAACGACACGGCAAAGAAAACACACTTTAATAAAGCTGTTTCTGCTCACTTGTAAGGCTACTAGGCTACTCTTAGCTTAGCTTGAGGCTACGCTACTTTTAGCTTAGCTTGCAGTCATCAAACGTATTCTTACCGCTATCTTGGGATTGTGCGCCCGTCTCCTCTTCTTTGAGTCGGTTCCTCGCCTCCATGGACAGAAACCCGCAGAGTCCCGAACGCTCCAGTGGAGCGAACCGCTCGTTGATATCGGCAGTTTGTTGTTGGAGTTGACGAGACGATCCACGGAGAGCATTCAGCAGCTTCTTCTCGTCTGTCTGCGGACTGGCCGAAAGTTGGTGACCGCGGAGAGGAGTTGAAGGCGAGTTGAACGCGAGACGTCGTCCAGCCATTATTCACGAACCAGCAAAAACCAAACAAAGGAACTGGAGATACAGTTCTTCTGAACGTAGTAACAGACACACACGTGTCTGTTTGTATGCTCGTCTTGCAAGTACTGCTGTATCAGTCATGCCTATGACCTCACACGTGATTGGACGAGGAGTCTAAGGGTCCTCCAATCACATACGAGGTTATTGTTATACGGAAGGACCAGTATTTTAGGAAGACAAATGGTTGGGACTTTGTTGTGGAATGAAACAGCTGATATGCTTTATGTAAAGCAGTGTTTTGGTGTCAGCAGAACGAATTTCCCTAGAAAACTGTACAGTGGTGCCTCTTTCTCCATTCCACAGACACTCTTGAGTCTGACAGACATGCAATGTTGACAATGTATCATCACATGTACCCTTGTGTCACTGAGGTTGAATGTTTTGCCATGACATGTAAACGGGTAACATATATGAATGTAACTTACTCAATCGATAGATGCAGAGCATAAAGGTCAGCATGTGTTCATGCTAAGTGGTGTGGAAACACTAACAGTTTTGAGGAACCCGTCCTTGACCCTCTAGCAGAACTACGACCAGCCATTATAAAGCAGTTTATAGTTGTTAATGTGTCAAAGGGTACGGCATTTAAACATGTTCTTGCACAAGTTTCCTGGCTTCATCCCCACCCGGACAGACATTTTTATGGAAAGCCAATAGAAGTTTGGGGCTTGCAGGGAACAGACACGTCATACCCAGCATCATTTCTGCCAGTTGAGGGCATTGCTACAAGATGTGTGGTTAATACATCCTCTGTGCAATTAAGTAAGACCAAAGAAAAGGTCACTGTAGTCCTGCCACTATGCACTGTAGTTGAGCTCTAGGAGACTGTGATCTCTGCAGACCGCTCATGCTGATTGCATGGAATGCTCATTTTACCTTGATTAAAACTAATTTTTTTAAGAAGTTATTTTGTGTATGTTTTTTACATAACATTTTCCATTGCTAATGGCATACACAGTAATCTAGCATATTTGAATTAAATAAATAAATTCAAGCTAAAATTTAAGAGTCTATAATTAGGCTACTGAGCCTGATCTATTTGTACCAGAGATTTTCTTACCTTTTAAAAAAATGTCACCTGGGCTAAAACTCCCTCTGCGACCCTGATTTGCATTTGTATAGCTCACAGCATTTTCATTTACATGTCAAAGCCTCCCCTAGAATTAGGAGGAGGGGGGTCATGGGGGGACAACTGGCAAGGGAGGCCCACATGAATTTCTGACAATTTACGGCAGTTTTCGGCGTTGCCCGCAAATTGCCGCAAACCTGAAATTCCACGACAATTTACAGTGCCGCATACTGCCGAAAATCCCACTTTTCATGCAGTGAGAGACAGGACAGTGAGTTACACAGAATCCACACCTCAAACAAGTGTTCACCAGCGCAAAACTATAACAGCTATCTAAAAAATACGTTTTTACGAGACCCAAGACTCTACCGAACGCATGAATGCGTTTTTTATGTCTGTCCGGTAATAAATACGGCCCCTATCGCAGTTGACAAAACGTGTACCTTCTGGATTTTTTGAGAAATATGTCGGCGGATTTGCATTGGAGCCTAAGGGGCTTTTGGCAGAGGTTGTGTCACTTTAACACTTCTGAAGCCAAAACTAAACAACTCTGGGATTCCATGAACACATTAATCCAATCAGCACAACCATGCCATCATTAATCCAAAGAAAAGAAAGCTCAAAAGTGTATACTTTGGCTCAGAGGACAGAAGTTCCATATTTTTTTAACCAGATTCTGGCGCTGCCCCACACTCTAGCCCTCGAGGTCCCCCCTCTAGCAGACGCAATACACACTCATGTAAAACTCAGAAACGGAGCGAAGAACTAGTGAAACATAATCAGTGATTATGAAAAAAGTAGAATAGATATCAACAAGCGGTTATTTTCATAAAATAGTTGAGACTTGTGTCAACATTTGAAAGATGAAATGGTGTCTGTAGCTGAAAGATTGGCAAAGCTGAAGAATCTGAAAGTTGAAGTAGTTTGAGGATTTGAAAAACGATCTCCATTTTATTAATGCACATGACTAATTCAGCTTCTTTCCGGGAGTTTTTTTTTGTGCTTTCTCCCCTATCAGGTCTCCGTAGATCGTGGCTCCTTCGGGACCCTGGTCCTGACACCTACCGTGGCCATGCTGACGCCTGCTGCTGCCATCATCATCATTATTATTTTAGATATTAATCATATTACTGTACTCGTAAACCAACATTACCCTCTCCTAAAGTCTCTGTGCTCTCCCTCCCCACAGGCTTCTGTGGATGGTGGTTCTATCTGATGGTGGTTGCCCCTGCAGTGGTCCTGCTGTGCGCCTGGCTTACTCACAATTCACAATTACTTGAATCATTTCTGCCACTGTATATTGCATGAATAAAATGGACTAGATAGGCTACAACAGCTTCATGCACTGGTTTGATTATTTGCCGTTTCATGCCAAGGAAAAGTTCCATGTTTACCACAGCACAGCTCGCTCGGAGCGCTCAATGTCGGTACTGTAAAACTTCAATTTATGTTAATAATATTTGTTTCAATCACTGAATGAAGCCTGCCATATTTGGGACAAGAATCGCGGCCTTAAATTGCTTGCACACACTCAGCATTTGTTTATTCTTGTTGTTAATTTAAACCACTATGCACAGAGAGCGCGACGATGCGGGAGAGAGAAAGAGAGAGTGCATGTGTGCGAGAGGTCTGCGGTCTTGTCCATTAGTTTACTTTTTTTTATGTATGTAATATGTTGTTAAATATGTTTAAACTTAAATAAATTACCTATACAAGTAGTTATGTCTCGTTGTATTAATTTGTCCTGTTATGGACGTGGCTAATGCGCAACCAGATATTCGAATATATGTGTTTTTTAAAGCGAATATTCAAACGTCCTTTAAGAGCAATTTTGACAGCCCTAAGGTGGGGAGTGCCTTACCTGCTTTCCATGTCCAGACAGCGCCGATTGGCCATGAAAATGTCCTCTTCTTCCTTCTGGATTCTAGCCTCCACCGATGTGTCATAGCTGCTGCTTGGAGAATGGCTCATTACTGCTATAGATGTATCCCTGCAAAGAAAATACAAGAGTTCAAAACTAGCTCAACCATGGGACTTCAGACTAAATGGTTGACCTGTTCTCAATGCCTGTCAGATAGGTGCTCTCTTGAGATAGGTGCTCACTTTGAAAATGCAATAATGATTAGGAGGTAGGGCGGTGGTTGTTAGTACTCTTGCCTTACAGCAAGAGGGTCCTGGGTTTTAAACCAACCAGCACCTTTCTGAGAGGCATTTGCATGGGTTCTCTCCGAGTACCACAGCTTTAGTCCAAAGACATGTTCCGGGGGTTAGGTTAATTGGTGACTAAATTGCCCGTAGGGGTGTGAATTTGAGAATGAATGGTTGTTTGTCTCCGTCTGCCCTGTAATGAACAGGCAGATTAGTCCAGGATCTACCCCATCTGTTATGGGTCAGCTGCTGTTTGTCCCAATCCTGTGTGTTTGTATCTTCCTTTTCCCCTGTGTCTGTGCTGTTTGTCCCTACCTACAAGAGGCGTGGCCATTCATCCTGCTCCGTCCTCACACAGCTGATCCACAATTCACCCCTGCAGTATTAAGACCCGGGCTGTTCGCTTCTCCAGCGCCAGATCGTTTCACACCCCTATGTGGTAACTCGACCTGCCGTGCCGCCTGCCTTGCCTTGCCTTGCCTTGCCTCGGCGTCCCCACCTGCGTCACCGGGATTCCCCAGTGGAGCTCGGGCCCTTCCCCGGAACCCCGAGCTCAACCTTGGCTATCCCCTTCCCGTGGAGTCCTACACTCATTAAATGACTTCTACTGATTGTCAGTGTCCTGTGTGCCGAGTGGAATACCCAGCCTTAACACCATCTCTCGCCTGTTGACTAACAGCTGATGACTAACTGACAATAACCTTTTCTGCACAAGGCGTTTTTTAGGGCTCTGCTCGAAATTGCATTTACACACTAAAACAGGCATATTTATGAGACCAAAAGGTTTATCTTGAACTCTTGCTGTCATGCTAAAAGGGAACACAGATTTTTGGTTGTTTGCTGACTCCTGAAATGTATGTCAACATCTCCACCAGAAGAAGTAATACACTAGACTTTTTAGGCTACGCACCTCTTCTACAACCCAACTGGGTCATGCACCCCCAATTCCACACACTTAAAACCCCCCAAAAAAGCAGTCTATTTAGGCCTGTCGCATGACCATGCGATATGTGACCATCCGCCTACTGTCGGTTACTCTGGACTGCTTGTTCGCCTCTTTGGGCAGGATGACTGCCCTCCCCAGACCACCGTCCTGCATTCCTCCCGGGCCAGCCGATTGTTAGAGGGACCGGGCCGCTACGTCTCTCCCTGCAGCCGCGGAGCGCGTCGCCCTGCCGGCGGTCGAAGCCCCGCGTTAAACCTCCTCGGCAGCCGCGGTGGACACATTTTCTTGAACCCGACCGCATCGCACCAAGCCCGATGCTTCGCCCGTTCCGTGTCCCTTGCACTCCGATTCTAATGTCTAACTATTCTGACAAATAAAACGTTCTTTGTTCTTTGAAATAGCATAGTAATAATACAAGTACACTATTATGTTATCAGTGGCATAAAATGGTCTGAAAATTACAATAATATCGCATAACAGTTTGCTCACGCATGCTTTTTGTTTACAATATTTAGTCTTTAGTTTACTCTGTTAAACACTGCAGTGTGAACGCAAATCGAGCATTGTATCATGCACAACGTAGTGTCAAATATTGTTTCTATTCGATGGTGGTTATTCCTGCCTTAATCCATCTATCCATCCATTTTCAACCGCTTATCCGGGGTCGGGTCGCGGGGGCAACAGCTCCAGCAGGGGACCCCAAACTTCCCTTTCCCGGGCCACATCTACCAGCTCTGACTGGGGGATCCCAAAGTGTTCCCAGGCCAGTGCAGAGATATAATCTCTCCACCTAGTGCTGGGTCTTCCCCGGGGCCTCTTCCCAGCTGGCCGTGCCTGAAACACCTCCCTAGGGAGGCGCCCAGGGGGCATCCTCACCAGATGTCCAAACCACCTCAACTGGCTCCTTTCGACGCAAAGGAGCAGCGGCTCTACTCCGAGCTCCTCGCGAATGGCTGAGCTTCTCACCCTATCCCTAAGGGAGACGCCAGCCACTCTTGCCTTCCGGCTCAGCTCTCTTTTCGTCACAACGGTGCGGTAAAGCGAGTGCAATACCGCCCCCGCTGCTCAGATTCTCCGGCCAAACTCACACTCCATCTTCCCCTCACTCGTGAACAAGACCCCGAGGTACTTGAACTCCTTCACTTGGGGTAAGGACACATTCCCTACCTGGAGTAGGCAATCCATCGGTTTCCTGCTGAGAACCATGGCCTCAGATTTAGAGGTGCTAATCCTCATCCCGACCGCTTCACACTCGACTGCGAAACGCTCCAGTGAGAGTTGGAGGTCACAGACGGAAGATGCCATCAGGACCACATCATCTGCAAAAAGCAGCGATGAGATCCGCAGCCCCCCGAACTGTAGACCCTCCTCCCCCCTCCTACGCCTCGATATCCTGTCCATGAAAACCACAAACAAGATTGGTGACAAGGCGCAGCCCTGGCGAAGGCCAACCCCCACCGGAAACGCCTTCGACTTACTGCCGAGCACCCGAACACAGCTCTCGCTTTGGGCGTGCAAGGATTGGATGGCCCCAAGCAAGGACCCCCTCACCCCGTACTCCCGCAGCACCTCCCACAGTATCTCTCGGGGGACCTGGTCATACGCCTTCTCCAAGTCCACAAAACACATGTAGACTGGATGAGCATACTCCCAAGCCCCCTCTATGATCCTGGAAAGAGTGAAGAGCTGGTCCGTTGTTCCACGACCAGGACGAAGACCGCATTGTTCCTCTTCAATCCTTGGTTCGACTATCGGCCGAACCCTCCTTTCCAGCACCTTAGAGTAGACTTTACCCGGGAGGCTGAGTAGTGTGATACCCCTGTAACTGGCACACACTCTCTGGTCCCCCTTTTTGAAGAGGGGTACCACCCCGATCTGCCACTCTTTTGGCACTGTCCCAGACTTCCACGCAATGTTGAAGAGGCGTGTCATCCAAGACAACCCCCCAACACCCATTGCTTTTAGCATCTCTGGACGGATCTCATCAATCCCCGGGGCTTTGCCACTGCGGAGTTGTTTGACTACCTCAGTGACCTCCACCAGGCTAATTGACGATGATCCCTCCTCCGCCTCCAGCTCCGCCTCTACCAAAGAGGGCGTAGTAGTTGGGTTCAGGAGTTCCTCAAAGTGTTCCTTCCACCGCCCGATAACCTCCTCAGTCGCGGTCAACAGGGTCCCATCCTTACTGTACACAGCTTGGATGGTTCCCCGTTTCCCCCTCCTGAGGTGCCGAAGGGTCTTCCAAAAGCACTTTGGTGCTGACCGAAAGTCCTTCTCCATGGTTACCCCAAACTCCTCCCATACTCGCTGCTTTGCCTCCATCACAGCAGAGGCTGCTGCCCTTCGAGCCTGTCGGTACACTGCAACTGCCTCTGGAGTCCCACCAGATATCATAACCCGGAAGGCCTCCTTCTTCAGTCGGACGGCTTCCCTGACCACCGGTATCCACCAACTCAGGTGTGAGTTGAAAATCTTTTGGACCGGGGCCTCCTCCAGACGTTCCCAGTTCACCCTGACTACACGCTTGGGTTTACCGGGTCTGTCCCGAGTCTTCCCCCATCCTCTGACCCAGCTCACAACCAGATGGTGATCAGTTGACAGCTCTGCCCCTCTCTTTACCCGAGTGTCCAGAACATGCGGCCTCAGATCAGACGATACGATTACAAACTCGATCATTGATCTTTGGCCTAGGGTGCTCTGGTACCACGTACACTTATGAACATCCTTATGTTCGAACGTGGTGTTTGTTATGGACAATCCGTGACTGGCACAGAAGTCCAGTAACAAACACCCGCTCGGGTTCAGATCAGGGAGGCCATTCCTCCCAATCACGCCTCTCCAGTTATCTCCATCGTCGCCCACGTGCGCATTGAAGTCTCCCAGTAGGACTATGGAGTCCACTACTGGAGCCCCATGCAGGGCTCCATTCAGGGTCTCCAAAAAGGCCGAATACTCTGAGCTGCTGTTTGGTGCATATGCACAGACAACAGTCAGAGTTTTCCCCCCCACCACCCGAAGGCGTAGGGAGGCGACCCTTTTGTCCACCGGGGTAAACTCCAATGTAGCAGCACTCAGCCGGGGACTTATGAGTATCCCCACACCCGCCTGGCGCCTCACACCATGGGCCACTCCGGAGTAGAATAGAGTCCACCCCCTATCCAGGAGTGTGGTTCCAGAGCCGAGGCTGTGCGTAGAGGTAAGCCCCACCAGATCCAACTGATAACGCTCCACCTCCCGCACAAGCTCCGGCTCCTTCCCCCCCAGAGAGGTTACGTTCCACGTCCCCAGAGCCAGCATCTGCTGCCCAGGTCTGTTCCGTCTAGACCCCCCACTGTCACTGCCACCCTTGTAGCAGCGCACCCGACCCCATCGGTTTCCTCCACAGGTGGTGAGCCCATGGGGAGTAGAGTCTTGGGCTGCCGCGTCACTCCTTCGGGCTGTGCCCGGCCGGGCTCCGCGGTAAACCCGGCCACCAGACGCTCGCTGTCGGGCCCTCCATCTGGGCCTGGCTCCAAATGGGGGCCCCGGGCTTCCTCCGGGCCGGGTAACTCCTTCCCTCTTCCGTTTTTTCATGGGGTCTTGAACCATTCTTAGTCTGGCCCCTCGCCTGAGACCACTTTGCCAAGGGTAACCCTACCAGGAGCACAAGGCTCCCGACAACACAGCCCTCAGGTTCATAGGGACACACAAACCTCTCCACCACGATAAGGTGATGGTTCCTGCCTTAATACTCTCAATATTTAAATCATTACTGTCGTAAGAATTGAACGCATTGTAAGTCTTTTACGTTGTTCATTCTGTATACATAGCGATCCCTCCTCTTCCTCTTCGTCAACTTCAATCACATAGAGGGTGCTAAACTGCTAAAGAATACATGTTTATGGACAACATGTAAATAAAGACAAAGAATACCGCTAATGCTGGTAAACAGATACTCTGTTTCCCACCTGTCTCGAAAGCCCCTGTTTTCAGAGTCCACTTTTCCATTTTTTGATGGCTTATTTAAATGAAATTAAACGGTAGATAGTTAGAGCGTAGATGACTGCTGACCTCTGATGGCGGGAAGGTGCAGCTGGGTAGTGTTGCCTATTCAGTAAGAAAAGTAGCCATTGGTCGTCCTAGTCTTCAGATCTTCAAGTTCAGTGAATTGTCTGTCAAGGTAAATATTTATATGAGTGTGACAAATGTCAACTAGCTTGATGTATACTTTATAGGGATTTCAATATTAACGTGTTAATCTATAAGATTAATGTGGTCGAGATTAATGCTATGAAATATTTTAACGCAACTTTGTTTACTTCTGGGCTTCCGGCACACCAGAAGCTTGGAAGTAAACAAAGTTGACCCTGGAAACAGCCGCTAGCTGCAGTCAGTCAGACAGGAGAGAGCAAGACAGAGAGAGCTTTTTGCATTGGAAATAAAACAAACAGAAGCGCGACATACAGCTGAACTGTGCAGAGGAAAAAATATCCTGTAGTAAGGGGAAGGCTCCACCTGAGATGAATTGTGCTGTTTTTATCATACTGGTATGGACGCTCTCGACTGTATCTCTGTAAAAGTGGCTGAGAATTTTGCTTTGCATACCAAATTTCCTCAGCCTTCTTAGGAAGTACAGCCTTTACTGGGCCTTTTTTGTGATTTGAAGTTGTGAGACCAGGTGAGGTCTTTGCTGATGTGAGTTCCAAGAAATTGAAAAGGTTTTCACCCTTTCCACCTCGATATAGGTGGTATATCTTATGAAAACAATGAGTTTTGATGAGTAACAATTAAGTTTTATATGATTTCTGATGACCAATAATTATCCGAAGAAAATCCTTCAGAGTCAGCGTTTAGGAGAAGTGGGCAAATGTGTGTTTTTTACAAAATAGGCATGCGCTGTCCAGGTGCAATTGGCCGCGATGAGATGTTGTCTGCTCTCTGCTTATCGAGACTACTGTGAGAGACACCGTCTGACACAATAATTTAAAATTCACAGTGAACATATGTGAGGCACCAGTGTTTGAAAGAACTGTCGTGTACATGTATCGTATTTTCCGCACTCCAAGGCGCACTTTAAAGCCTTTAATTTTCTCAAAAAGCGACCCTGCGCCTTATAATCCAGAACACCTTATATATGGATCAATTAGTTAATCAGTTGATCCATACTGGTTGTACACGGCGCTCAAGGCGCTCTGCCAAACATGCCAAAGCTCGGTCTACGACGGCGAGATGCTGAGCGGGCGCTCAATCGCGTGAGATATGGAGCTTGTTTCAGGGCACGTCGGAGAAACAAAGCGTTCTCGCCGAGCACTTAATGAGATTAAAGAGCGAGAGACGGTGCCCTTTTCTTTACAGTGGCTGAACCATCTTAACGGGGAAAATAAGTTATTCTAAAGGCTGGCGCATGCCTCTGCGTCGTTGCGTCGACGCACTCGTTTCAATTCATGGTTCTAAAAGTCTTGCGTGTGTTGCAGAGCAATTCACCACCAGAACAACAGGTGGAGTAACGTGTTTCTGTTGAAGGCGACCTAAAGAGTCACGTCTTTGTGTGTGGTCGATGGTTTGTTTATTTATTTATCATAGACTTTATTGCCCCGTGCATCGCCACTGTTGCTTTTCATCGCGGACACATTTGTCCCGTATTTTCCTCCACAACTTTGTGCACCTCTCGACCTCCATGAATCGGGAAGCCGCCCGCGCGTCCCTATAGTCCGCCAATGACGGCTTGTATAAGCGGTCATATTTACGCATTTCTTCCGACAAAAGTTCTTCAATCTGATCTGTTCTCTCGTAAACATTCTTCGTTTTAATAATGGCGGTATTGTGCTATGAACCTTGCAGCATCGATCGGACCCTGAAAGCACCGTCTCCACCTAACCAACGGGGAACGGGGAAAATAAATTATTCTAAAACGGGCCCTTGGCAGGCGGTGTGGCTGGAGAGCAGCCGAAGATTTATGGCGTGTGTAAGCTGTTGTTGCACAGGTGTTCCGGTGTGGGGGCTTTTGTTGTGAAGGGGAAGATGGAAGGAGAGGAAGTTGAGGTGGTGTTCAAGTGGGGGTGTGGTGAAAAGGGTGATAAAAATAAAGTTGCTGCCGGTTCGGCGCAGAACTGGAGCTCCGGGTTGTTTCTTTTGTTATCGACACGAAGTGTAGGCGCACCCGAACCACTCGGCTACACGTGGATGGCGAGGGGCGGCGGGAGCGGACGCACCTCGCAGCACCGATAGAACCCTGAAAGCACAGTCTCCACCTCCCCACATCCCCCCCCATCCACCCGCCCCGACGTCAAACGTTTCACTGCAGGATCTTATGCGCCCTATATATGAAAAATGTTCTACAATAGGTCATTCATTGAAGGTGCGCCTTATAATCCGGTGCGCCATATAGTGCAGAAAATACGGTACCTCTCAGTGGCGACAGACGCGGCAACGTCCAGGGCAAATTGCCTCATTACACTCTCCTCCAAGTACTTCTGTTCCCATTTGGTCATGTCAGCCTCCAGAGCCAGGATCTGCTCCTCCTTCTCCCTCAACTGCTCCATCAGCGCTGTTGCATTGTACTCTGACGGCACTGCACCACGGCTTTGAGTGCCTCCCTGTCGCTGGGAGGGATAAGAGGGGAGTCAGAACATAGGAAATGGAAATGTCATTGGTGGATACAATATAATATCTACCAGAAGTATTAGGGATTTCTGTTTTAGCAAGATTCAATTTTTAATGATAAAATGGCTTAAGACCCCTAAGTCTTTAGATAAAATATGTCTTGCGACATCTCCAACATTTTTGATAGTATGTGTGGAAAAAATTGGGAACTTAAATTCAACTAAACATCACCTAAAGTATGTATGTGTCATGGTGTGGGTTTATTTCCTAGTATTTTCCTGCCTCTCGTGTCCATGGATTAAGTTCCCTTCCTGCCCTGGTGTGTTTTCCCCTGTGATTGTGATATTCTGCCGTGTACCTGATTGTTTCCTCCTGTGTCCAAACCCCCAAACACCTTCCCAGTATATTTAAACCATATGTGTCCCTTGTCTCCTTATGGGTTCGCCTGCAATATCTGCATCTCTGCGTTGGTTCTCTGCTGTAATCTCTTGTGTTTGTTCCCTGTGTGTCATGATCCGGATTCCTCCTTGTTTTGTTTTTCTACACACACACACACACACACACACGCACACCCAGCTGATACTCATTAACACACCTCCTCATTCCCATTCATGCTTTCACTCGCCCTAAACGCCCACAGCCGCTTTCCATAGCAATCAACTCTCACACTGATTCTCAACTCACCTGTTTCTGCTCACTGCTTAATTTGTTTGACTATTTCTAACCACTGTTTCTCTACTACCCTGTCAGACTGTTGTTGAACGCTGAGCTGTTGCCTTGTCCCTGTGTTACCAATTCAGCGTTGTCTTTTTTCGAGATCTACCTTAAGTTTTGTCCCGGACTGCGTCTGCTGACGGCAGCCCCCTTAGTTCGAGTTTGGGAAGAATAAAAGACATTTTTCCGCACCTCTGCATCTGGGTCCTCTGTTCTCCACGTAACACTGTGACCCTCACTAGGGTGCACAGAGGTTTCTGTGGCCTTGTGCTTGTCACTTCCAAGCAAACTGTTTGGCTTCCCTTATTATTAGTGTTTTTGAAATTAATGCGACAAGTCTGAGCGTGCGTTCCTCTTCCGCCACCCAAATCTAACAACATGCTGAGCATTTTCCAAAGTTCTCTTTATTTGCTCAATTTTAGGTCCACTAACTTACTGTAGAAATATCTCTTTCGCTGCCAAATGCTCAAAAATGTTCACCGACTGAGCTGATTGAAAACTAAAGTAGCCTCAGTCACATATACGCTTCAGCGAGGTAACATGTTATCAGCTAATATATTATCTTCAACTTTAAAATGTTGTGCAAAGATGGAAGGATTTACTAGCAGAACTGGTCGATTCTGCATTTGTATACAATTCATTAATATGTTTGGCCCTGCGACCTAATGTATACATATGAAATGGGAAGATGCATAAGCAAACCCTGATGGTCTATTCATTCGTTGATTGTCTATGTAAACGTCAACCAGTACAGGATGTAGGACCCAGGATGTTACCTGCTGCATGCGTAGTGACTCAAGCTCTCTTTCCAGTCGAATACGGAGACGATGCTCAAGTTGTTCCCTCTTCTGACATGCCCCCTGGAGCTGAGCCAGAGCTTGCTGCATCCTTTCCACCTTTTCCACATAGACCTGCTTTTTCTTAAGCTTCACACACACACAGAATTTGCATCAACAAATTATGAGGAATACATGGAAAAGAATGTAAAAGAATGTATTAAACAAACATCAGACGAGTATTATTCCGAGATTGATTCCGTATGAATTAAACGTACTTTACATCTTTTACATTGTTTATTCTGTACACAGTTCATCCATTGCATTCAGTGCATCCTGGGGGAGGGCTCCTGTGCTTTTTTCTATTTGTTAAAGGTTTTTCCTGTCCCAATGTGAGGGTTTTGGGACAGCGGATGTCGCATATTTACAGAAAGTAAAGACCTTTGAGGCAAATTGTACTTTTGGGCTATGCAAAATTGAATGAATTGATAGTAAAATATATTGTACTGAGGTTATAGAAATGTAATGCAGTTGACTGATTAAAATGATGGATTTAGTTAATAAAATACATGTGTAACTAGTTAAAAATAAATAGAAATACGCATAGTTTTGGAGACATATCCAAAAAGAAGCACAAACTGTTTGTTCATGACATACTACCAACTTTCGTTCTTTACCTTCTGGTTGTATTTGTTTAACTTGTTAGCCTATATTTAATGATGCTCAAAAGGCGGGACATCGGAAGCTACAAAAGCAGCAAGGCTTTTTGACCAACCCTCACACATCCAGAAATCCAGCAACCAAGACCAGCTTTGTGATATCCCACAAAATCATTAAAAACAGTCTTGAGGACTTGAGGAAGTCCCGCTATCCAGGTGAATCGTGACGAAAAGGATCAAGGACATTGCGGGGAATCTGGAGCTTCAGCTGCAACGCAGTTTTTCTTTTTGGCTTTGGACGAGAGCTGCGATGTCGTACTCGTCCGTGGGATAAAGGACTTCAAGATTACGGAGGAGCTGGCAGTACTGCTGTCCATGAAATGTTTTTTTCCTTCATTGGCAGTGGGATCAAAATGTTTCTATAACTGTTTTTGTTTACCATTGTTGTGGGAAATTGTATTGAATATATCTTGATCATAACATGCAGTATTCATAACAGTCTTACCAGCTTGTCAAAAGAATGCTATATACTGCTTTTACAAGGAAATATAATTTGTCACACCTGTATGTCAAGTTGGTTTTTTGTCCTGTCTCCACGTTTGTTGTGTGATCTGTTTTATTTCGGAAATGAACTCTCCTCTCGTTTCAGGTTCCTTGCCCTTCCTCATGTGTCACCAGTCTGATTGTCTTCCCTGATTCCTGATTGTGTAACATTTCCCCCATGTGTACTTATAGTCTGTGTCTCCCCTTGTCCTGTGCCAGTGTGTCATGTCCTTTCGCCTTGCACACCCGCATCATGATAGAATCAAGCCCAAGTCGTAGCTTTGTTTGTCCCGAGCCTCGTTATCGACTCCTTAGTTGGCTTTATGCCGTTTATTGCTCCACAGCTCTTCAATTTATTTCAGAGCCTTTTTTGTGATTGATTGTTTTGTTATTTCCTCGGCAAGAGATTTTGGTTTTGCAATTTTTGACTATTCAGCTCTTTGAGTTAAAACGGAGCATTTTTAGTTGTACTTTGTTGTTTTCTCCTTTCCTCACCAACAGATTTTTGTTTGCCTCCCGTTATTTTGTATTGCCCAGCTTTCTTAGTTTAGCCAGAGCATTCCCCTGTTCATCCCTCTTCAGAGGAGTTTTTTGTTTCCAGAGATTTCCCTGTGTCTGAAATAAAAGCTTCAGCTGAACATAAACTCTGCGTCCGAGTCCTCCTCAAGAGCTCCCTTCGTGACAATAATTAATATTACGCAGAACTGAGTTCAGCCTTTGGCCTGGCCCCCCATAATATTTTCTGGAAAAAATGATTGCCCACCCCTGCATTGAAGGCTGTGCCTTCTAATCTAATGAGTCTGCGTCCCACCAAGTAGATGGGAACAGACATTGTCGAGGGAGTTGTGTGAAAACAACAGCCAGATGAATCTACAGATGTCAAGGGAAATGCACAACTTCTTGCTTTTGTGAGATACTTTGATACTGACAACGTTTATGAGCATATTAAATTCAGCAACAAGAGAGATCATTTTTGAGGATGTCGAACGACGCCCTGACCTGGGATGGAAAGCTTTTGAGCAGCTACTACCCATTGCCTTCACATATTTATGTCGGTCCATCTCTGCTGTGAATGTGATCAAGACAAAGCAAAGCCACAGACTGTGCCTGGAGAAGAGCTTGATCACAGCAGTTGCCTTCCTGTCCCCATGACTGCCAAAGACCCTCAGTGAAGCACAAGCATACGTTTCTCACTAAAATGTAAAAGAAAAATCCTTCAATTTTAAGGCCACAATGCAATATTTAGTGTTGACAGTTTAAATCAGACACTGATGGCACAGCAACGTTTATTACCTCTTTTTCTCAACCAAAAATGCCTTTCGGTGGTTAGAGGATACGTGCCTGAAAAAATATTTCATAAAGAACACATCACTGAATAAAGGTTGAGAACCACTGCCCTAGTAGGATTTAATCGCAATCCTTTTGGCCAACGGAAATTTCATTGTCCTTTATTGTTTCCACAGTGAAATTGCTTGTCCCAACTACAAAAAATACCTCCTTAACCTTTCACTGCCGTACGTCATACGTCAGTATAATACATTATTTTCTTGGCTGGATCATAAACCAGCCATTCTCGACAGGACCTCCACTTTTCATTGAACGTTTTTTTTCTTTGTCTTCATCATTTTAGGTTTCATCACCAGTTTTTCTCTTTTGTGTCTGTCCACTGGGTTTTCCTACAGCTGCTCTGTGTCGCCACATCCTCGCCTTGCACTGAGCAAGGTGTGAAGTTCTATCAAAAGCCTCCACCTGTCACGTATGTCGCTTAGTAACGAGCGTACGGTGGCCGAGAGGGGAAGCGCAGGTAGCAGTAGCAGGACAACCTGTGTGGTGTGGCGTGTGAACTGGTTGGAACGCATGTGTCTCATGGTCAATGCGTGAGGCTTGAGAACCCTGCAATGAGTTTTTTAGAAAGACAGTTTAGATAACATGGATATCACTGCTGGCCGACTGTCTGCCAAATAGCCCATAGCTGTTAAATGAGTCTTAGTCTCCAAGTACATCTTGAACCGGCGGCGCTTAACTCAGCATAATGAACCCTATAGAGACCTTGTCTGCCCCACGGACACAGTTATCTAAGTTAAAGGTAAACAACCGAGGAGTTATAGTAAATAACTTTTTTAAAGTTATTTACTAATAATACAATAGTGCAACAAAATAGGAGAATTAAAGGGGTCTTTTGAATATCAGATCTCTGTCATCTAAAGCTGTTTTGGTAAATGAACTAATATCAGTATCAATATCACCATGTCGATATATTTTGTCTTACTGAAAACGTGGTTGTTGAATGGGGAATATTTCTGTTTAAATGAAGCGACTCCTCCGAGTCATGTTAATACTCATATTCCCCGAGGCACAGGCCGAGGGGGGGGGAGTGGCAGCTATTTATGACTCCTGCCTTTTAATAAACTTTAAACCTAAGGTGGACTATAACTCATTTAAAAGCCTGGTTTTCAGTCTTTCTCAACCGACCAGGAAAATAATCCAGCCGGTTCTCTTTGTAATAGTGTACAGGGCCCCAGGTCCTTATTCAGAATTTCTTTCTGAATTTTCACAGTTCTTAACAAGTTTGGTCCTTAAAACAGACAAGGTAATTATTGTGGGTGACATTAACATTCATGTGGATGTCGACAACGACAGCCTTAGTACTGCATTCCTTTCATTGTTAGATTCAATTGGTTTCTGTCAGTGTGTAAATAAACCAACTCACTGTTTTAACCACACTCTCGACTTGGTTCTTGTGTATGGGATTGGGATTGAACATTTAACAATTTTTCACAGAACCCTCTCCTGTCGGACCATTGTCTGATAACCTTTGAATTTCTACTATCAGAACCACCTCCTCCTGCCAAGGGTTTCTACAGTCGACGCTTATCGGATACCGCTGTAGCCTCATTGAAAGAAGCCATTCCTTCTGCTCTAAGTTCAGTGCCCTGCCTCAAGATACAAGAAGACTGCTGTGAGAACCTCAGTCCGTCCCAGATCGATAATTTTGTCGATACTGCTACAGGCTCTTTGAGAGTGGTGCTGGACGCTATTGCTCCTCTGGAAAGAAGAATAGCAACAAGAAGGAAGTCTGCTCCATGGTATAACCCTCAAACACGGAACCTAAAGCAAACTGTGCGGAAACTTGAACGATTATGGCGTTCCACCAAATCAGAAGGATCTAGGCTAGTTTGGCAAACAGCCTTAAAACACATAAGAAGGCTCTCCGTAACGCAAGAGCATCTTATTACTCATCATTAATAGAGAAAAATAAAAACAACTCCAGGTTTCTCTTCTGCACTGTAGCCAGACTGACAGAGAGTCACAGCTCTATTGAGCCGTGTATTCCTTTGGACCTCACTAGTAACGACTTCATGAACTTCTTCAATGATAAGATTCTGACTATCAAAGAGAAAATTGATGGTCTCCTGCCTTCAACCAGTGCTGACCTGTCCTCCGATGTAGGAACCTTGGATGCAGCAGTGGGCCCTGATGCCTGATTCGATGGCTTCTTTTCCATCAACCTTGATCAACTGACTTCTTTATTTTCAAAGTCTAAACCTTCTACTTGTCTCTTGGATCAGATTCCGACCAAGCTGCTTAAGGAAGTTTTTCCTTTAGTTAGCACATCCTTATTAGATATTATGAATCTGTCTTTGTTGACAGGACATGTACCACAGTCCTTCAAGGTAGCTGTAATTAAACCTCTTCTTAAGAAACCTACTCTTGCTCCAGAGGTGTTGGCTAACTACAAGACCTATCTCTAATCTTCCCTTCCTCTCTAAGATCCTTGAGAAATCCGTTGCAAATCAATTATGTGACTTTCTACAAAACAATGCTTTGTTCGAGGATTTCCAGTCAGGATTTCGAGCGCATCACAGTACAGAAACAGCACTGGTGAAAATTGCAAATGATCTTCTACTTGTATCGGACCAAGGACTCATCTCTTTTCTTGTCTTGCTGGACCTCAGTGCCGCATTTGATACCATAGACCATTGTATCCTGTTGCAGAGACTAGAACATTTAATTGGTATCAAAGGAACTTCACTCAGCTGGTTTAAATCCTACTTATCGGATCGATCCCAGTTTGTGCTTGTAAACGGTGAATCCACAAAGACCACCAATGTTGGTCATGCAGTCCCACAAGGTTCTGTACTTGGACCGATTTTATTTACCCTCTATATGCTTCCTTTGGGCGATCTTATCAGGAAACACCGCATAAACTTCCATTGTTATGCAGACGATATTCAACTGTATCTGTCGATCAAGCCAGAAGAGACGGACCAGCTAGTTAGACTTTAAGAATGTCTTGGAGACATCAAAACTTGGATGACCGGCAACTTCCTGATGCTAAACTCAGAAAAAACGGAAGTTATCCTGATAGGCCCAGAGCGCCTTCGAAGCCAGCTGTCACGTGATACAGTTTTTATGGATGGAATTGCTCTGGTACCCAGCAGCACAGTCAGGAATCTGGGAGTTCTCTTCGACCAGGATATGACCTTCAACTCGCATATAAAGAAGACTATATATAGGACTGCCTATTTTCATCTACGTAACATATCAAAAATCAGGAACGTCCTGTCTCAAAGTGATGCAGAAAAATTAGTTCATGCGTTTGTCACTTCCAGACTGGACTACTGTAATTCTTTGTTATCAGGCTGCTCTTGTAAATCTCATACGCCTCTCCAGTTGATTCAGAATGCTGCAGCACGTGTATTAACAAGAACTAAGAAAAGGGATCATATCACTCCTGTATTAACTTCTCTGCACTGGCTCCCTGTTAAATCAAGAATAGATTTTAAGGTACTTCTCCTCACCTACAAGGCACTTGCTGGTGAGGCACCGTTGTATCTTAAAGAGCTTGTAACACCTTATTGCCCTACAAGGCAGCTGCGCTCCATAGATGCTGGGTTACTTGTTGTTCCTATGGTTTTAAAAAGTAGGCTGGGGGCCAGAGCCTTCAGTTATCAAGCTTCTCTTTTGTGGAACCAGGTTCCACTTTCAGTCCGGGGGACAGATTCGGTCAGCTCTTTTAAGGTAAAACTTAAAACTTTCCTCTTTGATTCTGCCTATATAGTTAGGGCTGGCTCAGGTCAGCCCGGACTAGCCCTTAGTTAAGCTGCTATAGGCTTAGAATGCCGGGGGAATTCTTAGGACACACCGAGCTCCTCTCACACTCTCTCACACGTTCTACCATAATTCACGTTTTATTAATGCACAATGACTAATTTTTTGTGCTTTCTCCCCTAGAAGATCTCCGTAGATCGTGGTTCCTTCGGGACCCTGGTCCTGACACCTACCGTGGCCCTGCTGACGCCTGCTGCGGCCATCATCATCATCATCATTATTATTTTAGATATTAATTATATTACTGTACTCGTAAACCAACATTACCCTCTCCTTAAGTCTCTGTGCTCTCCCTCCCCACAGGCTTCTGTGGATGGTGGTTCTATCTGATGGTGGTTGCCCCTGCAGTGGTCCTGCTGTGCGCCTGGCTTACTACTCAGTTACTTGAATCATTTCTGTCATAGGAATCATTTCTGTCATAGGAATTGCATGTATTATATATTGTTCATTCTGTACACATGGCATCCATTGTAGTCTGTCCATCCCGGGAGTGGGATCCTTCCTCTGACGTTCTCCCTAAGGTTTTTTCCCTCTTGGAAGGGTTTTCCCTGTGCCGATGGTGGGTTTCGGGACAGAGGATGTTGTATGTGTACAGACTGTAAAGCCCTCTGAGGCAAATTTGTAATGCGATTATGGGCTACACAAAATAAAATGAATTGAATTGAATTGAACTCTGAGGCGGATTCAGCCTGCGAGCTAAACTAAGGAAGTGCGCACTCACGTCGCGCTCTGTATCGGTTTGCATGAACCACCGCTGCCACCAATGTGACCGACCGCCTTCACCCCTTAACCACCCTTTTGCCTCTACGGCAACACTGGAGGGACATACTATCTCAAACGCAAAACCATCCCAAAAATTTAATTTCACCCGCCAAAGTGGCTAGTGAGAGAGACAGCTTTACCCGCCACAGGCGAAATCTACCCGCATTTGGCGGGTGCCAATGTCAAGCCCTGATCGGAACTAAGCAAGCATTGGCCGCCATGCAGCCTTCGAGACTAATTTAAGATTAAATGTCTTGCCCAACATACATTGACCGGAATCTAGTAGCATGGGATTGAACTGCCAATTCTCCGATTTGAAGGACAACCCGCTCTGAGCTACAGTTGTACAATAGATAATGCTCCGATGAACATACTACTGACATACTGATTCCCTTCTTTATTTTTAAAGAAACACAGCTTTGGGAATATGTGATCACTGCCTGGTTTATCTCATTATCCGATTCGAAGACGTAAATTAAAATCTGATTGTAGTCAAGATTGTGATACGGACAGAAGAAGCAAAGCTGCCGTGAGGCTGAGAAACATTAAATCCAATACCTGGTCATGGCTTACAGACCGGAGGTTGATCTACTGGAACAGCAAACTTACGGTGTCATGTGGAAGCCTTTTCATGGTCCCCCATCTTACAAGACCCAAAATAAACTTCCAACTATTCTACGTTCACTGTTTATATAAAGGAATGTACTTGAAGTGCCAACAATCTCCCGACATTTAGCCAGGACGTTTTCCAAACCGCTGTCTGGACACAGTAGTGGTCCTCTGCAGACTGTGTGCCGCGCAGGGTAGATGTTGAGATGGAAGTAGCCCGGCAGCTAGCTTAGCCTAGCAGTGCGTACGTGGTCCTTTGCCATAACCCTTATTTCTGAGGACGTGCGGATGCCTAGAGGCTAACTTTCAACACACAATATTAATGTCATAATCATATGTCCCTGTGAAAGTCCACCTCCCCCAGATTCACAGTTGTGGCTCTCTCTACGTTACGCGAAATGTAAAAAGTTGATATATACATTTTAGATGTAATAAACAAGACACAATTGGCATGAATTGGCTGTTCAGATTCTTTGTATTTTGTTTAATAAGAACATATTATTGCTGGAATTGTTCATCTTCATCTAAGCTTCTTCAACTTAAACCCAAATTCATAGAACACGATGTTAAGAGTGATGCTGTTACCTCCTCCTCAAGCTTCACCACTTTGGCTTGGGCGTTGTTAAGTGCATGGTCTCGGATCTCAAGGTGTCTTCTCTGCTCCTCTGTGGTGGAACGTAGCGCATTCAAATTCATCTCCAGCTTCTCCCTCTCACGGATCGTCTCTTTGTCTTGAACAAATGTACAGCACAAACACAATGCCTTTTCTCCTTATGTCTAAAAGGTTTTTTGTAATGCACACCATAAATCCCTTGCAATCACTTTTAATCAATGCATGGCTTGAATACTATAAAACAGACGTGCAACTTTTCAACCGACCAAGTCGTGGCAATCTACACCCCCCCGGCCTCTCCACCGGGAACCCGTCGACGGGGGGGCAATAATCAGGATTCAGGAATCAGGAAACATTTATTACCAAAATATGTCAAACATACAAGGAATTGGTCTTGGCGGTTGGTGCGCGACAGTAGACAGTGTGACAATAGACAATAGGACAGCAGTGCACAAGTAATAAAATAAAGTAAAATGAAATGCTAATGCAATGGGTTAGTAGAATAAGGCTATGGGTTAGTATAAAACAAGGGAATAAAGTTAAAGTTAAAAATTTAAAATATTAAAAAAGTTAAAAAAATATTAAGCATAAAGTGCAGTAGCGAACAAGTAACAAAGTGACGAGTGACGAGTGACGACAAAGAGATAAATTACAGTTAAAGTGACATGTGCAGTGTGAAGAGGAGTGACCGGTGGAATGTTATAGTCAGTCAGTGGGGGACCGGGCTCTGTTGATGAGCCCGACTGCCGACGGGAAGAAACTGTTCGTGTGGCGGGAGGTCTTAGTCCTGATGGACCTCAGCCTCCTGCCAGATGGAAGGGGCACAAACAGTTTTTGTCCGGGGTGAGAGGGGTCGGCTACGATCTTTTTAGCTCGCAGGGAAGGCAGATTTCAGCCAATCACCCTCTCTGCAGAGCGGATGACACGCTGCAGCCTGCCCTTGTCCTTGGCTGTGGCTGCAGCGTACCAGATGGTGATGGAGGAGCAGAGGATGGACTCGATGATGGCCGTGTGAAGTGGATCATCATCGTCTTTGGCAGGTTAAATTTCTTCAGCTGCCTCAGGAAGAACAACCTCTGCTGAGCCTTCTTGGTGATGGAGCTGATGTTCAGCTCCCACTTGAGGTCCTGGGTGATGATGGAGCCCAGGAAACGGAAGGAATCCACAATAGTGACTGGGGAGTCACACAGGGTGATTGGGGAGGGTGGGGCTCTGTTCCGCCGGAAATCCACAACCATCTCCACTGTCTTTAGAGCGTCGAGCTCCAGGTTGTTCTGGCTGCACCACGACACCAGATGGTCAGACTCCCACCTGTAGGCGGAGTCATCCCCACCAGAGATCAGTCCAATGAGGGTGGTGTCATCCGCAAACTTCAGGAGCTTGACGGACTGGTGACTGGAGGTGCAGCTGTTGGTGTACAGGGAGAAGAGCAGAGGGGAAAGAACGCAGCCTTGGGGGGAACCGGTGCTGATGGTCCGAGAGGCTGAGACATGTTTCCCCAGCTTCACGTGCTACTTCCTGTCAGACAGGAAGTCTGTGATCCACTTGCAGGTGGAGTCGGGCACGTGCCGTTGGGAGAGTTTGTCCTGCAGCAGAGACGGGATGATGGTGTTGAAGGCAGAGCTGAAGTCCACAAACAGGATCCTGCCGTAGGTTCCTGGGGAGTCCAGATGCTGGAGGATGTAGTGGAGGGCCATGTTGACAGCATCGTCCACAGACCTGTTGGCTCTGTAGGCGAACTGCAACCTTTGTCTGCATGGTCACAAGCTCAAAAGGTTCACTACACCCGGCAGAGGGAGGAAAAGGAAGCGGCAGTGAAAGCAGCACAGGAACGACTCCTCGGCGAAGAGGAGGAAAAGAGACAGGCTGCTCTCCTCACTCGATCTCGCTCTCCAGGAGCAACCGGAGGGGACACTTCTGCCATCAACAAACTGATTGCAGAGCAACCATCTACATCAGATGTTGTTTCCCCCTCTTTCGACCCAGAGGGAGTCCCCCCGGATGCAAAATCTGTGCTCCAAACCCCAATGATTCAAGTACCAGGACACTCAGGTCCCATACTTGTTTTCCGGCCTTGGACTGATACGGACATTAGAGCTGCAATGGCTCATCTCCTGCCGATACAGCACTCGGGAAGACTGTTTGCTGAAGCATTCATGGACTTCTGTAAGCAATTCCTGCCCAACTTTGCTGAAATTCGACGTGTTCTAATGAGTCACGTGGGTCCGACTCACTAGAAAAAGCCAACTAGCTGGTTGCAGGAGACACCAGTGCGGCCAACGTTGAATGGAGTACAAATCAAAATAAGCCGTACAGAGACGCACTCACGGCTTTGAGCGACGGCATAAAGACATTGTTCCCAGACAAAGTGGATATGACTCCCATCAACAATACCAAGCAGGCAACGGGTGAGTCCGTCCATGATTACTACCAAAGACTTCTCACAGTGTTTAATCTTAACAGTGGCATTCCACAACCCGCCGTGTTAGGAGACGCTCTGGGGACGTGGGAATCACACCTGAAGAATGCTTTCATGAATGGACTATTGGACAAAGAAATGACTGTGCAGCGTTCTGTGGCTGGAATGGAAGACTCGCGACTCGCGGATGTAAAGAAACATGCTGCACATGCGCAATCCATGGACATAGAGAGAACTGACCACGAGGGGAAAAGGCGGTCACGTCAGATTGAACTCGCCTAACTGACTATGCTCGTAGCTGTCACTCAACTTGCCAGAAACGACTGCCCACGGGATCCCAACCAACGGGGCGGATTCAGGGGGCGTGGTCATGTGACAAGGGGACGCTCCTCCTGGAACCAGGAGGGATCACAGCTGTATCCACCCAATGACAATGATACGGGTTTCCGCTGTGGCGAACAAGGACATTGGCACAGAGAATGTCCACAAAAAGCACCTCGTAGAGGATGGGGGCGTGGACTGGCCAGACGAGGAAGGGGTGGCAACGCACATTCCGATTGACGTGAGGCGGAGGAGGAGGAGGCTGCATGTGAGGGGGAGACGGCAACCATGCTGAGGCCTCACATGATAAGGGAAGTAAAACACACACACACCGCAGCCGGAAATGAAGAAACGCTTTCTGCACTAACTCCCTGCACGCACACTCACACTCACACACACACACCAGAGCAACAACAAGCTATCATGGACATCACAGAGCAATTGAGAACACAACAAAAGCTTTCACTTAAACACACATATGCAAAGTTTTCAGGAAAATCATTTGAAAATATGCCCACCACTATGGTGCAAATTCAAGGGAATTTCATCGTTTTTGGTTGATTCGGGAGCTACACATTCTGTAATACAACAAAAGTATTTTCCAGGTCAGAAACTTAGTGGAAAACAGGTTTTCTCACAAGGAGCTTCAGGGATGACTATTGTAGAGAGATTTACGGCACCTATGACCAGTACACACACTGACTCAACTGACCCTGAACCAGACATCACAGTAAAACATTCCTTTTTGCTGTCCTCTTGCTGTCCCATTAATCTAATGGGCAGAGACCTCATGTGTTCTTTCGGCATTAGCCTCATCTCCACTCCTACAAGGGTTGCAAGTGGTGAGATGCAGAGCCATTGACCAGATGGCAAAGACAGTTATGAGTGATCCAATGTTTTTATACCAGTGGTGGCTTCCGGTTGACTCACAATCAGAACTGTCCCACCTGGCAGCATCACGCGTCCAGCCTGAGGCAGAGTGCATGGATGCTTCATATCTCCACTGCAAAGCTCATGTGTCACATGGGCCAGATAAGCAATATAATGCATTATTTCTACAGGATCTGAATGATCAAATTGCATGTATGACATTGTTTTGGTCCACACTTAAATGTGCTGTTTCCGTTTCTCTCACCCCCTCTCAGCAGCACCTCTTTAATGTGGACTCTTCTTTCCCACACATCTCCTTGTCTAAAGCAGCAACAGACCAATGGAGAGATTTGGGACCTTTTGTCACAGCGTGCGAGGCATTGGCAGATTGGGAGGCTACACCAGATCCACTTGTGATGCGCTCTCTGTCGACAGGCTTCTTTAAACAGCCATTCGCATTTTGCACACCTGCTCTCAGATCTGTTTATGTCATGGATGAAAATAACATATTTTCTGACACACACACTGATACATTTTTGACTAATGTCTCCTCTATTTCTCCTGCCCTTAGATCTGTTCCAGACACCTTGTGGGCGGCGCATAAATATGACGTGGGACTCATCAAAAAATGTCAACCTGTGGTCATCACTCCTCGATCAGACTTCCGTCCCCACAAACATCAATACCCACTGCGCCAAGAGGCCATTGGCGGTATAACACCGGTGTTCAACTCCCTCTTAAAGGCCGGAGTCATTGTTCCATGTCCTGACTCGCCAGTAAGAACACCAATTTTTCCAGTTAAAAAGATCAGAGATGCAGGCAAACCAACTGAGTGGCATTTGGTGCAGGACCTAAAAAGCAGTTAATGCAGCCGTCCACGCACGAGCCCCAAATGTTCCCAACCCTTACACCATTATGGCACAGGTTCCACCTGATGCTCGATGGTTTTCCTCTCAAATGCTTTTTTCAGTGTCCCTGTGGACATTGACAGTCAGTTTTGGTTTGCGTTTAATTTCAATGGCAAGCCTTACACTTTCACACGCTTGTGTCAGGGCTACACAGAATCACCTACGATCTACAACGAGGCACTCAGGGAAAGTTTGGAGAGCCTCACTTTGTCTCCAGGAACAGCTCTTTTGCAGTATGTTGATGCCTGTTTAATTGCAGCTCCAACACAAAAGCAGTGTGAACAGGACACACTCAAATTGCTTCAACACTTAGCAGCGGAAGGACACAAGGCCAGCCTATCCAAACTACAGTTTGTTTCACAAAACGTTCATTTCCTAGGCCATAACATTTCCGGTGAAGGGAAGACACTATCACCAAAACGCATTGCCTCAATTGTAACACTTCCAAAACCACAAACCAAGAAACAGATGATGTCATTTTTGGGCATGTGTTCCTACTGTAGGTCATTTATTCCAAATTACTCCCAACTCGAGCAACCTCTGTCCGCATTGATACATGGGAAAAATCTCAGCGCGCATGATAAAATTCAGTGGCTCCCTGCAGCCTCTCAAGCTTTCACGGACATGAAATGCGCGTTACAAGTTCCTCCAACTTTGGGTCTTCCTGATCCTCACAAACCGTTCACACAAACCGTTGATGAACGTTCTGGATGTATGACATCAGTGCTCCTACAATCCCATGGCGATAAACTACGATGAGTAGCTTATTTCTCCGCAAAACTCGATCCGGTAGCGGCAGGCTTACCACAGTGCCTTCGAGCTGTGGCAGCTGCTGAAAAGGCTCTTACAGCCTCTCGTGACATTGTAGGCTATGCTACGCTAACATTATTGGTTCCACATTCGGTTTCACTGATTCTTCTCGAACAGAAGTCGTCTCATTTATCTGCAGCGCGTTACCTTCGATATCACACATGTCTCCTAGACATGCCGAATGTTACAGTAAAACGCTGCAATGTCCTCAATCCTGCATCTCTTCTCCCCACTCCGGAGGATGGAGAGGAGCATAATTGTTTGGCTGAGCTGGAAGCTCAGTGCACACCTCGACCAGACCTCGCAGATACACCTCTGCTCAACAGTGACATGGTAATGTATGTTGACGGATCTGCTTCACGGGATCCCCTGACTTGTTCTAATCTTGTGGGTTTCTCTGTTGTTTCAGACTCAGCTGTTCTGTGTTCTGTGCCCTCTTCCATGTCACCTCTCAGCCCAAGCAGCAGAATTAATCGCGCTAACAGAAGCTCGTAAACTAGCTAAGGATAAAACGACAACCATTCACACTGATTCCAGATACGCTTTTGGCGTGGTTCATGATTTCGGTGCGCTGTGGAGACACAGAAATTTTCTCAAATCAGATGGCAAACCAGTGTTACACCACACTCTGATAGCAGAACTATTGGATTCCATTTTGTTGCCCACAGCTATTGCCGTTTGCAAATGTGCAGCGCACACATCCGGCACAGGCGACATCGCAAAGGGGAATGAGCGAGCAGACTTAGCTGCAAAAGCGGCTGCTAGACGTCCTCTTCCCAAACCATCACGCCCAGTTCCTGCCATGTGTTCTCTCCCCTCCTCTCTTGCAGCCGTGCAGTCCCTCTCTACTTCAGATGAGAGACGTTTTTTGGTCCTCCTCAGACTCCAAATTCATAGACGGCATCTGGTATGGTCCGAATGGTAATCCATGCTTACCTAAACATTTCTTCCCTCACTATGCGAAATTGACTCATGGGTTAGACCATGTGTCAAAAGGGGGAATGTTAAGTATCATTGATGCAACATGGTTCACAAAAGGCTTTGCAGCTTATGCACAAAGGTTCTGCCAAGCATGCATAACATGTGCAACTCACAATATAGGTCGTTCAGTACAGGTGTCACATCATGCAGCACATCCACCGCCTGCAAGACCGTTTGAACATGTAATGATGGATTTTGTGGAACTCTCCCCATCGGAAGGTAAGAAACACTGTCTTGTAATGGTAGACATGTGGTCCAAATGGGTTGAGGTGTTTCCCTCCAGTAAGCAGACAGCCTCCACAGTAGCTAAAGCCTTGATTTCAGAGATCATTCCCCGCTGGGGAATCCCAAGCAAAATTTCTAGCGACAATGGTTCACATTTTGTCAACCAAGCAATCACAGAATTAAGTGCATACCTGGGTATTGACTTAAAAACACACTGCGCATACCATCCAGCTAGTGGAGGAGCGGTAGAGAGAGAGAGAATGGAACATTGAAAACAAAACTGGCCAAATGTTGCACAGACACAGGTCTACCGTGGACAAAAGCACTGCCCTTGGTTCTGATCAACCTAAGCCCATTTGAAATCCTTTTCACAGTTCCTCCCCATATAGGTGTGGAAGCTCCAGGAACACCACTCCCTTCCACCACAATGTGCGAGAATGACATGTTAACCTATTGCATTCGACTGTCTTCCACTTTGTCTGATGTAAGAAAACAGGTTGTAGCTGCACTTTCAAGAGAAGCAACGGGTCCACTACACCGACTGCAACCAGGTGACTTCGTGGTGGTGAAGGACTTCAGGAGGAAAAGTTGGAAAGCTAAACGGTGGCAGGGTCCATTCCAGATTCTCCTGGTCACCCAAACAGCGGTCAAGGTAGCTGAAAGAGCAACTTGGGTCCACGCATCCCATTGCAAGAAGGTTCCAGATCCAGTACCAGCAGTGGGCTCAGGCGACCCTACTTCCAGAACAAGTGTCAATCAACCGACACCACCGATCCAGTGACCACGGACGGGTAGTTGACCGACAGACACACAGTGCATTGTGATCTGTGTTGACTGTCTACAACGCGGGTGCCTCACAAGAAAGAAGGTTGGCAGACTCCACATCCCAACGTGTACCTGCGGACCAACACAAGAAGAAGAACACAACCAGGACCCCTCCACATAGACACAGTAGTCGTTTGTGCCACGACAGTTTATTCATATTATAGCTTGCTTCAGTTTCATTGTTTCTCAGCATCTTTTTGTGATTCCGTAGTCCTACCTAAAGAGTGGTTCTCTCTTATCATGGAACGACAGCGATCATGGAACCCCCTCAGACGACTGGGGGGGACTCGTGTAACCATGTGTTTATTTGCAGGTGTCACTCTATTTGTGTTGATTCCATATTTTGTCCTCCACCAGAAACATTTAGACGACTTACTTGACCGACACAACAACTCAACTCACTCTAACTCGACCATTCGCAACCGCACCAAGCGAGCACTGACCCGCCTAGACAACCGGTTCGAAAATGTGATAAACCCATTGAACAAATATTGTGCAAATATGTGGTGCCGCTATGCTCAACACGTAGCGACAAAAGAAAATGCTTCCGACTGTTACGTATGTTCTCCGCTACCCATCAGCGCTAATCAACCACGGCTAGGTATTGTGATTTAAACATGTTTTCATTTATTTTTTATTTCAATACTGTACACATGGCATCTGGGGTGTAACGCTCAAATCCTGTGAGAAGGTTTCCAGTCTTTATCTTCTCCTAACAGATTTCTTCCTATTTTCCCATTTTGGAGGGTTTTTTTAGGGAGTTTGCAGCAGGTTGGTGGAGCTGTGGGGGATGGAATCAGGACATTGTCTTTTGAATCTGCAGTAGAACTCATTCAGCTCGTCTGCCAGGCGGAGGTCATTCATGGAGTGGGGTTTTTTTGGCTTGTAGTTAGTGAGGTGTTTGAGGCCTCTCCAAACCGAAGCAGAGTTACTTGCTGAGAACTGTTGTTGGAGTTTCTCAGAGTACAGTCGTTTAGCATCTCTCACCGCCTTGCTAAACTTGTATTTTGCCTCTGTGTACAAGTCTTTGTCCCCACTCCTAAATGCCTGATCCTTTTGCAGGCGTAGTGTTCTGAGTTCCGCTGTGAACCAGGGTTTGTCGGTGTTGTAACTCACCCTGGTGCATGATGGTACACAGCTGTCCTCACAGAAGCCGATGTAGGAAGTTACAGCCTCTGTGAACTCATCCAGACTGTCAGTAGCAGTCCTGAAAACATCCCAGTCTGTGCAGTCAAAGCACGCCCGAAGATCCTCCAGCGCCTCACTGGTCCACTTCTTGAATTCCCTCACCACAGGTTTGCAGAGCTATAGTTTCTGCCTGTATGCAGGAATCAGATGGACCATGACGTGGTCAGAGTGTCCCAGTGCAGCACGAGGGACGGCGTGATAAGCCCTGCTTACTGAGGTGTAACAGTGATCCAGCGTGTTCTCCTCTCTGGTGGGGCATTTAATAAACTGTCTGTATTTAGGAAGTTCATGGGTGAGATTTCCTTTGTTAAAGTCCCCGAGGACAATAAAGAGTCCGGGTTGGTCCGCTCCACACGCCGTATCTGGTCGGCGAGTGTCCGCTGTGCCTCGTGCGCGTTGCCCGGCGGCGGCATGTAAACACCGACCAGGATGAATGAAGCGAACTCACGGGGGGAATAAAAGGGTTTGCAGTTGATGAAGAAAGTTTCCAGATCAGGAGAACAGTGTTTTAGGGTCACCGTTACGTCGTTGCACCAGCTGTTGTTGAAGTAGAAGCAGATTCCTCCACCCTTTGTCTTGCCGGAGAGCTCCGTGTCGCAGTCCGCTCGGAGCAGCTGGAAGCCCGCCAGCTGGAGCGCGGAGTCCGGTATCGATCCGCAGAGCCACAACTCCGTGAAGCACAAAACGGAGGATGTAGAGAAGTCTCTGTCTCTCCTCACCAGCAGCTACTTTTAATAAAGTAGTAATAGTAACCAAATGGAACAACTGCGCTGCATGCCAAACAAATGCAAAATGAATCGATAAAAAAACAACAACGAGCCTCTCATCTGTCAGAAGGGAGGGAACCGTGACAACCATTCTTGGTCATTACCTTACTTGATGACTTGCACTGATTGTAGTCAGCCAGGTTTGCTTTTAAATTATATTAAATGTGTACGTTAGTAAGCAAGGAACGCTCATTAGTATTAGTTTCAGTTAGCTCCCGTGGTCGACCATGCATTCGTGACGTGCAGACAACCTACTGGCACTGCCTTGGCGATCGACCGGGATTGACCTATTGGGCACCCCTACTATAAATTATGATTGTTTGTTTCTTCAGTCACATCCATGTCAGATAAATGCGTTGTACTCACTCTGTACAAGCAGCTGGGAGATGGTTTTGTGGTTGTCCTCTGAGCAGTCATACTCCTTAGCAGTGAGCTGCTTATTGGCCGTCTCCATGCGTTCTTTGAACAAAAAAAGACAAGAGTTGGGACAACAAAAGAGAAGGATTTACTGAAAATATTTTGCCTAAAAGAAAGAAGCAGCTCAAAAGGATGTTATCAAAGGAGCACGCAGCATTAAACTGGTTTTGGGCTTCACTGAGCTGAAGGAGTCACATTCATTGTATAATTACCTCTAGAAAGTGAGTGAGACCAATTACACACTTATTTTATCCTGACCTGCAGCATGTTGATACCTATACACTATACCTATACACATATTCCTGCCAGATTTAGCAAAAAGGGGATTTTTTTTCTACTGTGTCTACTGGTGAACCCTTGAAATTTAGCACATAAGTCATTTGGAAAAGTAACTATCTAATATGGGTATCGAGTTCCAGTCGGAAAAAATGTCATAGCACCCCCCCCCCTCGGGTAGCCCTGACATTGCATTTTGCCTCGCTGTGCAAAGTTTGGTAGGTATATGTAACATGGTAAGACGCAAAATAACGTCTCATTACTGTATACCTTAAACACGAGAGGTAGCCATCATTTTGAATTTGTTAGTTATTTTTTACCCTTTCAATGCGCCATACTTTAATGAACTGGTCCTAGAGATTTAACCAAATCAACTTCAGATGTGGCCAGTACAATAAAAAAAACATACAATAAAATGTCACACATCTACAGGCCTATTTTGAAATATAGTACTGGCACCACATGCTAACAGGTCAAGTTTAACAAAGTTAAAGTTAAGTTAAAAATTCTTAAGTAAACCACACTTGTCAAACACGTATGGTAATGTACTAAATTTAGTTGACAGATATGTTATCAGTGCTAAGGATTGACAACGGGGCTCATCGAACTTTATGCTTCATCGAACCGGAAAGTTTCACCGAGCTCTTGGTTAGAGGAGCAGCTGCTCTCCTCGGGATTTGCTGGAGTCTCCGATTGGGTAAAAATGCACAGGCAGAGATTCAGACATGCGCTCCCATCAATTCATCTGGCAAACGTCCGCTTTCAGGCCAACTGGATGAATGAACTGCTGCTCCGCAACAAAACTCACACAGACTCCAGCAAATCCACAGCCCATTGCATCATTGAAACCTGGCTCAGTGAGCACATGAGCAGTGATGTTGATAGGTTTTCAATATAGTGAGTCCCCGGGACCCACAGGTGGTGATTTGAGTGGGTCCCTGGGAAATTCAATGGGTTCCCAATTAGAAAATGTATTTCTTTCTATTTCTTATATTCTTCTATTTCTTAGATTGTAGTGTTAAACACTGTTAATGGTGGTATGGTAAGATATGGCTATAATTAGCAGATATATTCATGTATGTTCAAAATGTATCTGAAATTACCTTATTTTCCGCACTATAAAGGCGCACCTTCAATGAATGACCTATTTTAGAACATTTTCCATACATAAGGCGCACCGGATTATAAGACGCATAACATACTGCAGTCAAACGGGTTTTACCTGGGTTTGCCTTATGCTAGGGTGACCAGATGTCCTCTTTTCCCCGGACATGTCCTCTTTTTGAGACCTAAAAAATGCGTCCGGCAGGGATTCCAAAAACGTCTGGGATTTTGCTTCGTCGGATATTTGTGTTTCTCTGGGTCTTTCACAAACTAGTTATTCCGCCCTTAAGTGTTGGAAATGGTGTCTCCCTTACGTTCCACCTTCTTGCGCGAGCTCTGACTGTAGAAAGAACAGTCATTGGTCGACCGATCTCAATGTTGCCAGATACACGATAATTATCCTCCAAATACGACCATTTTGAGCCTTTGGTACGATACGTCACCATTTCCAATCCGGCAACATAAAAAAGAGGACACTTGGTCGGGGGGGTGGCGTGGCTGCAGATGTCAGGTGCTGTACACAATGCAACTAGTGGAGGCAGCCACAACAATAACTAGTTTGATGGAGGTGTGGGGGATGGAGTCAGGACATTGTCAAATCTGCAGTAGAAGTAGAACAGCTTGTCTGCCAGGCGGAGGTCATTCATGGAGTGAGGGGTTTCTAAGGCCTCTCCAAACCGAAGCAGAGTCACTTGCTGAGAACTGTTAAAGAGTACAGAGTCACTTTTGTTAATGGGACATTTAGCTCTGACATAACTTCCTGGATGCATTTTGCAATCATGACGTTAATAAAACAAGGACAACAGGGTTCCCGCGGGTCCTTAAAAAGTCTTAAAATGTCTTAAATTAAAATTCGGGTAATTAAGGTCTTAAATTGTCTTAAATTTCACGTAAAGTTGCTGTAGGTATTAATTTTTTGCCGGTGCGCTTAATGACGACGAGAAAGCACAGTGGTCCATCGTAAAACATCTAATAGTTGATTAATTTAGTATTGCGAAATGAGTCTCCGCAATTTAATAGTTGTTTACGGTACGTCGGCTACAGACGCTAACGTCAGGCTACGTGTCGCCATTACGCGGTTGTCGATGTGAGGTTGAAAATGCAAAGAAGGTGGGGAAGTGCAAATTTAACGACAAGTGGATGGAATAGGATGCATTTAGGAGGTGGTTGGCGCCGGTTGAAAACAACAATGAGGCAATGTGTAAACTATACCAAAAACCTTTTCATTAGGGACCATGGGGCTCAAAGCAGTCGAGTCGCACATGAAAGGAGGAAAGCGCCAGCGATACGTTGCAGCAGCTAGCCATAGCAGGGCCAGGTTAATCTCTGCATTGTTTGCAGCAAGACCTAACGGCGTCACAAGTTCAGACGCCACCTCTCAGTCGGCTGTAACAAATTTCATTTCAACACCAGACACCCAAAAGGCAGAGGTACTGTGGGTTCTCCATACTGTAACGAGGCACAATTCATTTAAATCTAATGCTGACATACGTGGCGTCTTTGCTGCCATGTTCCCCGATTCGCAATGCATTGTGTTGTTTAGTGTAATCCAAATTTACGTATGTTATGTTGGCTCTGTTCTGCATCACAAAGGAATCACTTTGATTGTTTACATCTATATTGGCCAAACAGTGTTGGAAGGGTTATTGTCAGTTATTATACTGTCTCCTAATTTGAAAAAAAGTTTTGATTTCCATTGTAGGAGGCAATAAATTGCGTATTCCAAAGAAATTGTGACATTTTTGGGTCTTAAATTATATTTGTTGAGGTCTTAAAAAGGTCTTAAAAAGCATTCAATTTTACTTTTGAAATGGTGCAAGAACCCTGGACAAGCTAACAAGGAGCGTCAACCGAATGTAAATGCTTTTCAATATGTTACATATTTAGTTTCTGCACAGTGAGCATAAATCTAAAATGAAATGATTAATATTCTCCAAATTCCAATGTATATATTACACTTCTGGATCTTTAAACAGTTATACAGTTATATATTGTTCATAGTTTGAAGTTAAAAAGTTCAAAGCTGTAGTTTGAAGCCATTTGTTTTTGTATTTATTTATATTTACAGTATTGTGTGTGTATGGTGTTAAGATTTTTTTTTCTTTCTTTTTTGTAGTCAATCGTTGTTTTGTGCTTAATATATTATTTAATTTGAAGAAAAAAAAATGTGTTTCTTTTTTGTAGTCAATCGTTTTGTGCTTTTTTCGGTTCAGGCACCGGTCAGTGGTCAGTAAAGCCTAAACGATACTGATCCCTACTTGTAGTTTGGTATTTAGTTAATTCCATGAATAGCAAATGCAAAATCTATAATCCAGTTTTACGTTTGAGAGCTCGGACTCGCCTTTTCCTTTCCTCTCACAAAACTCAAAATCTCTACTCTCTACTCTCACTCCCATTCTCTTTAAAGCACTTTGCCCAGCCACCCAACGGTTGTTCTCACTGGGTTCAGTCTCATGCTCCTCCCAGGAGTGCAACAAACTGTCTGTGGTTCAATGCCCTTGTCTTGATGAAGTTAAATATTTTAATCACAACATCAATAACATGGTTAAAGCAGTGACTTACACAACATATTCTGTATGCAAACATACCAATTCCTGTTCTTGGTTTATGTCGGTCAATTTATCTTGCATCAGCTTTAACCCTTCCCAGAGCTAGGGGAAAATGAACAACAAGCACTCAAATCAAATGACCACTTTTTAATCACAAATTGAAGAACGCACAATTTCCCGTTTTTGTTTTAATGCTAAATGCTAATGGATGTCTGTGTCTCTTCCACAGCATGCCCTTGCCTTTTAGGGTCTGGTTCCATGAAAAGTGGGGGACTTGTTCCCTTCAGCCTGCAGATTGTGATAATGTTTGTTTGCTCACCAAAATACCTATATGTGAAACACCATGTTTATAAAGTTGGAAACAACATACTCAGCTTTATGATATTATGTATGGGTAACGTAGAAAAAACATATTTAGCCTAAATGTTTAGAAGTGATTTATGCTTGCACGAAATGTAATCAGATGAAGGACCCCACTGTAAACACAATAGATGACACTAGTAAAGCTATAGCAGACAAGCACTTGTAGGTTTTTATGTACCTTGAAGGTGTCCAGTCGAAAGACATTGAACCAATGGCACACAAGGAGTAGCCCATGGGAATGTGGAGACAAGCCCCAAGGTGGCCACCACAAAAATGTGTGTAAAGGCCATTTCGAACAGCGGCCTAAATAACACGTAGCGCTAAAAAGGTTAAAATACAAAAAATTTCACAGTTAAATTTGGACAACCATTGCTTGTAACACATGTATATAGATGCATATAGATATATATATTTATATATATCGCAGCTCTCGTCCAAAGCCAATGAGAAGAATGCAAAATTATCAGCCTTTTTTTTTTTAGCTTCAAATTTTCCGTTCTCTAATGCGTCTTTTTTCTTGAGGTATGGTACTGCAACCGAGTACACAAAACACTCTTTGATTAACTCCCCATCAGAGAATGGCTTAATTTTTTTTGCAACTTTGTGGGCTATCACAAAGCTGGTCTTTGCTGCTGCATCCCTGGATTTGTGAAGCTTGGTAAAACTGTCTTATGTCTCCGCGTGTTTCCTCTCGTAACGGCAATTCAAATTGTAATCCTTAAACACTGCGACTTCTTCTCCGCAAACCGAGCACATGGCGTAACCTTTGACTTCAGTGAAAAAATACTTTGATCCATGTTTTGTTAAAAACGCTACACTCTGTGTCAATCTTTTTTTTTACACAGGCTGACATGTTATAGTGTTAAAGATCTTATGTTAACTCAGTTTGTCCATGCACGTCAGTACATGCACCTGCACTAATGTTTGTCAGGATCCCTGTCTGACCCGTTGCCAGTGTTTCCGTCCCTCATGAGTCTGTCATCTCCCTGTTCGTTTTGTTTAGCCATGTGCTTTTTGTAGGTGTGTTCTTGGTCCCACCTCCAGACGCCGGCCATTGCCACATTCTGAGCGGTGCACAGCTGCGACTAATGAGTACTCATCACTTGCGGTATTTCAACCCTGGACCTGCAGGCTTTGGTTGTCAGTCTGTTTCGTCTTCTTCCCCAGTAGTCGCCACTGTTTGAGTGCCTCTGCCTGACATTTTTGCCTACATTTTTAATGACACACGTCTGCGGTAGGGTAACTATTAAAAATAGACAACTGTATAATCTGATCTACCAATCATTGTTCTCTGGTAATAATAGCAAGAAGAGGGCAGGTGAGACCCTCTTTAATCTTAGTTCACAATCTTGACTATTCATAGGAAATACTCTCATACCTATGCATAACTCAAACCCATGATAAAATAGCCTATAAGACAATCTAGTATATATGAGAAAAACACAGGTTTTGCCTCCATTCCAGCAAATCATCTTTACTCTCTTGATTGTTATGAATGTTCATGATGTTTATAATGATGCTTGTGCTATGACAAGAAATTGTCAGTTTTACAAAATAGTGTTAATAAACAAATAAAACTTTAATCTAAACAATTATTTTTCCAAGGCAATAAAATATCTCTTGTGCATTTACACAAAGGACGATGGTATTTTAAATAATATGTCACTGCAATGGGCCGACAAACTTTCCAATAAGCTTCTTAGTGGTGACGAGTGAAGATGTGCTTGCTCTCTCACCTCGGAGGTCTCTGTTGAAGTCGTGCAGCCGTCGCAACTCCAGCTCCAGTTTATTCCGCATGGTTTTCTCCAGTGCTTCCCTCTTGGATGAAGACTTGGCAAGATTTTCATATGCCTCTGACACAAGCTGGATCTCTGTTTCCAACTGCCAACAGACACAGAATAAAGACACTGAGAGGAATACAACTTATATAATATATTTATAGTCTGTAATATCCATATTCCCATTCAACTATTGACTGGTCAAAACTGGCCTCACCTAAACTCTTTTTACAACCTGACCTTGACCAAAAGCAATGTCTTTACTATTTACCCTGCCATGTCTGGATGTTTGTTATAAACGGATAATCCAAAGTAGAAAGAAGAATTATATTGTAGCACAAAAGAATGTGTTTGTCCCAAAAGGGGTTCACTCTGGTCCCCTAAGCCTCGTTTTTTGCTTAACATGACATTCATTTAGCTGTTCCTTTGTTTAACACAATATTGACACATATTCTAAATGATCATACTTTTAACCATTGAATTAATTGTTATACAAATAGCACTTCCCCATCAAATATATATTTAAACTGCATTAAGCGCTTTACTTTTTGTAGTCACTATGGAAATTTTATATGATATATTTAAACAAATAATTTAAAGCTTACTTTGTGCAACTTTGTGACTTTCTCGTGGCAGGCCTCCATCTCTTGCCTTAGCATTCTGTTCTCCTCATTTAGCACATCCACCATCTGGTGGGAGTGCACCATCATGCTGAACGGCTTCCCTTGAAGGGGGTAGTAGGAGTATGGGTGAGGGAAATGTCCAGCCTGGACTGGGGTCTGGGGCTGAGGAGGGGGATGTCTTTGGAACTGCTGCTGCTGTTGTTGATATTGATGATACTGATGTTGCATCCTGGGTGTGGAGCCGTAGGGGTCATGAGGTAAACCGAGAGTTCTTGGATGTGTCTGCTGAAGGGGCCCTATGTTGACGGGCTTGCCTGCTAGGTGGGAGCTGGGACTCTGCGGACTATTGAGCCCCATACTAGGGAAGGGCTCTCCCTGGCTGTGAGGGTGTTGGTTAGGGAGAGAGAAATGGGAGGAGTGGGATGCGCTGTGCATGCTGCTTAGGGTGGAGGACTGGGTGCGGGACAAGGAGCCCACAGAGGTGACAGAGGAGGTGGGACTGTGCTGATGAAGAGGCCTCTGGATGAAAATAGAACTCCCTTTACTGGACCTGAGGAAAGATCAGATGTGTGTTTACACTCTTCTAAACATTAGCCGGTGCCTTGTGTTAATGTAATTAGCTCACAAAAGCTCAAATAGGATCGATTCATTCAAATTTGAGAAAACAGTTAGCGGAGGTTTTTTGGAGTTTGGTGTATGCCGTTTGACACAAGTTGTCCCATATTTTTAATAATAAAAATCATATTCTATAAAGCATCTTTCAAAAAAAGCTAGGTAGATAAAGCCTCATTTTTTTTAATGAAAACTTTTTAACACATGCGCCTTGCTGTCATGTACGTCACTTCTGAGTCTGGAGTGGGCAAGCAATACGGTTATGAAAAGTTTCTGAACCGCTGATTAAAGATATAAGATGTCTAGAATAAGAGGGAATTTGACGTTTTAGGTCAGTTTGCAAAGGTGTGTGCAGATAACCTTGGAGCACATGGTCTTGCAGGCTTTTTTGAAAGTTTTACTGTAGACAAGTTCTGCCGGTTTTGTTTGATAAGTCGGGGCCAAATTGCAAACACTGAAGTTAATGATTTTGAATTAAGGAGGGTTGATCAACACAACACTTTTCTGCAAGAGCTTAGACAGGATTAAAACCTACAAAGCACATATGGGGTAAAAAAAGGAAGTGTGTAGTGAGCAAACATCCACTGTTCTTTCATCCAATAACTGGTTTTCCCCCAGATATTTTGCATGACCTTTTTAAAGGAGTTGTCCCTGTAGAATTGTTCTTGTGATCTGATCTCAAAAGGTTTCATTACATTTGATGCACTCAATAAAAGTATAAAATCAAAAAGTATTCAGACAAAGTAAACAAACCACACAAAATTCCAAAAGCAAGCTTTGGAAAAGGAACTGTTGGCGGAAATGGACATGAAAATGGACATGGACACTGCTGCGCTTACTCCCTTTCATAATTGGATGTAAAATACCAGCACAGGAGCCTGCATGGGAGATTTTAATGGACTTGAAGGAAATAGTTGAGATTGTTGTGTCAAACAGACTGTTGGAAGAAACATTGTCTTATTTATCTTGTAAACTACTGGACCATCGGAAGTTGCTCACAAATACCTTTCCGGATTTCAGACTAAGGCCAAAACACCACTTCATGGACCACTACCCACATCTTATGTCACGGTGTGGTTTTATTCTCAGTCTTATTTTGTAGTTTTCTGCTTCTTGTCTCCCTGGGTAACTTCACTTCCTGCCTGGTCCTGTCATCCCCTGTAATTGTGTGATTGTTTCCACCGGTGTCCAATCACTTGCACCTCCCTAGTGTATTTAAGCCGTGTGTCTCTTGTGTCACTTGTCGCGTCATTGTCTAACGTCCTGGATGTTCCTCGTTCCTGCCTGCCTTTTTTCCCCCCGGTTCCTATGTGTGTTTTTGCCCGTTGGCCTTTGGCGTTGTTGCCTTTTTTGACTATTAAAGTCTTTTTGGTTAAGTCTGCATCTTGAGTCCTGCCTTCCCCACACATCCCTGACAGAATGACGCGACCATTCAAGGACTCCGCAGAGTTCTTTCCCCAGAGCCAGTTCTGGGGTATCCGTCTTGCTCTTGGCGGGCCACGTGGCCTTCAGCTGGCTGCCAGTGTCAGAGAGAACGCCTGCCCTCGATCGCCAGTTGGCTTCCTGGCAGACGCAGTGGGCTCTGCTAGAGTCCCCAGAAGGCGTTCGGGTCGCCATTGCCGCCGCCCTCTGGTCACCACTTTTCCTCCGGAGGTGGAGGCCATCTCCTGGTCTCCAGTTCCCGGGTCACGCTGTGAGCGGGTGCTTGAACTGGCGGCCCAACTCCAGGCCACCTACTCCCTCCACGCTGGGCCGCAGCGCTCTCCCGTTCCGGCTGGGCCGCCGCAGCGCTCTCCCGTTCCGGCTGGGCCGCCGCAGCGCTCTCCCGTTCCCGCTGGGCCGCCGCAGCGATCTCCCGTTCCCGCTGGGCCGCCGCAGCGATTTGCCGTTCCCCGACTCGCTCCTCCGCCGGTACCGCCGTCGAAACTCCAGACCCCGACTCGGCCAGTACCGGCCCCGAGACTCCAGGCCCCGACCCCGACTCGGCCAGTACCGGCACCCGAGACTCCAGGCCCCGACCCCGACTTGGCCAATACCGGCCCCGAGACTCCAGGCCCCGACCCCGACTTGGCCAATACCGGCCCCGAGACTCCAGGCCCCGACCCCGGCTCGGCCAGTACTGGCCCTGAGACTCCAGGCCCCTACGCCTCCAGTCCCCACTCCGATACTCATGACCCCGACGCCTCCAGTCCCCGCTCCGAAACTCATGATCCCGACGCCCCCAGTCCCCGCTCTGAGACTCAGGCTCCCCCCCTCCCATCCCGTGGTCCTCTCCCACCCTTCCGTTGGTGATTTGAGGGCCGTCCTTGTCCCCCAGCCGCCGCCGCCGACCGTGGCGGTGTTCCGTGTCCCCCAACCGCCGCCACCGACCACTCCGGAGGTGTTCCGTGTCCCCGAGCCACCGACTACTCCGGAGGTGTTCCATGTCCCCGAGCCGCCACCGACTACTCCGGAGGTGTTCCGTGTCCCCGAGCCGCCGCCGACTGCGGAGGTGTTCCGTGTCCCCGAGCCGCCGCCGACTACTGCGGAGGTGTTCCGTGTCCCCCAGTCGCCACCGCCAACCACTCCGGAGGTGTTCCGTGTCCCCGAGCCGCCGCCGACTACTCCGGAGGTGTGCCGTGTCCCCGAGCCACTTGTCGCGTCATTGTCTAACGTCCTGGATGTTTCTCGTTCCTGCCTGCCTTTTTTCCCCCCGGTTCCTATGTGTGTTTTTGCCCGTTGGCCTTTTGCATTGTTGCCTTTTTTGACCATTAAAGTCTTTTTGGTTAAGTCTGCATCTTGAGTCCTGCCTTCCCCACACATCCCTGACATCTTATTCGCTGCTATGGACCTTTAGTGGAATTATGGACAATGAGATTCGAGGCTAAGCATAGCTTCTTTAAAAAGGTGGTCCATGACACTCATAACTGGAAAAATCCGCTACTCACTCTTTCCACCAAACACCAACAAATGACTAAAGTGTGAAGTAGAAGTACCCACACCTTGACACCATGTGTCTCTGTCTAAAACGATTCACCTGCATGGAACTCAGTATGCGGAGGGAATGATTTTATCGCCCAGAATTCCATAAGATTGTGACTATTCTTGTCAACACCGAGGAAGTGGCATTCATTTGTAAAAGAGTGTCTTCCTGGTACATTTAACATTTCAGGTCTTATGAGCTTGTTGAAGGCCACTGTTCAGAAATTGTCATTCTGGATCTGCTGACGGAATACCACCCTCTCGCAGCATACACAGTAGGTGGAAAGTTGATGGTGACCACAAGGACATTCATTCTCCATTTAGGCAACTCAAAATGGTAAGTTGTCTTGTGTCAGCTGTTAAGACTAAAAGATAATTATGTTTAATTTTAACATTTCTATAAAATTTGAAAACATTATAGTGGTACTGCAACAATTACATGATTTATTTTTATAAAATTAAAAACAATGCAATGCAATTGCGTTGCAACACTGCAATCTCTTCAAGATGTTGGATGTCTCCTAAAACAGGTGTGACTATTTTCTCCTGTTCTTTTCAGACATTGTTACTTCGTGTAGTTTTGTCCTCCAGAGAAGCCCGGCGAGTCCAGCTTTCTAAGTGCCAGGATCTGGGGCTGAACTGATCGATGAACTTAAAGAGAAACTTGAACTTGATGGGGATTTTTACCTACAGTTTGAGTATCCAGATTTTGGAAATGCACTTTGTAAGTTGACAGCAATGTCTGAATTACCTGCTGAGCGTGCAGTCCTGCATATTATGTGGAACTGTGATTCATCAACCCCTCACCAATCCAGCAACAGTTCCATTTGTTCAGTCTCCTCTCTTTATAAGTGTCCACTCTGAAAATCTCCGGTCCAGCTATTCCGATTCCATCAGAAGCAATTTAAGGCATGTTGCAGGGTGGTCCACTCCATTCCCCATTCCTAAATTCTCATATGACGTTGAACTTAAATTGCGAAAGGAGAATGAAAAAGTCATATGAAAAGTCAAAGAAAGGCATTGATGTGACTAGAGACATGAAAATGGATATTTTGGATAAACTTGCACCAGCAATTATTGAATTTAAAAGCTACCCCGAGAAAGAGGAACTTGAATCAATTGCCTCTTCATTGGTTCTCAAGTATCCATACCTGAAGAAGCCAGATAGCAGTAAGGGCTATGATGGCTATGATAAAAACCAGTACAAGCTCGGAAACTGCAGGTCAAAGCTTCGTCAGGCGGGCTGCAATGAGGTGAATGTCAACAGAAAAAGAAAAGGGGGAGTTGAAGATGACACTTCTTTCACCCTGAAAAGACCCACACGTGGTGAGCATTAACATTTTCCCTTAGACGAAGGGAAGAGGTAGTAGAGGCGACGCCTATGGTTTCAGAAGTCCAGGAGAGATGGCCTGCTCTGTTTTCCATTGAGGAAGTAAGGCTGTCCTCATTTATTCTCGTTTAATGTTTTTTGCACAGTGTTAAATTAAGTTCTATTTAAACCATCGCCAAAACTACACTGTTTATCCTAGCATGAATCTATTAAAAAACATAATTGTTGGATTTTCATCATTCCCACAGTCCTTGAACATCATCTGCGACGAACGCTCCAAAATCAAGCTTAAAAGATTTGACTCTACACGTGTCAATTTAAAATCTCACCACAAATATAATGTTCTTGAGAATAATACTACATTTAAAGTTAAAATGAAATGAGTTTTGTCTTTAAATTTTCATTAGCTCTTAATCAATGCATGTGTTGCTTTTCCTCAGACAACTGAGGATAAAGAAGGACTGCTCACATATGTGTCTGTTGCCATCCTCACTGTCATTGAAGACGATGACGCTGCCTCATCATCAAAGGTGCCAGATGTAGCTGCAGTGTTGGAAGGGACCATTGTGCTTCATGACCTACCAGACCTCTCTACTGCCCGTGCATACCTCTTTGGCCTACTGTATGCCATGAACATTGATTATCCGAAGGAGATGAGGTATACCTTTGAAGCAATTCAGACCATCTTTTTCGAGCTTGGCTCTCGATGCTCGCAGCGGATACGTTCTCTGAAAACAAAGCTTTTGCTCTAAACATTAATGGGGAAGCCAGGCAAGACATGAAGCTTTTTTTCTCTTGAATTAGTGCATTGTTAGTTTTTTCTAGTTTTAGCATGTAAGTCAACTTTGAGATTCACAGAACTTGTGGAAATGTAAGTTGCTAGTTCAAAATAGGGACATGTATTCAGTGTTTTAACTATTAAAGTTTATTGTTATTACTCAGGTAGAAGTTAAGGGAATGTACATGCTCGCACATGCATACATTTTAAGTCCTGGTTGCCTGTAAAATGAAAATGCGTGGAATTCTGAATTGCAGTCAGTTGCAGATGCTGCTTACTACCACAGCAAGTTTAGTTTTCTTGCTGTATAACACTTTCACAAGATAAGTGTCTGTTGCCAGTTCACAAGAGGTGCTAACATATTGTGTATCTAACTTTTAACTGAGCTTGTTCATTGTTGTTAGAGCTCATGGAAAACATACACTTGTAGAGTACAGCCACTTGAATATGTGGTAGTGTTGTAATGTGACACATCTGTTTAAATCTGTGTACGCAACGCCAGACTGACCTCATTATTGTTAACTTTTACCTATTGTTCAAAACCTGTTTACCAGAGCTAAATAAACAAGGTTTTAGCTAACTTTGAGCCGTGTGCCTTTTTATTATATTTGTTGAGAATTCCTTTTAATACAAATTCAGCAACATACATTTTAATTAAGTTATCAAGGAGAAATTATATGTTTATTCAACCAATATATCTGTGTTTGTTAAAGGTAGAAATACATGGCATTAAAACCATCATTTTATTAGCCTCACAAGAATATCATAATTCTGTGAAATAAGAAAATTGAAGTTGGCGGAACTCGAATATAGAATTAAACATAAAATAGTATTAATTTGTAATGAAAAAGTTCTATCTCACTGAAACGAGAATTGTAAATTGTATTCAACACGTATATCTGTGTTTTTCAAAGGTAAAAATATATGGCACTGAAACGAGAATGTTTTTGTTAGCCTCACAAGAATGTCCTAATTAGGTGAACAATATAATTTAAGTTGGCAGAACTTTTGTCTAAATTTGGAAATCTTAATTAGTCTACTAACTAATCTTAGTCAACTACTGTAGGCAAAAGTTGAGAAAACTTGAAACTTGAAAAATGAATGCATCAAGTTGCCTTGATATTTTACGTTTTCCTGAGTTTTTTTTTACAGTGTGTTCTGTAAGGCTTCAGAGTTTGTTTAGAGACCATTACTGAATAAAAAGCATCAAGGAGCTCACCAAACAGCTCAGGGATACAGTTTTAGTTAAGTATGAAGCAGGGTTATGTAAAAAAAATATCCCAAGCTTTCATGGAGCACCATAAAATCTATCATGAAAAAATGGAAAGAATATAACACTACCGCAAATCTACCAAGAGAAGGCCGTCCACCCAAATTGACAATCCAGAGAAGGAGAAAATGAATGACCGACGCAACCCAGAGGCCGCTAGTGACTCTAGAGGAGCTGTAAATATCCACAGCTGAGGTGGGAGAATCTGTCCACAGGACAAATTCCTGTGCTTGCATTTATGCAAGAGTGGCAAGAAGAAAGCCTTAAGAACTCCTGTTTGGAGTTTGCCACAAGTCATGTGGGAGACACATGGTCAGATGAGACCAAAATTTAACTTTTTGGATCAATGCAAAACGATATGTGTGGTAGAAGACCAACACAGTCCATTGCCCTGAGCACACCATCCCAACAGTGGAATATGGTGTTAGCATCATGCTGTGGGGATGCTTTTCTTCAGCAGGTACAGGGAAACTAGTCGGAGTTGAGGGAAAGAAGGATGGAGCCAAATACAGGGAAATCCTTGAAGGAAATGTGATGCAGTCTGCAAAAGAATTTAAGACTGGGGCCGAGGTTCAGGTTCCAGCAGGACAATGACCCTGAACATACAGACAGAGCTACAATGTATTGGTTTAGATCAAAGCATGTAAATGTTTTAAAATGGCCCAGTGCTATTCATTAACATGATTATCAATATATTGACTTATTGCACAATATATAAATGAATGTCACCAAAAGTTTAGTTGATAGTGCTGCCTCTGTCCTCTTGTTTGCTTTCTTTGTCAAAGCGGAGGCAGGGCTTAAGCAGCGTCTCCACAAACACGCAGTGTCCCAATTCCGCCAGGCAACCCGGGTGCAACTCGGCTGTTCCATTCTGTCGTCTCCTCCGAACACAGTCGAGGGACGGAGCCCTCCAAGCGTCGATTTGGAGGACACATGATCTATACTTTGCGGTCCAGCATATACCATCATGCAGTTGAGCCAACAGTGGAGGAAGAGTTCACCTGATCAAAAATCTATTTCAATTAAAGTGTGACGTGCAAGGCACTGTAAGTCTGTCCATCATTAAGATGTGATCCAGGTAAAAATCCAATGAAACAGAAAAAGGGTTAAATGCCCCTAAAACATCTGATAATAAACGCTGAAAGTGTTTAAATCAAGTGCAAAACACTCCTCTACCCTTTGTATTTGCTACCTGTCTAAAGCTCACAATGTGTTTTTCAATCATTTTTGTAAACAGACATACTACATTATTAGTATCATAGGTAACAAATGGTTTTCATCGTGACTATTATGATAGTGACTACCAAGCAGTAAATACAATAATTAAGATGAATACCACATCAATACATCTGCATACCTTAATATACAGTGGGGGGTTTTATTTAGTAAGTTTAAAACGGGAGAATTCTAAAGTCTACAGACTATGCAACTCTGTGACGTAATTGTGCTTGCCCTCAGTGTTTTCAATGGTAGACAGGAGAGCTAAGCTGTAATGTAAACTATTTGGCTGAAACGTGATTGTTAAATGCATATTTAACTTTTTACTGGGCTCACTTCTTTGCATATACTTATTTCTTCCACATGGAGCTAAATGTTTTGATCACTCAAAACTTATTGTAACAGCCAACTGCACAAACAGGGAATTCTATTCACAGCTACATTCAAAACATTTGAAATGGACAAGTATAAAACACTAACTAATCTAACTCAGGCAGGGGCAAACTACGACCCGTTAGGCCTTTTAATCCGGCCGCCGCACTTGTCCAAATTATATTATTATTAAACCTCATTCATTTTGCATTTTCCCTGCTATGCCCGCATTTCCCCAGTAGATGGCGCACTCCACACACATCGGCCTTTGTTGGGTGTATTAACACACTTTTTTGCTTTGCCCTTTGAACCCTGAAAATGAGTGGACCAAAGAAAAGAAAAGTGGACAGTGAGTGCCGAGTGTTTAAGAAGGAGTGGACAACAAAATATTTTTTCACTACAGTCTGATCAACAGCTGTATGTCTGATATGCCAAGAAACAGTTGTGGTTTTCAAAGAATACAATCTCAGCCGTCACTTTGCTACGAAGCATCCTAACTACGCTAGCAATCAGTCAACGCAAGAACGGGCTTTTGAAAGAGGGCATAGTAGAGACAGCAGATCTCTTGTGTCCGGAGAGCAAAGACAAGTTTAAAAAAACAGTTTATTACGCAGGACAGTGACTCGCCGTGTGGAACTGATTGATGAAGATATAGCCAGCGAGTTAAACAAAAAGGTGGAGTCCTTTAAGTTATATTCACTAGCACTGGATGAAAGTAACAACATAAAAGACACTGCTCAGCTCCTAGTTTTGAGATAACGGAGGAGTTTTTGAGTCCCTGCAAGGACAAACGTGGGGAGAGGACTTATATGACCAGGTGTCTGCTGTCATCGAAAGAATGACGTTACCTTGAAGTAAACTTGCCAATGTCACCACGGATGGATCGCCAAATTTAACACCTAATATACCTGTATTTAATGACATCATGCAGTTGGGAAGCTTTTTCTTTTTCTTTTATGGGCCTTTGTTCATTGTTTGATTGTGATGGTTAACAGAGCAGCCTTTTTATGACTGTAAACTCAATTTTAGTCACTCTTTTTGGTTACTTGTTATTCTTAAAAATGCACTTTTGTTCATTCTGTATAATTTAGACAACAAGCCTTGCATATCCATGCTTTACTACCTATTAAAGGCCAAAACCTTTTATGTAATGGCTTCTACATGTCATTTATATTAGTTCACACAAACATTACATCCATCCTGGCCCGGCCCCCCTCCCAAACCCATTGTGGCCCACGGGTCAAAAGGTTTGCCCAGATCTGGTCTAACTTGATTTGCGGGATGTGTTAAATGCACTTATTGTAAGTCGCTTTGGATAAAATCATCAGCTAAACGACATGTAACATTATTACATGTCGTGTCCTGTCCCCTGTCACAAGGGGACAGGACACCTTTGTATGCAAAGGTTTGGGCCCGTGACTCAGAAGGTAAAACAAGTCGACAAATGATGACATAGTTGGCCCATATGGTGTGTGTTTGTCTTTATAGATGGGTGAATTAAGGTCACATGAAGCAGTCTGAATAAAAACCTCACATACAGTATATGCTGCCAAGTAATATTTAAATACTAATGGAAAGATTTCTCTACGACAAATTAAATAAATAGAGCTGTATCATTCTTTTGGTTTGAAAAGTGACATCTTTCTATTTACATGCATATATTTAATTCACTAAGAAATTATATTTAGCATTTTACAAATATGTATTTTCAAGCATCTTTAAATGCATATATTTGTGTGTAGATGAAGGGCAGAGTATCTGTATTTATTATCCTTACCTCAACGAACCGTACTCGGGCGGGGGCTGGTATCTGACGTGGTGCACCTCCCTTGAGTGCTCCCTCCCTTTCTGCTCCTGGTAAAATTGACCTCCAGGCTCCTGTTGCTTGGTAGGAGAGCCTACTTCTTTGTTGGGGTAGTCAGGAGGTGGACCCCTGTGTTGCGGCTTGTAGTGGTCGCCTGGCGGCCCTTGCCGGGGCATCTGTGGGGAGAGCAGGCCGCTGGTGACAGGAGCGTGGGCCTTAACCCCACTGGTGGCCAAGGAAAGTTGCATCAGTCTTTCACTGAGAGACCGAACATGGCCTTGCTTCAGATCCTTCAGCGCATCATCCTGGTGCACCCTTCCTGTTCCACTGACTCGCTGCACCATCGGACGACCCTCGGTGCGCACCTTGGCACCGCTAAGCCCTGAGGCGTAGAAGGCAGTGCCTGCTGAAGGGGGGGGGTGGGGCTGCTGTGGCTGATTGTTCTGTGGCTGAGGAGGAGGACAATGCCCACGGAAGTATTGTGACTGCACTTTGGCCTCTTCGTACGTTGGGAGGTCCTCCAGGTTTGGGCACTTCCCTTGGGCGCTTGCACCACCTCCATTGCTGCCACCTCGTGCTCCTCCACACACAGTTACTAAACCTCCTCCTCCTACACTGCTCCCACCCTCTCTTATTTTGGTTGAGCCCAGTTTCTCTATGCAGTTGTCCGTCTGCAGCTCCTGTCCTTGGGGCTCCTGACGGGCAATGTGAGGGATCATAGAGTGATCATCGGCGTAACCTGCTCCGGCCCCTGCTCCTCCTGGTTGTTGTTTCTGTTGTTGTAGCACGTAATTACAGTTCATCTGCTCCTGCAGGAGGCGCTGCAGAACGGTGCTGCCACAACCTCCTACAGTGTTGTTGGACGACTCTTCGCCGGTGGCCCGCATCTCTGCCTGATGCTGTCCACGCACCTCATTGAAGGACAAGCTCCGGCCACGGTCGATACTCCCTGAAAGGAGAACAAAGTGGAAATAGAGAGAAAGAGGAAAGGAATGCAGTGTGACAAAAGGATGACAATTAGTAAGAGAATGTGAAAGAAAATTAAACTATGCTAAAGAGAGATGGAAAAGACAGAAAGGAATTTGATCTTAAGACATTTACATTATACCTAATTATTGTTTACTTGGTTTTGTGAAACTGAAAAGAATAGGTCCTAGTGCAGCAACTCAAACTAGCACAAATTATGTTAGCTACGACTAAAACTACTGTGATTTATTCACAAAAAAATGATGCTTACAGTATAAAAAATGTTGGTTCTTTAAAAGCAAGAGTAAAAACAATTGTATGTGAAGAAAATATCTTTGGGTGACACAAGATTCAAGGAAAGGAAATTACATGTCATTTAGCTGACGCTTTTATCCAAAGCAACTTTCAATAAGGACATTTCAACTATAAGGATACAAACCCAGAACAACAAGAAAATGTAATTTCATCAAAACATAGCATATTCTGCTTAATCTTAAGAAGCAAGTGGAAAAAATGGCTATACACATACATTTAGTCTATTTGGGCTTATTTTTGTTTTATTTCAAGAGGAAGGGGCTGCATTGACATAATTGAGGTTTCTGACAATATTGAATATTAACAACTACATTGTTTTACACCTTTTTCTGTATATTAAAAGGCAGAAATTATTACATTTGGCACCTTTCTCATTTAGCATTCTTCTCATTTTCAAGGATGAAGTTTTCCGAAACACCTGTGAATAAATATACAAAAGGAAACATGTTAGCTTTAAAGAGATGTCAGCAATTGGTTAAATATCTTTCAACTGAAGAGACTAAAGACAAAAAAAGTAATTACCAAGTCATGTGCTGGGTATTGGAAACTCAGATTCCCATAAAGCATATTTTAAAATCAAGGGCCTGCCACAAAAACAACATATTCAGAAAGGAGAAAAACTAAAACTTTCTATTATAACCCATGTAGACCATAACCAACAGCATGTGACATGAAAGTGCTATGAAGGCTGTGGTAAAGACAACTCGTGACGAGGTGGTGGACTATCAATGATTATGTAACTATGGACTATTTCCTTTTAAATGCAATTTAAATTGAACAGAAGTTGTCTTAAGTATGAGATTTTGAAGGGCTTTCATTTTGAAATGCTACATCATAATTGATAGATATCGATTGTTATTGTCCTGAAGGAAATTTGTCTTGGAAACATACAGACAATAACATCGCCAGCAAGCAGATACATTTTACACTATCGGTCATAGAACACATCTTTAGTGTAAGATAAAAAAAAGTTGGCTAGCTTGCCATTTAGGTCTTAAATTGACAGGGGAACAAAGGAGTTCTTTAAACAGTTGAACCTGCACTGGGGGTCTTTGAAGCGTCTGCCTCAGCTGGTATTCAAGAAGGAGGACATAGGTGGGGTCTGCTGCAGCGTGCAGTTAGGGATGCTGTTTTACTCCCATTTTTTTTCAGGGATCATTGTGCCTACGAAGAAAGTGTAGCCACTGTTGGACCCTAGAGCAGACATTCTCTACGTGAACACTCCCATGTCCGTTTGTTGTTGATGAGTAGGCCCAGGTAAAGGACAAAATCACCACGATCAATCATTCACTGCTCCCTGTGTCTGACCCAGCAGCAACCACACCAAGCCCCTTTTTCTCCATCCTGCTGGACCCCTTGTCCCCTCCTCCCCTACACCGCCTCTCCCGGTTCGACCCTGTTGACTCGGCAACCATTGCCAAACTCATCAGCACATCCAAGCCCACCACCTGCTCCCTGGACCCCCTCCCCACCACCCTGCTGAAGTCCTGCCTCCCTGTGCTATACCCCTACCTCACCGACCTCTTTAACTCCTCACTGTCCCATCCCCTCAGCCTTCAAAAAAGCTGCTGTCACCCCCATACTCAAGAAACCTGGCCTTGACCCCTCATGTCTTAATCACTACCGCCCTATTTCCAACATCCCCTTCCTCTCCAAAACCCTTGAACGCCTTGTCTCCACCCAGCTTCAATCCCACCTACATTCCAATAAACTGTTTGAACCCCTTCAATCTGGCTTTCGCTCCGTACACAGCACAGAAACTGCACTCCTCCAAGAGGAGACACCGGAGCCCTCAACATCCTCATCCTCCTGGACCTAAGTGCAGCCTTCGACAAAGTGAGTCACACTATCCTGTTCACCAGACTCCAAGCCATCGGTATCGAAGGTACTGCACTCAGCTGGCTCCAGTCATACCTCACAAACAGATCTCACTTCATCTCCCTTCACAAAAACTCCTCTGCCACATCCACAGTTACACAAGGTGTCCCCCAAGGCTCTGTACTAGGTCCACTCCTGTTCATAATCTACTTATTCCCCCTCGGTCAGATCCTTCGTCACTTCAACCTGGACTTCCACTGCTATGCTGACGACACTCAGATCTACCTCAGCACCAACACCCCTCACAACCCACCGCTCTACCACATCAACGCCTGCCTCTCTGCAATTAAAGCCTGGATGCAACAGAACTCTCTCAAACTCAACAGCGACAAAACACAACTCCTCCTCATCGGCTCCAAATTTACCCTCACCAAAACCAACAACCTCACACTCAACATCGATGGCATCTCTGTTCCCCCCTCCCCCCAGGGACGCAACCGTGGCGTAATATTCAACTCCACCCTCTCCCTTGAGCCACGCATCCGTCAACTGGTCAAAATATCCTTCTTCCACCTACGCAACACCGCAAAAATCCGTCAGTCTCTCACACCCCCTACAGCAGAGAAACTCATCCACGCTTTCATTTCTTCCCGTCTTGACTATTGCAACTCACTCCTCTACGGCATCAGCAACACCTCCATGAATAAATTACAACTGGTCCAGAATGCAGCTGCACGACTACTCACCCACACCAAATCATCGCACCATATCACCACAGTCCTGAAAGACCTCCACTGGCTCCCCGTCTCCCACCAGATCTCCTACAAAATCTTGACCCTCACCTACAAAACCCTCCACCAACTTGCACCTCCCTATCTCTCTGAACTCCTTTCCCCCTACCAACCTCATCAGTCCCTCAGATCCACCTCAGCCAGACTACTTTTCACCCCCACATCCAAACTCCGCAGCTTTGGGGACAGAGCATTCTCCAGGGCAGCTCCTGAGCTCTGGAACTCACTCCCCATTCTCATCAGAGACTCCGACTCCATCACCACATTCCAGTCCCGCCTCAAAACACATCTTTTCTCATCTGCTTACCCGTAGCCCCCTCCCTTCCCCTACCCTTCAGTCTATGTAGTTGTATGCGATCGGCCCGTATATATGTCGCCCCTCGTGTCTTGTCTCCTGTCTGTCTGCCTCACACCGTCCCCCCTTTGACTATGTTAACACGTCTTTGAGACACTTAGAAAAGCGCTATATAAAACCAATTATTATTATTATTATTATTATTATAGGTATCCGTAAGAGTCAACCTGTGCTATGTTCTGCTTATAGATAACCACTGGTGAGTGGTCTGCGATAGATTTGGGGTCGAATACTATCTCCTCTGTTTTTTTGACATTGAGGATGAGGTGTTTGACGCACCACAAAGTTCTGAATCTCGTGTTTGTATACAGCTGTATCTGATGTATCATACATGAAACCCACGATGGCTGTATCCTCAGAGAACTTAATCATATAATTGTTAGCAGTTATCCCGAGTGACACCTTGAAGTGGTGCACTATCAACCTGAATTATTATGTAACTATTGATTGTTTCCTTTCAAATGTAACCTAAAATGTGTGCTCATGAATTATATTTTTATGGAAGTTGGCTCTTGTGTGACATTTTGAAGGGCTTTCAGTTTTAAAGCCGTAAGTTCAAAATGCTACATAAGAATGTCTTGATATTCTCCGGTCTGTGTAAATGTATTGTTTATTAATATATTTGAATAAGTAATTACACAATTTAAATTACATTTTTCCCCCAATAGTTAAAAGTTATAATGTATAGACTGTATATCCTACATATAGTATCTATTTCACTGTTTCTGAATTCATTACATTTATACATGATTTACAGACGTATTGATTGACCGACACGTTATCTCACTGTTATTTTGATGTCAGGTTTTGCACGCCACTACCGTAATCTCTAGTATATACGCGTACCGCAAAATAACTTGAGAACTAAGTTGGCAGGCCTGACTGTGTTTTTCGAAGTGGAGGCTGGCTTGACCGCAGTATACAACTCCAGTAGTACCAATTCCAGTCAAACTTTGTAGAACTAGTGACAACTAAGTTAATTCCCCTAAATTAAGTGAGAAACCCCCATAACCATATGGCACCCACACTGGAAAATGTGAAATTGATTCGAAATAAGCAGTCCATCTGGTAACAAAGGCAAGAATGCCGTGACGGGTGCACCCACTTCAACTTCACATAATCCTTGCTTCAGTTGTCACTTCATGGCTCCCAACGGCTGTATAACGTTCAAACCATGTGTGACTGCCATGAGCTTTAGATAACGTTAGGCCTATCGGTAAAACAAGTTGAAAAAGCACGAGCATTTTCTGAAACACCATAACGTTATTTGTTCTAAAAGCCTAGCGGACTAGAGATGCATCGCTACAGAAAAAGAATGATATTCTTCGTGAATAGTATCTATCATAGTTCCTGACATTATGCAACAGACCTTTCAGTTGAGTTCTTCCGTTGACTTTTTTGCTCCATCTTAGGGACACATTCCGCTGTTCCTTTTTCTTCGTGCAGATAAACCCCTCAACCGCGATACAACTGGCTGCCGCCGCCCCAAGGCTTGTGTCGCAGCTAGTTTGAATCTCTGCTGCGAGGAGGTTCACGATATTCACAGCCACGAAGTGTTCGTTTTTCCCTGCGAATCTCATGTTTTCACCTAAAAAGAATAAGGGAGCAGGAAGCGCGCGCGCCCCCACACTTGGTCTGACGTATAAGAAGAATGTCGAGCCCCGCCTCCTCTCGCATTTCTCCAGCAATTGTGTTCTTGAGTAAAAGTTGTTGAATACAGAAAATAAATAAAGTTGAAGTGTTTTTTAAAGTGGGTATGAAAAAGGGTCACCGCAGTATTAAATATAATGTGTTCTATGGTCAAATTTCAGTGTACGCTCAACTCACGTTTTCACATATGTTTAAGAATAAAGAGATAAACTACAACCGGATTTACTACATAGTTGGTTTATCAATAAGTTTTGAGGCTCATCGAGAACCCCCAAATCAAAAGCCATTTATTGCGATATACAAGAATACAATAAGATACAGAAAAATAAGTTCGTTAAAACACGTATGTATGTTCATATGTTTCCATGGTGTGAAAACGATCCAGGTATGGGGTAGTCAATGGGGGACTCGGACTTGGTTCATGAGACCAACGGCTGATGGGAAGAAACTGTTTCTATGGCGGGAGGTCTTGGTCCAGATGGACCGGAGCTTCCTGCCAGAGGGAGGGGGCTCGAAAAGTCTGTGTTGTTGAGAGGGGTTGGCTACAATCTTTCTTGCCCACTTCAGAGTCCTGGAGGCGAACAAGTTTTGGAGGGACGGCCTCTCTGCAGAGCAGATGACACGCTGCAGCCTTCCCTTGGCTGTGGCGTGCTAGATGTATGACTCAATGATTGTAGAAGCCTTGTAGAAGTGCACCATCATTCTCTTCGTCAGGTTGAATTTTCAGCTGCCTCAGGAAGTACATCCTCTGCTGATAGCCTTATATATATATATATATATATATATATATATATATATATATATATATATATATATATATATATATATATATATATATATATATATATATATATGAGAGAGAGAGAGAGAGAGAGAGAGAGAGATGTGTATATATATATAAAGCATTTTAGCCCCTCAAAAACACCTTTGCCCAAAGCTATATTTAGGTAGACATGTAGGAGTAGACAATATATGTCTTCCTATTAACATGCACACGTATATATTGTATATATATATACAATATATACGTGTGACAATTTAGCATGTTAATAGGAAGACATATATTGTGTACTCCTACATATCTACCTAAATATAGCTTTGGGCAAAGGTGTTTTTGAGGGGCTAAAATGCTTTATATATATATACACCTCTCTCTCTCTCTCTCTCTCTCTCTCTCTCTCTCTCTCTCTCTCTCTCTCTCTCTCTCTCTCTCTCTCTCTCTCTCTCTCTCTCTCTCTCTCTCTCTCATATATATATATATATATATATATATATATAATTTTAGCATGTTAATAGGAAGACATATATTGTGTACTCCTACATATCTACCTAAATATAGCTTTGGGCAAAGGTGTTTTTGAGGGGCTAAAATGCTTGAAACATAAGGAAATATGGCACACAGATGTAAAAAACAAAATCTTTTTATCCAAAATGCTTCGAGCCACAGGTATTTAATTATATAAGCATTAATTTAATTTAATTATAAACGCTGGGTGGGTGCCATCAATACTTGTTTAAAATTGAATTTCAGTATATAAAAGCGTTATCAGTATTTTTATTTAAATTAATATTGACTACAGTTTTTGACAAAAAGATTGCCAGAGCTTGATTGTTCACTGTTAAGAAATCCTGTGATTGCACAAAATCTGATGGATTAAAGTATTAACCTTATTCTATATTGTCTTGTGATCAGGCAACAGACAGTACCTTCACAATGGATGTTGAAGGCAAAATTACATTTAATTATTTTTATTTACAGTTGTCTATTTCATGCTATAAACTTTTATTGTTTCCACTGAGACAATCATTTGTTTTAAATTTTGATTAAAGAATCAACTAGATTAATGTCCATTGTTATTGCTATGCACGCATGCGACGCATATATCAAGTTCTGATGTTTTGTGAATGTGCTAAATGCTATCTGCCATCAAGTGTTGCCTTTGAGGACATAAGTCCATACAAAAATAGAAGTTTTGTTTTAAGCCTAGTACTGTTGATAAAAATATAGAATATTGCTGGTGGCTGAAAGAAAATATACTCTCCTTTGTTGTTTATTGCAGAAATAAATGTACTCAATTATCTAGATAACTGCGTCTTGGTTTTGTACTGCAAAGATTTGAATATTTGAATTGAATATACTTTGCTTTCACTGAGGAAAAAAATGTTTTTGAATGAACTGCTACCACATTCCATCAAAAAGTGATATTAACTTGTCGTGCAAAACCGCTGTTAGCCAGGATTGTCACAGCAAATTTAGTGATGTTGCACATATGCATGCTCACCCTTGACGTTTTCTCCAGAATTACAGATTCTCCCTATCTGTACTTGCCATTGCAGATTTACCCAGTTAAGTTGGGCTTCTTACAACTACACATTGATGCTCAGTCACTCTGCAGTTTGAGTTGTATTCTGTAAATGGTGTTATCAATTGTCTATTGATACTTTTATCTCTTAGCTACTTAAGTCATTGATAAATGTAATTATTTTCCTGCTGTATACATAATAATTGCACGAATGCCCGATTTGGTTGATATCCTCAATAGCTGACCTCTGTAATAAATAGCTGCTTCTCCGCTACAGTTCCAGGCACCGACAATATACTGTCCAGACGCTGGATAATCTGTTCTGTCGGGGGAAACAAGTAAATAAGAAAAACTCAAATAGCATTTCATATACCATCCCAAAAGAGAAGAAAAACAATGTCAGGGTAACATAACTTCTTCTCCCCATCTTCCCTTCTTCTGCCTGAACTTTAGTGTGTTAAAATAAGACCAAAATAAGTCCAGGTCCTTGCCAGCTCCCTTGGCCCACTAGCACCTTACATAGGTTCTGTCAAGATCTCCAATCCCCCCGAGTTGGTTGATGAGAAGAATCGCAGCACATTGATCAATTAAAGTCAAAAAGTTAACATTTATTAAGAAGAGAAAAAGATTACATGAACAATTCTCTGCCGATATCTGGCTCTAACTATTGCGTATAAGCAGGAGGTCAAACACACGAGCACGTATCTCAGCGCTCGGTGTAATGGCGTCTCAGAGCAGTAAAAACGCTGAGTTTTTATACACATGTGAAGGACATTCTCTGTGCCAGTTACGAGAAGCTGCAAAGCAGGTTGAGATGAGAACCCAGGTGAAGCTGAGGGTAGCCCACACACACACAAGATCCTCCTCAGTGGCCGGTGCAAATCATAATTAACTGACATAAAGTAAAAACGTGGATCCGGAACTTTCGTACCGAATAAGATATGAACTAAGGCCATGAACAGAAGTCCTTAGTTTTGAAGCGTCTATGAGATCGAGTTGACCGCCCTCCCTTCTCAAGACACAGCTGCAAAGCAACATTTTGTATCATGCTGCTCTTTGCACGTCAGGGTCAAATACAGGACACTTGAGACACGGCTGTAGCACAAAACAATGTTAGAATATATTTTACCAGTACATGCATCTCACAATTCCCCCTTTTGATCTCTTCAGAGATCACCCCAGCTGTTGGAGAACGTCTGCTGGATCAGCCTCCTCATCTTGCCTCCTTTCCAGGCCAATAATGGGATTGTGTCTTGTTCTTGTTTTTTTTTTTGCTAAACTAATGCAGAGAATTGAGAAAGATAGAACAGAGGAGAGGATAGTTATACACTTATTCTTGGTTGTAGACAGTCAACACAGATCACCATGCTCTGGGTGTCTGTCAGTCAACTGGCCGTTGAGAGTGCGTTTGGGGACACTCCGGTGCTCGTTGCAGCCTCTTGCTCCTGATCCTTCAGGACGTCCTGGAGAGTGCGAGCTGGTTCCTCTGCAGTGGCACACTGGCTCCAGTGGTACCAGGTATCACCTTTCCCTCTCAGCCTCACTGCATGTAAGGTTCTCTTCTCCACCTGGTATGGTCCTGTCCACCGCGGCTCTGACCACTTTCTATTAATGACCCTCAGGAGGACCCAGGCTTCCGGGTGGGGGTTGTGGGCGTTCTGATCCCCTGTTTTGTCTCGCACCTGGTCCGCAAAATCTGAAACAAGAGCTCGTAGATCGTTATACGACATGCATACTCACCTGGTGGAGCTTCCGGGTTGGGCCTAAGCTTCAGGCCGGCACTGGGTCCAGGGAACTGTCCCGGTGGTCAGTTCGTACCCTGATTTACTGAGCTTCAAATGACCATTAACACGAATGGGAGGGCTTGAACCCAGGTAAAATTTGTCTGTGCACAGATTTTAGCCAATTTTTGTTTCAAGTTTTAACCCATACGTGAATGAGAACACATCCCGTAAGTCTTCGTGTAGCGGCAGGCAAGAGAACGCGTTTGCCAAATCAATGCAAGTGAACCATTGCTGTTGTGGTGTCAGACTAGTCAATGTAGTGTACGGGTTTGGGACAAGCAGGGCTGTAGTGGAGGGTAAACGCACGTAAACGCCGTTTACGCACCTCTAGAATTTTGGAAATAGCGTTTACGCACCTATAAATAGCGTTTACGCACCTCAAAGTTCCCTGCGCCTTGTATTCTTCCGTTGGAATAATCCGAAATAAAATTCCTATTGTTGAACATATAAACGCCGTAGTCTGAATCATTTTCATCTGCGCTGTATTACGGTCTGTGAGCATCCAATCAGTGCCTTGCGGCTGCAGCAGCGACACCAATCAGGATCCAGGAGGCACATACACGCTGTGGATCAGCCCAGTGGTCCCCAACCTTTCTTACCTCACGGACCGGTTTCATGTCAGACAATATTTCGCGGACCGGTCGAGAAGGTCCGACGGGGGGGGGGTGTAGTAGTCGTTGCGGGCGGAACGACCGACGGGGGAAGGGGGGTGGGGGGTAGTAGTCGCGCGCTCTGTGTTCGCTGGTCGTGCACGGTAAAAGGACAAGAAAAACGCCTGGTGACGTGTAGATTAGAAAACAAGTCAGTTCTCAATGTGAAAAAATACATGCTGTATAGGCTATTTATGATGACGTAGGTAGTACATGAGTGTTCCTTTAACATATGTTGTCAGTGTAATTGACAGGCTGCTTAACTGGTTAACTCTTAATTCAACATATTTTTTCAGGCAGTGATAGGACAGGCAATGATGCAGAGAGCACAGGGAGAGGAGAAACACCAGGTCGAATAGAGAGAGGAGAAGCACAGAGGAGCCATGAACCCCAGAACACGTGTTCTGGGGTTCATGGCTCCTCTGTGCAAGGCAGGACCTGACGTGGAGGACAAGGAGGCCCTCTGGGCACTACTGTAAAAAGGAGACTCCGTATGTAGATAGTTCTTAATCTGCAATTGTGTTGTTGTGTTGACATACTTTTCTTTACCGTTTTCTTAAATTTAACATTTAACATAATGCAATATAGCCAGGACAGCCTTACAGAGTCGCGACGCTTCACATCGCGTTGCTTTGCATCGCGTCGAGGTCTGTATGATCACAAAATTCAGAGTTTACCCACCTCTAATTTTACCACTACAGCACTGTGGACAAGTACTGTAGTGGTTACCAGTATGTCCTTTATTTTTCTGAGGTCATGTGTCATGCGATATTTACCGGTCCCTGTCTTTTGTACAGGAAGAATGGACGTGTTCCAGGTGGACTGTGAGGGCTCCAATACACCTGATTTAATGAGGCCCTCTATAGTTTCTTTGATCCCTTCTGCAGCGGATGGCTTGTGAGGGTATTGAGGTTGCCAAATGGGAAGACCGTCATGAACTTCAAACGTCACTGCCTTACATGCATTACAAAAACCTACGTCAGTCGGACATTCTGACCAGAGGTAGTCTGGAAGTTTCTCAAGAAGGGTTGCTGTGCAGGGATGGTCGGTCTTTTCGCGTCCGTGGTCTCTGGACACCTGTTCGTGTATTAAAATAACAGAGTTCGTTGCTTTCCCTGTAATTCTGTACATTCTAGCGGAGGGAGAAAAACAAACATCAGGCAGCTGTGTGCATACCCAGTCGTCTGGCAGCATCGCCCGTTTCGTCATTAGACCTAAGTCTTTGGCCTGATGTTTGGGATGCAGAGCCAACGACACATGCGGCACTGCATCTCGATTCATTAAATACCATTTTGATTGAACGGGGGAGAGGATGACAGCTGAGGCTACCCCTTCCGGGCCGACATAGAGATTTTGGGACGTCACCTCCCATTCTGTGTTTTCTAAATGTTCCATGAATTTGTCACAATAGCACTCATCCCCTTGTCTATCATAAAACAATGTTACATGAGGAGGATCTGGAGGAGGAACATACGGATCAAGAAGAGTTATCCAAGGCTTCCACTTTTGGTAAAGAGTCATAACCCCTGGGACTTCAGGACACTCAGGCTTCAAGAGGCCCCAATAAATGTCTGCATATTGTTATTGTTGCTGCAGTGGCTGCACCACCCACTGACAGTGCATGAAAAGTGGGATTTTCGGCAGTATGCGGCATTGTAAATTGTCGTGGAATTTCAGGTTTACGGCAATTTGCGGGCAATGCCGAAAACTGCCGGAAATTGTCAGAAATTATCAGTTGTCCCCCCATGACCCCCCTCCTCCTAATTCTAGGGGAGGCTTTGACATGTAAATGAAAATGCTGTGAGCTATACAAATGCAAATCAGGGTCGCAGAGGGAGTTTTAGCCCAGGTGACATTTTTTTAAAAGGTAAGAAAATCTCTGGTACAAATAGATCAGGCTCAGTAGCCTAATTATAGTCTTACATTTTAGCTTGAATTGATTTATTTAATTAAAATATGCTAGATTACTGTGTACGCCATTAGCAATGGCAAATGTTATGTAAAACAGATACACAAAATAACTTCTTTAAAAGATGAGTTTTAATCAAGGTATAATGAGCATTCCATGCAAACAACATTTGAATCAGAATGAGGGGTCTGCAGAGATCACAGTCTGCTAGAGCATAGTGGCAGGACTACAGTGACCTTTTCTTTGGTCTTGCTTAAATGCACAGAGGATGTATTAACCACACATCTTGTAGCAATGCGCTCAACTGGCAGAAATGATGCTGGGTATGACGTGTCTGTTCCCTGCAAGCCCCAAACTTAAATAATTGGCTTTCCATAAAAATGTCTGTCCGGGTGGGGATGAAGCCAGGAAACTTGTGCAAGAACATGTTTAAATGCCGTACCCTTTGACCCAACATTAACAACTATAAACTGCTTTATAATGGCTGGTCGTAGTTCTGCTAGAGGGTCAAGGACGGGTTCCTCAAAACTGTTAGTGTTTCCACACCACTTGGATGCTCCACCACCTTTATGCTCTGCATCTATCGATTGAGTAAGTTACATTCATATATGTTACCCGTTTACATGTCATGGCAAAACATTCAACCTCAGTGACACAAGGGTACATCTGATGATACATTGTCAACATTGCATGTATGTCAGACTCAAGATTGTCTGGTGGAATGGAGAAAGAGGCACCACTGTACAGTTTTCTAGGGAAAGTCGTTCTGCTGACACCAAAACACTGCTTTACATAAAGCATATCAGCTGTTTCAAAGTCCCAACCATTTGTCTTCCTAAAATACTGGTCCTTCCGTATAACAATAACCTCGTATGTGATTGGAGGACCCTTAGACTCCTCGTCCAATCACGTGTGAGGTCATAGGCATGACTCAGACAGCAGTACTTGCAAGACGAGCATACAAACAGTGTGTTACTATATTCAGAAGAACTGTATCTCCAGTTCCTTTGTTTGGTTTTTGCTGGTTCGTGAATAATGGCTGGACGACGTCTCCCTTAGTTAAGCTGCTATAGGCTTAGAATGCCGGGGGAATTCTTAGGACACACCGAGCTCCTCTCTCACGCTCTCTTTCTACCATAATTCAAGTTTTATTAATGCACATGACTAATTCAGCTTCTTTCCGGGAGTTTTTTTTTTGTGCTTTCGCCCCTATCAGGTCTCCATAGATCGTGGTTCCTTCGGGACCCTGGTCCTGACACCTACCGTGGCCATGCTGACGCCTGCTGCTGCCATCATCATCATCATCATCATCATTATTTTAGATATTAATCATATTACTTTACTCATAAACCGACATTACCCTCTCCTAAAATCTCTGTGCTCTCCCTCCCCACAGGATTCTGTGGATGGTGGTTCTATCTGATGGTGGTTGCCTCTGCAGTGGTCCTGCTGTGCGCCTGGCTTACTACTCACAATTACTTGAATCATTTCTGTCATAGGAATTGCATGTATTATACATTGTTCATTCTGTACACATGGCATCCATTGTAGTCTGTCCATCCCGGGAGTGGGATCCCTCCTCTGACGTTCTCCCTAAGGTTTCTTCCCTTTTTTCCCTCTTGTAAGGGTTTTTTCATTTTTTGGGGAGTTTTTCCTGTGCCGATGGTGGGTTTCGGGGCAGAGGATGATGTATGTGTACAGACTGTAAAGCCCTCTGAGGCAAATTTGTAATTTGCGATTCTGGGCTATACAAAATAAAATGACTTGACTTGACTTGACTCGCGTTCAACTCGCCTTCAACTCCTCTCCGCGGTCACCAACTTTCGGCCAGTCCGCAGACAGACGAGAAGAAGCTGCTGAATGCTCTCAGTGGATCGTCTCGTCAACTCCAACAACAAACTGCCGATATCAACGAGCGGTTCGCTCCACTGGAGCGTTCGGGACTCTGCGGGTTTCTGTCCATGGAGGAGAGGAACCGACTCAAAGAAGAGGAGACGGGCGCACAATACCAAGATAGCGGTAAGAATACGTTCGATGACTGCAAGCTAAGCTAAAAGTAGCGTAGCCTCAAACGAAAGCTAAGAGTAGCCTAGTAGCCTTACAAGTGAGCAGAAACAGCTTTATTAAAGTCTATTTTCTTTGCCGTGTCGTTTACAGGAAGCGGTGCGCCGTCTTCACAACGTCGAGACGAATTACAGGCGCTACGAACCGGAGCAAGGGTCAGATTTAAAGAATATGCTTTCATCCTGCGGTATAAGGAAATATATACGTATAGATACCATAGGATGGATACCGATCATAACTGTACATTTTGTTTTCACAGACTAATCTCTCCTCATAATGAGGCGGTGACCTCGTATTAACTTTATGTGTGTGCGCGCGCTTCTAAAGTGAGGAGGTATAAAACCTTTGTCCAGCCTTGTTGGCCTCCACCGTTGCTCACACACATCTTCTCACTGCTGTGACCTTTTTACTCCCATAAAACCCTCGCTGCTTCAACAGAGATTTATTACGCTTATTCTAGCTGTTGTTGCTTTAAAGACTTTAAATCTTCTTTTTCTTTCTTCAATGCATGTCTACAATTCTACTATTTTTAAATCAAAAGTGTAGTAATAGCTTGGAGAGCTTAAAAAAATGGCTCTGCAGCAGCTGGCTTGTTGGTTGAGAATCAGTCTCTCCTTTTTTTTTTACCCTCCGTATGGAGGTGGTTTTTCCGAATTACACCGTTCTTGGTCGTTTTTGTCTACGGCTTTACTTTTTATCCAACACGAAAACCATACGGACCTCAAGTCCTCTATTTTGTCAATTTCTTTGCGAAGTTTCCTTTTTTCCCACACATTCACCTTCTCACATTTTCCTATCAATGTTCCTTTGATCAGACATTTGCTTCCATCATCAAGATACTGCATCAAGTGTATCGTGCACTATACACTCAATAAGCAGCACTCAACAATTTACAGCCTCTCACTGAGTTTAGGAAAAGACTCAAAAAACTACAAACATCAACACAAAAAACAGACACTATATACAACAATTCTCCTTATTTCTCATTTCTTAATTTTCAATGACTGTTTTCCCTCTTTTTAGTAAATCGATCTTTCCTATGGTTTTAAGTCTAATTTCAGTTGACACTCTCAGCAGTCTATAATCTCTAGTCTCCCTTTACCCACAATATGTGCGTCAGTGACGCTCTATCTGCCAAACCAACGCCTGTCTCACCGCGTGTCCCGTGTGCTCCACAAGATCATGTTTCTTTTTCTCACCGCCACCAACAACAGCCTCAAATGGTCCTTTTATTATTTTCCATCGATACCCCGGCGCTGGCTCCCAGCCGCCGTCCTCCACTTCTCCATCAAATTCACCTTCCATTTAACAGCCGTCAATCAGTTCGTATGTATTTTACCGGAGCAGACAGCTATATTCTGAAAGTTTATACTAACCTTTCAGAGAAAATGTTTGGGTCTGCGAGCTTATGTTAGCCTCGCAGAATGAATTAATGCCGAAAGTTTATACTAACCTTCCGGAGTCAATGCGTCTGAGTTTATGTTAACCTCTCAGACTCAATTATTATAGCCGCAAGTTTATGCTTTAACCTTGCGGTCTGTCTGCGTTCTCAATTCCTTAGAACGTACTTCCGAAACTTATTTCTTAAAGTGCATTTCTCAACACATTTTATTTATTTATTTAATCACTCCTCTCTCTCCCCCTCCACACTCCAAAGCGCGCTGTTTATTTTTACTGTATCCCAGCACCTCGCCAAGGGCTGCACTTGTCTAGGAATCGAACATACGTTTTTTAAGGAACTCTAACCCTGGGTGACCAGCCCGCAGACCTTCGGGGGTCCCCAGATCCCCAGGACACCACACCTAGCAAAATCAGCCCTCGTCAGAGTCTGAGGGGGTTGCCAAACCGAGACCAGGATATTGACTCCGAATCAATTCCCTTAATTTCTTCCGGATCTTCGATCCCTAGATACTCACCGGTATCCACTAAACCATAGTTAATTTATTTATACCCAAACTTCAGCGCCCTTCGATTCCTTTGATTTATGACGGATACTTGATCCCTTGGTACACGCAGGTACCCACTAAACAACAGTAATCACTTCTTTTTTGGATTCCAGACCTTAAGCACTGCAGTACTTTTCCCGTACCTGGCGGTACGCAAACCAACACTCGGCGGTGTTCAACCCATCGATGCAATTTTTTTATTCTTTTCTTTTTTCTTTTTAGAGAATTGCTCAAGTTTGGCTCTTACACCACCAATCCACAATGTACTCCTTACTTAGCTTATTCAATATGCAGAATTAGATGTAACTTGCAACTTGCATGACGGATGCATGACTTACTTTTTCCAGGTTAGGGGAGATAATCGGTTTCATTTTGAAAGCGATTTTAAATGAAAGGACACTGGACTCGACAACTGTGTGATTTGTGGTTTAAAGCTTAAATCAGAATTATATATATATATATATATTGTTATAGACTACTGACTATTACTACTACTACTACTACTACTACCCCCCCCCCCCCCCCCCCCCCCCACCACCTCCCTCATTATTTGATGATATATGTGATCTGTAGCGATCCCAATAGTGGGACATATGTATCGAAATAAATAAATAAAGCGAGAATCCTTTTTCCCGTGACGGCTGGTAGTCGGGCGGTTGGCCGGACCAGGGGGGGGTAGTAGTCAGTCCGCTGGTGCTCTCTGTCCGCTTGCGGCCGGTTATCAAAACATTGGTCAAATGACTATGACTATGATTATGCTAGATTCTCAATAAAGTTATAAAAAACATGTACGGGAAACCCAGGGTCACGAAGATACTTATTTAACGTTACATGGTATTTGCATGTCGCTAAATACCCAACTGAGATCGGTTTATCAAAAAATGATGCAACGTCAGAAAAGGCCTGATGTGAACCAGTGAAAAAAAACAAACCTGTAGTTTGCTTAATCAACACCCCTCTCTGTTGGTAGCCTTTATTGAAATACATCTGCCTGACTATTTTCACATTATGTACACTTTATTTTACTTTTGTTCCTTCATTATGTCTGCTTTCACAAATCCTACTTATGCATGTATTTTTAACCCTTCTCACCTTTTTCAATTGTTTTAGATGCAAAGTCACCAACTTAAGAGTCTGGATACAGCAAAGGGGATGTTTAAATATAAATGTTGACAATGTTGACACAGTTGCAACATAACCATATCGAGCTAATCATATTGAATATATACAATAAATGTGTTTTTTATATGAAATGTTTTTTCTTATTGTCAAAAGTACGACGGAATCTTCCGTTAGCGGAGGGTGGCGACCATTGTTATTAAGCCAGGCTAACATGTTAAACAATGAGTAGGAAACTCAAAAAAAATAGGTTATACAAATCTATTATGTAATTGTCATTGTAACCATTATGATGGCAATTAGAATTTAAAAAAGTTAACATTATTACAACATTATTATTGTAAGACTTAGCGTTATTACCTTCCATAGTATGTCGGGCTACAGTAGGCCGTGATTACTTACGACCCTGTTGCCGCCTTGCCGGGTTGCCAGGTATGGAAGGTAATTTGAATATTGCACCCCCAAATCACCCCTAGGGGCCCGCAATAACGATTATGCAATTTCACAGCTTGCAATTATCACAAAAAAAATATTTAAGTAGGCTGTGTATCATTGACTTGATCTTGCATTGGAAAATTCAACTTTATCACTTAAGAATACAATACAATTAAATTTAAATATCCTTTTCCCTGTATTATAAATGCTTACAACAACATGATTTCTAGTCAACCAAAAAATGGACATATTGTCTAATTTGAGCCAATAAACACTACATACCAATTTAAATATGGCTTTCCGTATTTAAAGTGTGAACTTTCAAAATCACTTAACTTAAATTAAATTCTACCTCAATGGTTAACACACACTGATAAATGGATTAGATTATTAAAAGATATACACCATTCTTATCTCCAATATTCAAGGAAAGCACTAATCTGGAAAACATTTAAATATAAATGATGTGAATTTTGTCAGAAAACGTAGCCCATGGACATGTGTTACGTCCGGCTGCTCTATTGGTGTTTTCTCCTCCCCCATGTCTTTGTTTCCAGTCTGTTCTTCACAGGTGTGGTGAGTTGCTGCTGACGATGAAGGCGTGGCCAGCTGTTCCTCCAGCCAATCCAGCTCTCAGCTCTGATCTTTAAAATGTTTGTTTGTGAGAGCTTGGAGGGGGGCTTGTGTTTTGGGAGAGATTGACATTGAAAGAATATATGGTTTATGTTGTTTGTTAAACTGTGGTCTATTGTACACCCAGGTCTGTGTTTATGTACTTGCCCAAAGAGCGCTGTGGAGCAGGGCTAGGTAAGATACCCTGGGGTCTACATACACCCGTAGGGAAAACCTCTGTTAGATACACTAGATTAGAAGCCAGTGGCTGTCACCCAGTGTATTGTAGCAGTAAGGTAAATGGTGTGATAGGTTAGATTGTGGTAGGTAGGTTTAGAGGATTAGGGAAGCTCAGGGTCCTTTGTTTTGTTTGTTTGCTTTGACAGACCGCTGGCACCGCCCTACTCCACAGGCCTTGTTACCTGTTAGTCCTCCTATCCCGTGTCTTTCTACTTGTGTGTAATTGTTTGTTGAAATGTTTGTATTGTTATTGTAGGGAAAAAAACCCATAGCCATCCATTCTAGCAGTGTGCTTTACTTATTGTGGTAGCAAGCTGGTGCCTTCGCATACAGGGTCATAATCATCCAGTGGGCGTGGTCTTGGGTAGTTACGCCTTCTTCCTCTCCCGAGCCGGGGTGGAGGCGTAACAACATGTATTGGAATAAATTATATAAATACAATTGCATTTCAGAGACTTTGAGATTATTCATAATATGGAGATGGATAGTTTATGATTTATTTCCAAAATGGCACAAAAGGGTCCTTCTTAGAGGGTGGTAATTTCATACAAATTTTCCGCAGTCAAGTGTTCTTGAGGCAGCGTTGGAGGGAGAAAGTGAGCAACATTACAAGTCTATTGGTAGTAATGATTTAGAAGATGAAGTATAACATATTGTCAGACAACCCATCAGTTTGTAACAACTCCTCTTGCAGTGGGATATTATGGATTCAACTTTCTTATAACACACAATAGGCCACAAGGCCTTAAACCTCTACCCCATTGCCATTTTGCACGCTGCAGTTATCCTGTAGATGGTGCTGCATGTTGAGTGTTCTTCTGATCAAGGTTAAAAAACAGAAGGGAAGATGGGCAACTTAACGGTATGGCATTAATGTGGTTCATTAGTGTGATAATATTTTTAAATTAATAGCATTCCAATAATCTCAAAATGACAATGATCTTACATGATTACAATGGGTCGTCATGGCGCAGAGGGTGCACTGGGAACCACAAGGTTGGTGGTTTGAGCCCCGGCTGCCCCATGTGGAAGTGTCCCTGAGCAAGACACCTAACCCCTAATTGCTCCCTGGGAGAAAATGGGGAAAAAAATGGGTTAAAAATGTAATGTACGTTGCTTTGGATAAAAGCATCAGCTAAATGACCTGTAATGTAATATAATAATAATATAATCTGACATCCCTCTCCACATCCCTCTCCACAGGTCATGCCCTTTACACTCCACAAGTACATAAACTTGGCACATACACTTGTCACTTCCTGTTTGCTGGTGCACTTTATTTTTAATTTTTTAATTTTAACTTTTCTCGTTCTTGTCTTATGTCTTGTCTATTATCTTACTGTCTGTTATGTTATCAAGCGTCAAATTCCTTGTATGTCTAACATATTTTGGTAATAAATGTTCCTGATTCCTGAGTTTACGTGTCCAAACGTTTGATGCTATTTATCCCTGACGTTTCCTTCTTCCTTCTTTGTCACAGAGAGACGCTGTCTTTTTCGAGATCTCCTGGAGGCGCTCTGGAGAACTACTAACTGATCGTTGCTGATCTAGTTTAGATGGTCAATTTCCTGTGGGGTGGTACAGAACATAATGTTTAAGAACACATAACGTTTAAGAACACTTATAGACATAAACAAACTAAAAAACAAACTTATTGAAAAGCCACATGTGAGTTTCTGCCGAAAAAAGATTTTCCGTTATATTTTGTCTTTCTTCCTCCCCTCCATATACCTCTGCGCCTCATCCGCAGACCTTAGGTGTCGGACTCCACCTTTGTGTGTAACGCGCAGCATGGCTGGATACATCTGGGGACGGAGGTCCCGTGATTACACTGCAACTGATATTACTACTACTCTTACTACTTTTAAAAGGTACTACTAGTATTTATACTGCTATTCATACTTCAACTACCAGTAATAGTTTTTAGTGCAACTACTCTTCAAGATATTACTATTTATACATCAATAAAATAAAAAGTTCTAGTAATATTTATACTGCTATTGATACTACTACTGTCATAAATCAGACCTCTATGGCTCTCTGATGGCCACCGGAGGGCACCCTCACCTCAGTATTGACTTCGCAGACTCCATTTCCCATGCACCCCGTACAGAGACTAATCACCGGCAGAAGTGTTTTCCATTACCCGCTCTACGTGAGCAGCATTCACATGCATACTCATTGCAAAGTGATGATCTTGGATTATAAAACTATTGTTGATTCTCTGCCGCCTGCCGTGGTGATCTCTCTCTCTCGGGAACTTAGACTGCTTTGCTGCCTGCCCTGAATCTTGCCCGATAATCACATGGATCCACATGCTTCCGACCCTGCGTTACAACTACACTACTACTACCACTACTTTTCTACTGCTGTTGATACTAAAACTACTACTACCAGCACCACAACTTCAAGTAATATAACCACAAATACATAGCCATTAAAAAAAAAAATCTTTTTTTTATTTATGTATTTCCATCAATGTTTTAAAATTCTTTTCAGTGTTTCCTATTTCTGTATTTTCAGCATTTTATTCAAATTCATTTCAGCTTCTGCAATTTCTGTTTTGTCACCATTTTTTGGAAATTCATTTCAGCACTCAGAAATTCTTTTAAATTGATTTGAGCTTTTCTCATTTCTGTATTTTCAGGAATTTCTTTTAATTTCAGCTTTTCAGCATTCCAATGTATTTTCAGCAGGAAATCCATTTTCTAGTTTACATTTATGTTGCTTGAATTCCCAACCTTGATACACAAACTTTTTGGGATGGCAATGCCAACTAAAGGAATAGGAATCAACAGAAGAACATCCAATAATCTATGGGTTACATGTTAGAGATGACTACAGCGCATTTTGAGGGTTGAGTGTTGGGGGGATGTAGTGTGTGGAGGGCTTTGTTGCTGACGTCGTTAAACCCCGTAACATCCAAAGAAGTTGCATTGATTAGTATTAATAAATTACAAGAATCACAAAAACATTACTTTATGGAACGGCCTTCAAGGTCTGGGGGATAAATATGATAAAATCAAATGATACGGCCGTCATAACTTGAACTAGAAATTGCATCAAAAGAGACGATCCCATCTGGGGGTAATGGGAGACAATGACATCCGAAGTGCCTCCCCTATGTCCAGTCTTCTGTGATTTTAGTTTTGGTTGCTGTCATTGCAGAATAAATTACTGCACAGTGATAGGATGTTTGAAATGGATGCAGGGTTTTAAGTGTATTTGTGCGGCCTCAGAATATTCTGTCTTGACTTTGCACTGCACTTACTGAAATAGTTCAACGCCCTGCTAACTGCCCATCTGATAGCATTCCATCCCACTTGCTTAAGAAGGTTTTCAGCTTAGTTGGGCCTTTTATTTTGTTTCTTATAAACCTGTGTCTCAGCTCTACCCAGCCTCCTTCAGTACTGCCTCTTTTAAACAGGCAAAACATTGGATCCCTTGGTTCTTTCTAATTTCAAGCCAATCTCCAAACTCTTGTTTATCTCCAAGGTCTTGGAGAAAGTTGTTTCTAACCAACTGCAAGAATTCCTAGGTTGTGCAAACATTGGTGAACGGTTTCAGTCTGGTATTAAGCCTCTTCACCGCACTGAAACAGCTCTTTAAAAGTTTTTAATGATCTTTTAAACCTTGATTCTGGTAACTGTGCCTTTTTAATGCTATTAGATCTCACAGCAGCATTCGACACAGTGGATCACACTATCCTCTTGTCACACCTCGAGCACTGTGTGGGCATTAGAGGTTCTGCTCTAGAGTGGTTTAAATAATACCTTGCAGATAGATCCTTCTGTGTACAATTGGGGAGATTTTCCTCCTCAGTGGCCCCTCTGACCTGCGAAGTCCCCCAAATATAAGCGATGTACTGAAGAAGGGCTTTAGGGACAAGTGTTGGGAACTTCTTTTGGCATATTTAGAGAATACAAGACTAATGAATAGAATTTGAGAGTTCTGGTTTTTGTTTTGTTTTGTTTTGTTTTAGTTCGTAGTAGAGGTTTAATTTTCTTAAGTCCACACTCCAGATCAGTGGGTGGCGGTAATGCACCCGAAAGCTGTTTGCCAACCGCCATAAAAACCAAAAGAAGACACTCTTGTCTCTGCTGAAGTTCCACCTCCGGGGAAGCTTCATCTCCGCGGCGTTGTCCCTACTGAGGCTTTATCTCCCCTTGGAGACGTTGTCTTGCTGCGCTGTGTAGGGCTGCGTGCGGTCTGTCTGGTGTTTGGCGTTCCGAATATAGGTCACCCCGCTGCACTGTCTGGCGTCCCCGGTTCATACCGTGCGCCAGATCAGCTTCTTTAAACATTTATTACACCTGTGTTTTAACCAGGGCTGTGTCCCTGTGCATTGTTGCATGGATGTTTATCTTATCGTAATTTTGTATATTTGTTTTCATTTTATTATAACTCTCCTAATTTGTTTTTGTCTTTTTAGTTGCTGGAGACTGGTTGTGGCCGGGTGGTGGTGTCCTACCCCTTTGTTTGCTGTATCCTGGGAAGCGGGTTCCTCACTATGTCGGGTGGTTTTGAGTATGTTTTCTTAATTTGGTGGGTCCTGTCCCCCCCCCTTACACCTAGCCTTGTCCATCCACTCAGCTCCAGCCCTCTAATTGATTTTATTTGGATTTTCTTTTGGGATGAAAATTGCACTCATTTGAAAACTATTTAAAATAAAGCTGTATTTTTCTCAACCGTGAACTGCGTCTCTTGCCTCAACGAGTAAACTTACCTGTGTGCCTTGTGCTTCCCAAATTATTTCCCAGTTTAATTTCCCTTTTACACCCTATCCTCGCCACACATGCTACCCCTGGGGTCAATATTTATGAAGCATGGAATCCCTTTTCATTGCTTTGCTGATGATGCGCAGGTGTACTTGCCATTAAAGGCCCCCTCCAATGAATCCCTTCATGCTGTGTTTGATTGCATGACATTAAAACATGGATGGACCTAAACTTCTTAAAACTAAATGAAAACAAAACAGATTGTGCTATTTGGTCGCCCTGACTTGGTCCAGATCCTTGCCAGCTCCCTTAGCACACTAGCACCTTACATAGGTTCCCAGGCCAAAAACCGCGGTGTAATTATTGATGGGGTGTTTAAATTGGACAAGCAGGTGTGAGATAGCTCTGTGGTTAAGGCTAGGTTCTTTCAGCTTCAGCTTCTAGTCAAAGTCAAACCCTATCTAAAAAGGGCTGATCTTGAAAAAGTCATGCATGCTTTTATATCTTTGCGTTTGGACTATTGCAACTCCCTGTATGTCGGTATCTGCCAATCAGAACTCAACTGTCTACAGCTTGTGCAGAATGCAGCAGCCCATCTCCTAGGCACATAACGCCAGTGCTTTCCCTTCGCCACTGACTCCCGGTTAGGTTCAGAATTGATTTTAAGAATCTTATTTGTTTTTAAGTCTTTGCATGGACTGGTCCCAGAATATTTATCCAGCCTTATCAATGTACATCAACCCTCCAGAGCCCTGAGGTCAGCTGACCAGTTGGTTCTGAACGTGCCTCGGTTGTTCCTTAAAACGAAAGGAGATCGAGACTTTGCAGTAGCGGCCCCCACACTGTGGAATGCTTTGCCGTTTTCTATGCGGTCTGCGACGAGCCTTTCTACTTTTAAAACACGCCTTAAGACCCACTTGTTTACTTTGGCCTTTGGCTGAATTAATTCACCTGTATTGGATCTTTTATTGGTTTGCCTTTTACTGTTTTTGCTTGTTTTGCTTTTGCTCGTATTGTTTATTGCTGCTGATTATTTTTATCCTGTAAAGCACTTTGGCTGGCCATTGGCCTTTAAAAGTGCTATATAAATAAAATTGACATTGATTTTAATCCAGAACACTTTTGTCTCAAATGATTTGTCTCAAATGTACTTTTAAGACCACTTTCATTTGAAATCTCCACTAGTTGATTTTCTTTTAGCACAGGCATTTCTGATTCACCTGGTTTGTTCACAAATGGGTACAGAGCCATTCCTTCACAGTTTCTGGGTCTGTTGTGACGTAATGCTCAAACACTTTTAAAGCAAGATTGTGCACCCGCTGGGAGAATAAAAGTCTAGACTTAGTCTCTTTCAAAATCCCTGCTAGTGCTTGAAACAAAACCCCTTCAAAAAGAAGCTCTCAAAGGACGTTTGTTTCTTACTCATTTTAGCTCGCCCTGTGGTTGGGGACCGGTGGTCTATAGGGTAAGACACGGAGGATAAAACATTAGTTAACATGGTATACGTGGTAATTTCCTTTCATTTTTTAATATTATTGTTCAGTTTGTTTTCTGGGAGGATAAAATAGTGTTAGTGTAAGTATTGGTTGATCCGCAATCCGGAGCAGAAGGGGGATGCTCACCGCCCTAATACCAGAAGAAGAAAAGGGGACTAGGCATGGCTCATCTCGAACAAGCATATTTCCTCATTTACTCGCACCTTGCATGGTTTCCTCTCCTTGCATTACTGGAGGGAGGGCTAACACGCAAGGAATGGACGCAAGTCAGGGACACCGCGATGCAATTAAGAGATTTGGTACGACTATTTAGTTTTATTGTTTTTGGACATAACCTTTCTAAGGAGATTTTGGATTTACCACAGTTCAAATCGGACGTAATACCCATAAGCCACAATGTCAATGTGTTCGCGAAACTCGGCACGGCGTCCTTTTTTTTTGGAGGCTCTTTGCAGGAGGGAACGTTTGTGTTGTGGCGCTGGCAGCCGACTCGGACGTCATAGGAGCGCGACACAGACGAGATTTCGGAGAGCATGCGGTCTGGCGTTGACGTAAATCACGGAGAAATAGTAGCTGCGGATTGTGTATAAACTGATCTGTGACTGGACTAAGGATGGGAGAGAATAGTGATGGAGAGAGTAGGAGTGAGGATATGGAGTGCAATAACTGGACTGGTAGGGAGAAATAAACGAGCCAGGAATCGTAATAGTGTATCTGGTAGTAGTTTGGAAGGAAGAGAGGAAGGCAGGGGAGGAGGAGAATTGTTGGGAATGTGGGGTTCAAAGTAATTTTGAGATTCAAGGAAGGTAATGATATTAGGAAAGTGAGTCCGGTGGCTCTAACCCGCGGGTTAAAGGAGAAAGTGGGTGATATTCTGATGGCCAAGGTGCTGGCTGATGGCGGCTTGTTGATCAAATGTAAGGATGAGGAACAGAGAGAGAAAGCAATGAAGCTGAAAAAGGTGTGCAACATGGTGGTTGAGAGTAGAAGAAGATGCAAATTGCGGAGGTGCACATAGCGTGGCCTATGGTGGGTGTGAAGTGAGAAAGAAGGCAGTGGAAGTGCAGCAGCTAAAAGTGAAAATTAATATATCATATGCAGAAGCAGCAAAGATGGTTCAGCGGGAGAGTAGAATGGAGAGAGAGGGGGGGGGGATATAACAAGGAAGGAACCGTCTCAGCAGGCAAATGAACAACCTGTAGCAAAGAGTCAAAGGGGAGATGGGAATATATTGACAGTAAATAAGGAAAACTTTGTATATTTCATGGCGGAAGTAGTTAACTGCACATTTCAAGCAAACAGGAGATCTGAGAAGATTGAAATAATAGTAAAGAGTGCAGCAATATAAAATATTCAGGGGATAACTGGGATGGCTGTTCAGGAAGAGCTTAAAAAGCAGGAACAATTAAACAAAAAATTAAGTTCACAGGAATAGTCATAATGTTAATTCTACAGTGGAATGCAAGAAGTCTAATAGCAAATGGCCAGGAATTTAAAAGTTTTCTTAATGGGGTAGAATATAAACCGGATATAATATGTGTTGAAGAGACATGGCTTAAACCAAGCACAGATTTTGTGTTTCAGGGATATGTGTGCATAAGAGGGGATAGAGAACGGGGTAATGGGGAGGATGTGCTACCTTTGTTAGGCAAGGAATTTCTTATCGAGAAATAGGAAAAGGAAAAGACCTAGAATAGGTCGTTGTTGAAGTGTGGGTAGGAGATGAAAGTTTGATCGTGGTAAACTTCTACAATCCGTGTCAACGATTGGAGTTGGAAGCATTAGAGGCAATAAAGGGATTAGACAGAAGAAGGGTTATTTGGTGTGGTGATTTTAATGCGCATAGTACTCTCTGGGGAGGGGAAGAGACTGATAGGAATGGATTGATTGTGGAGGAGGTGATGGACTCCTTGGGACTTGTATTTTAAATGATGGAAGTTTCACAAGAATTAATTACAACTCCGGTAAGGAGTCAATTTTAGACCTGACAATAGTATCACGGTCATTGGCAGGTATTTGTGTGTGGGAGGTATGGAAGCATTCAACTGGAAGTGATCATTACCCTATTTTCTGTGGAGTAGGAAGAGGATGCAGGGTGGGGGCAGAGGATACAGCAGAAAGGTGGGTATTTGGAAAGGCTCAGTGGGGTACATTTAGAGAAATCAGTGAATCAAGGTTTAAAGTTATAGATAGAGATCAGGATATAGAAATATTTAATAGAAATGTGAGAGACGCAATAATTGGAGCTGCCAAAAAGGCAATTTTAAGGAAAACCGGTACAAAGAGGCGGAAGTTAGTCCCATGAATGATGAGTGCAGTGAGGTAATAAAGAAAAGGAATAAGGCTTTTAAGGTCTTAAAAAACACCCATAATTTCATAAATTTAATAGAGTACAAGAGAAGGAAAGCAGTAGTACGTAAAACTATTAAAGAAACTAAAAGGAAGTATTGGAGATCATTTTGTAACATAATAGGGAGAAGCACTTCAATCAGTCAAGTTTGGGGAATGATTAAGAAAATGAGTGGAATAAAATGGGGGTGGGGGTATCCAATATTGGAAAATGGCGGAGTGGTGGCTAGCGATGATGAAGCAAAGGCAGAAATGATAGCTAAAGCACTGATTGAGGTCCATAGTTCTGCTATTATGTCAGAGGAGAGTTTAAATGGAAGACAAAAAACACGGGAAGCAAATAAAGAATTGTTAGAAACAGATGAAGGGAGGGAAGATTCAATTAATGCTCCCTTCACTTTGGAAGAAATAAAAAGGGAAATAAGAAAATCAGGGCTAACTGCTCCAGGTAAAGATCAGATTTGTTACATCATGTTGAACCATTTGTCAGATTTAGCACTAGCGGTGATTTTGCACTTGTATAATAAAGTTTGGCAGGAAGGACAATTACCAGGACTTTGGAAACAAGCAGTGATTGTACCTATCAGGAAACCAGGAAAAGATCCCACTAATCCAGCAAACTATAGACCAATAGCATTGACTTCCCACATGTGCAAAGTCATGGAGCGAATGATAACCGAAAGACTAACTTATTATTTGGAAACACGGAATCTTAGGTCAAAATATCAAAGTGGGTTTAGAAAATGAAGGGGAACAACGGATCCAATAGCGTGTCTAGAAGCAGAGGTGAGGAAGGCACACGTGAATAAGGAAGTGGTAGTTGCAGTATTTTTTGATGTGGAAAAAGCATATGATTTACTGTGGAAAGAGGGACTATTAATCAAAATTAAGAAATTAGGAATATCGGGTAAAATGTTCAGATGGATTAAACAATTTTTGGTGGGGCGCTCAATAGAAGTAAGAGTGGGAAGGTGTGTGTCGGCCAGCCATTTGGTGGACAATGGAACACCGCAGGGAAGTATGATTAGTCCGTTATTGTTTTCAATAATGATTGATGATGTATATGAAAATGTTGCACATAATATAGGGAGATCTTTATTTGCAGATGATGGGGCACTGTGGAAAAGAGGTAGGAATGTGGAATATGTGGTGAAACAGATGCAGGAAACAATCAAAAGAGTGAAACAGTGGTCATTGGAATGGGGATTTAGATTTTCAGTGGAAATAACAAATACCCTTTTCTTTACAAGAAAGAAAATTGGGACAATGGGCAAAATGTATTTATATGGGAAGGAGCTGAAAAGGATGGACTCGTACAAATTTTTAGGAATGTGGTTTAATGCGAAGCTCACCTGGAAGGGACATATTGAGAAAGTGGTTAATAAATGTAAAAAGGTTTTAAATGTAATGAGATGCTTGGTGGGAACAGAATGGGGAGCTGACAGGGCTGCTTTAAAAGCTATATACAGTATATGGGACTGATCAGATCAGTAATAGACTATGGGTGTGTGGCTGTGGTCGGCGTCTAAAACCATGTTGGGAAAATTAGATGTAATACAGACAAAAGCATTAAGACTATGTAGTGGGGCCTTAAAACAACATCAGTGCCGGCATTGCAGGTGGAAATGGGGGAAATGCCGTTGGAATTGAGAAGGACACAGATAATGATGACATATTGGGCCAGTCTGCAAGGACATATCAATCATCCAACAATAAGTGCAATTGAGCCGTGCTGGGAACATGATAAAGCGCCATCAAAGAGCTTTGGTTGGGTTGCTAGGGAGAAGGCTAGGGAACTAGGTATACTAAATAGGAGTTACTCTCCAGCAGTGGTGCAGCCAGCTGTTCCTCCTTGGTTACTGCCACAGCCTGAAGTGGACCTGGGACTACTTGAACTGATGAGATATGAGGGTGGGGGTAAATGTAAGATCTGCAAGTCTTATATCAGGAGGAATTACCATAGCTATATACAAATATATACAGACAGAGCTAAGGACCCTGAAACTGGTAGAACAGCAGCTGCAGCAGTAATACCAGAATTCCAGTATGAGTGTGGGAAAAGACTCAGTAATGACCTATCAGTGTTTACATGCGAGATGATGGCCATAGTTTTTGCACTACAGTGGGTAGAGGACGTCAGGCCAGAGAGAGTGGTAATAGCATCAGACTCATGTGCAGTGCTAACGAGTCTGAAGTTTTGCCACTCCAAAAGCAGAGAAGATTTAATGTTCGAAATCCTACAATCTCTATTCAGAACCCATCAAATGCCGATGGCAGTTAGGTTTGTGTGGGTCCCTGCCCATGTTGGAGTCGAGGGAAATGAGGAGGCGGATAAAGCAGCAAAAAGGGCGCTGAAGTGTGGGAGAAATATAGTCGACATAAAGATGAGTAAGGCAGAAGCTAAAGGGGTGATTAAGGGACAAATCAAAACGATATGGCAGAATGAATGGAATAAAGGGAGAAAAGGAAGATATCTGTTTAAAAATAAACCATTGGTTGGGAGTGTAGGAGCTGGTGGACGAAATAGAAAAGAGGAGAGGGTAATGACAAGGCTAAGAAATGGCCATACTGGTCTTAACAGTTCCCTCTATACGGTTGGGAAACATCGAAATGGAAGGTGCGAATACTGTCAAGAAGAGGAAACTGTGGACCATGTTTTGATGGCATGTCAGAGGTACGAGGCAGAGAGAGAAGTCCTGAGAAAGGGGCTAAGAGAGCTGGGAGAGGCAAATATAAGCGAAATACTGAAGGAGGGCATTAGGGACAAGTGTTGGGAACTGCTGTTGGCATATTTAGAGAATACAAGACTAATGAATAGAATTTGAGAATTTTTTGTTTTGTTTTGTTTTGGTCTAGTAGAGGTTTAATTTCCTTAAATCCACACTCCAGATTAGTGGGTGGCGGTAATACACCCGAAAGTTGTTTGCCAACCGCCATAAAAAGCAAAAGAAGAAGAAGAAGAAGAAGAAGGAGGGAACGTTTCTTCCGGCCCGGCGAGGCAGCGTTTTGTTCCTACCGCAGTGCTGTTTTGCCGAAAGGTTTACTATTTAAACGTGTAATGTACCTATTAACTTTCAGATTCGGTTCAAGAGTTGACATTCAAGTGTCCCGGCAAATCAACATGTTGTCCGTCGCAGAATCCCAGCGAATGGTTTGGGTGGACCTGGAGGTAAGTCATAGAGCTTAAACTGTTTTTAAGTGATAAAATACGTTAATGACATGTAACACGCCAAGCTGACGTCGACATAACGGCATTTTGTTCACTGTAGTTTGCAGCAATACAACAACATGCATCAACATATAACGTTAACTACTGATGTAACGTTATACAGATTTTTTTCGAAGGATAAGAATATGTGTATAACCTAGCAGAATATAAAATGTTTAGATAAATACAGCAAGTTGACTTGGATCTTGGAGAACTCTTTGTGTGTGTTTTTTCAGATGACAGGTTTGGACATTGAGAAGGACCAGATAATTGAGATGGCCTGCATTGTCACTGACTCAGACTTGAATATTCTGGCTGAGGTAATACAGACATGAACACAATTAGACTGCAACTTCTCTTCTTTCGAGCATTTTCATTAACTCATCCATTATTGGTTGGCAGGGTCCCAACTTGATTATTAACCAGCCAAACACGCTGCTGGAAGGGATGTCAGATTGGTGCAAAGAGCACCATGGAAAGGTAAGCCGCCTTTGTGGTCGAGGTTTGGAAGAAAAACGTAAAATTCATTGTTTCTGCGGTCTCTGTGTTGCAAGCTTGACTCATTTTGAAATGGCCCAGTCAGTAATAACAGTATTCTGGCAATGACAAAAAAATGTATCCATCCATCTTTAAGTGAGCTTACCTGATATTGTGACAGTCACATGAAGCTGGAAACTACCCCCACATGTAATGACTAGAATGCAAACACACCAAATTCAGGTAGCAGTTTATTGAGCTAACACACTGTACCCAAACTGGGGAAACTGAATGGCCTTTTCCCTCTCCCTAAACCAAATTGTGCGTGTCTGAGTTTTCGTTCTGACAGATTTCAGTCAAATGTGAGTCGTTTGATTGATACCGTTACTGTGTATCCACATGCTGTGCTTGCTCTGTCTAATCATTACCAAATTGTTGTGGTGAATCATTGGATTTAGCTCGTCAACAATTTTAAAAAGCTTTTTGATATCTCATTGTGTTGAGACTGTAGTTGAATGTATTGCTGCTCTGAGTTGTTGGTGTTGGATATGTGGGTTGTTCTAGCCTTCAGTTTTTCCTATTACCGTATTTTCCGCACTATAAGGCGCACCGGATTATATTATATTATCACACTATTTTAAATTCATTAATTGCGAATAAAAGTTTATTTTTCTTCTAAAGACTAAATCTTACAATTGATGAGTAATCACTTTTCGAAAGCGTGTATATTAGACAGTGTTGTTTAATTGTATCCAAGGTGGAACATGCTGAACTAGCCACTTCTTCTTCTCTTCCTGCTGTCCTCGTGCAGTTTGCTGTGCTCTCAACTCCATCACTCCATCATTTGATGGCTGTGTTTGCCCAACAATCTCCCGACATTTAGCCAGGACGTTCAGTGTTTCCCACAGATCCAACGTCAATGTGTGGAGTGCGACAGACGTCGTACTAAAACACACATTGCTAGATAGAACTATACACAATTCACAGTACATACAACTCCCATAGCTGTAGTACACATTTCACACCCTTACTACTTGTTGTTACAGCCTACATGTGCAAAGTGTGCAACTTCTCTCTTTTTTTGTGGGGCTTGCTAAAAAAACACGCAAGGCGTGTGAGTGACAGAGACTGAGGGAGAGCAGGGAAAAGAAATGCAGCTGAAGCAAGACGCTGCGTGATTTAAATAGCGTTAAAATAATAAAATAAAATACACCAAACGCAATGTGTGGCGGCCGGTGTTGAATCTGTGGCGCACCGCCACAAATTAGTCTCTGTGTGGGAAACACTGACGTCTTCCAAACCACTGCCTTTTAGTGGTAAACTGGTGGTCTTTGGTGGGGTGAAATAAGCCTGGCAGCTGGCTTAGCCTAGCAGTGCATAAAATGCCGCGCCAGTCTGGGAGGTTGGCCCGGCGGGTTCAATCGCCGGCAGGGCGTCGCGCTCCGTGGCAGGGCTGCTGGGAGAGATGAGGGTCCCAGTCCTGCTAGCAGTCGGCCGGCCAAGGAGGAACGCATGGCGGCTTCCCGGGAACATTGCCCTGCACTTGGCCCTCACGGCAATAGAATGGACCCGTCAATGTGATAATTCTCAACTATCTAGGGGTTTTGGGTCCAGATACAGCAGACAAAAGGATAGTGTGTTATAAACTTCTGTTAGAAGTGTTCAGTGGTGTAACTGTGTCTCAGTCAGGACTGACGCAGGCTGTACAGGACAGTAACATCACCCTGGAGCAGGCACAGTACGAGTTCCTGTCCTTTATCAGACAGCATACCCCGCCTGGACAGTGTCCCCTTGCCGGTGAGCAACTCTTTAGCATCAGCAACAGAATTGTGATTTTTCTCATATACGTTTGCTCCTACATTCATGTCCAATGATTGTTCTTTTTTTGCAGGAAACTCTGTGCATGCCGACAAGAGGTTCCTGGACAAGTACATGCCCCAGTTTATGTATCATCTTCACTATCGAATTGTTGATGTCAGCACCATTAAGGAACTTTGCAGGCCAGTATTTGTGTGACAGTTTCATAAAGTTGCATGAGGATTTGTATATTTATCACATTTCATCCCATTGAAGCCTTGTTATTTCCTTATATCCCCACAAATTATCTTTCATTAATCAGTTTCCAAGTCAAAGGCCCAGTTTTATTATTGCAGTCTCTCGCTGAGTCTGTAACTTGCGCATCTACTTTGATGACAACATGGCTCTCTTCAATTTATGTTTGTTCTTTAAATGCTATCAGGCGGTGGTTTCCAGAGGAATTCAAAATGGTGCCTCTCAAGAAAGCAGCCCACAGGTAAAAAATAAAAATCTAAATTGGTTTTGCCTTTGTTGCTGTCAAGTATGATACTTTGTACTCCCATACTTTGTACTACCAAAGTAACTGCTGAGTCCTTTGAACATATGAGAGTCGGCCTTAAAGTGTTATTTTGTCTTCCAGGGCCTTGGATGACATCCACGAGAGCATCAAAGAGCTGCAGTACTACAGAGCCAGCGTCTTCAAAGCTTCAGAGGACCAGAAGCACAAGATTGTAGAATGCCAAGGGAGCATTAACAGTTAGCACTTTTGAAGGAAGCTATGGAACCTTCAGTGTTATATTCCCTTATTTCTTCAAGAATATAGTTTCCTCAGTCAATTGGATTCATGTGATTTTTTACATTAGTTTAGTTTTCATTTATAACATTTTAACTGCCCAATGATCCTTTGTTTCAGTATCAATAAAAAAAAAAACATTGGTTTTTCATTAAAATGACAACTGTAAAATCACCTTTTCTGAAGCTCCTTCTTTTTCAAATCATCACAATCCACTTTTGAGCTGTTACCAACCTGAAGAGTTTTTTGGGTGCTTAAAATGTGTAAAGGCAGCTTCACCGGTAAAGAGGTGAAAGCCTGAGGTTTTAATGGAAACGGGAAACTGCAGTTCTGAGTCCCTTTCTTCAGGGAAGTGTGAAGACAATCCTATAAACCATTTCATACCAGCTATTCTTGATCTGAAACCAGGGAAAATGCAGCATTGTGATGGATCAGCTTTTCATGAAGACAGCATGAAACTGAAATCTGATCTTCTGAGGCACTTCCTTGACGAATATCAGATTAACTATGTATACTTTCACTTTGATAAATTGTTTTTTTTATGTTGCAGCTAATCTTTCAGTTTGGGACTTTTCACTTGGCAACTTAATGTTTATGTTGCAGCTGGTATTTGAGTAGTCTAAAATCTATAATGATCTATCTTTATAGATATGGATTTGCAAACTAGCAAATTATATCAAATGTACAAGTGAAAGATGAGCTGCAGTATAATTATACATTAGCAGAAAATATAACGTATAGGGTACCTATAAAAATTGCACTGTACAGACCTTCAATGTTCACATTCCATCACTGAATTAATAGCATTGGAAATTGTGGAAATTTGTGGATTTAGCCCTTGTGAGCAATCAAAAGAATCTTGAGTTGCTTTGTGATTAAGTATTTATTACTAACTAGAATATAGAAACAATTATAAACAATACAGAAATCAATACAAGCCGTAAGTACAGACAGAAGTCAAATGACTACAATTCAGCTGAAAAGGGGCAGATTTTTCCTATCCAATGTTAGATAAAATCCGTAAAAATTACATTCTCAATATTTGGAGTGTCATATCCCAATCTTTGAACTGTCTTTAAAGCATATGCACAAAAGGTTACTCTACTTTCACTCGATTCCTTTTCAAACTGACCTCCTCTATGCCCATGTATACCTTCATAAACCTTTACTGTACTGTGGTTCTTGTGCACCGACTACGGGCCGCGACTATTTTACGCTTCGGCGAGTTTGAATTTGCACTTAGTTTAGCTCCGCTGTCTCGGTTTAGCTGACTGTTTGCAGGCTGAAGCCGCGGTGCTTCAGAGAAAGATGTGCGTGGAGATGAAGACCCGTTTAACAGCTCGGGGCTGTTCAGCAGACTGTCGGCCAGCAGAGATCCATGTGTTTCCTCGGGTGCATGAGACGGTCCGTAACAGGCTTCTCCAAACACGTCTAACATAATAAACTCATTGAAAATATCCACATTGGCTGTCAAACTTCTCATTTATTTAGTTAAAACTTTGTCATTTCAACACTACACGCAGTTCACCCACCACCGTTGCAGACCCCGGTTCAACTTCCTTGTTTCGCGTGGGGAAGCCGAAGGGGTCTTCCACTCGGTAGAAGAGGGGTTTTGCGGTGGGTTGGTGGTGGGAACCATTATTGTTTGTTTTTTGTTTATCACTAATATGGGGTTTTCGCTCTACAAATGTGATTTTGGTGGGGGGTAAACATTTGGTATGCTTTTGTATATTTGTTGGTTGCTTGTTTGGTTTATTATTTGGCAATTTTTTTGTGATTACAGGGTTAATTGCTTTGTTAGCAATGGGGCAATCTAGTGAGTGGGGCTACAGCTAGGTTAAGGCTGTATTAGGCCCCATGGCCTCAGTGGCAAGAGGGCTGTGCAGAGAGAAAGAACTGTGACATAGGATGGCTGAGCCTGGCAACTTAATGCCTATTTATTTTCTTTTTGAACAGTTTTTGTTTTGCAATTTTGACTATCCTGACACTGTAAATATGTTCCACGTATTTGGAAAAAATATATGTGGGAAAAGTACAATAAACAGACTTTCTTATAAAACGTGCATCTACCCTGACTCCGCCATCGGTCTTGCCACAATCCCATATTGTGTAAATAATAATACATTTTATTTATAACGCACTCTTTATCTTTATCATTTGAGTGTGACAGTGCCAGCAAAACATATGTAAAACATAGTTAAAATAAAGTAAAAGCTTGTAAAAAAGGGGAAAAAGAAAACTAAGGGTAAAAAAATGCCTTCCTGAATAAGTAGGTTTTTAGTCCAGTTTTAAGTTCAGTGACCGTGCTGCCCTCAGGTGGTCAGGGAGACGGTTCTATTTGCGTGGCGCTGGAGAGCAAGAGGCTCTGTCGCCCATGGTGCAGCGCTTGGTGTTGAGGACCTGGGGCCTCATTTATTAAACCTTGCGTAGGATTTGCGCCAGAAGTGGCGTACGGATGAAACATAGGACGTGCGTACGCACAGAAATATTCAGACTTATAAAACCGTGCGCACGCACGTCCTACGCAGTTTTCTCTTAATAAATCACAATCACTTCTAAATGCAGCGCAGCTTTAACGGCTTCATGTCACGCCCATAGTTGCCCATATATAGTCTGTGGAACGCCCACAAATTAATATTCATCAATTGCGAAATCATGACAAACACGGAGAGGAAAACACAGAAACGTAACTTCACTCAGTGTGAAGTCGAAATGATCATTGGCGAGGTGGAGAGGAGAAGTAAAATGCTTTTGGAGGGCACAGTATGGGCATTACTAATGCCAAAAAGGCACTTGAGTGGCAAACGGTTGCAGAGCAACGCTGCAGCCTCACAACCTCGGACCGTGGCCGAAATAAAGAAAAAATGGTCTGACATCAAAGTGGATGCAAAAAAGCGTTTAGCGCGCCATTGCCAAAGTGTGTCTGCCACGGGTGGAGGAAAGGGGACACCGGAGCTGTCCCCTCTTGATGAGAGACTGGCGGCAGTGATTGGGGGTCTGGGCCAACACAGCCATCGGCGTCAGGAGGTCGAGGCATGTTTGGAAGCTGTGCCACATTATGTAGCACAGCACATGCCAGCACGATTTTGCACACCTTTTCAGGAGTAAACGATAACCTCCCTCCAGTGCAGTCGAGGCAGCCCCATCTGCCCTTAAACAGGCCGATGGTGCGCTGCGCTACAGTGCGAATCCTTCCATTTGCTCTTCTAAGAGCGCAAGATCAGCCTATTTGCGTCATTACGCATTGTGATGGTGTTATATGCCTGCAGGGCCAGACTTTTTATTGTGTTGTTCTGCCCCTCCCTCTTGTCTTGCAGGTGCTTTCCGGATCCCGAGGTAATGGAGGTGATTGGAGTCCACCTGTGCAGAGTTTGCCAGCTGCTGAGTGGCTCACACTCGCTCTTTCCGGCCAATCGTTGTCGTGGGCTCCACACAAAAGAGGCACACTCTGGGCTCTCAAGAGGGGGACTGTCTCATTTCTAATGACGTAGCTGAATTGGAAAGACCCTTGGTTCCAGCAGAAATTGACAATTGGGTGTGGTAAGGAGGTAGAGGGCATAGGTAAGTCGGGGGTACCCTGTACACTTTTGCACGTAGAGTTTTCCTGTCTAGAAACTAGGTTTAGTGGTTGTTGCCACCCGCTGTATGTTTTGTACACTGTTGTTTTGTTGTTTTCAGAAGCCAGATTTAGTTAGGCCTAGTTTTGGTTTGGTAATTTTGGTAACTTCAACACTTTTAATTTGGTTGTTCGTTATTGTCCCACTTTGTGGACGTAACAGATGGCATTTTATTACCATCCATTTGATTGCATCTGACAAGCAACAGCTGTGTTTTGAGGATGAATTGCATAACATGCCAATATTATTGCAGCACATATTTCACTTTTCATTTTGAAAATGTGTTAATTTGTATTTTGTTTTACGCTGCAGATTGATCACACGGGTGTTAGTGTTATGAGAGGCAGTATTGGCATTTCATTTACACAAGTCTAGATTTACACTTCTCACACGTTTGCGTGTTTCTTGCATTTGCCGACGGTTCTAATTTCACACGTTTTTGTGCGTACGCATGGGTCCGAGCTTGCGTGAAGGGCCGCGCATTTTTCCGTCAAGTTGGCTTTTTATAAATGCCAATTATTGCGTAGAGCAGCGTACGGCGCCTTTTGCCGCAATGTTTATAAATGAGTCCCCTGGAGAAGCAAGCTGCTTGCAGATCTGATGGTGCAGCATGGAGGTTTTGGGGGGTAATTAGTTTTTACAGATGGGTGCGTTTCCATTTATGCATTTATGAGCGAGTAGTAAAACTTTAGTCAATCCAGAATGAGACCGTGTAGTGAGTAGAGTATTTGTACAAAAAATCCATCTTTCCGTCTTTCCTTGTAAAGACGTAAAGACGTCGATCACAGCATTATAAAACTCTTTATCATCTTTACGGGCCTTAAGTTTGCATGGTCTCTGGCTCTCAGAAACATAATGGCGAGAGCTGAAAAATATGCTTGTCCGGTTCCGAATGTACCTTTCCTCACATCTGTGATATTAGCAGACACCGCTGCTGTCATTTTGACTTTCGCGGGGATTACACTTACAACGTAGGATGTATTGACGTCAGCTGTGCAAATGTCCAGTAACATCTCGATTTTACTTGGTCCAAATTTTATACGTAACTCAGCTGATTACTGGCATAACCTATTTACGTGCAAAGGCACAACAGAGCTGTGCTTTTTGCCGTACATGTTTAAGAATAAAAGATCGAAATGTGCGCAACATGGGTTTTTCGCTTGTCTGCAATGAATGGACCGTAAAAGCACTGCTTATTCTACAATTTCTTTATTTTACTATGCATAACTGATACATTTGTCATCTTAACGTATTACGTATATAAATCACAAGAATAAAGAGTAAAAATACAAAGTTAAAAAATTTTATTAAATAAAATGATTTAATCATTTTTAAAAATTGAGTTGCGGCTGGGTAGGCAGTGCCTACCTTGCCTAACCAGACTGCACGTCACTGGTTCTTGTATAGGAGAAAGCTCATATCCTACGAAAGCGGAGTCCTCACAGCTTCTCCCACCACTGGATTAGCTGCAGCAAGTCCCAGAGCTCACTTGTAGAGGACCAATTACAGAGAGGACGATTGGAAAGTCAGGCAACAAACCCTACTATGCACTGTTCAGACTTTAATGAGGATCAGGGCCTCCCGTAAAGGCAAAGGCAGCTACTGTGATAGCGGTTGTGGACGACAATCCAGGGAAATTCATATACAACCTTTGACCTATGCTTTTAATTTTCTCAAACTGTACAGTATTATATCATGAGGTAAAAAAAAATCTTCCACCACAATGATGATCGCTACTGACTTGCCATTGTGTGCTACTGCCTGCCACGGAGTTGCCACTGATTCACTGATGACCCCCACAGACTTGCCATTGCGTGCCACTGCCACAAGTAGTACCTCCCTCGATTTCTTTGGGAGTGGCTTTCTCCTTCACTCTTACCCTTCTCTCCTGGCCGCGTGCGTCAAGAAAGAAAACACTGGACGTTACCGCCAGTTCCTTCAAAATAAAAGCCAGACATTTCGTTTACATTCAGTGGAAAACGTGATTGCAATTAAGTTAAATTGAGAGGATTTCTGATTTATACACTAATGCGGGGATACTTTTTAAACTTAAAGACGGGGTGGTATAAAGCTAAAAAGGGGTAATTTGAGAATATCCCATACAGCTAGAGTGGCACCACACACAACTGTATGACTCTACACTCTACTATACTCTACAGTATAAAGTGAAAAGATGGAAACTACACAGCACATCATAGGACTGAGCTCCGCACATAAAAAATCTCTTCACCAGGCTGGCAAACCGGATTATTGAGGACCCTAACCATGCAGCCATAAGCCGTCCTTTTGCTCCCTAAATTATTAAAATAACGATTACTCTCATTACTCTGCCGCACCACCAAGCTCTGAGAAGTTACCCACAGATAGCCTACATGTATTTATTACTTCCTATTATAATACAACAATACATGTAAGAACAAACTAGATATAACTTGGAAATCGAAATTCAAGGTAAATTATTGTAAATTACTTTATTTTGAAATGTACCAGATGTTTCCTGTTTGTATGATTTCTAGCTTGATACTGATATGGCTATACAAAACATGCTGTAGTCGAGAAGTCCCAAATTCGCATTTATTCAACTCGTCCGGCAGCAGCTGAGCCCTCTGGGAATATGTAGCAGCTTTGTAGCTTTATAAGTGAAGTCACGGGCTTCAGCGCTTCAGACTTCAGCGGCCACTCTTTCGCTTTCGGCCACTCCTTTCCTTTTTGTTTGCCGGACGTGGTTCAGTGGAGCAGCGATCCCAGCAGACACTGGTGCTTCGGTAAGTTAGGACGACGTCTGTTTTTTTACTTGCTGCTGATCGCTTCATGTGAGTTCCTGTTGAACTAGAAAGCGATCTCTTGTTGCTGTCTGGAAGCTATGGCACCCAGTGAATAACAGCAACACTATATACGTTACACGGGATCAATACAAGCACACTGAGAGCACGCAGCAGTCTAACACTAAGCATATTGTTAAATGGTTAACCTGAGCCGAATCACAAAGACAAACAAAAGTGTAGTTGGCTGCTGTAACCGTTCAAATTAATTTGAACATGAATTTTGAAAACGTCACGATCAGTTGAGAATAACTGCCCAGGTAGACAATAACATGATCTAGAGGAGGTAAACTGTCATATCAGGGACTAAACGAATGACAAAAGCACAAAACAATGATGCCCAACTGGTTTCTCTCACAAGGAATTTACACCCGTTTTGATTCCCAATGCACCATATGTGAATGACAATACCACTTCTGAATAATCATAAAAGTACCTTCTCCCACAATTGGATATATGTAACTTATTCTTAGTACAAACAGAAAAAGGGAAAAATCACTCGGTATAATTTTTTCTTGGCCAGTGTGTAGGAAATGGCAACTGCTCTTACTGGCCGAAACCCTGGAGGACGAGGACCAAATCGAGGTAAGGGTGGGATTTTAGGCATCATTGATGCCATCCAGGATGCAGTGGGGCCACCGAAACAATCAGCTGCTGACCGGCGGACTGTGGAAAAAACCTGGAAACTCATGGATAAAGTAGTAAGTTTGGAGCAATAAAGTTGACACTGGTAGTAGGTGCTTAGAATGCCAATGGAGAGGCGAGGCACATGTGCGCTCTGATCATTTTCTGATTGTATACTAAATTAATATGTGTGTGTTTGATGTCATCTATTGTTACAAATCTAAGCTGGTACGTGTTTGTAAAACTCCATGATAACTGGCAACACCAGTTCATTGAACCCATTTCAACGAGATCTAAAAAAAGGTACAGGTGGTGATTTTGCAATAAAGACAAAGTATTTTACTTAATAACCTTAAGATGAATGACCTTGTCAAACAGTGTTTGCTTTTGACAGTTACAGATTTGTGTTTAAGAGGTCACAAAGTCTGCATTCTGTAAGAAACTTTACACATTATCCACAACTAAAGGTTGGAGCATTCAGCAAGCAATTATTAATTGATTTCTTTTCCGCAGGTTCGCCTCTGCCAAAATCCAAGACTTCAGCTGAAAAACAGTCCACCCTACATACTAGATATATTACCTGATGCCTACCAGCACCTGCGGCTTACACTTGGAAAATATGAAGAGAACCAGAGACTCTCAGAGCTCAGTGAGAATGAGTACTTTAAAGTCTATATCGATAGTCTCATGAGGAAATCCAAACAAGCCATCCGACTCTTCAAAGAGGGAAAGGAGAGAATGTATGAAGAGCAGTCACAGGACAGGTGAGAGGGAGATTATTATCAATATATTTTTTGACTGTCTCACTAAATGTCTTTTGAGATTACAATGGAGGTTGGCCGTGCTCGTGGTGTACGAACGCTAACGGACTTGACCTGCTTTGACTTTTCACGTTTGTATAGCTGACACTGAAGTTAACTATTTTGTGGACTGTGGCTCAGTGGTCGTCCTTCAATCAGGGGATAGGAGGTTTGATCCCCAGCTCTGCTAGCTTGTATGTCGAAGTGTCATTGGGCAACACACTAACTGGGTAACCCCAAATAGCTGTAGTAATAGTTTTTGTTCCACCAATGTGCAGCCTGGACATCTTACAGATGTTGTAGAGTGGTAGCCGGCCCCTGGATCATCCTGTAAAATCTCTCAGGTTGTGGCCGGCGAGGCTCTGACTCTTTCAAAGTTAGATTCACAAATACATGAATTCAACGGAGCAGCATAAATTCACTACTCACCTGGCTGCTTGCCCATTTACTACTGTTTTCATACCCTGTATTTCATATTGTTATCTTGTTTTTCTATATATTTTTAAATATAAAAAATAGGGCGTAGTTTTTTTTGTGGACTGTACAGCAGTGTATGCGTGGTCTCAGTCCCCTCCAAAAGTATTGGAACGGTAAGACAAATTCCTTTTATTTTGGTTGTTCACTGAAGACATTTGGGTTTAAGATCAAAAGAGGAGTATGTGACAAGAGTTCAGAATTTCAGCTTTTTTTTTCTTCTGGTATTCACATCTAGATGTGTTAAACTCACGACATACCACCCTTTGTTTGAACCCACCCATTTTTCAAGTGAGCAAAAGTATTGGAACATGTGACTGACAGGTGTTTCTTGTTGCCCAGGTGTTGCCTTTTAGGTTGGTTGTCCAAACATTAAATAGCTCTGCATGACTAGTCTAAGTTTTCACCCTTGGTTCAAACCTATCAAGACTGCATTTCCTGTTAAAGAGGATGAACCAACATGAAGACCAGAGAGCTGTCTATGGGAGAAAAGCAAGCCATTGTCAAGCTGAGAAAAGAAGGAAAGTCGATCACAGTCATTGGACAAACATTGGGCATAGCAAGCACAACAATTTGGAATGTCCTGAAAAGGAAAGACTACTGGTTTACTGGAGTAACAGATGTCGAACAGGTCGGCCAAGGGAAACAACAGTAGTTGATGACAGAAGTATCGTGAGGGCTGTGAAGAAAACCCCCAAAACATCAGTAAGTGACATCACCAACGACCTCCACAGTGCAGGGGTGAAGGTATCACAATCCACTGTTCGAAGAAGCGGCAAAGTGCTGACAAGGCTCTTTGAACTCTGGCACGAATTGCAGCAGTTTTTTGAGGAGAATCCGTTTCATTTGGCCTCCAGTATGCATGACAAAGATTTTCTGAAAAGGCTCGCCTATCTAGCGGACATCTTCTCAGCTCTGAATGAACTCAATCTAAGTCTGCAGGGAGTAAGTGTAACTGTGTTCAACACACAAGACAGGGTTGACGGCATGATAAAGAAGCTACGGTTCTGGGCAAGTTGTGTGAGTGGGAACACACACCTGTTTCCCTACGCTTCACGAGTTCTTGGGGGAAAATGACGTGCACCTGGGTGAGCATGTAAAAACTCTCATAATTGAACACCTCAACCAACTCGCCGAGCAGCTACGGAAACACTTTCCACCTATGGACACATCTGCCGCTTGGATTCGCAATCCATTTGAAGTTTCCCTGCCCGTCCCACAGCTGTCATTACAGAGCAGCTGATCTCTCTCTCTCTCTCTCTCATTTATTTTATGTTTGACCGCGCTTTGTTACTTAATTATGTTGTGCATCGTGTGTAGGCTCATTTTATTGTCGCACTTTAAGTTTCAGTTTTTATTTATTTTATCTATTTCGGAGCCTATTCTTTTTAATGTTGTGGATCGTTTGTAATTCATTGCAGTTTAATTCAGCCTGTGTTGATGTTGATGTTGTTGTTGTCATGCGTGTTGTGGTTATTTGCGCATGTTTAAACATGAGTCTCTATATGACGATAAAACAAAGTTTTGTTGCGGTTTGAATTGGGGGTGTGCCAACCCGGTTGGGACATGGAAGGGGGTGCGCAGGACAAAAAGTTTGGGAACCGCTGCAATAGAGCATGCATTTCACCTCGTTTAAGAGGAGACTGAAGGGAGGACACCCCGAAACAGGAACAAAAAGATGCGGTAAAAGCCTGGAATAGCATCACAAATGAAGAATGCAACAGTTTGGTGATGTCGATGGGTCGCAGCCTTGGGGCAGTTATTGCAAGCAAGGGTTATGCCACCAAATATTAAATGTTATTTCCTTTTAAGATTATTTGTTCCAATACTTCTGCTCACTTGAAAAATGGGTGGGTTCAAACAAAGGGTGGTATGTCGTGAGTTTAACACATCTAGATGTGTATACCAGGGAAATAAAGCTGAAATTCTGAACTCTTGTCACATACTCTTTTGATCTTAAACCCAAATGTCTTCAGTGAACAACAAAAATAAAGGAATTCGCCGTTCCGTTCCAATATTTTTGGAGGGGACTACCTTTTCTTTTAAGTCCGTTTTTCTATCCTTCTTTTCAAACCTCTCAATTTTGTGTAAAAGTCCTCTTTGGGTCAATATCACCATAAGGTGCCTTTGAGACTTGCCCATTTCCCCCCCAAAAAAGCAGAGATTTTCCATTGAACTTCATATTTATTTTATAAAGTTGATCTGATGCTGTTAGAAATGCATGTTGGTCAAGCGCCAATACTTTGTATAAATTAACTGCAAGCAGACAATCTACATGCAAACGGCAAAATATGTCCACTATGTCATAGACACATTCAAAGCAGAGTAAATACATTGTAAATACATAGTGATTATAAAATGTACATTTTTAGAAAGCTATTGGGTCCCTTTCTCAACGGTATATTTTAGTTAATGGGAAAAGTATTTGGATAATAATGAAATTATGGCAAACTATTTTTCTCTATAAAATCTGCAATAGATTTTATTCAGAAAAGAAAGTGCAACTAACACAGATATCTGGTCAAACTTTCAAACAAAACTGTCCGCATTTGTTTATAAAGGAATCACACAAAAGGTTTTGCTAACTTGAGAAAATAATTAGTTTATTTTCATAAAAGATGAAAATGACAGCGTGGACAATAACATGACCGGGTGGACCTTGGGCATGACAGGATGGATACATTGTGAAATGTCATTGAATGACCTCAAATGCAATAAATCTAAAGGAAATTATGGATAAAAAATGTCTCAGGTCCTTTTCCCATGTAGGGGAAAATTACCAGTTGATCAGACTGGTTTTAATCTGACCTACCTGCATGCGGACACTGAATAAAGATTCCCAAAATGAGCCATTAATATGGCAAATGCAGTGGTAAACTTTGTACATCATTTTGCACAGTGAAAGTCAAACATTCAACTGTAGAACAAGAAGAAACGAAAAATCTTTATTTTAGCATTTTCATATTTACTTCTAATGTCTTCAATCAGACACATATGGAAAAGAAGAGCTCTTTTGATGGGTGAATTCACTTTTGACGTCCCAACAAAGAACTGACTTTTGCACGTGGTGATTTGGACGCACTTTATTTCTTGCTCCCATGGAACCTCTCATATTTCTCAGATTTTGTTTTCTCTTTTGCGAGCTGTGCCTCCAATATTTCAATCAGTTTTTTCAGTTTTCTCTTCAAACTCATTTGAATGCTTTCCCCTTGACGCCATTGCCTAAAACACAAAATATTTGTAAGGATTTTCAGTATGATTTTAGCAAATTAGTTATCGATATGTCATTTTATGGGGACATAAACAGTTGATGATTGTCCTTCAAAAAAAACTTTCTAATAAGTCATCAGCTAAACTTCCAATGATCTAACCTGGCTGAGGGGAGGTGGTATCTCTGACTGTAGCAAAGCAATGTCCCGGTTTCTGGCTCTCACTTGTCTTTTTCCCTCTATCCATTCCTTTCTTTTTGCCCTCTTCTCTCTCTCACTGGGCTCACTGACACCCTTCTTATCCCCAATCTATCTGTCTTTATTCCATTTGTCCTTCTCTTTCTAAAGGTCATTTCTTCCTCTATCCCGGTCAGCATCACGACCTTCCCGATATTTCCCTGCTATCTCAGCTCCTTTTGAGCTCATTCCTTTCTAAAATACAATTCAAAATGTTCCCTTACAATCATTAATTGGCTGTTAAAGTGTTATAATATACATATTACAACAGCTATTAAACAAAATTATCAGCATGTGGCATAAACTATGCGCATGTCCTCCCTGTCACGAACCATGTCCACCCTGTCATAGAAGGCTTGCTGACAGAGTGGACAATGACAGGGTGGACATTTTGGCTAATTTTAGCATTTAATGAGCACATGTTGGACCTTCAGTTAGCGATATGATTCAGTTAGCAAGGTGATAGTGTACTGTTTAACAAATATATTTCAAAATTCTGAATTTCACTATGACAGTATGACTATACAGTCTGCCATTTTGAGATGGCAGACTGTATAGTCTTTCTACTCTTGTGGCTTGACTCAGAATTCTTTGTTTGCTTTTTTTTCTGAAACGGAAGTATCTCCTCTTGTATTTACATTACATGTCATTTAGCTGACGCTTTTATCCAATGTGACTTACAATAAGTGCATTTCAACCATAAGAATACAGACACAAAAGAACAAGAAACAATTTCATCATATAAGCCAATATACAACTTGCTATAGATAAGAGCCATTATAAGTACCATTTAAGTGCTACAATTTTTTTAGTCAAGGTAGAGTCTGAAGTGGTGTGTCTTTAGTTTGTGGCAGAAGATGTGAAGGCTCTCTGCGGTCCTGATGTCATCAGAGAGCTCGTTCCACTGTGTCATTGTTTTGTGACTTGTTTTAGTTTCTCTTCCAATTCCTGGATTTTTCTTTATCTCCTTTGGCCATGGATTCTACAGACATATTTTCTTTGTTGTTGCCGTCAAACACACGAAATACCTTAAGTGAGAATATAAAAGTTGTTAAAAAATGGCTGCAATGTGTAAGGCCACATGTTTTCAGGCAATTCAAAAGTATGAAACTTCAATATAAATCAGTTTTAATGTTGGATTTTTGGCCTTGCGACGAACAAATGAGTGACACAGGTGACAAAAAGCTTCATTCAAAATTTTCACATATCATATTTTAAACAAATGAAGTAAGACATCTGACTTACCATATAGTTATGTCCACTGCACTTCCTCAAAAGAAGGATCTCAAAGAGTCAGTGTAGAATTAAAAAAATAGTCCAGTCAAATCTGTCAGGGAGCTGCATGGCGGGGAAGGTAGGACTCCACGGAAGACTCCGCTGGCTCCCCCTCCCCGTCTGCAGTGTCGGACGACCCCGTGTCACCGCCGAGCACAGCGCACATCTCTCATAACCCTGTCGGTCGTGAACGCACCCCCGTAGCCCCCCCAATTAGCTTATCGAACCACGGCCAATCTGTACCTAAAATGACAGCGACCTTCATTCTACGCTTTTGTCCCTGCATATCTAATTTCCACCAATACCACAGGATACTACAGTGCACACACCGTATTCTCACCCGGTTTCCCTCCACCAATGCCCCCGGCCAAACCAGGCTCTGATGAATCATAGACTGCGTGCAGCCCGAATCCACCATCGCCTGGCGTGTACTCCCCTGGATTCTTACCGGAACGCGGTACGTCTCTCCCGGACCGGGGGAGGGTGCCGGAACGCCGGCAACCTGCAGCAGCCTCCCTCCCCGCGACGCCGCTCCTGGTTGGGCCGAACTCTCCCGGTCCCTCTGCCCGCTGGAATGCCCCGCCAGGTAGTCCTCCGCCAGGGTGATGCCCGCCTCCAGGGTCGTCGGACGGTGGCACCGGACCCACGCCGCTGTCCGGGCCAGGAGCCCCTCCCCGAACTGCTCCAGCACCACTTGCGTCATCACCCCTTGGACCCCTCCAGCACCTCGTGGCGGCGTCTCTCAGCCGCTGGCCGACGCGAACGGGCGGTCCTGCGGCCCCAGCCTGTCCTCCTCCGGCGACAGCCCCAGCCTGTCCGTTACCGCCTTCTTGACGTCGGCGTAATCACACCGCGCCGCCAGTGGGAGCCCCATGGCTACGGTCTGCGCCTCCCCGGTCAGGAGAGGCAAAAGCCGAACCGGCCACTCCCCCGCCGGCCAGCCGCACGGCTCTGCCGTTGCCTCGAAGCCCTCCAGAAACGCCTGGACGTCGTCCCCTGCCGACATCCGGGGGAGCGTGAGACCGGCGAGCGCCGCGGGCCTCTGCGTCAGCGGCTCTGCCGCGGGCCGCTTCCATCCCCCAGCCACCCGTCCCCTCTGCAGCCGAGCCAAACCACGCCCGCCACCACAGTGTCTAATCCGACTTTTGACATAGCATTTTTCTTGTCACGTGTTTGTATAGATGGACTGACTTTTTTTGTGATAAGCAGGAAGGGAAGGGCAGTTAATGGCAGAATAAGTTAGGGCACCCACTCTTTATCCTGCATAGTCCTCCTGCTTTCATGAAGATGTAAAGATGAAAGGAGTTCCTTATAGCCCTTAGGGCCACGTTTGAATTTAGTAATTTACTTACTTGAATGATTGACTGCATTGATTGCAGTTGGCCTTCAAAGTAAAAGTTGCATTATATCAAAGTTCATGCTCCAGCAATCAATGAAAGGAGTGATACATTATATCTTAATTACTGTATTATGGTTATTTCCACCACTTTCCCACAACTGATTGTGAACAGACTGCCAATGGGTGCAAACACCGAATTATTTGAAATGTAATGAGTAATTATCAATCTATTTATTTGATTAAGACTCCTGTATATTACAAGCTATTGTGTCAAGCAGTCTGAGTCTGACTATTAAAATACTTAATTTTGCTTTGAACATCCTCTATTAGGGGGCGGCACGGTTGCGTGGTGGTTAGCACTGTTGCCTCACAGCAAGAAGGTCCTGGGTTCGACTCCGCCCAGCGGCCTTTCTGTGTGGAGTCTGCATGTTCTCCCTGTGTCTGTGTGGGTTCTCTTCGGGTACTCCGGCTTCCTCCCACAGTCCAAAGACATGCTCGGGGGATCAGGGACTTAATTGCCCATAGGTGTATGAATGTGAGTGTGAATTGGTTGTATGTCTCTGTGTAGCCCTGCGATTGGCTGGCGACCGGTCCAAGGTGTACTCGCCCGAAGTTGTCTGGGATCGACTCCAGCCCCCCCACCCCGCGACCCTGCGTGCAGGATAAGCGGTTTGACGATGGATGGATGGATCGACTATTAGGGTCCTCACTACGACTAGTTGCAAAGGAACCTATTTTATTTCTAGGAATCATTATTATTACCAAGCCGACTGAAAGTCGTCAAGGCAACTTTGTTGCCGTAAGAACACTGTCTTCGCGTGATATTTCGGTGAAAAGTTCTGTCAGTGTCCTAGGTGATATTACATAGCTGATATGGAGTGTCGGCTCAAAATTGTTAAATTCCCTCCGTAGCGCCCCCTGGCCCACTTCAAATTTTGACAAAACAATTGGGCAAAAGGCCTTGGTGATTAAAAGTTATTAGTCTTTTCGTTTCGTATTACAGTGTTGCTATGGCAACATGCTCTTTCTTCACAGTCAAAACGGAGGTGCTTTTGAGGGACAACAGCGCCCCCAACACGTATTCATTTAAGCCCCAGCAGCAAGTGCTTTGATCCATGTTGTCGGGAACGGCCTTCGACGATGGGAACGGCCATAGGGACATGGTGTTGGTTAATAGCTAGTGTGTAATTGAATCATTGACATTATTATTATTGACAGCATTATTAATAATGGCTAAGATAATTCACAAAATAAATAAATAAATAACGGGGCACCACCCTAAAAAGGGACTAATAACCAAACTATAAATCAAGTCACATAATTGATATTCACTCATTAAGAGCAAGGAATTGAAGTTTTGAGTTCGTACACTGTCTCCAACCAGCAGTACAGTACACATATGCACAGAGAAATCACAGAAACTGATACCAATAAAGTATAACAGCTTTTATTAACTGTTTTATTAACAACACTAATCAATACCCTTTGAAATCAACATATACAAACTGTTATACGATAAACAAATAAACAACAGATAAAAACATTAATTCATGCATGTGGAGGGGGAGGTGTGTGTGTGTGTGTGAGGGATAAGGAGGGGAGAGCTCAGGAAGCTGGACGCTAAGCTATTGACCACATGGCAAGCTATGTTGCTAGCAGGCTGTGTTTGTACACCACGCGTGTTCCTCACATAGTTAAACCTCTGTCTTTAGGTAACCATATGTGTGGAGGGACTGATGTATTGGTTAGTTAATTAGAAATCAAAGAAAAGAGGACTCGGTAAAGACTCAAGTAAAGCAGATCTTATTCGGAACAGTGAGGCACAATAGCGGTTAATTTCATCACGCCACACAGTTCATAAACATACACAATCTCTTGTTAAACAATACAGTAAACACCAAAACAAAAATAACAACACATGCTAATCTAACTTCTGCCCAGGTATAGCCTTACTGTTCGTTGATGGGGTTTTCTTTGTTTCCTTGAGTCTTGTTTAACTTGGTGACCGATCAGTCCCTTTTATTGCGGGGAGCAATTGGGAACATGAGGACTATTGGGTTTCAAAAAGGTGTTCGTGCTCTTATAACACGCAAGTTGTATCCAAGGGGGTAGAAGAAGTTTTCCTTCTTGGGGAGCTGCTTGGGCCAGAAGTGAAGACTGGGGCAGCCTGACTTCTCTGGAGGAGATAGAAAATGGTTGAAGAGGCCTGAATCCTTCATCCTGTCATCGACGCCAGCCGATTTGGGAAAAATTTATCTGAGGCTTGCGTGTGTTGCAAAGCAATTCAATGCCAGAACAAGTGGAGTAACGTTTTTTGTCAAAGACGACCTAGAGAGTCACGTCTTTGTGTGTGGAAGTTGTTGGTTTGTTTATTTATTCATTATAGACTTTATGGCCCCGTGCATCGCCACTGCTGCTTTTTATCGCAGACACATTTGTCCCGTATTTTCCTCCACAACTTTGCTCCCCTCGACCGGCAAACCGACATTTGCGGAGATCTCCCTCCATAAATCAGAGGCCATATGCGCGTCCTTATAGTCCGCCAATGACGGGTTGTATGAGTGTGGTCATATTTACGCATTTCTTCCGACAAAAGCTCTTCAATCTAATCCACTCTCTCGTAAACATTCTTTGTTTTAATAATAGCGGTATTTTGCTATGACGGAAATGTGAGACTCCATAAAGGATGTAGTTAGCAGACTGCGAGAGGCTTGCGTTGCTTTCGACGCAAGCCTAGAAGAATGGGGTGACGCACGCAAGGAGGTGTGATAAGGCATGCAAGGGACACTTGCAGGGGCTCTTGCGTCTGCGTGTCCTTGCGTCTCTCTGAAAACGCAGAAGCATAAACTAGGCTTTAGTTTTACGCTATTGTGCCCAACAATGTGCACGCACCTGCAGGCCACAGCTTTGACCCAGCTGTGCAGATTTCTCCTCATTGTCAGCAGAGTTTTACGAAATTTCTGAAAATATCACAGTATGGGATGGACATGTGTTACCTGTTACTCGCAGCTTTAATTCTTATTGAGCGTGACTCGCGAAACAGAGCAAATTTCAGCGTGCTTATTATTATTAATCACCCTATTCTCCTTCCGTACTCTTGCAGCGGTGCTCGCACATGCCTCAAAATGCATCAAACTGTCGGGACTCATCCACAATCATGTTTAATGACTTTTCCAAGAAAATTTACTGCTTGTTTGACCCCAAATTTCCCAAAACAGAGCCAAAATGCTCCATTGGAATGAAAGGAGTTCAAACATAGGAAAAAGTCTAGCCAAACGGGCATACGCATACCGACAACAGCTTTCTGGTAATCACATTTCAAGTTTTTGAAAAATGTGAGACCATTTCTGCGTTTACAATGGGTGAGTATGTGGGGAACTAGTAGGCGGATTGGAATGTTAGAGGGAAGAGCAGTGTCAGAATCTGGTTCAAAAATGATTTCTACTTTTGCCATCATTTCCACAGTTGTAACTGTTCATTTTTGGATGAAATTATAGGAAATATCGTGCTGGTCGTAATCATGTGGCCATGAAATCCCACACGTTTACAACACCAAAAGCGAGACAAAGTCCGTCTCAAGCTCCATAGAGACCAATGCAAATCTGCTGACATATTTCTCAGAGAAATGGAAACTGCCATTAGAGGACCTGTCCATTGCTGCTCAGAGCTTTAATTATGGTTTGTGTCACAATAAAAGGTATTTGCATCTTCAAAGTGCTATGCATATTGTGTTGATCATATGTCTATTTAAGTATATTTAAATTCCAGTTTGTGACAGTACAAAATGGGAAAAGGTCGAAGGGGGTTGAATACTTATGTTAGGCACTGTTTATACCTTGAACACACTGCTCAAAAAAAACAAAGGAACACTTTGAAAACAACACCCCCACTTGCTTGTATGCATGCTCCTAATTAGACGATCAGATGGTGTCTTGTGATCTGTCTAAGGGCATTTCAATCAGGAAACAGGTAAATGATTAGAAGTTTATTATGCTGGATGATATGTTCATGAGTTACACAGAATTTATTTGTCGCTAGAACTCAATGGGGGATTTGAGATTACGCTGTGTCCTGCCCTGAGCGGCAGCCATATATGAAACCCCTCAAGGAGTCCCGACACTGGCGGTGGTGGCTGGAGGTTCTGCTGGAGCTGGCTGGAGATGCAGATGGGTGCTGAATCAGAGAAGGCGGATGGTGCTGGGAAGGTGGAGGGTCGCATAAGACGCCAGCGGGACGCTAGAGCCAGGGATAGCACATTATTTGTGTTAGCCCTGTGATTGGGTTGCCTGCTGTGATGACCGGTGTAACCGACTATGACTGGAGAATTTGTGTCCTACTTGGGCAGAATGATGTCCTGTGTGCCCTGCTTGGATGAATGATGTTGTCGTGTTGAACACAGGAGCATAATTCAGACAGAGCAGAAGAGGTTAACCGACTTGTAGAGAACTGGGGGGCTAGAATGTTTGTAGTCAGGTTGGAGGAATGGTCGGCAGATTGAGAGTATGGTACTTGCGCAAGGTAGGCCGGGGGAGTCCTGAGAGGTAGAGAACCTGAGGCTGAGGTGAACATATCTGTTCAGACGGCAATTTTATTGTATTGGAATCAGGAATCAGGATCAGGAATCAGGAAACATTTATTTACCAAAATATGCCAAACATACAAGGAATTTGTCTTGGCGGTTAGTGCGCGACAGTAGACAGACAAGACAGCAGTGCACAAGTATTAAAATAAAGTAAAATGAAATGCTAATGCAATGGGTTAGTAGAATAAGGCTATGGGTTAGTATAAAACAAGGGAATAAAGTTAAAAAAATATATATATTAAAAAAGTTTAAAAGAAAAATATTAAGCGTTATTAAGTGATGAATTACAGTTAAAGTGGCATGTGCAGTGTGAAGGGGAGTGACCGGTGGAATGTTATAGTCAGTCAGTGGGGGACCGGGCTCTGTTGATGAGCCCGACTGCCGACGGGAAGAAACTGTTCGTGTGGCGGGAGATCTTAGTCCTGATGGACCTCAGCCTCCTGCCAAATGGAAGGGGCACAAACTGTTTTTGTCCGGGTTGAGAGGGGTCGGCCACGATCTTTTTAGCACGCTTCAGAGACCTGGAAGCGAACAAGTCCTGCAGGGACGGCAGATTGCAGCCGATCACCCTCTCTGCAGAGCGGATGACACGCTGCAGCCTGCCCTTGTCCTTGGCTGTGGCTGCAGCGTACCAGATGGTGATGAAGGAGCAGAGGATGTACTCGATGATGGCCATGTAGAAGTGGACCATCATCGTCTTTGGCAGGTTGAATTTCTTCAGCTGCCTCAGGAAGAACAACCTCTGCTGAGCCTTCTTGGTGATGGAGCTGATGTTCAGCTCCCACTTGAGGTCCTGGGTGATGATGGAGCCCAGGAAACGGAAGGAATCCACAATAGTGACGGGGGAGTCACACAGGGTGATGGGGGAGGGTGGGGCTCTGTTCCGCTGGAAATCCACAACCATCTCCACTGTCTTTAGAGCGTTGAGCTCCAGGTTTTTCTGACTGCACCACGACACCAGATGGTCGGACTCCCACCTGTAGGCGGACTCATCACCACCAGAGTCTAATGAGGGTGGTGTCATCCGCAAACTTCAGGAGCTTGACTGACTGGTGACTGGAGGTGCAGCTGTTGGTGTACAGGGAGAAGAGCAGAGGGGAAAGAACGCAGCCTTGGGGAGAACCGGTGCTGATGGGCCGAGAGGCTGAGACATGTTTCCCCAGCTTCACGTGCTGCTTCCTGTCAGACAGGAAGTCTGTGATCCACTTGCAGGTGGAGTCGGGCACGTGCAGCTGGGAGAGTTTGTCCTGCAGCAGAGACGGGATGATGGTGTTGAAGGCAGAGCTGAAGTCCACAAACAGGATCCTGGCGTAGGTTCCTGGGGAGTCCAGATGCTGGAGGATGTAGTGGAGGGCCATGTAGACAGCATCGTCCACAGACATGTTGGCTCTGTAGGTGGTCCAGGAGGGGGTCGGTGAGGGACTTCAGGTGGGTCAGGACTAGCCGTTCAAAAGACTTCATGACTACAGAGGTCAGGGCGACGGGCCTGTAGTCATTGAGTCCTGTGATCCTGGGCTTCTTGGGAACAGGGATGATGGTGGAGGCCTTGAAGCAGGCTGGTACGTGGCATGTCTCTAGGGAGGTGTTGAAGATGTCAGTGAACACCGGAGACAGCTGGTCAGCACAATGCTTCAGGGTGTGAGGGGAGACTGAGTCCGGACCGGCTGCCTTACGGGGATTTTGTCTTCTAAAGAGCCGGTTAACGTCTCTCTCCAGAATAGAGAGGGTCGTTGCTGGTGGGGGAGGGGAAGGTGATACAGATGAAGAGGCGTGAGCACCTGATGGGCTGGGGGAGGGAGGGGAGGGGGACTGCAGCAGGTTGGTGGAGCTGTGGGGGATGGGATCAGGACATTGTCTTTCAAATCTGCAGTAGAACTCATTCAGCTCGTCTGCCAGGCGGAGGTCATTCATGGAGTGGGGGGTTTTTGGCTTGTAGTTAGTGAGGTGTTTGAGGCCTCTCCAAACCGAAGCAGAGTCACTTGCTGAGAACTGTTGTTGGAGTTTCTCAGAGTACAGTCGTTTAGCATCTCTCACCGCCTTGCTAAACTTGTATTTTGCCTCTGTGTACAAGTCTTTGTCCCCACTCCTAAATGCCTGATCCTTTTGCAGGCGTAGTGTTCTGAGTTCCGCTGTGAACCAGGGTTTGTCGGTGTTGTAACTCACCCTGGTGCATGATGGTACACAGCTGTCCTCACAGAAGCCGATGTAGGAAGTTACAGCCTCTGTGAACTCGTCCAGACAGTCAGTAGCAGTCCTGAAAACATCCCAGTCTGTGCAGTCAAAGCACGGCCGAAGATCCTCCAGCGCCTCACTGGTCCACTTCTTGAATTCCCTCACCACAGGGTTGCAGAGCTTTAGTTTCTGCCTGTATGCAGGAATCAGATGGACCATGACGTGGTCAGAGTGTCCCAGTGCAGCATGAGGGACGACGTGATAAGCCCTGCTTACTGTGGTGTAACAGTGATCCAGCGTGTTCTCCTCTCTGGTGGGGCATTTAATAAACTGTCTGTATTTAGAAAGTTCATGGGTGAGATTTCCTTTGTTAAAGTCCCCGAGGACAATAAAGAGTCCGGGTTGGTCCGCTCCACACGCCATATCTGGTCGGCGAGTGCCTGTGCCTCGTGCACGTTGCCCGCCGGCGGCATGTAAACACCGACCAGGATGAATGAAGCGAACTCACGGGGGGAATAAAAGGGTTTGCAGTTGATGAAAAAAGTTTCCAGATCAGGAGAAAAGTGTTTTAGGATCACCGTTACGTCGTTGCACCAGCTGTTGTTGAAGTAGAAGCAGATTCCTCCACCCTTTGTCTTGCTGGAGAGCTCCGTGTCGCGGTCCGCTCGGAGCAGCTGGAAGTCCGCCAGCTGGAGCGCGGAGTCAGGTATCGATCCGCACATCGAGCGCACGTTGGAGAGAAAGATGCCTGGCAGCGGAGTGCGAACCACGCTTGCGGAGTCTCACCAGCGAGCCGGCCCGTTTTCCTCTCCTACGGCGTCTCACCGCGTGACGAAAGGTGAGCGCACCTTTGACTATAATGTCCAGTAATTCCACGGAAGAAAGCAGGAAAGTTGGAAGTAAGTCCGCTGGAGTTGTTCCACGGATGTTCAAGAGCTCATCTCTGGTGAAAGAGCTCCGGGAATCGCAGTAGCAAACGTAATTAACAACAAAAACAACAAAAAACGAAGTGCACTGAAGCACCGTGGTGGCCATCAACGGCGCATAGCAAGCATATCGAGCACATTGCACTTATCAACAACGAGACTATTGAAAGTGCTTCACATAACCACAAAAAAATCCAAACAAAGCAAGAAGATTTTAAAACATTTACAAGATTGATTTAAACATGAAGAAAAAGTTATTAAAAAGACTTCAAAAAAGACATGTCAAATGAAAGCTGAAAGCAGCAATGGACGGATCCTTGCTACTCCGGAGTAGCAAGGATCCGTCCATTGCTGCTTTCAGCTTGGCCGAGAATGCCTGGGGCCGCTGGAAAAGCCTGCGTGTCAGTAATCGTTAATCGCGTGGCGCAACGCCAGTAATGACGCCAGTAATCACACTGCACATGCCACTTTAACTGCAATTCATCACTTTGTCACTTGTCACTTTGTCTCTTGTCTGTTACTTGTTTGTTAGTGCACTTTATGCTTAATACTTTTCTTTTTAACTTTTTAATATTTAAAATTTGTTTAACTTTATTCCCTTGTTTTTTTTTACTAACCCATAGCCTTAGCCTTATTCTTACTAACCCATTGCATTAGCATTTTATTCCACTTTATTTTATTACCTGTGCACTGTTGTCTTGTCTGTCTACTGTCGCGCACTAACCGCCAAGACAAATTCCTTGTATGTTTGACATATTTTGGCCAATAAATGTTTCCTGATTCCTGATTCCTGATTCCTGATTGTAAACTTTATCTTTTACATTATCACGGCCTTCGGTCTTTTCTCACAACATTTGAGAGGGATCTGATTAATTTGCAAGGAGCAGGGTATAAAATTTTAAAAAACATTTAACTTGCTGTTGGGTGGTGCTATGACTAGGATTAAAAATGGTCATATCAATAAAATATTTTCTTTCATTCTTCACTTATAATACAGCGAATAGCAAAAAAAAAAAAAAATTCGGTTGCAGATCCATTTTTCACTTTCGGATCGTTTATTTTTACGTTGACTCTGATGGCGTAGGTGGCGGGGGAATCAACTGAGAGGGGCGTGTAATAATGAGTGAAAGCAAATGAGGAAAAAAGGCTGACGATAAGGCTGAGGACAGATTCGGACTTCCCGGTTCAATAGCTCGTCAGCGAAGCATGTTAAAACATAAACAAGACTTCTTTGTAACCGTAGTGATGTTGACATCCAGCTACAACCCAAATGAACCATCATTTTATCAATACGGACTGGTCTGCGTGCTGGACAAATTGCACGGTCTGTCAACATTAGCAACATCGTTGATTGCTCTTATTCTGTGATTCACGGCAAGTAGAATCCTACTTCTGCCTACGTCTCTTAAAGACAACGTCGTTGAGGAAGACTTATTTGTTGAGCTGTCAGTCATGATTTACCCTCTCAGTTCATGCCCCGGCCCCCACGCCACATCAGGGCCAAAAGTCTGGGTTTGATCGTACGCCATGTTTCAGTAAGAAATCCACGCAGGTCTTTGTACATGAGGCCCCTGGTCCGTCACAGTGAAATAGGCCTAGCTTGTTTTTTGTAAGGAAAATGACCTAAATATCCTTATTATGGCTCTATTCTATGATTTATACAGCATAATGATGACTGATATTTCATTAGTTTAATGGCCAATTCAACACAAATAACTGAAATCTCTTAAATATGCCTAAGTCCAGAAGTGTTCTAATAATTTTTAGCCCCTATACATCCATCCATCCATCTTCAACCGCTTACTCAGGGTTGGGTCGCGGGGGCAGCTCCAGCAGGGGACCGCAAACTTCCCTTTCCCGGGCCACATCTACCACCTCTGACTGGGGGATCCCAAGGCGTTCCCAGGCCAGTGCAGAGATATAATTTCTCCACCTAGTCCTGGGTCTTCCCCGGGGCCTCTTCCCAGCTGGCCGTGCCTGGAACACCCCCCTAGGGAGGCGCCCAGCTAGCTACTTCTCTCACACACATTGACAATCCAGGAGAGGGATCATTATTGGCTAACATTTTAAATTTTAGAGCAACCATATGAGAGGGTAGGAACGAAAATTGACCGGTAGATCGAGAGCTTTGCCTTTGACTTCTCAGCTCTCTTTTCGTCACAACGGTGCGGTAAAGCGAGTGGAATACTGCCCCCGGTGCTCCGATTCTCCAGCCAAACTCACACTCCATCTTCCCCTCACTCGTGAACAAGACCCAGAGGTACTTGAACTCCTTCACTTGGTGTAAGGACACATTCCCTACCTAGAGTAGGCAATCCATCATTTTTTTGCTGAGAACCATGGCCTCAGATTTAGAGGTGCTAATCCTCATCGTAACCGCTTAACACACTGCTGCGAACCGCTCCCCCTTTGGCTGTGAACCGCTCTAGCGAGAGTTAGAGGTCACAGACAGAAGATGCCTTCAGGGCCACATCATCTGCAAAAAGCAGCGATGAAATCCACAGCCCCCAGAACTGTAGACCCTCCTCCCACCGACTATGCCTCAATATCCTGTCCATGAAAACCACAAAGAAGATTGGTGACAAGGCGCAGCCCTGGCGAAGGCCAACCCCCACTGGAAACGCCTCCGACTTACTGCAGAGCAGCCGAACACAGCTCTCGCTTTGGGCGTGCAGGGATTGGATGACCCCTTCATCATCGTCATGCACCTTCTCCTGGGGCCTCATGTACAAAGTGTGCGTACGCACAAAAAAGTGGCGAACGCACTTTTTCACGTCAACGATCAGATGTATCAAGAGCAAAATGGCCCTGGAAATGTGCGGCGCCTCACGCCAACTTCAGGGCTGTCGTACGCCCTTCTCTACAGCTGTTCATTCTTTGGCGACACTTACAGGTGATTAGGGCTGTCAAAATTTCTCAAAAAGGACGTTCGAATATTCTCTTAAAAAAATTTGAATTTTTTTGAATATCTGGTTGTGCATTCGACACATCAATGACAGGACAAATTAATAACTACTTGTATAGGTAATTTAGTTAAGTTGAAACATATTTAACATCATACTACCTACATAAAATTAAGTAAATTAACGGCCAACACCGCAGATCTCTCGCTCGCACATATGCACTCGCTCTGTCTCTCTCTCTCTCTCTACCACACCGCCGTGCTCTCTGCGCGAAGCGGTTTAAATGAACGACAACAATAAACAAATGCTGAGTGCTGATCAAGAGTTTTGTGCAAGCAGTTTAAGGTCGCGATTCTTATCCCACATACGGTGCATCCGGAAAGTATTCACAGCGCTTCACTTTTTCCACATTTTGATATGTTACAGCCTTATTTCAAAATTGATTAAATTCATTATTTTCATCAACATTCTACACACAACAACCCATAATGACAAAGTGAAAACTGTTTTTTGTTAATTTTTGCAAATCTGTTAAAAATAAAGAACGGAAACATAACATGTACATAAGTATTCACAGCCTTTGCTCAATACTTTGTTGAAGCACCTTTGGCAGCAATTACAGCCTCAAGTCTTCTTGGGTATGATTCCACAAGCGTGGCACACCTATTTCTGGGCAGTTTCTCCCATTCTTCTTTGCAGAACCTCTCAAGTTCCATCAGGTTGGATGGGGAGCGTCGGTGCACAGCCATTTTCAGATCTCTCCGGAGATGTTCAATCGGGTTCAAGTCAGGGCTCTGGCTGGGCCACTCAAGGACATTCACAGAGTTGTGCCGAAGCCACTCCTTTGTTATCTTGGCTGTGTGCTTCGGGTCGTTGTCCTGTTGGAAGATGAACCGTCGCCCCAGTCTGAGGTCCAGAGCGCTTTGGAGCATGTTTTCAAAGAGAGCGTAGTAGTTTGATTCAGGAGTTCCTCAAAGTGTTCCTTCCACTGCCCGATAACCTCCTCAGTTGCGGTCAACAGGGTCCCATCTTTACTGTATACAGCTTGGATAGTTCCCAGTTTCCCCCTCCTGAGGTGCCAGATGGTCTTCCAGAAGCACTTTGGTGCTGACCAAAAGTCCTTCTCCCCTACCATTTTTTGAGATTTGTGTCTACCAATCCCTGTAAACAAGTCAGCAGACATTTTAAATACATCTAGAATTTTAAAAGGGAAATGATTGCCATATGCTATAAAATAAAAATGATTAAGTTTTCTTCCCTCTTCTGGCCTCTTTTCTGCAGGAGGAACCTGACCAAGCTATCTCTGATCTTCAGTCACATGCTTGCTGAAATCAAAGCCATCTTTCCGGGCGGACACTTCCAGGGAGACTCTTTTAGGATCACCAAAGCTGATGCGGCTGAGTTCTGGAGGAAGTCTTTTGGAGTACAGTAAGCTTCACCTCCTATTGGCTTCTTTTTTTGCAGCTTTGAGTTGATGCTTCATTTTTTTGAAGAATCAAGAACCTAATCTTTGATGTCAGGATCTTTATGATGTCAGTGTTTTCAGGCCGTGTGCTGTTTTTTCATCTCCATGATACTATGCCTTTCTTAATGGTAAACAAATATTCATTCAACTATGCAATATCATGACATCAGGCAGAGATGCTCTGCAACGAGCAACTCCAAGAAACTGTGGCAGACTAAGAAAAATGTGTTTTTAGCTTGAAGGATAGGCAGGCCTGGGTGCCAGTTGCCAGTGACCACACATGACACTTTATTTGGGCAAATTGGGCTAAGTAACTTACATGTCTGTCAGGGAGTTTATAGCCTTTGTCCACTCTGGTTTTGGATCTGATGGAATGTTTTGAAATTCAGATTGCTCTTTTGTATTGTGAAGTATTCAGTATGAAAGAAAGAAATAATGTTTCCTCCTTCTTATTCATCGTTTATTTTTAAAAAGCTGGAAAAAAAGGCAAAATAAGCAAATGTCTGTTAGTATTTCTCCTGCTCTGTATTTACAAATTCACTCTCCATGTCTGTGCAAATCACGTGTTATTGTGAAGCAGCTGACAATATCACAACATTAAACAATAATAACTGAATTGAATTGAAACTTTTAACAGTTGTAAGCTATTCAGCGATTATAGCGTGAATACCCAGTTCTAGCCCAAGTATATTTACGGAGGAATAAAACACGGTGGGACATCAGTTCTGCTCAGTGGAACTCTTAATTCAAAGTAAAACTATATTGACACGTGGAAATTACAGCATTTCCCATTGGCTACCAATCCCTGTCATCACGCAGTCCCTGTATTTACTTAATCAAGCCTGTGCAAATGACAATATAATAATTTAGAACACATTTCCTTCATGTTAACAGAAACAGTAATGACGAAAATCATTCCGTCATTACTGTTTGGCGGTTTGATCTCTGGCTCCGCTAGCCTGCATGTCAATGTGTCTGTGGGCAAGACACTTAACCCCACGTAGCTCCCATATCTGTGACTATGGTGTATGAATGTTGGTAGCTGATGGCACGCAGGGTTTCCCTCAGGCTTCATCTTCTCCCCCCCCCCCAAGAAAGTTTTGAAGGTTCTTGTTTTAGGTTTAATTTTTTTTTGTATAACCCCAAATTACAAATTTCTCCGAGAAGACTTTACAGTTATGTCCAGCTTGCCTTGTCCCGAAACCCTCACATCACACTTCTCCACTGCTCTTTGAGCAGTGACCTGACGGGATTTTTTGTTCTTCAATGGCAGGTTATCTACCGGCACTTCGTTAGTGAACGACCGTATCCCCCTGGTCTAACGATGGAATCACTCACTTTTTAGGAATAGCAGCTACTTTTATAGAAATGCTATTTATGTCTTTTTGTAATTCTCACAATAGCAAATTCATCCGGCGGGCCGTACTGGACCCCCCAGCGGGCCGGATTCGGAACCCGGGCCTTGAGTTGAACACTTGTGGTTTAAATGATCAAATGAAAAATACAACAGATATTGAGCAGCAGCCAATCTGGTCTTTATAAAGCCAGTCTGGTCACAGTGAACTAATCTGGTCATATGCTAAAATGCATGCAAGCACTTTAATCTCTGTAGTAAGGATGGACAAGGGTCTGTAGTTGCGTAAGATCTTTTAACAGGTTTAGGTTATACTGATAATAAAGCTAAATTAAAGTCTTCTAAATACAAAATCTGTCACGGTGTGGTTCACTTCCCGTCTTATTTTGTAGTTTTCTGCCACTCGTGTCCCCGGGTAACTTCACTTCCTGCCTGGTCCTGTCATCCCCTGTGATTGTCGGATTGTTTCCACCTGTGTCCAATCACCTGCACCTCCCTAGTGTATTTAAGCAGTGTGTGTTGTTTGTCACTTGTGGCGTCATTGTCAATCGTCCTGGATGTTCGTAGGACCTGCCTGCCGTTTCCCCCCCAGTTCCTGTGTGTTTTTGCCCGTTGACCTTTTGCTTTTTACCTTTTTGTCAATTAAAGTCCTTTTGCTTTTCGACGTCTGCGTTTGGGTCCTGCCTTCTCCTACCCAACCCTGACAAATTCCTTTTTAACAGTTTATCATATCTAGTAGAAACTCAACAGATCCCAAAACGTCAAGAAAAAGTCTGGGGGAATCCCGGTGATATTCCCCTTTTCTTCCCCGTCATGGAATCTCTTAGGGTTTAAGTCACTCTGACTAAACTTATGTCATTAGACTCCAAAGAGAGTAGGGCTGCAGCTATCGATTATTTTGATAATCGATTAATCGTTTTTTTATTACTTTTTGATTAATCAATGCATTCGACCAAAAAACATTTTAAAAAATAATTAACTTCCAACTCTTAATTTATTAAAAAATACGCAGGTTAGTGGTCACAGCATATTCTGAAATATAAACAAAAAAGGCTTCCCTGGAATAAGTAAAAAAATCATTTTTTTAATAGCGTTACATTTAAGCGCCATCTTGTAGCTCCTTTTGATGTGATTCTGTGATCTGATCTGAACAAAATGGAAGAATGTTTACGTAATGAATTTCAGAAAATGCAGCAACCTCATACCAGCGACCAGTCTATTCTCGAATATATAGTTTGTCTGTTGGAGTAAAAAACTATACTATCTAGTTAAGGTATAAATCTGAGACTTTAATCAGACATGTGACCCGAAACCCGTGAATGTGACTCCTGAGAGTACCACTTGAATCTCATGCCTCTTGACAAACTCTAAACATGCAAATCATGCAGACAGTGATATTAAACCGTTTCTAAGGTTCCTTGGCTTAGTTCCCGTTGATGAACTCCTCAGTCTCTGTGTGTCTGCAACACGAGTCAGTTTGAGTTTTGCGGGATAAAGCACTGTGATTTATGACTAACTTTTCTTCTAATGTTACCCTGATATATGCTTGTGTCACAGACAAATTTCTAGCATACAAACTATGTATTGTGCTGGCTCTTACTGCAAAAAGTTACAAACTCACGGTTAGCTGTTGCGCTTTATATTTGTTTCATGTAAATAGAGTATCTATACAGTCAGGCACATGGACAGATAGACCCTAGTGGTGCTCAAGCACCTGCCCTTTTGCCCTGGGTGAGAAAAGTGCTCCTTCTGCTGGAGCACAGTTTTTTCTTTATTCATCAATATTTAAGAATACAAATTACTCTCTCTATCATCAATTCCCCCCCAAATGTGTTTTGATATCTGACGGGGCATTTATTTGAGTTATCGTGAGAATTTTGCCCCGACATGCTCACAAGCCCCCTCCTCCTCCTCCTCCTCCTCCGCTTGATGCTCGTGCAGTGCTGAGCGTCAAACGGCTGCAGCATCGTACAAACAGGTAATGACGGTATTTGTGATAGGTCCGTGATTTCAAAGCTTTGTCCAGCTGTTTATTGACGTTTGTGATGCTTAATGAAGAGAGAGAGAGAGAGATACAGGCAGGCAGGCAGAGAATTTTTATTAATTTTACAAATTAGACAAGTTCACTAGTTTTGTTTAATTTGATTTAATTACATTTTTGAGTTGAGCTACACGACAGTCTGGTGAGGTATATTGTAGTATGTTATTAATGTAATGCTGCTCATGCTTCAACTCAGAAGTCATAAACAGTAAATAACGATTAAGTACTGCCTCGCTCAATATGGCCTTGTTTTGTCAACTTTTGCCTGTTATGCATTTATTTATTCAATTAGATAAATTGAGGTAGTTTTAACAAAAATACATATACAAGTTGAAAATATACTGTGTTTTTTATTTATTTCATAATATTTTTAATTTCATAAATAATTTTGGCAATCTGTGCCCTTTTATTTTGGTTTGAGCACCTGCCCCCCAAAATGTCTGTGCACGTGCCTGTATACAGTGCTGTATATACAGGTATAAAAAAGGCTTTATGTGGTCTGAGTGTACACAATTGTGCATTTCAAAATGTACATTTACCGTATTTTCCGCACTATAAGGCGCACCGGGTAATAAGGTGCATCTTCAATGAATGACCTATTTTAGAACATTTTTCATATACTGTATAGGGCGCACCGGATTATAAGGCGCATAAGATAGTGCAGTCAAATGTTTGACGTCGGGGCCGGTGGATGGTGTGGGGAGGTGGAGACGGTGCTTTCAGGGTCTGATCGATGCTGCGAGGTGCGTCCGCTCCCGCCGCCCCCCCTCGCCATCCACGCCTTAAATCTTCGGCTGCTCTCCAGCCACGCCGCCTGCCAAGGGCCCCTTTTAGAATATCTTATTTTCCCTGTTAAGATGGTTCAGCTACTGTAAAGAAAAGGGCGCCGTCTCTCGCTCTTTAATCTCATTATGTGCTCGGCAAGAACGAGAAGAACACTTTGTTTCTCTGACGCGCCCTGAAACAAGCTCCATATCTCACGCGCTTGAGCGCCCGCTCAGCATCTCGCCGTCGTAGACCGAGCTTTGGCATGTTTGGCAGAGCGCCTTGAGCGCTGTGTACAACCAGTATGGATCAACCAATTAACCAATTGATCCATATATAAGACGCTCCGGATTATAAGGCGCATTGTCGTTTTTTGAGAAAATTAAAGGCTTTTAAGTGTGCCTTTATAGTGCGGAAAATACGGTACATAAAAAATAGGTATTCTTTGATAAAATAGCTGATATGGGAACTTGCTGTATTTTCGAATTCATGATCTGATTTTTTTCTTTTTTGCAGGACAACAGTGCCATGGAAAGTCTTCCGACAGTGTCTTCACGAAGTTCATCTCGTCAGCTCAGGATTGGAGGCTATGGCCCTCAAATCCACCATTGACCTTACTTGCAACGACTATATTTCTGTGTTTGAGTTCGACATTTTCACACGCCTCTTCCAGGTTAGTCAAAACATAACCGCTCAATGTGTAAGAAAAAATGGGTAGAGTGATCTTTCCTGAGAACACAGTGTAATTACATGCGTTAACAATCAATATACTTGCATGTGTAACTGAGCAGCTCAAACCATCAAAGGTCATGTCCCATATGATTTATCATTAGCCCCTCCTAATAAAGAATGCTGGGCATTTTCTAATTAGGTATTAATATTAGATTGAATTGCAATCTTAATAGGCACTAGAAGAACATCAGCACATAAACAGGGAAAGTGTTTTTTGACATTACTGCATACAATCCCATTTGTTCCTTAAAAGATTATTTCGAATACACAAACACATTAGCAAAATTAATACAAAGAATTCCTAAAAATGCAAGGAACACTGAAGAAGCAGTGACAAAGGAAAGCGCTAAAATCTATGATTGACACTCAAAGTAAGAAAGCGGTTTCTTCCTAAAGTCCTAGTTATCCTCTTGTACAATGTGCTGTAATACTTTCCACACATTCAGAGTAGTGATGGCTTAGCAGATTTCCATTGAATCAAATATTACATTTGTGATAATATCAGACTGTGCAACTAAGGGCAAACTATCTATGAGCTACTCTAAATATTGCCTCACCCTGGTCTGCTAAGACATCCTTTCAAAGATGGCAGACCGAAATGGTACCAGGGTCATTCAGGGTGGCTACGTATTGTCAGGAGCAGGAAGAGCTTTTATCGGATGCTACATTTGCTGAAAAATTGTTTACGCATTACCTTAAGCTGAAATGATCCAATTCTTATTCGTATGGATTGTGAATAAATTCTTGAAACTACAGATTGATTCAGAGGAAGGGAGACAATTCTTTGAATTGAACTGACTAATCAAGAAAGGGTGCCAAACCTCATTGTGGATGGTCCAAATAGTAAAACTTTTTGGACCAACCATTTATTTAACCATATGTTGATGATAATTCAAAGGAAGCAAAACTATTGTTCAGCCCACCCATTTGAGAGCTACACCTAGACCATATTTTTAGTCACAAAATGGTTTGGCAGGCTTTTCTTGATAAATACAATTGCACTGCTCTGTGGAAAGATCGCTCTATCTCTGAGAATAATTTGATACCCAATATATAGTAAAAAGCTTGGCTTTCCAACAGTGTTTGTCTGTTTAAAGCAGCAGGAGTACTGATCGAATACACAGTCAGCGACTTAAGAATTAGGATTGTAAAACAATTTTCTTAATTTTTCCTCTTTACGCAACACATTTGCAGTTTAAGGGGGACCGACAATTTTTCAAATTTTCAGAGGCTCGTTTTGTATGCAGAAAAAAACAAAAAACACGTGTTATGCATAGTAATATGTGTAGTTAAAACAAATTCGGGGGATCTTTTACAGCCGTGGGGAACAATTCTGAGGAACTGGAATTTCCTTGCAGTGACACACCCTGGCTACATGGCTTTTCTTACCTATGATGAAGTCAAGGCCCGACTTCACAAGTACATCGACAAGCCTGGCAGGTATGCAATTGTTGGTGTTTTTAAAATATTTGTTAGGCTTTCTCACTGACTCAATCAATTCAAGAAGCGGGCTTAGTGGAAACTTAGAGTTTGTTAACCCTAAGATGAGGGAAACTCTGGCTTGTCTGTTTCACAAAGGGAGGTAACTAAAGGTCAGGGTCAGCCACCATGGTAACTGAGCCTGTGAACATAATCCGCTCCCGACCAGGTTTTCTTCAATAAACCTTGAGTTTCTTTCACAGTCTCCTCCCTCTTACAGCAGCCCAGCCAATGACACAGCGCTCTTTCATTTCCTAGTACTCGGTATCGTATTTTAGCGCAGTTTCCACATATGAACAAAATAAGATCTTTGTTACGTTTAAGACTAAAGTGTTTTCTCGAACATGACACGTCCTTTTCTAGACGATCCTGTTGATGGAGAAGCGGTTTTACTTCGCAGGGTGTTAAACATACGTTGGGAGAGAATATTGAGACCCCAATTAGGTATATTGTCTCTTCCAGATAACTACTGGTTTGAACGTTATTGTTTTTCTTCACAGTCCATCAAATATGTACATGACCTCACCTGTCCTCATATAAATAACGTCACTCATTGTGGACATGCTCTCACATCCGAGCACATTCTTCGTGTAGTGTATTACTTTTTTTGAAAACGGCAGTTTCCTTTACAACCATTAGAATATTAGTAAAGCTGCTGATGAAGAGCCGTGAGAAACGTGTGCGTCGCTCTGAAACATCTTTTAAACGTTTTTGTTCCCTGGACACAAACCAATGAGAGCCATTGAAGAGGAGTTCCACAGGATTGCACCTGAATAAAATACATTATAGGTTCAATACCATTGAACCAGTTTTTACCAGCGATATTGTTCTTGTGATTAAATATGAGTATGGGTGTGTATATATACATATATGTATGTATGTATGTATATATATATATTTTACAAACGGCGCCCCATAGTCCTTCTGGAAGGTTCTCCTCTCTTCATAGAACAACGCTGGAGCTCTGACAGAGTGACCATCGGGTTCCTGGTCACCTCCCTGACTAAGGCCCTTCTCCCCTGATCGCTCAGACTGGCTGGGCGGCCAACTCTAGGAAGAGTCCTGGTGGTTCCAAACTTCTTCCATTTCCGGATGATGGAGGCCACTGTGCTCATTGGAACTTTCAATGCTGCAGAAATCTTTCTGTACCCTTTGCCAGATCTGTGCCTCGATACAATTCTGTCTCGGAGGTCTACAGATAATTCCTTGGACTTCATGGCTCGGTTTATGCTCTGATATGCACTGTCAACTGTGATACCTTATATAGACAGGCGTGTGCCTTTCTCAATCATGTCCAATCAACTGAATTTAGCACGAGTGGACTCCAATCAAGTTGTAGAAACATCTCAAGGATGATCAGTGGAAACAGGATGCACCTGAGCTCAATTTTGAGTGTCATGGCAAAGGCTGTGAATACTTATGTACATGTCATGTTTCCGTTCCTTATTTTTAACAGATTTGCAAAAATTTGCAAAAAACTGGAAAAAGTGAAGCGCTGTGAATACTTTCCGGATGCACTGTATATGTATATATAGGGCCATGGCAGGACCAGGGTCCAGATAACCATGATCCATGGAAACTTGCAAGGCAAGATAAATACTCTTGGGAGAAGCTGAATTAGTAATGCACATTAATGAGATGTGAATTCTTATAGGAGAGAAAGTGGAAAGAGAGGAGCTCAGTGTGTCCTAGTCCCGTTAGTCTAGGCCCACGGCAGCTTATATCAGGGTTGGTCCAGGCTAGCCTGAGCGTTTTCAAAGAGGAATGTCTTAAGCTTTGTCTTAAATTTAGACCTCATGCCTTTGTGTTCTCTCTGTGCAAAGTAAAACAATTTTAATAATATAGCACCATTAAATAAATAAAATTGCTTAAACATGATATAATCGTCCGTTTAAGACTAGTAAATGTTTGATCAGATATTGATTGATTCAATATTAATATAAATACCCTTGCTTTATCAAAAATGAATCGTGTGTTTTTAATACAATACCGGACGAAACTTGACAAAAATATTGAGTTGTATTGTTATAAACATGGGCTTTTGTTCATGGCTTGAAAAGTTGTGTGTTTAAACCATGTTTTCTTTCTCTCCATAAAAGTTACATTTTCCGACTGAGTTGTACGCGACTGGGCCAGTGGGCGATTGGCTATGTGACCAACGACAGCAACATATTGCAGACCATCCCCCACAACAAACCGCTGTTCCAGGCTCTGATTGATGGCAACAAGGAAGGCTTGTACGTAACATACCACACTTTATACCTCTCTAGCTCACTCCACCTATATATTGCTCACTTGTGCTCCATGGTGTATCCACTGTTGCAATTGACAAATCTTCAACTTTGTCTTAATAAGTCTCTGTTTTGCATTCAAATGTCTCTCACCAGACAAGAGTGTGGTATCTGTTGAAGGCTATTTTCTAGAAGCCACTTCCAAAGTGAAATGTGCATTTTTTGTCTCAGGCTGAGGAGATGATGTTTCTTGGCCTTAGGTGTTCTGTGGGCGTCATAGACAGGCCAATAACGGCTAATTTATTTTTGTTTTATGTATAGAAATATTAATAACTTTGTTTTTTTATACATTTGAGACCAATCCTGCTGATTTACAGTGCATCCGGAAAGTGTTCACGGCGCTTCACTTTTTCCACATTTTGTTATGTTACTGCCTTATTCCAAAATGGATCAAATTCATTATTTTCCTCAACATTCTACACACAACAACCCATAATGACAAAGTGAAAACTGTTTTTTGCAAATTTTTGCAAATCTGGCAGCAATTGCAGCCTCAAGTCTTCTTGGGTATGATTCCACAAGTGTGGTACACCTATTTCTGGGCAGTTTCTCCCATTCTTCTTTGCAGAACCTCTCAAAGGTCAAAGAGTTCAATCTTTGTTTCATCAGACCAGAGAATTTTGTTTCTCAACGTCTGAGAGTCCTTCAGGCGGGCCGTCATGTGCTTTTTACTGAGAAGTGGCTTCCGTCTGGCCACTCTACCAAACAGGCCTGATTTGTGGAGTGCTGCAGAGATGGTTGTCCTTCTGGAAGGTTCTCCTCTATTCATAGAACAACGCTGGAGCTCTGTCAGAGTGATCGGGTTCCTGGTCACCTCCCTGACTAAGGCCCTTCTCTCCGGATCGCTCAGTCTGGCTGGGCGGCCAACTCTAGGAAGAGTCCTGGTGGTTCCAAACTTCTTCCATTTCCGGATGATGGAGGCCACTGTGCTCATTGGACTTTCAATGCTGCAGAAATCTTTCTGTGGCTTCGGGACAACTCTGTGAATGTCCTTGAGTGGCCCAGCCAGAGCCCCGATTGAACATCTCTGGATCTGAAATTGGCTGTGCACCGATGCTCCCCATCCAACCTGATGGAACTTGAGAGGTTCTGCAAAGAAGAATGGGAGAAACTGCCCAGAAATAAGTGTGCCACGTTTGTGGAATCATACCCAAGAAGACTTGAGGCTGCAATTGCTGCCAAAGGTGCTTCAACAAAGTATTGAGCAAAGGCTGTGAATACTTATGTACATGTTATGTTTTCGTTCTTTATTTTTATATTTTTTTATTTGCAAAAATTTGCAAAAAACAGTTTTCACTTTGTCATTATGGGTTTTTTTGTGTAGAATGTTGAGGGAAATAATGAATTTAATCCATTTTGAAATAAGGCTGTAATATAACAAAATGTGGAAAAAGTGAAGCGCTGTGAATACTTTCCGGATGCACTGTATATTTCCTTTAAATCAATTACTATCACTGCTTTTGGTTCTACCACTCACTGTGAGTACTTGTATTTCATTGGACTCAATGACTTATTTACATGTTTACATCTTTTTTTTCATTTGCAGCTACTTGTTTCCTGATGGTCGCAGTTACAATCCAGACCTCACTGGTTTATGTGAGCCAACACCTCATGATCACATCAAAGTTACACAAGTGGGTTTGTTTGTGTGTCTGAAAAACTCCATCTGGATAAGCCAAGTAATGTTCATGGTTTCCGCTTGTAATGGAATTCCTAAGCTTCCCAAAGGCTCCCTTATGACGTTGAAGTGTGGTAACTGTTTACTCAGACTTGCCTGAACTTGACCAAATTGTGTATGTTGAGGAATTCCTCTGCATAGTTCATTGCTTTATGTTGCTCCTCTGTTTTTTTGACTTTCAATGGAAAAAGCTCTCTCCATCTTCAACTACCGTCTTGGCCTCTCCGATCTAACTGATCTAAAGAAAAAGAAGAGACTGCAGGCACTCTTCTTAAGAAAAAGTGCATTAAGGATTCATCATTTTAACTCTTGGGTCATATGTTTTGAAATATTTTAATATTATCAGGTAGTTATGTTTCTTAATATTCCTCCGGACCTCCCTTAGTGATGTGAAGTCCTGAAAATCATTGTTCAACATTATCGCATGTTGGGGAGCTCGCCCTTTATGTATACTGTATTTGTGTGTGTTCTTGGATAGTTTGATACGGCCATCACTGGAGGACTAACAGCAGTTTGCTCTACCTGAACAGGAGCAGTATGAACTGTACTGTGAGATGGGTTCCACCTTCCAGCTTTGTAAGATCTGCGCTGAAAACAACAAAGACGTCAAGATTGAACCCTGCGGTCACCTTATGTGTACTTCCTGTCTAACTGCCTGGCAGGTACTGTAACGAACCATGCTCAGTTTTGAGATGTGAACAACATAAGATCTCTGTTACGTTAAAGACTAACATTTTTTCTCAAACATGTCATGTCCTTTTCTGGACGATCCCGTTGATGAAGAAGCGCTTTTACTTTGCAGGGTGTTAAACATAAGTCGGGAGAGAATATTGGGGCCCCGATTAGACATATTGTCATTTCCAGATAACTACTTGTTTGAACGGTATAATTTTTCTTCACAATCCATCAACTATGTACATAACCTCACCTGTCGTCATATAAGTAACGTCACCCATCGCGGACATGCTCTCACATCCGAGCAGATTTGTGTAGCATTACGTTTTTTTGCAAATGGCAGTTTCTTATGCAACATTGGTGATGCGGAGAATATTAGTAAGCTGCTGTATGCCGAGCCGTGAGAAAAGTGTGCCTCGCTCTGAAACGTCTTTTAAACATTTGTGTTCCCTGGATAGGGTTGCCAACCATCCCGAATTGTCCAGGACATCCCGATTTATGGGTGATTTTGATATGTCCCGTCAAGGACAGCTCCAGTCCCGTATTCCAATCACAGCCAATATTTTTTTTAATTTTTTAATTTATTTTTTTATTAATAGGCTTCTTTAAACTCGCCAAAAACTCACGCAAACGTTGCTATGGGACACGGTTGTTGCTTGTTGGTGACCGTTTGTTTGAACTGGCCACTGGGAGGTGAGCGTTATCGTGTGTCAAAATGAGCAGTGAACCTTCAAAAAAAAGCTATAAAAAAGAATGGGAAGCCAAAATGTCATGGGTTAATGCAGTCGCCAATGACGAAAGGAAAGCGTTTTTGCACAGTATGCCGCAGAGAACTATCATTAGCCATGGCGCGCCCGCGCACATCTGGAAAAAAGTGCCCCTCTTTTGGGGTTGAGGAAGTTGGCAAACCTATCCCTGGACACAAACCACTGAGAGCATTAAAGAGGAGTTCCACAGGATTGCACCTGAATAATATACATTAGAGGTTCAATACCATTTTACCAGTTTTTACCAGTGATATTATTCTTGTGATTAAATATGAGCATGGGTGTGTATTTCAAGCCTATGTGTAATGCATTCTAACAAACTTGAAATTAGTCAAACGTATGGATTATGATTAGTATGTAAATATTAACTGACAACACTATATTGGAACTCGCAGCAATTTTCTCCTACGCTGTTTCTCTGTCTTTTGCTGCAGTAGCGGTGTTGCTTTTATTCTAATTACGGGTTCATACTTGTACGTTTGCATTAATATTTCCAGCTCAATAGGGGTAAGTATGCCGACCGATTGTTTGTAGTTGTTGGCATGGTGAATCGTAGTATCATTCATGCTGCCTTCATGCTGTAGTGGTGCCCGCACTCAACTCTGAGCCAACCTACTCTGAGTTGATTGAACCAACTCTAAATAGCTGTTCTGAAACCCAAAACTCAGTTTCCCATCTCAGGGTAAATCAACTCAGAGTTTAGTGTTTGACTCAGAGTTTGTTAAACCTCCTACCTGAAACGGAACCCAGATGTTCAAAAAAAATCCTATAAAGTTTTGTAAATTTGTATTTTACTTTATTTTTGATATATGATTTATTGTTCTGACAGCTCAGGTCCCTTTAAACAAAAGTATACATATTTTTGTTCACTTTATTTTTTAAAAGCCTAAATATTTGGTAGATGTAAAAAATAAATGGGTTTTTGTGTTAGTCAAAAAATCATTACAACCTGTTTTTGCACTTGCTGACAATTCTTAACACTGAATTTGTACTGTCAGTTCTGTTTTTGAAATGAATGCTTTTTTTGAAAGATTCAGTGATTAATCAAAACAATATTGCACAGATTAATCCATTACCAAAATAATTGCCCTGGGCTATCCAAGTACTCATATGAGTACTTTCCAGAGTTGTTAGTGAGAAAGGCAGATTTGGGTTTTGTCCAAATACCAGCTGGTGCACGTTGTGCATACAGTTCTTTGTCATCAATGCACAGTCAAGGGCCACCCTCCAGTCACATCTATTGTCCCTCTTACCTTTCAATAAGATGTCAGTGAGGCTTTGATTATGCCTTTCCAAAAGCCCATTGCTCCATCATATCTTCGTCGTTGAATTAACCCCCATTGTCACAATCAGTCTGCTTGGTGGACAATGGACACATCCAGAAATGTATAAAGTGCTTCACAATCTGCACTGAAGTGTGTGAAATGGTCATTTGCATGTAAATACCACACTCATGCAAATCCACTTCTACCATTTCATTGTAGGTTGAGGCCATGGGCAAACCCACCACTGGCTTCTGCTTTGGTTTGCTATATCTGATGCACATGTCACATTTTTTTAGAATGTCTTTGAGGATTAATGTGCAGTCATTATCAGAATTATCTGAGCATCAACAGAGGCATGTCTAAAGTGCTGGTGTAGTTTCAACAGTAATTTCATTTTTTCTTTGTTGTTTGTTTGTTTGTTGTCTGTCACGGTGAGAATGTCATCCTCATTCTGGGGCTTATGTTCGTCTGGGTTACTCTCATCTCGAATTTTCACAAAATAGTGTCCGACAGATGTGAGTTGAAGTTTCACTGGCTATTTAAACATTGTGGCTTTGTCATTTTCAATGTCTAAAACTGCACCTGCTCTCTTTAGTGTTTTTAAGCTTTTCTTAAAAGCAACAGGACAGGATCTACAGGAACCACCTCTGTTTCAATTTGACATCTAGCCTGTCCTACCATGGCTGGGATTTTCACTTTCTTTATAGAATGAAAAACTCTCCAATGACCAAAGTTGAATGCTCTTACTCTTTGTGTCCTCTTGTTTTAATAACTCACATTGTAGACATTAGTCTACTTGTGTAATGATCAAGCCATTTTTCTCCACACACCGTTCTTGTGCAAGCAGTGTTGATTTCAGATGATCCTAATGACAATAGTGAATACCTCCTGTGTCAGTCGGAAATTCTTATTATTCTGACAATAACGTAATGTTGCATTCTTCAAAATCTGTGGCATTCTCATTTTATATCAATTTTTAATGGTAATTTTTGTGAGGACAATCCTTTGCTCAGTGAAATGTGCGTTGGCAGACTGCACATCTTGTCCTTCTCCCAAATCTGTCGAGTGGATTTGTACCTTGAACATCCATATGATTTTGTGGACTTGACCTGACATTACTTTCACGCTTTCCTGTAAACCGTGTCTAGTAGGCAGCGTCGGCAGCATTCCCACTCCCACAGAGAATATTATCTCTCTCTCTTGTGGAGAATTATTGCCAAAGATTCTCTTTAACGCTTCTTCTTGTCAAACGGTGGCGGAACGGTGTGATTTCCTGCCGCTATGCTCTGCTACCAGTTAATTCAATAACTTCAGAGACAACTGGATATGTTTATAGCTATACTGAAGCACCATTAGTTCATGGTTACATGTCTAGTGTTCTTCTAGAACCACACTAGACCGTGCAGTAGACCACTGGTGAACTCAGCACAGGCACCACCTGCCTGCTCAGTGTCCCAGATGTCCCTCATGTTCTACTTTTATGGGATCTTTGGGGCTGTGTCAAGGTCAACGCCACTCCTGTGACTCTGTATGTCTGTGTGTTTCCAGGACATATCCTGTTTCACTTAAACTCTTTTACTTATCTTTTGCAGGAATCAGATGGTCAGGGTTGTCCGTTCTGTCGTTGTGAGATCAAAGGCACCGAGCCCATTATTGTGGATCCCTTTGACCCACGTAATGAGGGTAACAGGTGTTTTTTCATGGAACAGCAAAGTTGTCCCATGCTGGAACTGGACGACGAGGAAGACCGAGAGGACTGTCTGGTCATGAATGGACTGGCCAACACCAGGAAGGTTAAGACTTGTAAAGACTTATTTTTATGGATAGGGGAAAAAAGAAATTAGCCTTTTTTGCTGCTGCTTTCATTACAGGAAAAGGTTCCGGATCCGATAAAGGTTAATGGGCTTTACTTACTAAACAAGACTCAAGGATTCCCCCTATATGTATATTGCCCATTATTTGTTTAATGCTATTTAACTCATATTGCTATGCAAAACATGGGAATTTAAGGGTTACAATTATTTTTTATTAGTGTGAAATCTAAAGTTATCTCTGTTATAAATTCAAATGAAATCCAATTTAAATTATTGACAATATATAACAGGATTAGAAAAAAGGATATTTGCTGAAATTGAAACCTAAATATAGCTTAAGTGAAGAATTTCTGATGGCCGAGCTACACATGAAAAAGAATCCCAAACAAAATCAGGGCCATCTTCATTTTGCAAATTTGCGCCCCTAAAGAAAATGTTAAAATCAATAGATATAGTTAGCAAAAGCTACATATAACATATTGTAGCCGTAATGGAGCTACCCTGCGGGTTCTTGGACAGAGACACACAAATCCGGTTTTCAATCCTTGTGCCTCCAGCTAGACTCCTGCACTCTCCGGCCATGCCTCTTGAGTGTCTAGTCGAGTCTGTCTGTCGCCACCACCTCTCCCAGTCCTGCTCATTGTTTTATAAGTGAGATAGTCAGCCTGGTTACATGGATTCGAATAACTGGCTTAGTCGGACTGAAATCGAATTATCCGTTTCATGTAAACACCTTTGTCCGACTATGTGCGGTCCGACTAACACCCCTGGATAACTCGATCCGATCCAGTTGATAGTTCGACTATTGCGCCATGTAACGGTGAATTGGATAAAGAACTGGACTTTGCGTCTTTGCGCATGCTTGAGATCCCGACGGTGTCTTCTCTCCGTTATCAAATCAGCCAATTGTGCCATTCGGATTTGCGAGCAGTATCTATTAACATCATGCAAAAATAGTAGAGGGATGTAGCTTCACCTTGCTCTCCGTTCGCCATCTTTCTCGTAATGTTGATGATGTTGTTGTTGTTGGTTGTTGTTGGTAGTGCTGAAGAGCTCAAGCGGAAATGGCTGTATCACAACTAGTTGTAATGAAAACAGCGCCACCTATCATATATGACATGCTTTCGGCCAATGATTCGATTTATTCACTGCCATGTATATTGGGATAATAGCACTTGCCTCGAAAGATAGCATAGTCCGACTAAGCAAAGATTCGAATTATACCATCATGTAAACACACTGAGTCAGGATGTTGATCAGCTACACTCATTAACTACATACCGACACCGTTCCCTGATCCACTCCCCCGCTCTCTCCCCCCTGCAGCTGAGCTAACCATACCCCACCACCACACATATCAGCTAACGTGTTTTATGTTCACCAATAATTTTGTACAGTCACTCTAGACCATTCATTAATTGGTGTGCTCCCATCTTTGTTTCTGTACCATACTAGTACTGGTTTTCTTACCTGTGGAGCGTTCTTCAATTTAAGAGCATTTTGAAGTCTTAAGGATTAGAACGTCAAAGGAAACAAGGCTTTTCCACTTTAGGCAAATTTAGGCAAATAAATCAGACAGTTAAGTCTCTTACATCTTTCAAAACAGCGTATCCTAAATGACTAAACGCCTTGTACCTTTCTCTCAGCACTGTGCAGATCGTCAGAACTCGCCCATGGTGTCTCCCAGCTCTTCCCCTGTGAACCAATATAGAAAGTTCCATGGAGGAGACCTCAGCCACTGTGTCCAGCACCTTGGTCTTCCCCCTGTCCCGCCACGACTTGACCTCATTCAAAAGGGTGCCACCCACTCCCCATCTGCCAGTCCAAACGTCTCTCCGAAGGTTAGTAACAGCAGCCAGATACAAGTAAAAATATCTTTGAAAATGAAGAATGGTATTTGTAATTTGTAATATCTGTATTCATATTTGTTATTTTGGGCCCTCAACTTGCTGCGATTTATTAGCATTTAAAAAAAGATTATGGATCACTTGACCATTGAAAATCAGATTCAAAAGGTTAAAAAATAAATATAATGTTTTGTGTAAGTTTGAGATGAGTTGATAATTATTTATAATGTATTCTATCATTCTGTTGAATATGCCATTTCCCCACCTCCTTTAGTCTTCGCCAGGAATGTCCAGGAAGCAGGACAAGCCTCTCCCAGCCCCACCTCCTCCACGAAGAGACCCACCTCCACCGCCTCCCCCTGAGCGTCTTGCTCCCATACCCTCCGAGTCATGGCACTCTTGGCTACCCACTTCATCTCCCTTGACATCTTCCATCTCATCTTCTATGGGCAAGCTGTCAGGCTCCCAAATGCCCCCTGAGATACTGTTTCCCAAAGACACACTGCTCAAACCTACAGGACACTGTCACCTGAGCGGAAGGCCGCTCAGTTTTCCGTCTGCTGGATTAAGGAAATTACACCAAAGAATGGAAGAGACAGGAACCTCAGAGAGCTACAAGGTAGGACTTCTGAATAAGTTTAGATTCAGCAGAGAGACACTGAAGTCATATTTCATCAGGGGGTGCAGCTTGTAACAGTTTGGGTCAGTTTGGGTTTCAGTCAAACATTTCAGCGGTAAACACTACACATACATTTGGCATAGATCTGCACCCTACTAGATCTACTTTTGTAGTGAACCATGCATATTGTTCACACTCATCTTTGTCAAAGACATGAAACAATGGGTACCTTCCAAGTCTCAATTTGTAATTTCCTCAACCTCACCTAGTGAATATTGTAGAAATTCGATAAAGGGCGACGAACAATTAAACTGTTGTAACTCTACTCCACATGATCAGATCCTTTCCAATTTTCACATGTTTGATGAGACTCCTGAAGACATGTGGAATTTTTAACCGAAGTCATAGCGCCACCTACTGGTAATGGGAAGTAAAAATGTCTATGCTTTGGAGGTACTATACATACTCAGATTGTAACTAAACGTTTCACACACATTCACGTCGAAGATGTAGTTACCTGATATAGTTTTAATGATTCAAAATGGTAATTCGGCTCAATAGTGCCCTATACAAATATTAATTTAAGCAACCCCAGCCCAATGCTGTCTTGCGAAAGCCAATCGGCGTTGAGATGCTCCGCTTGTCATCACCGCCGTCCTGCTGCCAAAGCGGGAATACACTTTATGAAACTGCCAGAGACACACACACAGCTGAGACTGAACGCAGTTAGGTGTATGACCGAGAGACGCTGGAACCAAGCAGACACAACAGGTCATCAAACCATCTGTAAACCGGAAGTAAACATTTCTATACTTTGACTTGCTTCTCACAGTAGGTAAATCAGATTGACATGAAATGTATTCTTCAGAAACACAAGACTTTGATGACAGCCCAAGAAGCATTTCATGTTTTGTGTAGCGCTGTTGCCATGGTAACCCATTCTTCATACTAAACAACAAGTACTTTTGAGGGACTAAACATGCTCAAATTGTAACTAAACTTTACACACATTTAGAGTAAAATATGGCGTTGCTTCACGCGGTTAACAACAACTGACTCGCAGACATTTGTCCGACTGCCACAGGCTTTCTCAGCGGGGTTTGTAGTGGTACGGTAGTGCCTCAACGTGTGTGGCGTAGCGAGGACCATCCATTCCTGCTAATTTTGATTTTAATTTACTTTTCTACAGCCCAAAATTACACATTTGCCTCACACAGCTTTACAATGTGTTTTAAGACTCTAGGAATCACAAGTAAACCACATGTATGGAGTGCAACTCTCTAGTAGAGCAATATGGTATTATAAGCTCCTGAAGATACGACTGTTTCAAGGCACAGTTTCTGCCCTGTGGGTGAGTATTTTAAATTCTATTCTTGATTGAGCCAGTGCAGAGACGCAGGATAATACAGGATTAATATGATTCCATTCCTTAAAGTTTGCGTTATCTGAGAGTTAAAGGCTATGTTCTGGTCAAAGATAAGGTAGCTGTATTTTTCTGCTATACATTGCTGCCTGACGAACCTCCTCTGGTGCCCGTAGATCAGCTGCAGGTTCATCAGCCAAGGAAACACCATTCACCATTGTTTCTCCATTGCTCCTTTAATCCTGGAAGTCTCCTGGTGGCGGAGTGGCGATGTCTCCCTCTCACCCCCTGCACTTGGTATATGGGTTAACTCTTTCCACTCCTTCTTAGCCACAGCCAAAAGCTGCCCTTCTCCGCCTCGTCCGCCAGTTCTTAAGTCTTTAGCCTTCTACCAGTTCTTAAGTTCTACCTGTGACACCTGTGTCCCTCAGTAGGCGTGTGGTTGCCAACATCTACTTGCATGTTCCACTCCTGGTCGGAGGAAAAGAGCTTTGGTGTTTCTCTTGGCCTGGTGCTTCTTCTTCCTCTACCCTCCGAGACAAAGTTGATGTGGCGTTCCATTTGGGGGAGACATCCCCTGCTTTCCCGTCTGCGCCCTTCCAGCACCTCAACTAGCTCTGCCAGTACCTGATCTATTGACCATCTATTGCGTCCCTACGAAAGCATGTGCTGGAGGCTTGCATTGGGAGTATTACAGAGTGGGCAGACCTTCTTGTTTGGTGGATTCTCCTGTTGATGTTGTAGAGCATGTATCTACAGGATTGTGTTATCGCAGTGATGTTGGGAGTCAGGGAGAGTTGGCTGTCGAGTGTCACGCCGACGTTCCTAGCAGTCAAAGTGGGCGTTAGCACGGAGTTACCAAAGTTAACCGCCAAGTCCTGGGTGGGAGAATCTTTTCCCGGAAAGAGAAGTAGTTCAGTCTTGTCGGGGTTAATTTTCAGATGGTGAGCGGACATCCACTGAGAGATGTCAGTCAGACAGGCACAGATCCGTGCCGCCACAGTGTCCGAGTGAGGGAAGGAGAGAATTAGTTGTCATTGGCATAGCTGTGGTAGGAGAAGCCATGCGAGTGAATGACAGCGCCGAGAGAGTTGGTGTAGACCGAGAAGAGGAGGGAACCCAGGACGAAACCCTGAGAAATTCCAGTAGTAAGAGTACAATGTTCCAACACAGATCCTCGCCAGGTTACCCGGTTAGTCCGGCCGTCGAGGTAGGACGAGAGAAGTGAGAGAGCAGAACCTGTGACACAAAGTTCCTGAAGGGAGGAAATAAGGATCTGGTGGTTAACTGTGTCAAATGCAGCAGGGAGGTCCAGAAGGATGAGGACAGAGGAGAGAGAGGCGGCTCTAGCAGTGGGAAGTTTCTCTGTTGTCTGTGTCTAATGGCCTGCCTTGAAGCCTGACTGGTGGGGGTCAAGGAGGTTGTTACGGTGGAGATAGGAGGAGAGTTGGTTAAAGATCGCACATTCAAGAGTTTTGGACAAAAAGGGAAGAAGCGAGACCGGTTTGTGGTGGTTTTCATCAGAAGGTTCGAGGGTAGGTTTCTTCAGGGGTGCGTTAACTCTTGCCTCCTTCAGAGAATTGGGAAAACAGCCACCATAACAGAGCATTGTTGATGAGAAAGGTGAGGAAAGGAATAAGGTCAGGAGTGATAGATTGTAGAACATGTGATGGAATGGGGTCAAGAGGGCAGGTGGTCGGACGGGCAGAGGTTACTAAGGTAAGAATTTGGTTTGGAGACAGGGTGGTGAAAGAGGGAAGTGAGGGCGATAGAGGTGAAGTCGGTGGGACACGAGTAGTAGGCGGTGGGTTTTAGAAAGAGGAGCGTGTGTCAGCTATTTTTTTGGTAAAGTCTCCCAGAAGAAGGATGGAGGGGGAGGAGGACTAGCGGGTTCGGGGATGTTGGAGAAGATAGAAAAGAGTTTTTTGGGTTACAAAATGAAGATTCGATTCTGGATTGGTAGAAAGAGCTTTTGGCAGCGGAGATAGAAGCAGAAAAAGAGGAGAGAAGAGATTGAAAAGCAGGTCTTCAGGTTGTTTATATTTACGCCATCTCCTTTCCGATGCTCGCATGTTGGCTCTCACGACACGCACCGTTCAGACAGCCACGGAGCCGGAGGGGATTTGCCAGTTCTCGAGGGTCCTGTGACGAGACATGTGTGGAGTGGGTGTGTGATAGGTGAGAGAGGAGAGGTTACGATAGAGAGCAGATCTAGCATGAGGCCTGTAGTATCTGCGGGAAGAGATTCATATGGTAAAGTACATGTCCATTTGCTTGTCAGAGAGCTCAGACGTGTACTGCCTGCCCAGGCTTCTGATGGCATGATCAGAAAGAAGTGGGATTATCTCGCCCACTACAAAGACACCCCCATCAACCAAAATACTTACTACTTAATACTAATACAAAAGTTGTGTTTGAGCATTTTGAGCATCTTCATCTTCTTCGAGTTCCATGGGGATTGTAGCCAAGACTTTAATGCTTCGAAGTGTGTGAAGCATTCATATTTTTGTTCAAACGCAGACTTGCAGATTTCCAAAAAAAAAACTATATAGAATACATATAGTAGAATACCACAAAAGACGGGTAAGTGGCGATCAAAACACAAGGTAAACCAAACAAATCAAGACTTAGACTAACAATGCAACAAGGCGACAAGGGACACACGATTTAAACACACTGGGAAGGTGCAGGTGATTGGACACAGGTTGAAACAATCAGGGACACAACAATCACACTTAGAGGAAAATTGGCGACAGGTCTCGGACGCATGGGCGACCGGAAGCGGGGGGGCGGGTACAGGGGCTTTACACCTTGGATCCGGTTTTTCACAAAATTGTCTGTAGTTGGAAATGTATTAGACTTTATTAAAAGAAAAAAAATGCACATAAACACATCTGATAAAACCATACTGGCTTTTTTAGTAAATTGATTTGAAGCTACAGTAAGTGCTTAAAACATTGCTGTTTGTTACAGTACGGTGTCCTGGCTGTGTTTGATAAGTGATCAGGACCACACTACCCCAGCAGAATCAGGAAAGAACATGACATATCTAAAGCTGGACTAGTTTACTTTAGTTCGTCAATTCAGTGGGTATCACATTTGCAGTTGGTCCATTGTGCTTTTTGTAAGTCCCCCCCCTTGCCTCATGTGTGCAGTCCTTCTATGATGAGGGGCCAGTCAGCGGTGAATATGAAATCCTTCCCTCACGGCACTCGCCAATGCAGTCCACACTTGCCAGTAGCTATAAGTGAGTATCACACACAGTCACACATCCAGTCTCACTCGAAATGTCCTGAATAACTTGGTCAATATTGAAAGGATTTGTCTAAAACATTTATATGATATGTGCAGAGAAGATTGCAGCGTCCATGCGGTTGTATGTTACTGTGACTGGGGATATCCAACTGCACTAGTTAATAGTTCCTCTGATTTAGATTTAGATTTAGTTTTTGTAATTCATACAGAGATTAAACACGTTGGATGAATATCTGTTAGATCAATGGAATGTGCATGGGAAATCTCAATTTACTTTAAAGTTGACAACCGCACTATGTAGACGTAAATGATAATAGAACAAAATAGCCGTCTAGTTATCTTATAAACAAGACTTTACTGTCACTAGGACTAGTGTTTTAGTAAAAAAGTAATTTTATTTTTCCTCAGAAGGCTTTACAGTCTGCACACAGGAAACATCCTCTGTCCCGAAACCCTTACATTGGCATAAAAATAAAAAAGGAAGAAAACTTAGGAAGAAAACAGCAGAGTAGGGATCCCTCTCTAGTTATCCCAGTGTACAGAATCAACAACGTAAAATACATGAAGTGCGTTCAATTCATACAAAAAATAATAAAACTACTGCGAATAGTAAGGCAGGACCACTGTAGAATTAAGTAACATTCAATTCAACATATGCTAGATTACCTACTTGCCTTTCCTTTAACTCTAAGGCTTCTTCGGATGAACCTCCTGTTGGAGGTTTCAATTTGAATGTAATAACTGTACGAATGACACTAATGGAGGGTTAATAAACCATGGTCATCTTCACAGACCCTCCAACTCTTCAAGGAGCCCTGTAGTAGAGCAAAAGTGGGGAGTGATGGAGAGGCTGGAGGACCACTATCAGATCCCTTCATCCAGCGTCTGCTTGAGCCAGGCTCCCATTTGCATTTCTGTAGCTGGCAGGTACTGGCTGTGTTTTTGGCTGTGTTTTAAAGCGAAAGTTACGTATGTAACTATGGTTCTATGAATCCTGGATGACCGCCAGAGGCAGTGCTTCACACTGGATTATCTTCTGTCTCGCGCATGCGCAGGTCGAGTTTTTATACGCTGCAGACGCTGCAAACGCTGCAGGCAAAGTAAGCGTAATCAGTTTCCCCCCTTAATATTGGCGTCAACACAGAAGAGGTGTTGTCCAACTAGAAAAACACCTGCTTTCCCTCACGGAATAGCGGGAAATGCTTGAGTGCTAGCTCTTGAACATTGGCGGGCTCCTGTGGTCCGGAGCAGTGTTTTGTTCTACACCCCTGTGCCTTCGGAGGCAGGTATCTGCTGTGAGAGGCAAAATGCCACAGGGGCTCCCCGGGGATAAGGTAGTGTTTTGATGCTACCATTGTCCCGAAACTTGGCATACAAGTGAAGGCTGTGCAGCCTGAAGCCGCCCGCAGTCAGTCCACCCTAGAGGCGGAAAAATATGTAAGGCAACCGTCTACCTCTTAGAAGGGGAGAGGCTGTGGGGAAGTTGTCCACATGCGCTGGGGCGACGGACAGCCCCACAGGGCCATCCTAACGGTGGTAGTGCTCTGAGAAGGGCTAGGGTGGTTCCACCTCATCTTCACCTTGAGGCCCCACCGAGCCACGTGAGAGGAGGTGAACCACTCTTCCTAGGAGACAGAACGCAAGGCGTCTGCTGTGCTCTACATGTGCAATGGCAACACTGCAGGACTTAGACTTCAGGTCGGTGACTGTACATAGTCCGAAGCCTCTCTTTCTTACCAGACGTTAGGCTCAAGTATTACCCCCACGGGTTGTGACAGAGGGTCCAGCCTCAATAGTTCCCCCAGCCAGGACCTTAACTCCTGGCTCAGGGCTAGGGATGCCGGTATGGTGATGTTGGTCATTGCGACCCGGCTGGAGGCCAGCATTGGAATTGATGCTTATACCCTTGGGATAGGGTAAAAACCACCCTGGGGTCTAATGCATGAACTGCCCAGTAGCCAATCTGCTGCTGGAAGGAATAACCAAATGCTGGCCCTGAGACCAAATTTCTTGGCCCCCTGCTTGGAGATTTTGACGATTGGGCCCCAGGTTTGGCAGTTGCCTGTGGGAAACATATGGTCGGGTTGCATGGGTACAAGCTGGGGTCTAGGCAACCTGTGACAATTACTGGAGTTAGCTGGGGGCTGAGGAGGGCCAAAGTGGAACCCCATAGATATGCTGGCATGTTCCTGTGAAGAAACAGAACTGCTGTCTGCCCTGGCTATCTACAATACTTCGCCGAGGCACCTGGTTTAGCGGCTGACAAACAGCTTCTCAGGCTTCCACGGTGACACTACGGAGGATTCTCTGACAGGGGTGACTGCGCCAGCCAAACCCAGCGGCGAGTCTGGAGAAGGGTGGATATCAGACTTCCAAATTCCCTCGATATGAGGGCAAATATCTGCAGTGAAATCTCTGCGGCCGGTGGAAGTGGCAAGAGGTAGCCTGCTGCAGCAAAGCAAGCATGAGGTGGAAAAGGGAGATGCCAATAAGGCTGACCACCCTGTTGTGTCATCAGCCTTCAAGCTGAAGAGGAGCTATACAGGTGCCATAGCCTGTAGAGTTAAACGTGGCCACTAGTCAATGCAGGCTTCTGAGTTAGCTTGAGCAAGGGCACTCTGGTCCTGCAGAAAGCAGGCCAAAAGACATTCCTAGCAGTGAGGACACTGCCTTGACTAGAATAGTTACTGTAGATATTAATGTCCCACCAGTTGACTTGAGTGAGATCACTTCTGCGACTGTGGAAGCAGGCAGAAAATATCCTATCCGTACAGTGAGAGGGGACACCAGGATTTTCGCTGCAGATATCAGTGTCCCACCAGTATGCTCGAGCCAGAGCAGCTCTGCCATTGTGGCAACTGGCCCTTAAAGTGAGAGGGGAGCGGGAGCACTTTCTTCACTAGGATCTTGGGCTGCAGATATCGGGGTCCCCCCCCCAGTTAGCTTGAGCGGGAGTGCTTCTGCTACTGTGGACACAGGTCGGATAGCTGGTCCTTACAGTGAGAGGGGAGCGGGAGCACTCCCTTCACTAGGACAGTTGCTGTAGCGAATGGTGTATTACCTTGAGCGAAGATACATTGCCAACCGACAGCTGCACAATGTAAAAAGCCTCAGTGGACACCACGTCAATGTCGATTCAGTCCACTTAGCATCTCTACGAGTAAGCTTGAGCATGGACACTCTGCTAACAGATAGTCGCAGTCTCAGTGCCAGCTTTCCACGGTGTTAGCCCAAGTGAGGACACAGGGTAACCGTGATCACTGCTAGATCTCCAATGACACAATGTCTGTGTCGTTCTGGTCAGACGTAGCATCTCGTCCTGTTAGCCTGGGCGAGAGCACCCTGCTAAATGTGTTAGCCGTAAGGTCCCATCAGAAATGTAGCCAGTGCTAGTGTTGTTCCAGTCAACTAGCACCACACCAGTTAGTTTGGGCGAGAGCACCCTGCTAGCTGTGGTAGTTGCAAGATGTACAAAGTGCTATTGCTGACCGGTTCAACTAGCTCTCACCTCATCAGTTAGTCTGCGCGAGAGAGCACCCTGCAAACTGTGATAGTTGCAAATATTACAGAACAAGTGTACTGAATGCTGCTGTTAACCGAGTCAACCGGTACCGCATCTGTTAGCCTGGGCGGGACCACCCTGCTAACTATGAGGCTGTAACCTCAATAGAAACTATTTTACACAGTGCTACTGTTAACCTAGTTAGTCAACTAGCACCACATCGGCAGTGTTAGTCTGGGCGGGAACACCCTGCTAACTGTGACAGCCGTAATGTTTCTAAAACGAATGTACAACGTGTTACTGTTGATCTAGTCAACTACTACCACATCAGTTAGTCTGGGTGGGACCACCATGCTAACTGTGAAGCTGTAACATTAATAAACACAATTGTACACAGTGCTATTGTTGACCTAGTTATTAGTCCACCAGCACCACATCAGCCGAGTTTGGGTGGGAACACCCTGCTAACCATGGCAGCCGTAATGTTTATAAACAAATGTACAAAGCGTTACCGCTGACCTAATTATTTAGCCTGCAACACATCAGCCAAGTTAGTCTGGGCGAGAACGCCATGCTTGATAGACCTACGACGAAGCACGACGTTCCCTCTTAGAGGGGCAGCTCTGACAGAGAATCGGAGCAGCAGGGGCGGTATTGCACTCGCTTTACCGCACCATTGTGACGAAAAGAGAGCTGAGCCGGAAGGCAAAGCTCTCGATCTACCGGTCAATCCTTGTTCCTACCCTCACCTATGGTCCGAATGACCGAAGGAACTAGGTCGGGTACAAGCGGCCCGAAATGGGTTTCCTCAGGAGAGTGGCTGGCGTCTCCCTTAGAGATAGGGTGAGAAGCTCAGCCATTCGTGAGGAGCTCGGAGTAGAGCCGCTGCTCCTTTGCATCAAAAGGAGCCAGTTGAGGTGGTTTTGGGAATCTGTGAGGATGCCCCCTGGGCGCCTCCCTAGGGAGGTGTTCCAGGCACGGCCAGCTGGGAAGAGGCCCCGGGGAAGACCCAGGACTAGGGGGAGAGATTATATCTCTGCACTGGCCTGGGAACGCCTTGGGATCCCCCAGTCAGAGGTGGTAGATATGGCCCGGGAAAGGGAAGTTTGGGGTCCCCTGCTGGAGCTGCCCCCGTGACCCGACCCTGGATAAGCGGCTGAAGATGGATGGATGGATGGATAGATACCAGAATAGCTACCTACGTAGCCAGAAGATGAAATAGGACTGATCTCAGGATGACACCGGTACTTATACGTGACGGGAGGTCATCCGGGGTCACAGGTGACTGTTGGTATAAGGACTCGACCTGCGCATGCGCGAGACATAAGATAATCCAGTGTGAAGCACTGCCTCTGGCGGTCAGCAAGGATGAAATAGAACTACTATGACGATACAACTATGATGGTTCCATTTGAGTTTAATTAGGCTGCTGCAAACAAAAATATATTTCTTATTATTCAGGCACTCAATGAACAGCTCTCCAGAGCCTTCAATTGAGGAGAAGCATCTGCAGCTTGGTGAGTCCTGAAGCCAGAAGAAAATATTGAACATCAAAAGTTCTGTATCTGACTCCTTAGTACTGAGAGTTCATTGGTGTATTGTGCAGAGTGAATAGGATGCCTAATGGTTCATGGAAACTCTGTGAGAATATTAGTACACCTTATTTAATCCACACTTGAGTCTTACCATCAGAAATAGGCTGGAGGTAATTTTAATTAGTTTCCAGTAAACGTAATGCTTTTGTTAAAATAAATTATCTTGATAACGGTACACTGTCTTAATCTGTCTAATTTATTAAATCAGTAAAAAGTCTGTTCTCTGCCTCTGATCATCAGGTGGACACTGTGAGCCGGTCAGGGGGTTGATCTCACAGGGGACTCACCTGTGCCCCTTCGACCCTAACAACATAGCCACTGACTATGACATTTTGCTGCCTCCGACAGGTAGCCCATCCCCACCCCCAACTCCTTGCCTGTCTCAGCCCTGCTGCTATTGGATTCAACCTTGTCTTCCGTGCACAGCAGACATGTGTTGTGGTACCAATTTTAACTGTAAAATGTCAGCATTGTAGCATGTACAAATCCCCCAGGGTCAAACATGACCTCATCCAACAAATCTCAGGTGATACGTGGAAATATCTCTTTTATATTCACATGCCACTTTAATCTCTGTGTGATATGTTGCAGGCAGAATATAATAATAATAACAGATAGTAGTATGGATTCATAAACTATAAAATAGCATTAGCTTTGTATCATTTAAAAAAATAGTCGCAGTTGTTAAACAGCACTGATGTTTTTTTCAAACCCACCATAGTAGAGTTCACATGGTCCCAATTTCTGTTTAATTGCGTTAGATTTCAATTCTGATTCCAGTAATAAGTCATTATGTGCTTATATGTATGTTTGATGTCTAATGAGCTCCACCTGTAATTTCTGTTAACCCAGAATACCAACAACAAATGTATATTCAGCCTTTGTGTACCTCATGTCCCAATCCTTGTTTCCCTTTTACAAAGGTCCTCTCTTTGATTTTCTCTGAAGGACAGCATGTCAGCTGTTTGGACTTCATAGCAGCATCAGGCTGCTCATTGTGAATTAACTAGGAACTTTGAGTCCGAGCAGAGAGATCAGTGTTGTCTGTGTTTCAGCATTAGACGCTCCGTCCCAACCAAGACTTGGCTTCATCGACCTCTCATCCTCTTCTTCGTCCTCATTCTGCAACTCCTCCTCGTCTTCTGTCATTGCACAACGACACAGGCCTTCCTCTGGACATGAGCACTTATTGTCAACCCACGGTAAGCTGGCAAACTCTTGATATCTCAATTGCGATCAAAATTTTCAAGAAATATAGAAATGTATTGAATCACCTACAGTGTTTGCCAATCTAATTATTTTCTCTCACAGAGCCTGAAATGTTATAATTTGTGCACATTTTGGAAAAATCCAAATTTAACATAGCCTTACTTTGTTGTGCCTTTGCGTGTGGTCTAGGAGCAGTGTTTGACATGCTGAACAGAGCTGCTCCTCTGCCTCTTGTCAGACGACACGGAGAGCATGGTAAAAGTTTCAGGGGCTGCCTTGAGTACGACCAATTATCAGCCAGTCAAGGTAGGCACCGCAACCTTTTTAACAAATCCCACATATGAATGAACCCAAATCCAGATTACAGTGGAAGTTGTTTTATGCAGATGTGGAAAGTTTGTCTGAACCCTCAAAATCCAAATCAGGCCAATGAGTTAGGATTCAGTTTTTTTCATTTTCCTGGATGTCTCATCTAAAATAGGCATATATTTTTTTGTTTTTTCATCTCTTCAATTGATGATAAATATATCTGCTTTGTAGTTTTGTAGGACAGTGATAACTTAATAATAAAGGTCCAAACTCATAAAACAATATGACTCAGGCCACATGTTGGAGAAAATGTCAAAGCTTTTGTTCTGTGAAGTCTAAGGACCTCTAATAATGCTCAAGTTTCTCCAGAGTGCCGCAGATCTTTTTCCACTGACATGGTTTATCTCCTTCTCTCTCCAAGTATCAATTGACTATTTGCAGGCCCCTGCCAGGCCACCCAAGCCACTGCCCAGGACGATCCCTCCACACATTAAGCCGGGCAAACCCCAGAGCTTGCACTTGGAGAACGTTGACGCCAAAATTGCAAAACTAATGGGGGAGGGATACTCCTTTGACGACGTAAAGCGGGCCTTGATGATTGCCCAGCACAAAGTGGATGTTGCCAGAAACATTCTGCATGAGTTTGCCTTAGCGGCCCCGAGACTGAACCTCTAGTCTGTGACCGTAAAAAGGGGAGAGTAGTAAAGTTGTGCCTCTGAATGATCTACTAAAAATGGCTTTTTCTATTCTGCTTTGCCTAGGACTACAACAGAAATATGTCAGGAGAATTGTTTATTGTTACCAAACAGATGATGTTTATTACAAATTGGCTAGAAATAATTTGCAGTAGAAAAACAAAAAAGCGCTATACAAGTACAGTCCATTTACCAGCTCTTTTCTGCCAAAAAGGTGCAGCTAATTTGTAGGGTTCCTTTTATTTACTTTATTTTATTTACTTAATATTACAGTGTCTATCCAGGGTCTTGCTGATTTAACACAATTTAGAGGGATTTAGTGAGTGGGAGCTGTTAGATGGAGTAAGTAGATGCCTTATTGATTGTTTGTTTAGCCCACACCCGGATAAAACTGTACCGGAACTTCAGAGGTTCATTTTTTTGATTAACTTAGTATCTCATTTGGAGTGAGAATAAACAGCGTAAAATATGCACAGTACACATGGAGATGGTCAAAGGCTTAGTTTTGCTCTTTGTTTCTGTAAATATTAATAAGCTTTCTTCATCTGTGGTGCCTATGAATGTGCATGAATGGCTATACCTTAGTACATTTTCTCCACAACTAAAGCCATGAATTGGATGTTATTGTTTTGCTCTCCCACAAAATTTGATAACAGTAAAAACAGAAGTCTGCAGAGCATCCATATTATGAGATGAGATAGAATTAAAATCCCAGAATCTAAGGTGCATTGCACCACAACAATTCATCAATGCATGTATTGGATATGTTCCATTTCATCTTTAGTAGTATATGAGTTGTTGCCAGACAATAATTTTCATTTATAATTTGGGACTTCATTTCATTGTTTTGGCGATTGGTTAAAATAAGATTGTTTTCTTCTTATTTTTGAGCTCTAGTAAGAAGGCAGAAGAAGTCTTTTCTCCTTCATATCCTTTTGTCTGACCAGGTTTTTTTTAACCCAGGTGACAGCCTCAGACCTAAAATGAAGCAAATGGTGAAATGTCATATCTCTCTGTTTGCACAAAACTGAGATAGCGATGAAGTCCAGGGCCCGGTTTTTCAAAAGGTTTAATCCGGATAAAATTGATCCGGATTTAGTAATCCTTTTTTTTGCGATCCGTGATCACGTAATCCAGCTTACTTTTGAGCCAGTTTTTCAAAGCAACATCGGATTGGATCAATCTGATGGATAGGAACTTTTCAGGATCACCAAATCTGGATAACCAGTGCTCAAACAGGATAGGAAATCACAATGTAGAAGAGCAACAAGTAGAATAGCCAGTGTGGGGTCAATACAAGTTTATTTTTATTTGAAATGAAAACACACACATTTAAAAAAAAAAAACTAAAAACAAGAAAAACCCCACTCCATCCTCTTCCAGCAGTCCGCTCATCTGAGACTTACAACACAAACACTGTACATTGAGGATATTTATAACAAGTTTCAAATATAGATGTATTGAATTAAAAAAAAGACTTAATGTCAAATACTTCACAATAATTTCAGACTTCCTCATCTGATGTGGAGAGACCAGCTTGTCTGAGCGTAGCCTTTAGGAGGCGGATCTCAAGTCTGGCCTTGGTTTGCTGCAGTTTGGTCAGAGTCAGTTGTTCCTCTGCCAGAACGAGCAAACAGGACGTGCAACAAGGGATTTGGATTTGTTTTGGATTTCAAAAATCAGTGATTGCCATTCTTTGCATTTTTTTGGTTATTCTGTAATCATTGCATGCATCACTAATAAATATTCTATAAACAAAAATATTTTCGATTGTGATGAATATATATATATATATCAATTAGTGACACAATAAAATGTATTGTTTTTGGTCAATTTTGACAGCTGTTTGGGGGATTATTTTATGAGGCCAAACTCTTTCTTTGCTGTAGGCCTATACTGAAAGGCTGAATACGTTAAAGCCTACCTAATCACTGTAGCCTGACGGATGAACAAATAAAATTAAAACCTTATGAATAAATAGGATATCTTGTAAGATACTGCATGATCCAAATATAGTATTATTTGATACATTTTTCAAGTTTTCATTACATTTTGGGCATGAAATCCACGCTGAATCCACTCTTCTGATGGGATCAGTTTAATCCAGACTTTTTGGATCAAAGTGATCCAAATCCTACAAAAAAGTTCTAAAAAACCCAAACTAAAGGTTTTATGTAATTTGATTATGTAATCCGTTTTTTCTTTTGAAAAATCAATTTTCAAGATTTGATCCAATCCGTTATCCAAAATCCTAGTGGATTACTTTTGAAAAACCGGGCCCAGATGTCTTTTTATTTCCAAGCTATTGCCAGGGACGAGCACAATAAACCATCGACACATTTTTACTTCCGGGCTCTCTGCCCTCTAGCCATTATTATACTGTCAAAATGTATTTGAGATAATGTATTGTAGTTTCCTCTATGAAGAGCTCAAAAATGTTGACAGATTTAGGTGTCCTGTATTTGAGGACCATCAAAAAGCAGATATCTAAGTGTTTTCGCTCAAAGATTTCCCAGTCTGGCTTAAAATAACAACGCTCAGTTGGAAAATCCTGATAGAGCATGAGGAAATGATGAACTCAGTCCTAATGATAGAGCTCTCTGAATTTTAAATCCATTTGTATTCAGAATGAGAGCATGCAACCGCATATGAAATAACTTTCTTTAGTTGTGGTGTGTGTTAGAATAAGTCAGCCATATTAACAGGTTCCATTGCTACCAGTTTGTCAAAAGGCTGTGATTCATGGTCATGCTGATGGAGACAGAACACCCATTATGGAATATAGAGTCCACAATATGGGAGGCCCACAACTGATACTAATTATAGTACGCTTATTGCACTTACTTCACTGAAACAGACGTGAAATAAACCCCCACACGCCTTTCCATTAACAGCTATCCTTTCCTTTCGTTAAGATTACTATAGAGCGGAAAACGACGGTAGTTTGAAATTAATGTTAGTCAATCACAGGGTTTCAAACAATACAAGCAATACCTAAACAATTATTGATAATAACAAGCAAGGCTGTGTGCAAAGAGGAAAGTCTGAAAAGTGTCTAATTTCTGTCACAAAAGCCATAAAAGAATGTCAGCTAAAGAAAAACACACAAATAAAAATATAATCAAGCATTTTAATATGCAGAGTCATCAGCTAAGCTTTTTCTGCTCCCCTAATCACCATATTTATTTACTAGGGCTGTCAATAGATTAGTAAGTATTAACTAATCAATCGCACATTTTGAAAATTACATTCCGATATGAAATGCAGGTGCATTTCTCTTTAACTACTGCTTAATTTAATCACTGGTCTATTTTCACTTTCTCAAACTTGAAAAAAACCCGGCTTTCATTCCATTGAACCTTTTTCTTAACCCCTTCAGTAAGTGGCCTTAGGTTACAAAGTAAGTAATTCTTTTCTTTTTTTCTAATGCCAAATGCTCTGTTGTAAAAGACTTAACATAATGACAATATGTAAAACATAATGTAATGTGTGATTTAATTTATACAATATTTTCATGAATGAGTAAATAAAACTTTGTAATTCCTTTTTGTTTCTGTGTTCGTGTTGTGACCTGATCCAATGGGAGGCTCCTAGTGAGCCAAAAGAAGTTAGAATTTTTACAGTAATGCATCAGACATAAGTGATGTTACACATGACTATAGCTTCAGGGAGCTTCACTCTGCCCGTTAGCTCCTACAGGAGGAAGCTCTTGGATGTACAGAATAAGGCAGGAATTCTGAAATTAACAGGAAGTCACTAAAGAATGTCAGAGATTTTCCGATCATAAATCACCCAACACCCCAGAAATGCCTCTGGTGCTAAATGCTACTGTTGGCACCTTTCAAAGGAATTTTTACTGACCAAAACCTCTTTGTTTTTGTCCCATTTTCTGAAGTTCTGTATTAGTATATATTTTGTGCAGATCCAGCCCAACATGGATTCTACTAAGTTAGGTGTTGTGTGTATACCCCTAAGTGTTACCTGATGATCATATCTTCTTCCTATATGCAATATTCAATTTAATACAATTAAATTAAAATTATTTTGTATAGCTCATCAGAGGGCTTTACAGTCTGTATGGCATGCGACATCCTCTGTCCGAAATCCTCACATCGGCAGAGGAAAAACTCCCTAAAAAAATTTCAGTTCACTTGAAACAACTGTTGTTTATTTCCCATCAAGTTCCTGCTGCCAGAAATTCTCCCTAGCGCACCGAATGCACTATATCATTTGCTAATGACAGACTTAGCAAACAAAGAACTTTTGACCAACTACTTTCAACATTCTTTTCAATATGAGCTTAATATTTTTGGACAGTGTATTGAGATTTGCATCATGATTAAATATACTGTATGACTATTAGTTGGGACTTTATTGAAATAAGCAAACATTACATTACAAGTCATTTAGCTGACGCTTTTATTCAAAGTGACTTACATTACATTTTTAACCCATGGCTCTTACATTTTGCCCGGGGACACTTCGACATGGGACATGGGGCAGCCGGGACTCGAACCACCAACCTTGTGGTTCACAGCACACCCTCTCTACCCCCTGCGCCACGACGACCCAAACATTAGAATATTGTAAGGGATCAGGACTGAGACTCAGGCACAAAGGAATGAAACAACCAAATACTACAGGTTTCGGATCTTGGCAAAACAAACCAAAAAGTAGCACAGGCGCAAGCAGACTTAACACGCTGGAGAGGGAGAAAGAAGAAGGCCTGGCAATGAAAAACAGAAAGACCAAAAAAAACCCACTAGGAATACTGGTGGCTTGAAACATACAATCTCTGGGTAGGACGATGGATAACCTGAGATGGGTGAGTGGGTGATTGGGGCTTAAATGCAGGTGGGGTGATGGTAAACTGAACTCCCTAAGTGCTTGAAATCCCGCTTGACTGCCTCTGGGCTTTGAGCTCAGAGCTGCACTGTAAGTCAATGACTTCCATTTGTAGGACTTTTTGCAAATTTCACTTTATGCAAAATTCTGAGGAGCCCGCGGAGGAAATTGCTTGGAGGACCGGACTTGGCCCGCGGGCCTGAATCTGAGAGCCCTGCTTTAAAGGTCACCAAGCCGGGCGCCCTATCTACCTACTTGGTCCTACTGCCAAGAAACCTGAAACAATCCTACAACTGCACTGTGTGGTAGGAGCGGCTACATGGCCGATAGAATCAGAGGTGAAGCAAGCTAATGGTGAGAACCCTAAACGTAGTTGTTATACGGTATCACCTGTTTGTTCCGTTTGCAATGGGCCACCGGGTGATTCATTGAGCTCACACCTCAAAGCTCACTTGCCGTGCAGGAATCAAGAGAACCATGTATACCATCAGACAAAGGTTCTGGTGGTCCGCTATGAAATGTAAGGTCCGGGACTATGTGGAGGCGTGCCCCGTCTGTGCTACGAACAAAACCTCGTCCTAAGCACGGACGGGTCTGCTGCAACCACTCCCGGTGCTCTGCCGACCCTAGGCAGAGATCTCGCTGGACTTTGTCACGGGGCTGCCGGTCTCCCAAAGTAACACCACTGTTCTCACAGAGGTTGACAGATTCTCTAAGATGACTAATTGCATTGCCTTGCCTAAACTGCCGTCGGCCAAAGAGACACCCGAAACCATGTTAAATGTTTTTCGTATCCATTGGTTTCCAAAATACATTGTGTGGCCCCAATTCATCTCTAGATTTTGGAAGGAATCCGGATGGCCTCTGGATGGTATCAGTCCAGATACCAGCCAGACTACTTCTGGTCAATTTTCAGATTTTATTTAAAAGGAAACTATCAATAGTTACATGACAATTTCCCTTAAGGTTGATTCCCATTCCCAAGGTGTCACTCATACATACAGTATATTTCTGTAATAATTGTTTCCTGATTCCTGCTTCCAAAATTAAAGCCTCGCAAAATACCATACATGAGCCAATTTCCTAAAAAATCTTTCACGAAACTACCTCCGGTCATTTTCAGATTAGATTTAAAAGGAAACTATCACTAGTTAGACAGTAATTCCACTTCAAGCAGATAGTACACATCCCCAGATAGTGTAAATTATATCATAACTACAGCTTTGACTCTAAATGTGTGTGGCACGTTTAGCACCGTTGTTTTTTACTGGATACTCAAAATCTTTCCTGGTACCAGTAGGTGGCGCTATGACTTTGATTCCACTGTACATCTCTTCAGACCTGGAGTCTCATCAAACGTGAAAATTGGAAAGGATCCAACTATGTGGAGTAGAGTTAGAACGGTCTATTTGTTCTTGGTGAAGGATCAACTTTGCCAGTGCTCTCTCTCGCCGCTGTTTATCGGATTCTTATAATATTCACAGTAAAGCATTATCAAGGTCTTAAGTCTCGGCTAACACCTTTTGAGAGGGATCAGATTAACCTGTGAGGAGCAGGGTGTAAAGTAAAAAACATTCAACTTCAACTTGTTTCCATCAGGAGTTCCTATGACTAAGGTTTAAAATGATCTACAGGGCAAGAAGGTCATGCTATATGAGAAAAATGGAGCAGATTAGATAAAGTATGGTCGAGTTAAAACAACAATTTTCATGACGAATGGTGTTTTTTTTAAATGCTGTGTGCGCACATAGTTTAATATTTCCTCCGGTAAAATGCAATTAGAGCCCAAGGTCTCAACATCACACTGGCTAAATTTGAAAAGAATTGGGTTTAATCCCGATCTCGGTCTTTTACTCTAAGAAATGAGGGAAGATTTTCAACAATTAACTGCAGTGCCTCCTATTCTTAAAATATTCTCAAAATGTTATTGTTAGAGATCTCTGGTGGCCAGGGGTTCAACGTTTGATCTCTGGTGGCCAGGGGTTCAACGTTTGAACCCCTGAACAGCGTCCTCGTAGCAAAGGACCCTTATAATAATTCCTTGAAATGCAATAGGTTCCTCTACCACTAGTCGTAGCGAGGACCCTAATAGTAATTCCTTGAAATATACAATGACTACAACCTAATAATAACTACAACCTCACATTTCTGAGTTAAATCAAAGGCAGTCTTCATGTTGAGTTCAGTTACATTTCCAAGGCAGCAGGTAAACTTTCATTTGCAAGTTTAACTGACTTGTTTTACAGTGTGGAGCACCAGCATCCTGACAGTGGACAGAAAAAGACTTTCAACAATTTCAGCAGTGTGTCTTGGAGAGTCCTTTGGATACAGTGGGGGCAATGAGAGACAGGAGGATTATGGCTAAACTATCATCCTTGATGGACAACGCTTCCCACCACATGCATGATGCCCTGGCTGCTCTTTACAGCTCCTTCAGCCACCGGCTGCTTCCCCCTCCCAGTGAGCACAAGACGTAATTTTAACGTTGAAATCAGGTTGAAATGAGGTCTGAACCTCTAAGACCTCATTTCAACGTCTTTTCAACCAGCTAAAAAGTGGATGAAACATCATGTGACTTTAATGTATTTAATATTTCACTTAAAACGTCATAAATATGAAACAACGGAGTGTGTGCTGTTAATAAGCCTTTAAGACAGGGGTCTCAAACTCGATCAATAGGAAATGAGTACTCGCTCGCTTGCTAGACCTTCATTCGGCGCGAAAATACGGCGAAAAAATTTATGTTTTGTCGTAATTATAGTCAAACGTTTTTTGCAGTGGTTGTGGCCAGAGACTTGGAGAAAGTCTGGAACCTTTAGAGTACCAACTTCAGGTAAGTTATAACGTAACCTTATTTGAAGGTAATGGTGGGTTTCCCCTGCCATGTCTGTATTGTAGTCAATTCACTCAAAAAACAACATAGAATTCCCTGAGTTTATCTATTGGACATATTTGACTTTTCAACTGATTTCTGATCATGAACATTAATTTGTGTGTTCTTTGGAAATGCATTAAAATAAAATAGTACCCGTTAGCTGACCTGATTTATTTCATTACAAAAGTGCCTTCCAAACCTGCTGTTTACTATAAATTGAAGGAAGGATTAGAGTGACTTTGGGGTCTATGTGTAACATTGGCCAACAGAGAAACAACCACTTTTAAATTTAGCACTGTTTTTTAACCCAGATGAAGACCCTCCTTACCAGTTTGTGTTTTTTCTATTGCAGATTAATCTTAATGATGACAGAAGGGTGTTTTAAAGCCAGTACGTGGGAAAACCATTCGCTTATCAACTGACTGACGTCACCGCTCAAAGTCTTCCAAGAAAATGAGGGACTTTAACCAAGACCTGGATGAAGGACCCTCCATCATTCTGTATCCAGATGAATCTGAAGTCATCAATATCCCTGGGACACAAAGACCTTTTATTCTAGAAGAATATAAAGCAGAATTAGGCAAACCATATTCAAGGATCACAATTTTTATCTGCCCAAAGAAGGACTTTGAAGAAGATAAGTTGTCATGTTTTGCCATAGCCATTTATTTATGTGGCTAAATGTTTCACTTTTGTCTCAATGCTGAGAGATAAATACATAAATAAGTTTAAAAATAGTTCCCCATGGTGTTTTCTGCATTCATCTTAAAATTACTGCAAGGAGTTGCAAGTTGGAGTTGTAGATGCATAAAAAACATTTAGTGAACGTTTTCCCCTCATAGTCAGACCATGTGCCAAAACCAACTGTTTCTGGTGCAGTGTCTCAAACCAGCTTCCCATTCATCACCATCTTCTGGAGTTAACTTCTTTTTAAATGTTTGTCTTTGAATGACACCAATCAAGCGACCTTTAATTGTTTCTTTTTTGCAGTTTTTGCAGTTGGAGAAGTGTCATTTCTGACTCTGACACAGAGATTGTCATAAAAAGACCCCTCACAACGTAGGACCTAGCTAACACGCTAGTGAGTGCTATGTAAAGCATATTTAGGTGTGTTTTTTAATAACAATGTTGTCTTTTGTTGTGTTGAGTTCTGATCATCCCCAGTGTCTTTTTAATGCTTTACTACAGCCATGTGAACCTGCCCAATACAGACGAATACAGAGGATATTCGTCCAAGTACCTCCAGATGTCCTGGAATGGTGAGAACATATTAGAGGTTTGATTTTGGAGTTTTTGTTTTCAATAGTCTAGTATATTGAAAATTAAAGGGGTCATTGACTGGGTTTTGGGGGTATTTCACACTGTTCTTTAAGGTCTCCAGGTATGTAACATTGGTTGGGCTGAAAATGGCCCGGGTCCATTTTCAATATCCTTTTAAAAACTTCCAAACTAGCTCCTTTGTAATTCCTGTGGAAGTACACAAAGCAGTGCGCAGCTAAACTAGTGTCTGAGATCCTGGGTCAGAACACCAGAGGGCTGGTCTGTATGTACAGGTTGGGGGGTGACAAACGCGATGCTACATTTGTGATGTCAAAATTCAGCCTTTTCAAAACTGATTGTTTTACAGCTGCAGTTTCAGGTTGTGAGATTTACATAGGAAATAAGTATCAAGGTTCACTGTACGTCCATTTTACCCACCCAACTGTTGTTATTCAACTATGACAAGGTGAAATCGGTCCCCTTTAACACTCTTGATTACTGATAAGAAGACACACGGTATGTTTCATGATATGTTGTGTACATATTTTCTTGATACCTTTTTGCAGCAACTACACAGACCGGTATGCACCTATTGTCATTGATAACGACTACGATGATGACGAAGATGAAGTTCTAACTGTCAAAGAAAATAATGAGGCATCTTCTAAAGAACCAATGTGAGTCATGAGTGCTATATTATTATAGTATTATCCATCATTCTGTCTTACGCGTAGAGTACGAGTAGTCATTAAACAAATAAACATCACTGTATTAAGAAGGGTCAAATGACCATTTCAAAAACTAGGTCCAGAGAGATCCAAAGAGTTGTCTTTTTGTAAGGAACTGGATGTATTAAATGTAGCCTATTGTTTTATTAACTGCCTACTGTCCTAAGGAGTCAAAAGTGTTATGGGTACAATTCATGAATATTGAATGAAAGGAAGGCTTGATCCCATTTGTGTTCATCTAATAGGCTATACAATTCTGCTTAGAGCATGTTTTTTTACACACAATGTAACTTTTTGTTCTAGGCATACAAGTGCCAAGTCATTTTGAAATTTCGCGGGGATTACGCTTACATTGTAGCTAGTGTAGTGACGTCAGCTGTGCAAATGTCCAGTAATATCTCGATTTTAATTGGTCTATGTTTGATACGTAATGTAGATGATTACTGGCATAACCTCTAAGACGACCTAAAGAGTCACGTGTGTGGAAGTTGTTGGTTTATTTATTTATCATAGACTTTATTGCCCCGTGCATCGCCACTGCTGCTTTTCGTCTGTGTGTCCTTGCGTCTCTCTGAAAATGCAGAAGCATAAACTAGGCTTCAGAGTTGAGCGCGTGCACCACCACAGTATGAAGGCAGCATGAATGGAGCCATGATACTGCGATTTACCAACAACTACAAACAATCGGTCGGCATACTTCACCCCTATTGAGCTGGAAATATTAATGCAAACGTACAAGTATGAACCCGTAATTAGAATAACATTTTGCAGCAAAAGACAGAGAAACGGCGTGGGAGAAACTTGCTGTAACATTTATATTTTGACATTTAACATTTATATTTACATTTAATAGCACGTGTGTGTGTGTGTGTGTCTTAGTTCTGCGCTTGTGTGTAACGTTTACTGTTTGGACGTGTTAGCCTAAACAACAAACGGCACTGACATCACCCCACGTCACTGCACTGTCCACTTTGCTGCCGCGATCCTGTGAATTTCCCCAATTTGGACTAATAAAAGGAATATCTTATCTTTCTTTTCTCCTTTTATTTTGTGGTATGATTATAAAATAAATGTACCATTTAGTTGTGTTTTATGGAGCAGGAGGAAGCAGCATCACTCTGAAGGAGAACGACGTAAATGGTAAATGGACTGTACTTGTATAGCGCTTTTCTAGTCTTCTGACCACTCAAAGCGCTTTAACACTACATGTCATCATTCACATCCATCCATACACTGATGACAGTAGAACCATACACAGTGACACCTGTACATCAGTAACTAACATTCACACACTGTAGTCGCAGCTACAGGAGCAATGTTGGGTTAAGTGTCTTGCCCAAGAACCCATCGACATGCGGGATATAGCTTGTATTTTATGCAATAGAAAAATAACAAGTCCTGAACACGCCATTCCTGATCACGTATTTGAATATACCATGCTCCGGAGGAGAAGAATATATCCCTAAATTAAATTAAATAAGAATATTATCTTCTTTATCTTATACAGTTAAACATAATTCAATCTATGGTTTAAATACACATATTCATCCCACCTACTGATAGGGATGTTGAACAGCTCAAAAGTGGAAAATAAAAATCAGTGCCAACAGCAACAAGTCTGCGCATACAAACAACTGATTAAACAAAAATTGTCAACTAACGTTATAAAACAGTGCACCGATTAATGAGTTTTGCTGTTTACATGTATGAATGAAAACAAATCGGCGTGTCAACCACTATTGCTAACATAGTCCCATTGGCCCGTTTAATTTATTTATATTCATTAATTAACGTTTTTTCTGATGTTACCCTGGCATCATTGACAAACTTGTAGCATACACACTGCGTTGACCTTTACTGTGAAAATGTACGTACTTCCGGTTTAGCTGTTGAGCTTCATATTTCGTTTTATAGACAGAAGCCAATTTTGTACGGTTGCCCTGAAGTGCAAAACACAGCGACAAATAGCACAACGGCAAATAGGAAAACACAACGGCAATTAGGAAAACACAACGAAATTAACTTACGGAAAGGGTAGGGCCTTATAGAAGAGGACAGACCCTTCTGATTGGACAGACTGTCTGTCTTTTAACAGGAAATGATACAGGGCTCTCAAGTGTCACGCATTTCGGTCTCTTGTCATGCACTCCCGCCACACATCCAATTCCTCACGCCAAGGAATCATACTCCGGTCCCCGAGCCGTGTCGGCCGTAGCGACCCCCCCCCCCCTTTTTATTTATTTTCATTTACAACACCTAAATAAAATTGAACAACAAAAACCTGTAAAACAATGGTGAAACACTAGTAGGACACCTTTAAGACTCGTAAAACATTGCCATCTCTCCTTGACTTTCTGCTGCTGCGCTCACTTCCCCCCCTCATCACTGATTTATTGATTGACAGAATATCTAGGAAGCGGCATTTCTCAGCTTTCAGAATCCGATTGTGCAAATAGTTAAGGAGTCACAGTAATTGGAATCCTCCATGTCACTTACCGTCGCCGGCGAAAGGCTTCGGATTAAGACGGTTAAAAGACAGACAAGTCCGTCTGTCCAACCAGAAGGGTCCATTCTCTGCTATAAGGCCCTACCCTTTCCGTAAGAAGTTAATTTCGGTGCTTTCCTATTTGCTGTTGTGTTTTGCACTTCAGGGCCACCGTAATACTGTCTATAAAAATTGTATTTACGGCGTTAAAATAAAAGTATTTGTTTCTTTTGGGGTTTAAAACGAAAAACGATGGTATTTCAGTATTTTCGTTTTGTCGTTTACTTTAAACGGTAAAATGAACTATCAAAAGGTACGCTATTTTGAGATTTATATGCATCGTCTTGTCTACAGGGGGCAGTGTGTGCCTGAATATCAACCACCATTTTCTTTTACGCCTAGAAGAAGAAGATTCACTCCCGTTTCCATGGGTGGACGGCCTGCTCTGGATCTAGCCTGTCCGAACCGCATTCAACGTTAAACTAAAGGAACGAGGGAAAAAGTCAGTGAATGTGCGCTTAATCCTACTGTTATATCATTAAATGTCAAATATATTGAATTTTGTGATCTAACGTTACTGAAGTGCCTGTAACTGTAACCAAGAAGAATGACTAACGTTAACGTACCCCGAAAGGAAAAAACAGTTACGTTCACCTACATTAACACATATGCAATGTAATAGAGATTTGTTGATAACAGTACGGTGGCGTTAACCGCAAGTAACGTCACCGTATCTAAGTATAAGTGTCTCGTAAACACAAGCTAAATATGTGACACAAAGCTTTAACGTAAATCAACGTTAGCAAAGTGCCTTCTAACTTTGACATTTAGCGTGAAATTACCTTTATGTCCGATGTGTCGATATTTCAGGTGCACAGCTAATAGATCAAAAGATGTTTGTTTGATCATTAGTTAGATTCCCATTTCTCAACGTAATCGTTCCTTTAAGTTAATTTATCACTGTCAGCATTCAGCTAGCAGCTGTCAGTGTTAAAATGCTAGCTCACTCACGTTAAAGTTAACTGGCAGCCTTGATAATGTAGAATTGCTAAACATTGCTGTTTTGGTTGATGAACTAAAAGATATTCCCGTTTAAATGTGTCTGTTTGGGATTGGGTGATCGATGAGAGATCAGTCTGTTTAAGACGGGGAGATCTCGACTTGTTTCGTCCTGATTACAAAAACCTGCCTCATCTGATTCACTGGTTAGCAGCTTTCCATCTACAGTTATTACATTGATGGTACACTTAGACCCACAGCTGATCTGTTTCAGAACAATTAATGAATTGGAACCATAGTATTAGTTAGTCTTGATTACTTTAGTCATCTTTGGTTATTTACAGCCATACTGCTAATGATATCCTGTTTTACCATCATTATATAGTATAGCTTTCCCTGTAAAAAAGGGACCTGTGCAGGTCTTCCAAATTACTTCGTTGTATAAAGTTAAAACTAAGCTCTTTGTTTTGGGTACTGAAATATTTGACAGATTTTAAGCTTCTTTCTGGACCACTTGGTATAGTCATACCAGTGCTGATGTGTTTGTACTTGATATAGTTTTGTGTTTAAGATTTGTTTAACTTTGAAGTTTAGCCTTAAAAAAAAAGTATCTCAAATAAACTGAAGTACATTTACCTCTAACTGCTGTTGACTGGCTACTACTCCATTTTTCTGTTTTTGATGTGTGTTTTTTAGGTGTTTAAGTTTATTTTCTTTGTGTTATTTATTCCAATCAGCAGGTGCGGTTAAGATTTGACAACTGAGATTTGTACGTCCCTGAGAGAAATCCATTTTTACCCTCAAAAGACCTCCTGTTCCTGACCCTCTATAAAACCCATCTCTTTACCATGAATGAAGTAAATATAGTCAGAGAGGGGTGGCTTCACAAACGAGGTAAGTAGCATGAGGGTCAGTAAAGTCTTCCCTTGGTAATATTTCGAGGCAAAACACAATTCAAGTGTTCTAAATTGAAACCCGTTAGTTCAATCAGATGGAGAGAGTAACTAAAGTATCTAAAAATGCCACTGATAAGCCTATTTATTGGATGCACTTGATTCAGGTGAATACATAAAAACATGGAGGCCGAGGTATTTCATGCTGAAGAGTAACGGTTCCTTCATTGGCTACAAGGAGAAGCCTGATCTAAGCGAACAGACCTCACCACCACTCAACAACTTCTCAGTAGCAGGTCAGTCCTCCAAATGCTAAAACATCAATATAACTAGTGCTTTCTTCTCTTCAACCCCATGGTTTGACTTCTACAGTAGCTTGCAGAAAACATTTATGTTTGTCTTTTATCAACACAACGCATCAAAGTTATTTAACATTTTAAAACAAAACCACCTTTAGATTGGACCTCACCTGACATACATATAAAACACACCCCTATCAATCAACACTTACACCTACAAACTAAAGAAACGATCACTGCATTGTTTTTTCACAGAGTGTCAACTAATGAAGACTGAAAGACCCCGGCCCAACACATTTGTCATTCGTTGCCTACAGTGGACCACTGTTATTGAACGTACATTTCATGTGGACAGCAATGAGGAGAGGTAAGAACAGGGTCAACTGTTATGATGTTAATAATTTAGATTTAGATTCAACTTTATTGTCATTGCACAGGGTGCAAGTACTGAGGCAACGAAATGCAGTTTAACATCCACCCAGAAGTGCAAAATAGCAAAAAGTGCAGAGTATGTGCATACGTAAAGTGTAATAAGTGAATAAATAGATATGTACAGTAAGAAATGGATATACAATAACAGTGCAAATGTTCAGTGGCTGGAGGAAGGTGTGTGGCAGTCACGCCAGGGTGGAGGGGGGAAGTACAGTCACTGAGGGAGATGTGTGTGTGTGGGGGGTTGGGGGGCAGAGTTCAGAGTTCAGGGGGGGCAGAGTTCAATAGAGTGACAGCCGCAGGGATGAAGCTGTTCCTGAACCTGCTGGTCCGGGAACGGAGCACCCTGTAGCGCCTCCCAGAGGGCAGGATAGTATTCCTCCTAGTATTTTGCTAAACTATTGTGGAATGTTCCACATTGCTGTTCTGTATGAAAGGTAAGGATTTGCCAACACTAAGCCAGCTGATGTAGTCGGACAGCCCATGTCCGTGTGCAAAGGATCAGCAGGCATAGAGAAAGGTGTGAAGTTTTGATGACAAGTTATTTGTGTGCCCCAAACCCTCATTTTCTGTAACCTTCTGTAATGGAAGTAGTCATTGACACTACGACAGGCAAAATACTTCAATTCAACAACGTCCCGCTAGTTGTTATCATTGTTGTATTAAGTTTCATGCCTCCTTTGCTCCTGTGATGCTGGCGTCACACAGAGGAGCGCCATATGGTTCAGTGTGTATCAAAGACTCCCTGAAACCCCCTGAATTTTTTGATACAATGCATAATAATATTTGGGACAATGCCTGTCAGAGAGGAGTGGATGCGAGCCATTCAGTCAGTGGCAAATGGTCTCAAGATAAGGGAACAGGAGGAAGAGGAACCGATGGATATGTTCGGCTTACCCAACAAAAGCAGCCTGGAGGAGATGGAGGTGTCCATGTCCAAGAATCGCTCCAAAGTGGTGAGACAATCTCCAGGTTTTGCCCAATTTCAGAATACTGTTTGAATAGAAAAATGTTATGGTACTATTTAGTATTTTCCTTGCGAGGGCAACACTATTATTATTTTATACTATTTTGTTTGACAATGTCTTCTACTGTATGATTTGTTAATATAGTTCCTTATTGAGAATTCCACCTCCACACCTGAAATATTTTGTTATCTTGCAAACAGATTTATACAATACTAATAAAAATGTTAATCTTAAAGAGTGGATTTATCAGATTTAAACAACTTGCAAGTTTATTTCACAAAATGATCTGAGTAGACCTGCAGATTAAGCTGTTGATTGTCATCACTACCACAGAGACCATCACATTGCGGTTGTCAATGTATTTTTCTAAGGGCTATCAAAGTTAACGTGCTAATCTTTGAGATTATTGTGGCCGTAACTTTGCACAGTCCTCCAAACAGGATTGGCGGTTCCAAACAGGATTGGCGGTTAAACCTGCATGTTTATGGGTCGTTGGGCAAGACACTTAACCCCAACATTGCTCCTGTAGCTATGACTACAGTGTGTGAATGTTAGTTACTGATGTTCAGGTGGCACTTTGTATGGTAGCTGCTGTCATCAGAGTGTGAATGGCTTTAAATGGGTGAATGATGACATAAAGTGTCAAAGCACTTTGAGTGGTCAGAAGACTAGTAAAGCGCTATACAAGTACAGTCAACTAGGACTAACTTTTAACTGTGCAGACACATTTCAATTTCATGCAAGTTTAGATTAAAGAGTTGTAAAAAACTCAACTACACGACTGTGAATGTAGAAGAGAAATGTCTATCTCTTTGTAAAGATCTCTTGTGGGCTATTTTTGTCTAGGTTGCATATGTCAACTGAATAATTTTTAAATATGATCCGTTATAAAGTCTCATACCTTGACTGTTTACACATTACAGACAATGAGTGACTTTGAGTACCTGAAACTTCTTGGGAAGGGGACATTCGGCAAGGTGATTCTGGTCAAAGAGCGGTCCACCGGAGTTCATTATGCAATGAAAATACTACGCAAAGAGGTCATCATAGCCAAGGTAACTCGGTGTGTCCATACCTTCCTCTAATGAGCAAGATACTGATGCAGTGTAATTCCCAAGTATGTTACTTCTATTCACAAAATGGAGTTCAATAGTTATGTTTGTCTTCAGTATGGGAGGAATACTATTCTTAAGGTAAAATTTTGTGGATAAATTGTTGCCCTTCCTTGGAAAAAAACGTCATGGCCAGACTGCACCCCATTCCCCAACGTTTTGGGCATTCGGGGCTTTTTAATATAAGTTCTCAACTGGGTAATAGCTAATGTTGATTAAAAAAGGGAGTCAGACTTGCCAAGACTTCCATATACATTTTCTGGCCAAACACGAAACTATGTCCAGAAAAAAATGTCCAGTAGGCACAGCTCAGGGTCTAACAAAAATGTAAACCCTGAAATCTTCCACAAAGTTCCATCTTTTGTGCCAGGTATAGTGTAAGAAGGACCTAACCTCTACACCACACATTTCCGACAATTCAGGTTTTGATTTATGTAGCTTCTGTGGGGTGAGGTACAGTTGATGATGAAAATCATAGTGAACAAGTATGTAACAGGCATTAACTGTCGCTGACATAATTGTTTTGACATAAGTCAGACCAGAGTTGCTCATTAATTGTTACATTCAAGTCTGACTTCCATCTCATCCTGGATCTGTGAAGTCCTGCCTTTGGGCCTTCATTCAACATTCATAGTTATGATAGTCATTCCAGGGACCCAAATTAGATTTTAACGACAGCTAAGAAAATAAAGTTCTACTGGATAACTGACACATTTTTTTCAGTTGTTTGCAAGACAAGAAGAGTCGTTTTTCAAAGCAATCTTCCAAATGCTGTATTCTTGTATTATGCAAACTCCCCAGAATTTTGTTATTTAGAGTGATGGTACAAGATAATTTTGAGGGTGACAGTCCCATATTCATTCCTCATAATGAAGGATTATTATTATTATGTGCTGCCATGAGTTAAACAGGATTTATCAGCGAAATGTACTCCCATTTTATTAAGTGGAGCTCTAATTCTAATCTGATGCTGCATAATTGAATAATTTATAATGCATCATTGGCTAAGTCACAGTTAATAATTACATCAGGTAAATGTAGACAACACAACAGTGTTATCAACAGTGTTATTTTGGAAAGTGGAAGTTCAGGAAATAAGATACAATTGGGTTGCATATTAAAAGGCCAGGTTGCTTGACTTTCCATTAACCTGCTTCTGATAGTGACTAGCCTCTACTTGGATGTGTGACCGAACTCACCCTAACCCAGGATCATTCCACATGAATTTGATTACATTGAATTTTTTTTAAAGTTCCAAAGCGAAAAAACTCAATATTTATGGTATAGTTATTTGCATGATCCTGGGAATTGGCCCCAATCTGGACAGGCATCTTTAGACACTAGATGGCAGCAGAGTACTGATGATCAGGTTTCCAGAATGGTAATATTATGCAATTATGTTATATTATGTCAGACTGGAAAGTCAACTTGCCACTGAGTGAGAAAGGTGGGCCTGTTCCTAAAACTACCATTTGTCACTGCATGGATTAATTCCATTGCAGGCTGTTTAGTATCCTCTGGGTTGATATAAAGAAGTACCTGCTTCACGTAAGTTTGTGATCGAACATTACATTACATTACAGGTCATTTAGCAGACGCTTTTATCCAAAGCGACTTACATTACACTTTAAACCCATGGCTTTTTCACATTTTTGCCAGGGGAGCAATTAGGGGTTAGGTGACTTGCTCAGGGACACTTCGACATGGTACATGGGGCAGCCTGGAATCGAACCAACAACCTTGTGCTAACCCAGCACACCTTCTCTAACCCCTGCGCCACAACGACGAACAAATAAGTCCTGCAGAGAGACCGGGAAGGCAATGACTTAGCAGGAGGTGTGACCGCTCGTGAAGATGTCTGATCTCAAAATAAATCGACATACAATAATTCCCAGAGGAATGTTTTTTTTATGATGAACATGAGTACTCCATTTAAAGTTTCTCATCAATCATCTCACACACATTTATTAGATTTGATGTACTGTATAATTCATTGCAGAAAAAATAGTTCATATTTAATTTAATTTAATAGAAACAAAATAAGACATCTCTCCACCTTATTTGGCATATGTACATTGACAGATGTGCAACACCTGTAACACATTAAGAGACACTTTAATGAGACAACATGACAACACATTTTACTTTTGTAATTCAAAACATGACCCTCTTGAACATTGAGGGAGGCCTGCCTGTTCTTGTTTGTTGTGAGGCAACAGTGGCGCATGGAATAGAGCGGGTGTGCCAGGAACCGCAAGGTTGGCTGTTCAAACCCTGGATGCTCCATGTCGAAGTGTCCCTGAGCAAGACACCTAAACCCTAACTGCTCCCCAAGCTAAATGTAAAAACCATGGGTTAAAAATGAGTCGCTTTGGATAGAAGCGTCAGCTAAATGACATGTAGTAAGGTGAGCTCGTAACAGCAGGCGGCTTCTCTAGTTAGGTGTTAATTAAGTTCTCCAGTGAAGGGTGTGGTACTTTTAAGATTGTTCATGGGTTCCACCTCTCCCACATTTGTTATTTTTAGGTTTTTAATGCATGTACAACTCCTGGTTGTTAGACTGAAAATGATGGCTTTAGGCAGAGTGGTAGAATATAAGAGGCTTCTCTTTTTACCAGTTACTTTCTTGTACCCCAGTAGTTTGAACAAATGTCCTCAGATTAAGAGATCATACCAAACTAGAAGCATTGCTTTTATACTGTATGTTTCCAGTATTTCTGACAAGTATGTGTGTTTTGGCAGGATGAGGTGGCCCATACAGTTACAGAGAGTAGAGTGTTACAAAACACTCGACACCCCTTCCTCACGGTAAGAACTATTAAAGGAACTGAATGAAGCACTACCTTGGATAAAGCAGCCAGCATATTGTCTTATTCATATACATATTATTATAAATGGATATTTAACCATATAAAAACAATGATTGTGATAAAATCGCTTTAGCAATGGCGAAGGCAGCAAAGGTACAGAACAAGTACAAGTATATCATATATTAAATAAACAAAATTAAAATGGATTCCCAAGAATTGATTGAACAGGTTCAATAGAATATATAGTGTTAAAGGTGCTAAAAGGCAGCAAGACATGATAACATTGTTGTGTATTGCAGCAATTTGATGGCTCTCTTTGAATGACTTTGCGCTCTACTGAGGACATCCCCATCTCCCTAGGATTAGTTGGAATAATTTAACGGGATCTTCTGACATTTTATAGATTCCCATCTTCATGTCAAAATCGTGGTTTTCCCAATTCTACACTGATAAAATACTTTCAAATCCCATCAGGGATTGCATATTTAGTGCTAATTAGTAAATGTTAGCATGTTAAACTAATATGGTGGGGAGTTTCTTTTTCTGATACGGGACAGGGGATATTTTTGGGTTGTACAAATTGTAAAGCTCTCTGAGGCTCATCAAGAGTCATTGTGATTGTTAGCCTTCAGCTGAAAGCAGTGGAAGTCCAGCTTAATAGACTGTTGAACGTTTGATTTTTGCTTTTTCAGAAAATACTTGGTTTGGTGAACTTTGTTTTCCTGTGTTGCAATGTATATTGACCTTCAGATCCCGGTAAAATCTAATACAGGCAAATAATGGCAGGAGCTTTCTGACAGACAATGTGAATGATCAGTATTTAGGGGAGACCCTCACTTTTTATGGGGAGTTTTTAATGTTCTACCTTCCAGTCACCTTCTGTAATGTGTGTTACTTTCCTTCCTGTAGACACTGAAGTATGCTTTCCAAACCAACGATCGACTTTGCTTTGTAATGGAATATGCTAATGGCGGCGAGGTAAGACTTCACACACCCATGGAGATGCACTAAATCTCTCCACGTCAACCGCTTTCCAGGCACCTTCACACACTGACCTTCTCCTTTCAGCTGTTCTTCCACCTGTCCCGGGAGCGGGTGTTTACAGAGGACCGAGCACGCTTCTACGGGGCTGAGATTGTGTCAGCGCTTGAGTATCTCCATTCAAGTGATGTTGTTTACCGGGATCTGAAGGTCAATATCAAAGATTCATGTCATGACTTTAGAGAATATAATGTGACGGATTCTGGTTTTATATTTCAATTTCATTCACTAAAAATTGGAAACGGCAGGGGTCGTATTTGATTAATGGCAAGTGTGAAACTAAATTATTGACATCAATAGAATTTATTAATAAGCACTGAAAAAAATTCACAGAATAAATAAACGTGTTCCACCCTGATCTAAAAGTAACCAATACTATGAATCAAATCTCATAATTGATATTCACTCCTCAGGAGTAAAGGATTTTGAAGGTTTTAAGACCAGCACTGGCAACAATTACTGGTGTTGCCCCCATATAAATGCACATGTAAACGCAGATAAAACATTTATTAAAGTATAACAGCGATCAAGATCAACTATATCTGTCACCAACAATCCCTATAACACTTTTACAAACCTACTAACTAAACAAACAATCAAATGTGTGTGTGTGAGAGAGAGATTGAACAAAGGTGGGGAGGGGAACTAAGGAAAAATTCTAAAGAGGGACAACTGTAGTAATGACTGTCACAAAGGGGTGAGCAAGAACAAGAATGGCAGGTGTACAACTGTTGATTCAACCACAGAGAGAGGAAAAAGCCATCAATTGCTGCACGCTAGGGTGAAGAAGAGGGCAGGGAAGTAAGTAATGGCCGACGCACGGGGATTCGAAATGGAGACGAGTGCAACATCTCTAATCAATACGGATTAGTATGGTCGGACCTAAAGTTGTGTGTATGTGGTTACGGGTCATTAGTTAACAAAAGAATATGGCTAAAAATGAGAGAAAGAAAGTAACAAACAAATCTCACGAGCTCTCCTGGAGTAAAAGCTATTCTGACCATGAAGTATAAACCAGCAGCAATGATCTCTTTTTGCGTAATAACTTTGGCACTTTAACCTCCTTGCACTGTATTAGATCCACAGGCAATATGACGACAGTTGCAGGTACACAAATCAAACATACATCAATGCATGCGCAATAATAGCGGACTCGTTGATCCGGGCTATAGAGTACCACGTCATGACTTAATAACAATTAAAAGACATAAGTTTATATAACACACAGTAACTTAGTCTGCCAAAAAAACAGTCTCTGAGCACACTGTTTGGTGTGGTCAGTCGGCGGGGCGAACGGTCTTTTTTGCCATTATTTCAGCAATTTCCAGCTGATTTTTGTGATGAATCAAGTTCCTTAGAAAACAGACTACGAAGATTATTCGGTTCTTCAGTGCCCAATTGTATCGGCCAAAAGCTAAATGCAGGGAGGGAGAACGCAGAGCGCTGTCCTCAACTGGAGCCAAAGAAAATGATATAAAAGTGAAATGAAACAAAAACAAAATAAAGCAAGAGTCTTTGTTTGTCCAGTGAAGTTATGAAAGTTTGTAAAAGAAAACCGCAACGTTGTGGTGTCTATCTGCCGCAGCCCGCAGGAAAGAAAATTATTCTTTGCCGCATTTGAGTATGAAATCTAGGGGTTTGGTCACCTGACACGGTCCTTGTCCAATGTTAAAAGGTTAAAATGTCAAAGGTGAGGTCTGGTGCCCGGCTGTGGTTACAGTCTCCCCATTTCAAACATGCATGTGTTACTGTCCTTTCCGTTGTCTCCTGGAATGCATGGTTAAGGGCCTAACCGACTCATGGATGAGAGCCAAACAGCAGTTTCAGAGTTTGTTTCTATTAGTGCTGTTAACCACGATTAATTGCATGGTTTTCTGTATTGAATCTTGATTAATCACATTGTTCTGCGCTGAATTAGGCAATAAATGCAAAAGTAGTGTATTCTGCACTTTTATTTTAAAAGTACTACTATATGAACAACACTGCAATAAAATGCCAATGCCAGAGCATTAAATGATTTATCTAGTTTGTGAATAAAAGACAAGTTGCTGTCAGATTCAAGATTCAACGATTAGAACATTATAACTAGCAAAAAAAAATGTATACATGGGAAGAATTACCAGCTGACACATGCTTATATCAGGGAGCAGTTTAAACCGTTTGTCTATGCTAGCTAGTGTGTGCGGGATGTGGTGCCTGTAACAGATGCTCATGTATCAGACTGCACTAATTACCTAATACTGATCCATAGCTGCCAACTCTCATGTGTACGGCGACACAAGCTCTTGCATGTTTTCACACGAACTCACGCCATACATTCAAATCTGATTTTGGGCTGAGACACGTTTGTTCCTTTTCAAACTCCCCGACGGTAGATGGGCGCTAAGGAGGTCATCTGTAACCCTATTCGCTGCATAGACATCGGCCCTTTCTCAATACCTATGACTGCGAGAACGGACTTGCTCTCCCGCGAGAATAGACTCGGTTCTTGACTGTTAGGTATTTTAAAAGCAAAAAGTAAAGCAAAAGCTTGATAATAGTAACATTGATACCTTACCTGGTAGTTATGGTACCACAAATACGATACTGGAATATTATATCTGGAATATATCTATGATAGTAATAAAGAAAACCTCTGTACGCGTTCCCTTTTTTACCTGGCATCTGTTTGACTGTCTGTTGGATAAACAATGCTTAATTTACTTGCATATAGAGTTTGATATTCTCACATTCATATTCTATCTTAATTTATGGAATAATTATTTTTCCTTAACTAAAAATAAAAATAATTCGGTCATGATCCACCCTCAGGCTCCACCAGCATGTAGCCTATTGCAGCGTCAGGTTATTTGGTACAATTTTGTGTGTATTCTGACCTCATGATCATATAGCCCCACATGAGTGAAATTGTAGGTTATTTTACATTACTATTCACTAACTTATTTGCTGTCTTGCGTTGCACTTGCTTGATGTAGTGATGAAGTAAGGGTACAGCGGTACCTTTTCTAGTACCGGTACACCGTGCAATATTAGGTGTTAGTAAACCTTACTGGATCACACTTACTGGTGTATATCTAATTTGTATTCATATTGAAAGAAACGCAAAACGTTACTGAGGTGAACATTTAATTCAGGGCTTTTGTATTACATCAGGAATCAGGAACATCACACTGCATTAACGTTTTAATGGTTTTTTAAAGTAAAAGGAGGTTGGATACAGTAAGAACAATTTGACAGTCAATATTTTACTGGATAGGGCTGCATTCCACATACACAGACTTACCGTTTGTCTCCTTGTTACTCAAACATCAAGAGGCCGATAATCAGTGTGGTAGTCCTCGTACAGTTGACTGCACAAACATCACTATAAATTAAATTGGCGATGTACCTGAACCTCTTCTGTGTCTAAATTAATACTGACTAACCTCATAGTATTTATGTATATAATATAGGGATCAATGAGGGTACATACCGTAAGAGAAATTACATCATCAGTGATTAATGTAATAGTATTTTATATCTATGATACAGTGATCAATGAGGCTACGTTCTGTAAGATAGGTGACCTCATTAGTGCTTGACATAGTATTTAATATCTAATAAACAGTGATCATGGAGGCTACAGTTAGATAGATGACATCATTGCTGATTAACATAATATTTAGTATCTATGATAAAAAGACTAACAAATTGTATCACTTGTAGAACCATTGTACTCATAATGGCTCTTATCTATAGCAAGTTGTAAATCGACTTATTTAATGAAATTGCACTTGTTTCTTGTTCTTTGCAGTTTGTATCCTTATGGTTGAAATGCACTTATTGTAAGTCGCTTTGAATAAAACCGTCAGCTAAATTACATATAATGTAATGTAATATGATGTAGGGCTCAATGATGCTACAATTATATTTACATTTTCAAACAATGAAATAAATAGAAACAATTTCAAGCATATGCAAGCAAGCAGCTGACCAGACATTTAATGTCTTACCGAGAAATATACAATAATTTACATGTGGAAAATATTTATTTATAATTATTATTATTACAATTCAGAGCTTCAGAGATTCTTTGAAGCTGCTGTCCTGCTGCTTAGAATCTCGATGACGGTCTCCTCATGTACTTTAATTACAACATTGTTAGTTTGAATGCACAATGATAGAAAATAACTGCACATGGAGTTATGAATCTAAACTCAAACAGACGTAACGTTACCGATGAACAACATCAGTCACCACATTAAAAGTTATGAAGACTAGTTCAAAAATAGTTATAGCTCATGTATAACCGCTACAGAGATGTGAAAACCAGCGGAGCATTTCACAGAAGACATGCTGAAAACAAGCGGCTCTTTGCAGGCTGAGATGAGGCTGACTGCCCGGTGCTGGAGGGGTCTGACGGTCCCGTTAACTACACCTCACATCTCTGGCAGCCATGGAGCAAATTGTTACGAAGGCTGAATGTTGACAAACGACCGTAAAAATGTTGCTTAAACAACTAATTTCTCGTCTGAAAAAGTCCTAAAATGACACTCAAATATAGTAGTATTTATAAACTTTGACTTACAGTTGTGTCTATTTTCCTCTGTCATTGTTGCCTGTTGCTGAGGTGAAATGCATTCTGGAGTATTTGGCTCTCACAAGCACGGACGAGCCTATGGGGCGCCGTTTGTAAAATGTTGCACGTTCTAAAATCCTACGCAGTTTTGCTACATTTAGCATTATCATATGAACAAAAAAGCACAACAATATTCATATGTCACTTTTTCAAACATTTAGAGAGAAATTCGTATAAATTCATGCAATAACTTTTCCAAGGATAATGTTTGGCAGTAACACGAAGTTATTAAATAATATAAATGTTAAATCTAAATTTAAATGTTAAATCTAAACGTTATATCTAAATGTTAAATGTAGATCTAAATGTTAAATGTTCACTATTCATATCAGACTTGACGACTGAACATTACAATATTTAAGGTAAGTCACGCAAGACAAGCTGGCAAGTCCGGATGATTAGCTCTTGTTATAGAGCAGGGGTGTCAAGGGGGGGGTTGCGCGACCATCCGCGCCCGTGAACACCCCCGCTCCCCCTCCCGCGCATGACTTCAACGTGGACAGTATGTGGCCCCCTACCTAAAATTATGATTTAACATTTTGATTTACATTTGAGATTTACATTTTATATTTAACATTTAGATTTACATTTAACATTTAGATATAGTATTTAACATTTACATTTAACATTTATATTATTTAACAACTTTGTATGCGACATTTTACAAACGGCGTCCCATACGAGCCTGCTTCGATGCATGCCCGGTAAAATGGGCGGGGCGAGTCACGATATTATGACCGTTCTCGGCCAGATGCGGACCTTAGAATTGGAACAGTACTCGGGTTACGACGGATGACGTTTCACGAGTCCACGAGAACGCATATTGGGAAAGGGCCATCCTTTTTATCCAGAAGTTAGCAACAGAAGAAGAGTCACAAAGAGACACGACCGCGGGGGAAAGAGAATCCATCGCTGAAGAAAATCTTCCATCTCCAAACTGAGCAGAGACCAGGTATGTTAATGATGTTTGGTTCAATTCAGTACTTACTCTCTTAAACTTTACATCTTGAAAGAAATGATTGGTATGTGTGTGTCAACTTGTCAACTTCTTATGTGGTAAATGTAAACTCGGCTGTCACAACAAGCAGCAGGGGAGCACCTTGTTAACCTCGTGGTGTACTGCATGCTCAAAACATCATAGCATTGTTTATTTACGGTGCTCAAATATAACATTTATCTTTTTATTTACAGGCCAAACAAAAGGACTTACTCTGAAGACTTTTCCAAACAGCACGGCCAGTACAACCTTGCCCACAGATCTTAGGAAAATACTTTTTGTCATGTGTTGATCCATTTTATTGCTTAAAAAGGCTTCTGTTCAAGCACTGTAAACACTTTATTGTTGCACTTTTTATTTTGATGGATCGTGTGGTGTGAATAATGAAAAATATTTCTCCCTAACTAATTGTCATTCTTTTGCTGAACATAAATCATTAAGTGCTCTCAAGAATACAATTATTAACAATATAGCAGAGGTGTCAAACTCATTTTAGGTACACATACTGTCCACTTTGATGCGCACGCAGGCAAGACCATTTACGGGGGGGATGAAAAAATGCAATTAATGTCTTTCTGTAATTTTTACACTTAGCATAGTCATCTGGCGGGCTGCAGTGGACCCATGATCAACAATTCTAATTCTTAATCTTAACTCGAACTAAGCTTCCATTTATTTGAGTTAAATTAAGATTTGAGATTGACTTTTTTTGTCAAGTAAAAAACAGGTTTCATTGAGCACCTGCTCTAAACTGCTCCGCTCTCTTCTCTCCAGCAGACAATGTTTGCCTAAAAATCTTTCAGGAAACATTGCAAAGCTGAGCTGCTTGTTGCTGTGGCAGGGCTCGGTAACCACCAATGATGTGGTCACCGCTATAAATTTACAAATTAATATTACTGGCTCAATCTCACCATCATGGCAATGAATTCTTGACTACTAGTGATCCAATTATAGTTTAAAATGATCTGTTTGTCATTTCACTCCCTCAGCTGGAGAATCTGATGCTGGATAAAGACGGCCACATCAAAATCACAGATTTTGGCCTTTGTAAGGAGGGCATTACTCCAGACGCAACCATGAAAACCTTCTGTGGTACTCCTGAATATCTGGCACCAGAGGTAAGGTACTGTGACTACAGAAGTAACATGTTCACAACTTGCTACAAAAAAAGCTTTTGGTCACTCTTATCACCTCTATTATATTATGGGAGTTAAAACATAATTCTGGCTTTGGCCACTGTGTGTATACGTGTTTGCTGGTCACTCCTAAAGGCTGGCGCATGCTTCTACGTCTTTACGCACCGCAGTGTCGACGCACTCGTTTCAATTCATGGTTCAAAAAGGCTTGCGTGTGTTGCAGAGCAATTCACCGCCAGAACAATGGGTGGAATAATGTTTTTTGTTGAAGACGACCTAGAGAGTTACGTCTTTGTGTGTGGAAGTCGTTGGTTTGTTCATTTATCATAGACTTTATTGCCCCTCGCATCGCCACTCCTACTTTTCATCGCGGACACATTTGTCCTGTATTTTCCTCAGCAACTTTGTTCCCCCCTCGACCGGCGGGTCGACGTTTGCGGAGATCTCTCTCCATGAATCAGAGGCCATCCGCGTGTCCTTATAGTCCGCCAATGACGGGTTGTAGAAGTGGTCATATTTGCGCATTTTTTCAGACAAAGGTTCTTCAATCTGACCGTTCTCTCGTAAACATTCTTCGTTTTAATAATGGCGGTATTGGGCTATGAAAACGGAAATGTCGCTTGCGTCGCTCTGAAAATGCAGAAGCATAAACTAGGCTTTACTGAGTGAGGAGACCCCTCCTGTTCTCAGACATTATGTGGGAATTGATAATAATTCTTAACACTCAAGAAGGTTTTTGTATGTCACTTATTTCTGAGAATAACAAAACATTTTGGAGAGCTGCCAACTCTCACGGTTTTGCCATGCGACACATGCTTTTGCATGTTTTCACACTCACTTGAAGCACACACAGCACATCGAATTTGTCACGCAAAAAGTAAATCTGATTTTGGTCCGAGACGCGTTCCTTTTCAAACTTCCCGACGGTAGACGGCGCTAAGAAGCGCATCTGTAACCCTATCCGCTGCATAGACATAATTTCTCAATACCTAAGACGTCTGACTTACGTTCTCGGGAGAATAAACTCTGGAGACGGACTCGGGAGACCTGACTCATGGGTACGGGGGAACGTATAACAGTCATTTCCGCAATTAAAACAGCAGCTGAAATTTCTGCAATTGAAACAGCAGCTGACTTGATGACGTCAGCTGGTCTTGCTAATACATTTTAATACAGTTCTTGACTGTTTTACTATCAAGCTTGTTTCGTTTTCATTTAAAATAAAAAAGGTGTGTGTGTGTGTGTATATATATATATATATGTGTACATATATGTGTATATATATATGTGTACATATATGTGTATATATGTGTATATATATGTGTACATATATGTATATATATATATATATGTGTATATATATATATATATATATATATGTGTGTATATATATGTATATATATATATATGGGTATATATACACACACATATATGTGTGTGTGTATATATACCCATATATGTGTATATATATATATATATATATACACACATATATCTGTGTGTGTATATATACCCATATATGTGTATATACATATATATACACATATATGTGTGTGTGTATATATATACATATATATATATATGTGTGTATGTGTATATGTATATATATGTGTATATACAGTATGTATATATGTATATATAGAAATATTCAAGTCTGCAAATTCCAAATCACTTGTTACTGCCATTGTTGTGAATTGTGATCAGACCGATGTCTGTGTCTCAGGTTCTAGAGGATAATGACTATGGCCGGGCAGTAGACTGGTGGGGTCTGGGTGTAGTCATGTACGAGATGATGTGCGGCCGTCTGCCTTTCTACAACCAGGACCATGAGCGCTTATTTGAGCTCATACTCATGGAGGAGATCCGGTTCCCCAGGAACCTGTCGCCCGAGGCCAAGTCCCTGCTTGCTGGCCTGCTCAAGAAGGACCCCAAACAGAGGTACTGGACCGGACTGATACTGTGTGTGTGTCTGTGTGTGTGTGTGTGTGTGTGTGTGTTAGCAATGCCTTCTCTGTTCTTACATTATCACGTTTGGACTGACAGGTTAGGTGGAGGTCCGTATGATGCCAAAGAAGTAATGAGTCACAAATTTTTCATCGCCATCAACTGGCAGGATGTGGTACAGAGGAAGGTAAGACATTGAGACAACAAAATAACTAAAACTATGGTTTTCTTTTAATCACAAGCCTTCATATCTGTGATATCAAGCACTGTAATCACTAAAGTATTGCTCTCTGTAGTTTGTATAAAAAATGCTTACAGTGAAAGAAGCTCTCAGGGTTATAAACGATGCAGTCTTTATCACTATTGAACAAGTGTTTTTTGTTCCATTCGTGTCAACTGAAGTTAAGAAAATGTCCTACTTTATGAAAACATTGACACTGATAAAGCTTGCTTAATTTTATACTTGCATGACCATAAACGAATATCCTGAATTCCAGAAGCATGATTCAACAGAAGAACAAAAACTATTTTGGAAAGAAACTAATAGAGCCTGTTGTAAGACCAGAGAAAACCTATTGAGTTTTGCTGTGGTATAATATGTTAACAGGGAACACATGTAGTCATTATATAAATCCAGTATTTTCCTAATCTAGGAGTGTTTCACTTATTTTATCTGCCATTTCGTCATCAGCTCGCTCCACTCTTCAGACCGCAAGTGACTTCAGAGACAGATACCCGGTACTTTGATGACGAGTTCACAGCACAGACCATCACGCTCACTCCTCCAGACAAGTGTAAGTCTGACTGGACAGTGACTATACCTGGTCCACCTGTGTCCATACCATTTGGGATTCTGGACTGAAATGTGACCAATAAATTCTGCTGTCTTCTTCTAACAGATAACTGCCTCGACTGTGAGGATCCCAGCCAACAGGCACATTTCCCGCAGTTCTCCTATTCTGCTAGCATAAGAGAGTGATTGCATCTCTGCCACACTCACACATAAACATACAGGAGGCATGAACACAACCTTGCAGGTATAAACTGAACAGAACAGAACCTCTCTTCAATGAGGTCTTTGTCCATCAGGATCTAAGTGCCTCTACTCGTAGCCATATTGTTCAATAGAACCAGACTACGGACAAAGCCTGGCCACATTGGCTGTACTGTATCAAACCGGACTTCAGTACCTCACATAGTAATAAGCACAACTCAACAACATTGGCCAGTAGCACCTTCGAATTGCCTATAAACAGCTACGGCTGCTTTTTCAGACTATAATCCACCAACCATTTTAACACACTTTTTATGTTCTTTATGGAATCCATACAGTTCCTCTATGATGTTTCCAAGTGCTTTTCTTCAGAACTAGCTGTTACCACCACTGAAGATCGGTTTGTGACTGAGGGAGAAAGCAGCTGTGCAGTATATTGGCTATGTGTGTGGAAAAAGGGGCATCATAGAGTCCAAAATATCAGTTTTGTCCAAAGGTCCCTGCCATGAGCTTTTGTGACTTAATACATTGTTTGATATGCATCAGGACCAAGGAATACATTGATAACATTTGATGATCAGTGTCCCTGCGGATATAAGCTTTTGAGAAAAGCAGGAATTGTTTTTGTGAACTGTTTGCAATAAAAACAAATCACTTGTTTATTAATTTGCTCTCATTTCAAAATTAAATTTACTGTTTATTGGCGGCCTCTCCTGGTCCCTCTGCCCGCTGGGATGCACCGCCAAGTAGCCCTCCGCCAGGGTGATGGGCGCCTCCAGGGTCGTTGGGCAGTGGCACCGGACCCACGCTGCTGTGCGGGGCAGGTGCCCCTCCCTGAACTTTGCCATCACACCTCCTGCACCGTCTGGCTGCAACCACCTGGTGGCGGCGTCCTTCAGCCGCTGGCCGTACGCGAACGGCCGGTTCCCCGGGCCCAGCCTGGCTTCGCGGAATCGCTGGCGGTGATCTTCCGGCAACAGCCCCAGTCTATCCACCACGGCCTTATTAACGTTGGCGTAGCCACGCCGCCGGTGGTAGCCTCATGGTCGCGGTCTGTGCCTCCCCGGTCAGGAGAGGCAAAAGCCGGACCGGCCACTCCCCCGCCGGCCAGCCGCACGCCTCCGCCTCAAAGGCCTCCAGGAACGACTGGACGTCGTCCCCCGCCGTCATTTGTTGGAGCGTGAAACCGGCGAACACAGCGGCCCCCTGCGTCAGCGGCACGGCCACTGGCTGATTCAACGCCTGGGCCTGTCTCCCCACCTGGGCCTGGAGCGCCCCCAGGAACTGTCGGCTGGCCTCTGCCTGCTCCCTCTGGACAGCCGCCAGCTCCCCGATCATCTGGCCGAGCGCCACAAGCGGCGGGGCCGCCCTATCCTGCGTCCGTCATCTCCTCCCCCCAGCCACTGTGACGTGTTGGTCCTATGGGGGTCCCGGAATGACGAGGATGCATCAGGATGTTTTCAACAAACAATCTTTATGTTCTCCACACAACAACCGTCCGGCTCCAGCTTCCTCAGCTGGCTCTGTCTCCCGCTTTTGCCGGATCTCTCCTTCTTAAGGACAAAACACACGCACTGATTAATCCCACCTGAGGCCAATTATGCCTCCTCCAGGCACCGTTCCCCGAGCCACTCCCTTCTCCGTCCCCTCTGCAGCTGAGCCAAACTACGCCCGCCACCACAATAGGATTTAAACTAGCTGAGTGCAGTTCCTTTAATACCAATCAAATGTTCTAGTCTCTGCAACAGGATACAATGATCTATTGTGTGAAATGTGGCACTGAGGTCCAGCAAGACAAAAAAGGGGAACATTAGAGATAGGTCTGTAGTTAGCCAACACCTCTGGAGCTAGAGTAAGTTTCTTAAGAAGAGGTTTAATTACAGCTACCTTGAAGGACTGTGGTAATCTGTCAAAGACAGATTCATAATATCTAGTAAAGACGTGCTAACTAAAGAGAAAAACTTCCTTAAGCAGCTTAGTCAGAAGTAGAAGATTTAGACTTCAAAATTATAGAAGTCAGTTGGTCAGGGTTGATGGAAGAGAAGCCATCCTAGAAGGTAAAAGGGCCCACTGCTGCATCCAAGATACCTTCATCTGAGGACACGTCGGCACTTGTTGAAGGCAGGAGACCATCAATTTTGTCTAGTCTTTTTTTGATAGTCAGAATCTTATCATTGAAGAAATTCATGAAGTCTGTATTACTGAGGTAAAGGAATACACGGCTTGTTTTGACATACAGTTGTTTTGATTTTTCTCTATTAATGATGAGTAAAAAGATGCTCTTCTGCGTTTCGGAGAGCCTTCTTATGTGTTTTAAGGCTGTCTTGCCAAACTAGCCTAGATCCTTCCGATTTGGTGGAACACCATAACCGTCCAAGTTTCCGCACAGTTTGCTTTAGGTTCCGGGTTTGATGGTTATACCAAGGAGCAAACTTCCTTGTTGCTATTCTTTCCAAAGGAGCAATAGCGTCCAGCAGCACTCTCAAAGAGCTTGTAGAAGCATCAACAAAATGATCAATCTGGGACGGACTGAAGTTCTTAGCAGTATATATATACATATATATATATCAGGAGTCTGATATTTTGAGTCAGGACACTGAACTTAGAGCAGAAGGATTGGCTTCTTTAAATGAGCCTACAGTGGTATCTAATAAGCATCGACTGCTGAAACTTTAGTAGAAATTCAAAGGTTATCAGGCAATGGTCCGACAGGAGAGCGTTCTGTGGAGAGATTGTTAAATGTTCAATCCCAATCCCATAAACAAGAACCAAGTCTAGGGTGTGGTTAAAACAGTGAGTTGGATGACAGATATCTAATATTCAAAGTCCCCATTTAATTCTTATTTTGTTGCACTGTTGCATTTAGTTTTAACTTTGATTAAGTTATTTAACAGAAGTGTGTAAGACTGCGACTCTGCTTCCTGGTCTGAACTCTGGGTCATGGATTAAGTCCACTAAGAAACTGGGTCAGATTCTTAGAAATAAGTTCAGCTCCATCCAAAGTGGGATGGATACCGTCCCTCCTAATCAGACCAGGCTCTCTCCAAAACATCCAGTGATCAACAAAGCCCACATTACTTACTGGGCACCACCTCGACAACCAGCAGCGGAATGACATGCGGCTGTACATGTCGTCATTGATCAAATTTGGGAGGGGGCCAGAGAAAACTATGGTGTCTGACATTTGTTATGGAACAGAGACTCACAACCAGGGAGAGGTTGAGTACAAGAAGGTTATTGATTGTGGAAGTGAAAGGAAGCTGGACGGTGAGGGATTCAGAGGAGTTAGAATGTGGACGAGGAGGGTCGGAGTACTGACTGTCGTTTGTCGTTGAGCATGGATGAGGAGGAGGAAGATAGCTGGAGCACTCACCATGGACAGGAGAGAGGTGAGTGGCGAGAAGACGACGGGACCCAGGAGGAAGAAGGAGACGCAGGTAGGCCGATAGCAAACTATCCTTATTCCGGTAGGTGAGAAGTGCATCGACGAGAGTCCTTACTCAGAAACGAGACCAGACAAAGTGACTGTGTGAGGATGGTGCTTTTGTGCTGACTGTGCTGATGAGGTAATGACGTGCAGGTGATTAGAACTCTGGTGACAGTGATCTATGTGATTATGTGGTGGTGGAGCCTGGTTGGTCTCTGACAGTACCAGACTCCATGGCCCGCTCCTGAGGGCCGAGGACCCCGACGTTGCGGTGTTCGACCTCTTCCTCGGGGTGTTGGCCGATCTGGGTGAGCCTCATGAAAGGTGGTAAGGAGGGTCGGATCTAGGATATCCCCTCTAGGTGTCAGGAACGTTCCTCTAGTCCGTAACACTCCCAGTCCACCAGGTACTCCAGACGACTACCACAGCGCCGGGAGTCCAAGATTTCACGGACTGTGTAGACTGACCCGTCCTCCAGGATTAACGGGAGAGGGGGTTCCTCTGTCGGGACAGGCTCTGGGGAGGGAACAGAAACCGGTGAGTGGTAGGGCTTGAGAAGTGACACATGGAAAGTAGGGTGCATTCTGTAATGTGCAGGTAACCGTAGCTGACAGGTGACTGGGTTGATCGGGTGATGGTGAAGGGGCCCATGAATCTGGGACTCAGCTTCTTGCAGGGCAGGCGCAGCTTGATGTCCCGTGTAGAAAGCCATACCTTCTGTCCTGGCTGGAAGGTAGGTGGTTCCGCTCTCCGGGTGTCTGCCTGGATCTTGTGTCTGCGTACTGCCCTTTGAAGATGATGGGCGTCGTCCCAGACCCTCTCACTCTTTCGGAACCAATAGTCGTCGGAGGGAACGTCGGAGGGTTCCCCAGACCATGGGAACAATGGAGGCTGGTAACCGAGCACGCACTGGAAGGGAGTGAGTCCAGCGGCAGGATGACTGAGGGAGTTCTGTGCGTACTCGGCCCAGCCTAGAAATTTGTTTCAAGAGTTCTGGCGGCCATGGGAGAAGGTTCTCAGAAAACGCCCAATCTCCTTCCTCTCTGTTTGCCCATTCGTTTGAGGATGGTACCCAGATGAGAGACTGTCACACCTAGGAGTCTGAAAAAGGACCCCCAAACCTGGGAGATGAACTGAGGCCCCCGATCTGATACGATGTCCTCTGGAATCCCAGTGTCGAAAAACGTGGTTGAAGAGTAGTTCCGCAGTACTCGTGGCAGTAGGTAGACCTTTCAAAGGAATTAGACGACAGGATTTGGAGAATCTTTCAACTACTACTAAGATACATGTATTACCTTCGGAGGGAGGTAGGTCTGTGGCGAAGTCTACTCCGAGGTGTGACCAGGGGTGTCGGGGAACGGGCAACGGAAGGAGTTTGCCGGATGGGAGATGACGTGGACTCTTGGAGATGGTGCAGTCGGGGCATCCTTGAACGAACCTCCTCACATCCCTGGCCATGTTTGGCCACCAGAAGCGTTTTTGTAGCAGTGAGAGGGTACGGTTGGCTCCTGGATGGCCAGTGGACACGGAAGAGTGTGCAGAGTGAGTGATATTGTTGCGTTGTGACTGGCGACGTAGGTGCAGAGTAGGAGAGCGGTTGATGAATGGACCACTGGATGGGGCACAGGGTGATCCTCTGAGGCAAGATGGGCTCCGGTTCTTCAGTTTGTTCTTCGGAGTTGTAGAGACGGGATAGAGCATCTGCCTTGAGGTTTTTTGTACCGGGACGATAGGAGGTGGAAAAATTTAAACGGGTGAAAAACAATGCCCATTTTGCCTGTCTAGGGTTTAGGCGTTTAGCCTTCCGGAGATATTGTAGATTTTTATGATCGGTGAGAACTGTGAATTTCTCTTTCGCCCCCTGCAGCCAGTGTCTCCATTCCTCCAAGGCGAGTTTGATGGCCAGAAGTTCTCAGTTCCCAATGTCGTAGTTGATCTCCGCCGGGGATAGTTTCTTGGAGAAGTAGGTGCATGGATGGAGAAGTGCTGGATTTCCCCTGCTGCTGAGATAGCGCCGCGCCTACCGCTAACGTGGAAGCATCCACCTCAACAACAAATGGTTTGTTGGGGTCTGCGTGGAGTAGGGGTGGTGCACTTATAAATGAGTCCTTAAGGCTCTGGAAAACCTGGTTAGAGACTTGGGCTTGCGGAGGAGGAGGTTGGTTAACGGAGAGGATATGGAACTGTAGTTATGGATGAACCGCGATAGAAATTAGAAAATCCGAGGAAACGTTGAAGTTCTTTGATGGTGGAAGGTGTGGGCCAGTTCTGGACCGCTTGAACCTTCCCCTCGTCCATCTGGATGCCGTGTTCACTGATTGTGAACACTGTGTAGCCGAGGAATTGAACGGTTGGCTGATGGAAAGAACATTTCTCGGCCTTGAGGAAGAGTTGATGTTCTCTGAGGCGTTTGAGGACCTCCGCCACGTGATGGCGATGTTCGGCCAGGTTTATCGAGTGGACTTTATAATGGATCTTGTTGGTCCTCTTCCGGTCTTCTGTTATGGAACAGAGACTCACAACCAGGGGAGATGTTGAGTACAAGAACTTTATTGTGGAAGTGAAAGGAAATTGGACGGTGAGGAATTCAGAGTAGTTAGAATGTGGACAAGGAGGGTTGGAGTACTGATTGTCGTTTGTCGTTGAGCACGGATGAGGAAGATAGCTGGGGCACTCACCACGGACAGGAGAGAGGTGAGTGGCGGGAAGACGACGGGACCCAGGAGGAAGAAGAAGACGCAGGTATGCCGGTAGCAAACTATCCTTATTCCGGTAGGTGAGTGCATCAACGACAGTCTTTACTCAGAAACGAGACCAGACAAAGTGACTGTGAGGATGGTGCTTTTCTGGTGACAGTGATCTATGTGATTGTGTGGTGGTGGAGCCTGGTTGGTCCCTGACAACATTGTAATGAGTGCATACTATTTCTCAGAATTTTGGTCTGATCTCCCTATAACTTCTTTTGGCCAAGATAATACAACAATGCCATGTCAAGTTCTACACTGCTGTAACTACTTGCCAGTTGGAAAGAGAGCAAAGTTATATATGTTTTTATATATATAAGGGCTGTGGCAGAGATGAATGCAATAAAAACATTTTAACGTTTTTTTACCGCGGTAGTGAGTTACATCAAGATGGAGAGAGCTTTTAGCATTGGAAGTAAAACAAAAATAGGCGCGACGTACAGCGGAGAACTGTGCAGAGGAATTACTCCACGTGTCAAACAGAAGGGGGGTGAGTGTCAAACGGACCACTTAAAGCACTGCTATGCTAAGCTTGCTGCTATGCTACTTCCATCTGAAAATATAACATTACCCTGCGCGGCACACAGGTCTGCAGAGGACCACCACTGTGTCCCTGACCATCCTTGCTAACGGCCTTGCTAAATGTGGGGAGATTGTTGGCACTTCAAAAACAGCCGTTAAATCATGGAGAGTTGAGAGCAAAGTGCAGAGTTGCAACACCTGTTCCACCCGTTGGAATTCTGCCTCCAAGATGATCAAATGTGTGTAGTTTTGTGTTTAAAATGACGTTAACATTTAAACAAGTGTCTAAAATGCACGCTTTCTAAAGTGATTACTCGTTACGTTTTACGTCTTTAAAAGAAAAACAAACATTCATTAAAAATAACAACCGCCATTAATTAGTTAATTTTTAAAAATTCTATTCACAGCCCTAAAATGACATTTGACTACAGAAACACTTCCAAATGTTTTGTGTTTAAAATGTATGGCAGGATCATTCACATACAGAATACATGTCTCTCAATTCTCCTCATGGAGGCTGGGCTTCCAGCATCCACAGCAGTGGTAGCAGCATCGATAGCAATAATGCTGCAACTGACAGAGGAGCCCACTGGACGTCTCTGGAGCTACCTGAGTTTCTTCTTTTATTATCGGCGCTTGGTACATTTTGGCAAAAGCATGTTCCGTCAACGGGAATGTTGCATTCTCTTTGGTTGTATTAACCTGGTTGGTTTGTTTAGCCTTGTAACTAGTTGTCACTGTCCCTGACACTCCATTAACACTTAGTTTCTCAAATTGAACTTCACATTGTCCAAGTTGTGTGTATTTGTCATTGTTTTTTTTGCGGCCTCTCCCGAAGTTACTCTGGGATGTCATGTCTTTACATAACTCTGGTTTCTGTATCTCCTCTAAGAGTTTCTTTTCTTTTTGGGACCACGTTATCTTGACAAAGCGATCATTCACATTGATTCTTTTCTCAAGGTAGTTTCTCATTTCATGACTCATGTGCTTCATCTGATCAATTTCCATCCGTTCCATTTTTGTGTCCTTCCAGAGCTTTCGCAAATAATGTCTTTTTGACATTTTCACATCTGTAAAATCAACAGTAGACGACGGCAATGTTTTTGCAAGTTTAGTAATTTGATCATTTTTTACCACTTCATTCTTGAGTATCAGCATATCTTCCCTCTTAAATAAGTAATTATCTTTTATTCCAAAATAATGTGCGTCTCCTAACTTCCACTGATGTTTTTCAGTCTGATTGGTCACATTAGGTTGTTTTTCACACTTCTCATGTTCAAATTCTATAAGTTTAATAAAATATGGTTTCTCGTCATCGTCCTTTTGAAGCCATTCTATAACGACCTAAGTTTGTACTGCCTTGTCAATCTTAATTGTGACCATTTGTTTCTTTGGTTTTGGCGTCAAGTCAAAAGGGAGCCTGTTCCTATAGATCTTCCTAGATGTATGCATATTCATTTTGTAGTCTTTATGTCTCCTTGGATTAAATTGAATGATTTTTGGTCTCCTGGGTTGTATGAGGCGAATTGACCTAGAGAACTTGGCAGCTCCAATCTCTTCCTTCTTGTTGAGATCCCCCCTCCAAAGTTCCAGTTCCTGTCTTCCAGCCATTACACCCGTCTTTATGGTTTCCAGTTCTTGTTTTTGTCTATTGAAATCGTCTTTCTTGAGTTCTAGTTTATCTTGTTTTAAAATTAATGTCCATGTCGACCTTAAACTTGTCTTTTTCTGCATGAAGCTTAAGGATCAAATCCTTAATGTAGCCTCTCACTTATCTCAATAAACATATTTTCTCTGATTTCTTTCTCCTTTTGGAACTCAATCTTTGTGTTTTCCAGTTCGATTTGTTCCCTCTTTATATCTTGTTGCTCTTGTTCTAATATGTCTCTTTGTTTCAGAATGTCACACCTCATCAGCTCCAAGTCCAGTTTTTCTGTCTTCATCGTCTCACTCTCTCTGTCGAGATCATTTCTTTCTTGCCTTAATTCTGCCTTCAGTTTGTTCACATATTCTTTGAACACCTCAAATTTCTGCTTCCTTTGGCATTGAATGTTGTCTCTTTGGATGACCATGTCTGACAGTATACTTATCAGACTTTTCTTTTCCCTCTGTGTCGTTTGGGTTTTGACAACGTTTTATCTCATGATTTTGACTTTCTATCCCCTTTCTATTGTGCGGAAATCAGCTTCTATAGTTCTATGAATGCGTAACTCCAGCCAATCCAAAGACAGGGTTTGTAACCAATTAGATGTGGAGATACCGTGGTGACTGGCTCCGCCCCCTTACTGTCAAAAAGAACAACAGCGAGCCCATAGAAAACACCTTCAAGCACGAGCAGAGAGTAGCCTCGCGAGCGAGGAAGTTCACATTCCGCAGACTTTTGCTCTCGCGAGACAGCTTGCGGATGTTTGATTTACGCGCGCGCATAAACCTGATTTGCGCCCTCGAATTCTGACAGTGATTTGCCACCATAGTAGTAGCTGGTTGTCATCTATGGTCTACTACGCTTACAGTGAGGTGTCATTTGTCTTTTGCCTTTGTCTTTCTATCCCTTTCTATGGACTTTTGCTCGCGACTGATTTAAGCGAGCGCATGATTTGCGCTCTTGAATTTTGACACTGATTTGCCACTATACAGATGGCAGTCATGAGGATAATCACGCGTGCGCGTCCTACATTAGAAGGCGGAAGAGTCTACGGCCGACGGGGGGGCGACTCTGCATCCCCAGGTGATTCCGCCCACTCTTGTCTGTACTTTTGCATCCGCTTTCGTTCAAAGCTGGACACGGGGTGGTACCTGAAGCTGCCTCCGCCATTCTTTCAAATCGACACTCCAAGAGACCCGCCCTCCTCTGACTCTGATTGGTTTCTTTCAGAATCACGGCCAATCACACCAACAATGGCAGCGAGTATTACCCTACCAGGGGCTGAACAGGACGAATGTTCACAGAATTCGGGGGGGATTATTTGCATGGGATGCTGCAGACAACTCGTAAAATACGGGACAAATCCCATCCCGCATTGATTCAAAACGGGACCCGCTATTTTATTCTCAAATATTAGATAGATTCCCTTTTTTAAGGGACTGGTGGCAACCCTACATACACCTAACTCCGCATGTCCATAAAATAGTACCATTACATTACACTGTGTCTCTCTAAAGGTTTCTGCCATTTATTCTCCCCATCGAATGCTTTTTCATTGTTTGGGCCACCGTCGGCCCTATATATCTTTAAATGTGCCTGCTGGCATGATGCTTCATGGAATGCATCATCATCCAATGAGATGTTGGTGGCAAAAAACAAGCCCAAAGAGGCTAATTGATACGAATTAATAGTAATAGATATATTTACTGCAGCTTATGTATCATATGTATGTGTAGATGACCATATAGACCTAGGAGTTGTATTATGTGTGTGTCTGAATATGTGTAAGGGCAGATCATTATGTATATATATAACTATATATATATATAGTTATATATAGATATATAGTTATATATATATAACTATATATATATAGTTATATATATATATAGTTATATATATATATATAACTATATATATATATTAGTTATAATCAGACATTTGATCAATTGAAGCAGTGAAAGATGAAACATCCAGAAGTTTATTAAGCGCTGAATAAACAAACAGAACTTTACGAAGAGCACGATATGCACCAGATGCAGGCCTTCCTCTGCATCGCAACACTATACGAACATGTACAGTATGAGAGTACAGTCCGTGGGACAGTGTGTGAGACAGTCTGCGGTTGGACAGTCAATCCTCGGCTACAGCGTGTGGTGTTCACGTTACGTTAGGGCTCGAGAAAATCTTCTTGTAAATAAATGATTCCTTGTCTTCAGCATTGATCGCACTCTTATAGGACGTCATCGTTAGATTAGATTGATCTAACCAATATCGCTACTTCATCAATGAGGAAGAGAGATGCCCTTTAACCGGGGGAGTGGTTTTTCGATGTGTTGCTATGGTGATTTAGCCAAACCTGCTTCGGGAACCGAAAAGCCTGATCTACCGTTTACGTCATCTCAGTTAGCCATGTACGAGGAACAGGGCCCAGGATTAATATAATTTAGCAAACAACATGGAGAAATGGTGTTTTTGAACTTTCAAAAATATGGCAAAATCTTTGAATCTGTATTGTAAAATTATTTTATATTCAGCATGATGCTGATGCTGTGATTAATTTATCAACAAACACCGTCCTTACCTGCGTGTCCGATACTGCAGCCGTTTGGCGCTCAGCACTGCACGACCACCAAGAGGAGGAGTGGGGGTAGAGGGAGGGGCGGGGCGGGGCTTCGTTCTTTCATAAGAACTTCGTTCTTTCATAAGAACTCAAAGAAATGCCAGTCTGATATCAAAACACACTTGCTTGATGACAGAGAGAGTAATTTTCATTTGAAATATTAATGAATGAAGAAAACAATGGGCTCCAGCAGAAGGGGCACTTTTCTCATCTAGGGCAAAAGGGCTGGTGCTTGAGCACCACTAGGGGTCTATCTGTGCACGTGCCTGTATGGAGATATGGTCTTTTGAACTTGTAATTACAGGGTTTTTACTTTGAAGAAATCTCCAAATCTGTGCAGTAAAAATATTTCACTTTTCTTACAATAGTAGTCAGAGATGTCCTTAACACATGTATGTTAGTCTTTTTTAGAATTATTGAGAAAAGTATTTTTATTGCAGTTCAAACTTTGAGAAATGGTCCTTTTGAACTTGAAACTTAGGATATAAATATAGAATAATTACTTTACTTTGTACTGTAAAATTATTCATTTTTTTGTACAACAGTAGTCATAATGGTCCTGAACACACATACTTCAGTCATTGTCCAGAATATTTGATTAAATAGCTTTTATTTCGGTTACTTGTTCAATACCGTAAATATCAGCATACACTAAAATTCAAGCGTCGGCTGAGTTGACCGCAGTTAAATTATGCAAAGACTCAAATTGTAAGTACAGGTAGTTGAATGTGGTTCTGTCGAATCTACATAGTTGTTAATGATTGTTACCTGCTTACATTTAGGTTTACTTGAGGCAAATTAAAGGGAATATTGTATCGAGCTATGTTAACACTGAGCTAGCTAGCTATTTTCTCCAGTGAGCAAGAGTGTGAAGGAGCAAATTCTAAATACAAGAAATAACTATTGACATATCTCTTTATTCTTTGCTTCAATATTGATGTAGTGTTTTGAAACAATAATATAATTTCCTACAGAATGTTGTGGTTTATAATCATTTAATGCTAGTGGAAAGAAAATGTCATATGTCTCTCATAACTAGTTATTGTACTGGTATGTCATTCTGTTCATTGACCAGATGGATATCAGTTTGTTGTTTTATTTCTTCAACTGTGGAATAAATGTGTAGGCATTTGTTGTTACTGTAGGTAATTTGTTGTTACTCCAAGGCTTAGCCTAAACGAGAGTACTTCATGAGGTCTTCATCTCAAGTCAAACTTATATACATAATATAAGTAACCAAAACTATAGAGCCAAATCACACTCTTTCTGATTGAACCACGCGCAGACATACTTCTCCCAAAGGAGAATCCTAGAAACATGGTGATGTTTATTGAGACAAATAGTCACTAACTCGTGTGTACTTATCAAGACTATCATGTAGTGTTGGTAGTTTTTTTGCAAAGTTTATAAGATTGAATTTCAAGGAAATCTTTAGGCTGGGACAAAGAATTTCAGGATACGTTGTGTTATAAGTGGCTTTAATAAAAAATAAAAAATTGTGATGCAAAGGTCTCCTGAGGCTTCACAATACAGACCTATGCTTCCGCTCAAGAACCCCGAAAAAAGTAATCCATCAGGTTATATACATTTTCCATCATAGCCATCATCATTCCACGCTATCACTCTGTCCTCCTTCTACAAAAACGGAGCTCCCTGACTTTGGAGCTTGTCTCCAAATTCCTGCGAGCTACTTCTTGTGAGCCGTTGGTTCAGTGTCTTTCGACTGGGCATCTTTAAGTTACTTAAAAACATATAATGCAATATCTCCAGTCATATGTTGTGGCCTGCATTTAGATTTACTGGGGGGCCCTCTTCCTAAAACTCCGTAATTTCCATGTAAATGTACATCAATTCAAAACTTTTAGGCTAAATATGGTTTACTCATATGTTACTTATACATAATGTCACAAGGCTGTTATCCAGTCTTTCTTGTTTCTGACTGGCTGAGTATAGTAATTTACACTAAGACCTTCTTTGTAAGCATACTAACACAGTCTTTAGGCACCATGCAGCTATAATATGCCTTTATTGAAAGAATAGCATCTTAGAATAATTCTAAGAGAAGGATATAGCATATCTATTTAAAAAGTCCTATCTGACCTTTGTGTTGAAATATATACGCTAACCCAATTTACAAATTAAGGAATAAAAAGTTTTAGAATGCCAACTGTTGCTATACATATTTGGCCACCTTATTAGATTTTACTAGCAAAAGAGTTTAATTAAAAAGCAATGTTTTTATAAAATGTTCCACCTTTGTCTATACCCCTTTCCATAGGTTAAAGGCATTTGGAAGAAAATGGGTGTATTTAAAGAAGGAAATCGAGCTCCGAGGAAAGACTAATGGTCAATGTTGGGTGGAATGACAGCCTTTGTCAAAGCCATGGCAATATCAAGAGTACATACTATTTCTCAGAATTTTGGTCTGATCTCCCTATAACTTCTTTTGGCCAAGATAATACAACAATGCCATGTCAAGTTCTACACTGCTGTAACTACTTGCCAGTTGGAAAGAGAGCAAAGTTATATATGTTTTTATATATATAAGGGCTGTGGCAGAGATGAATGCAATAACATTTTTTTTACGTTTGTTTACCGCGGTAGTGAGTTACATCAAGGTGGAGAGAGCTTTTAGCATTGGAAGTAAAGCAAAAATAGGCGCGACGTACAGCGGAGAACTGTGCAGAGGAATTACTCCACGTGTCAAACAGAAGGGGGGTGAGTGTCAAACGGACCACTTAAAGCACTGCTATGCTAAGCTTGCTGCTATGCTACTTCCATCTGAAAATATAACATTACCCTGCGTGGCACGCAGGTCTGCAGAGGACCACCACTGTGTCCCTGACCATCCTTGCTAACGGCCTTGCTAAATGTGGGGAGATTGTTGGCACTTCAAAAACAGCCGTTAAATTATGGAGAGTTGAGAGCAAAGTGCAGAGTTGCAACACCTGTTGGAATTCTGCCTCCAAGATGATCAAATGTGTGTAGTTTTGTGTTTAAAATGACGTTAACATTTAAACAAGTGTCTAAAATGCACGCTTTCTAAAGTGATTACTCATTACGTTTTACGTCTTTAAAAGAAAAACAAACATTCATTAAAAATAACAACCGCCATTAATTAGTTAATTTTTAAAAATTCTATTCACAGCCCTAAAATGACTACATTTGACTACAGAAACACTTCCAAATGTTTTGTGTTTAAAATGTATGGCAGGATCATTCACATACAGAATACAGGTCTCTCAATTCTCTTCATGGAGGCTGGGCTTCCAGCATCCACAGCAGTGGTAGCAGCATCGATAGCAATAATGCTGCAACTGACAGAGGAGCCCACTGGACGTCTCTGGAGCTACCTGAGTTTCTTCTTTTATTATCGGCGCTTGGTACATTTTGGCAAAAGCATGTTCCGTCAACGGGAATGTTGCATTCTCTTTGGTTGTATTAACCTGGTTGGTTTGTTTAGCCTTGTAACTAGTTGTCACTGTCCCTGACACTCCATTAACACTTAGTTTCTCAAATTGAACTTCACATTGTCCAAGCTGTGTGTATTTGTCATTGTTTTTTTTGCGGCCTCTCCCGAAGTTACTCTGGGATGTCATGTCTTTACATAACTCTGGTTTCTGTATCTCCTCTAAGAGTTTCTTTTCTTTTTGGGACCACGTTATCTTGACAAAGCGATCAATCACATTGATTCTTTTCTCAAGGTAGTTTCTCATTTCATGACTCATGTGCTTCATCTGATCAATTTCCATCCGTTCCATTTTTGTGTCCTTCCAGAGCTTTCGCAAATAATGTCTTTTTGACATTTTCACATCTGTAAAATCAACAGTAGACGCCGCCAATGTTTTTGCAAGTTTAGTAATTTGATCATTTTTTACCTCTTCATTCTTGAGTATCAGCATATCTTCCCTCTTAGTTAATAAGTATTTGTCTTTTATTCCAAAATAATGTGTGTCTCCTAACTTCCACTGATGTTTTTGAGTCTGATTGGTCACATTAGGGTGTTTTTCACCCTTCTCATGTTCAAATTGTATAAGTTTAATAAAATATGGTTTCTCGTCATTGTCCTTTTGAAGCCATTCTATTACGACCTCAGTTTGTACTGCCTTGTCAATCTTAATTGTCACCATTTGTTTCTTTGGTTTTGGCGTCAAGTCAAAAGGGAGCCTGTCCCTATAGATCTTCCTAGATGTATGCATATCCATTTTGTAGTCCTTTTGTCTCCTTGGATTAAATTGAATGATTTTTGGTCTCCTGGGTTGTATGAGGTGAATTGACCTAGAGAACTTGGCAGCTCCAATCTCTTCCTTCTTGTTGAGATCCCCCCTCCAAAGTTCCAGTTCCTGTCTTCCAGCCATTACACTCGTCTTCATTGTTTCCAGTTCTTGTTTTCGTCTATTGAAATCATCTTTCTTGAGTTCTAGTTTATCTTGTTTTAAGATAATAATGTCCATGTCGACCTTTAACTTGTCTTTTTCTGCATCAAGCTTAAGGATCAAATCCTTAATGTAGCCTCTCGCTCTGTTTATCTCAATAAACATATTTTCTCCGAGTTCTTTCTGTTTATGAATCTCCATCTTTGTGGTTTCCAGTTCGATTTGCTCCCTCTTTATATCTTGTTGCTCTTGTTCTAATATGTCTCTTTGTTTCAGAATGTCACACTTCATCAGCTCCAAGTCCAGTTTTTCTGTCTTCATTTTCTCACTCTCTCTGTCGAGGTCATTTCTTTCTTGCGTTAATTCTGCCTTCAGTTTGTTCACATATTCTTTGAACACCTCAAATTTCTGCTTCCTTTGGCATTGAATGTTGTCTCTTTGGATGACCATGTCTGACCGTATACTTATCAGACTTTTCTTTTCCCTCTCCATCAGCTCGGTGGAACAAGCCACACTTTCTTTCTGTACATTTAGAGCTGCAAGCTTTTGTTTCAATTCAGTGTACAGCTCTACTACATCTTCACTATGTAGTTGTAATTTTTTCCTCTTTTCTTTCTTGTCTTCCTTCATCCTTTTAGTCAGCGTTTTAAGTTGTCCTTTAAAAGTTTCTATTGATTTCATTTCATTCAAGAGATGAGATTCTCTTATTTTCAGTTCAGACCTTTCTCCTTCCAATCTGACCTTCTCATTGTCTAACCTGTGTCTGTCCATGTCAGCACTACTCTTCATCTGACTGAGTTGTTCTTTCTCTCCATTGATGGAGTTAATAGCAGCTCCAATCTCTTCTTTCTTCTTGGTGAGATCCTCCCTCCAAAGTTCCAGTTCCTGTCTTCCAGCCATTACACTCGTCTTTATTGTTTCCAGTTCTTGTTTTTGTCTATTGGAATCATCTTTATTGAGTTCTAGTTTATCTTGTTTTAAGATAATAATGTCCATGTCAACCTTTAACTTGTCTTTTTCTGCATCAAGCTTAAGGATCAAATCCTTAATGTAGCCTCTCGCTCTGTTTATCTCAATAAACATATTTTCTCCGAGTTCTTTCTGTTTATGAATCTCAATCTTTGTGGTTTCCAGTTCGAATTGCTCCCTCTTTATATCTTGTTGCTCTTGTTCTAATATGTCTCTTTGTTTCAGAATGTCACACTTCATCAGCTCCAAGTCCAGTTTTTCGGTCTTCATTTTCTCACTCTCTCTGTCGAGGTCATTTCTTTCTTGCCTTAATTCTGCCTTCAGTTTGGTCACATATTCTTTGAACACCTCAAATTTCTGCTTCCTTTGGCATTGAATGTTGTCTCTTTGGATGACCATGTCTGACAGTATACTTATCAGACTTTTCTTTTCCCTCTCCATCAGCTCGGTGGAAAAAGCCACACTTTCTTTGTGTACATTTAGAGCTGCAAGCTTTTGTTTCAATTCAGTGTACAGCTCTACTACATCTTCACTATGTAGTTGTAATTTTTTCCTCTTTTCTTTCTTGTCTTCCTTCATCCTTTTAGTCAGCGTTTTAAGTTGTCCTTTAAAAGTTTCCATTAATTTCATTTCATTCAAGAGATGAGATTCTCTTATTTTCAGTTCAGACCTTTCTCCTTCCAATCTGACCTTCTCATTGTCCAACCTGTGTCTGTCCATGTCAGCACTACTCTTCATCTGACTGAGTTGTTCTTTCTCTCCATTGATGGAGTTAATAGCAGCTCCAATCTCTTCTTTCTTCTTGGTGAGATCCTCCCTCCAAAGTTCCAGTTCCTGTCTTCCAGCCATTACACTCGTCTTTATTGTTTCCAGTTCTTGTTTTTGTCTATTGGAATCACCTTTATTGAGTTCTAGTTTATCTTGTTTTAAGATAATAATGTCCATGTCGACCTTTAACTTGTCTTTTTCTGCATCAAGCTTAAGGATCAAATCCTTAATGTAGCCTCTCGCTCTGTTTATCTCAATAAACATATTTTCTCCGAGTTCTTTCTGTTTATGAATCTCAATCTTTGTGGTTTCCAGTTCGATTAGCTCCCTCTTTATATCTTGTTGCTCTTGTTCTAATATGTCTCTTTGTTTCAGAATGTCACACTTCATCAGCTCCAAGTCCAGTTTTTCTGTCTTCATTTTCTCACTCTCTCTGTCGAGGTCATTTCTTTCTTGCCTTAATTCTGCCTTCAGTTTGTTCACATATTCTTTGAACACCTCAAATTTCTGCTTCCTTTGGCATTGAATGTTGTCTCTTTGGATGACCATGTCTGACAGTATACTTATCAGACTTTTCTTTTCCCTCTCCATCAGCTCGGTGGAAAAAGCCACACTTTCTTTGTGTACATTTAGAGCTGCAAGCTTTTGTTTCAATTCAGTGTACAGCTCTACTACATCTTCACTATGTAGTTGTAATTTTTTCCTCTTTTCTTTCTTGTCTTCCTTCATCCTTTTAGTCAGCGTTTTAAGTTGTCCTTTAAAAGTTTCCATTAATTTCATTTCATTCAAGAGATGAGCTTCTCTTATTTTCAGTTCAGACCTTTCTCCTTCCAATCTGACCTTCTCATTGTCCAACCTTTGTCTGTCCATGACAGCACTACTCTTCATCTGACTGAGTTGTTCTTTCTCTCCATTGATGGAGTTAATAGCAGCTCCAATCTCTTCTTTCTTCTTGGTGAGATCCTCCCTCCAAAGTTCCAGTTCCTGTCTTCCAGCAATTACACTCGTCTTTATTGTTTCCAGTTCTTGTTTTTGTCTATTGGAATCATCTTTCTTGAGTTCTAGTTTATCTTGTTTTAAGATAATAATGTCCATGTTGACCTTTAACCTGTCTTTTTCTGCATGAAGCTTAAGGATCAAATCCTTAATGTAGCATCTCACTCTGTTTATCTCAATAAACATATTTTCTCCGAGTTCTTTCTGTTTATGAATCTCAATCTTTGTGGTTTCCAGTTCGAATTGCTCCCTCTTTATATCTCGTTGCTCTTGTTCTAATATGTGTCTTTGTTTCAGAATGTCACACTTTATCAGCTCCAAGTCCAGTTTTTCTGTCTTCATTTTCTCCCTCTCCCTGTCGAGGTCATTTCTTTCTTGCCTTAATTCTGCCTTCAGTTTGTTCACATATTCTTTGAACACCTCAAATTTCTGCTTCCTTTGGCATTGAATGTTGTCTCTTTGGATGACCATGTCTGACAGTATACTTATCAGACTTTTCTTTTCCCTCTCCATCAGCTCGGTGGAACAAGCCACACTTTCTTTCTGTACATTTAGAGCTGCAAGCTTTTGTTTCAATTCAGTGTACAGCTCTACTACATCTTCACTATGTAGTTGTAATTTTTTCCTCTTTTCTTTCTTGTCTTCCTTCATCCTTTTAGTCAGCGTTTTAAGTTGTCCTTTAAAAGTTTCTATTGATTTCATTTCATTCAAGAGATGAGATTCTCTTATTTTCAGTTCAGACCTTTCTCCTTCCAATCTGACCTTCTCATTGTCCAACCTGTGTCTGTCCATGTCAGCACTACTCTTCATCTGACTGAGTTGTTCTTTCTCTCCATTGATGGAGTTAATAGCAGCTCCAATCTCTTCTTTCTTCTTGGTGAGATCCTCCCTCCAAAGTTCCAGTTCCTGTCTTCCAGCCATTACACTCGTCTTTATTGTTTCCAGTTCTTGTTTTTGTCTATTGGAATCACCTTTATTGAGTTCTAGTTTATCTTGTTTTAAGATAATAATGTCCATGTCGACCTTTAACTTGTCTTTTTCTGCATCAAGCTTAAGGATCAAATCCTTAATGTAGCCTCTCGCTCTGTTTATCTCAATAAACATATTTTCTCCGAGTTCTTTCTGTTTATGAATCTCAATCTTTGTGGTTTCCAGTTCGATTAGCTCCCTCTTTATATCTTGTTGCTCTTGTTCTAATATGTCTCTTTGTTTCAGAATGTCACACTTCATCAGCTCCAAGTCCAGTTTTTCTGTCTTCATTTTCTCACTCTCTCTGTCGAGGTCATTTCTTTCTTGCCTTAATTCTGCCTTCAGTTTGGTCACATATTCTTTGAACACCTCAAATTTCTGCTTCCTTTGGCATTGAATGTTGTCTCTTTGGATGACCATGTCTGACAGTATACTTATCAGACTTTTCTTTTCCCTCTCCATCAGCTCGGTGGAAAAAGCCACACTTTCTTTGTGTACATTTAGAGCTGCAAGCTTTTGTTTCAATTCAGTGTACAGCTCTACTACATCTTCACTATGTAGTTGTAATTTTTTCCTCTTTTCTTTCTTGTCTTCCTTCATCCTTTTAGTCAGCGTTTTAAGTTGTCCTTTAAAAGTTTCCATTAATTTCATTTCATTCAAGAGATGAGCTTCTCTTATTTTCAGTTCAGACCTTTCTCCTTCCAATCTGACCTTCTCATTGTCCAACCTGTGTCTGTCCATGTCAGCACTACTCTTCATCTGACTGAGTTGTTCTTTCTCTCCATTGATGGAGTTAATAGCAGCTCCAATCTCTTCTTTCTTCTTGGTGAGATCCTCCCTCCAAAGTTCCAGTCCCTGTCTTCCAGCAATTACACTCGTCTTTAATGTTTCCAGTTCTTGTTTTTGTCTATTGGAATCATCTTTCTTGAGTTCTAGTTTATCTTGTTTTAAGATAATAATGTCCATGTTGACCTTTGACTTGTCTTTTTCTGCATCAAGCTTAAGGATCAAATCCTTAATGTAGCCTCTCGCTCTGTTTATCTCAATAAACATATTTTCTCCGAGTTCTTTCTGTTTATGAATCTCAATCTTTGTGGTTTCCATTTCGAATTGCTCCCTCTTTATATCTTGTTGCTCTTGTTCTAATATGTCTCTTTTTTTCAGAATGTCACACTTCATCAGTTCCAAGTCCAGTTTTTCTGTCTTCATTTTCTGACTCTCTCTGTCGAGGTCATTTCTTTCTTGCCTTAATTCTGCCTTCAGTTTGGTCACATATTCTTCGAACACCTCAAATTTCTGCTTCCTTTGGCATTGAAGGTTGTCTCTTTGGATGACCATGTCTGACAGTATACTTATCAGACTTTTCTTTTCCCTCTCCATCAGCTCGGTGGAACAAGCCACACTTTCTTTCTGTACATTTAGAGCTGCAAGCTTTTGTTTCAATTCAGTGTACAGCTCTACTACATCTTCACTATGTAGTTGTAATTTTTTCCTCTTTTCTTTCTTGTCTTCCTTCATCCTTTTAGTCAGCGTTTTAAGTTGTCCTTTAAAAGTTTCTATTGATTTCATTTCATTCAAGAGATGAGATTCTCTTATTTTCAGTTCAGACCTTTCTCCTTCCAATCTGACCTTCTCATTGTCCAACCTGTGTCTGTCCATGTCAGCACTACTCTTCATCTGACTGAGTTGTTCTTTCTCTCCATTGATGGAGTTAATAGCAGCTCCAATCTCTTCTTTCTTCTTGGTGAGATCCTCCCTCCAAAGTTCCAGTTCCTGTCTTCCAGCCATTACACTCGTCTTTATTGTTTCCAGTTCTTGTTTTTGTCTATTGGAATCATCTTTATTGAGTTCTAGTTTATCTTGTTTTAAGATAATAATGTCCATGTCGACCTTTAACTTGTCTTTTTCTGCATCAAGCTTAAGGATCAAATCCTTAATGTAGCCTCTCGCTCTGTTTATCTCAATAAACATATTTTCTCCGAGTTCTTTCTGTTTATGAATCTCAATCTTTGTGGTTTCCATTTCGAATTGCTCCCTCTTTATATCTTGTTGCTCTTGTTCTAATATGTCTCTTTTTTTCAGAATGTCACACTTCATCAGTTCCAAGTCCAGTTTTTCTGTCTTCATTTTCTGACTCTCTCTGTCGAGGTCATTTCTTTCTTGCCTTAATTCTGCCTTCAGTTTGGTCACATATTCTTCGAACACCTCAAATTTCTGCTTCCTTTGGCATTGAAGGTTGTCTCTTTGGATGACCATGTCTGACAGTATACTTATCAGACTTTTCTTTTCCCTCTCCATCAGCTCGGTGGAACAAGCCACACTTTCTTTCTGTACATTTAGAGCTGCAAGCTTTTGTTTCAATTCAGTGTACAGCTCTACTACATCTTCACTATGTAGTTGTAATTTTTTCCTCTTTTCTTTCTTGTCTTCCTTCATCCTTTTAGTCAGCGTTTTAAGTTGTCCTTTAAAAGTTTCTATTGATTTCATTTCATTCAAGAGATGAGATTCTCTTATTTTCAGTTCAGACCTTTCTCCTTCCAATCTGACCTTCTCATTGTCCAACCTGTGTCTGTCCATGTCAGCACTACTCTTCATCTGACTGAGTTGTTCTTTCTCTCCATTGATGGAGTTAATAGCAGCTCCAATCTCTTCTTTCTTCTTGGTGAGATCCTCCCTCCAAAGTTCCAGTTCCTGTCTTCCAGCCATTACACTCGTCTTTATTGTTTCCAGTTCTTGTTTTTGTCTATTGGAATCATCTTTATTGAGTTCTAGTTTATCTTGTTTTAAGATAATAATGTCCATGTCGACCTTTAACTTGTCTTTTTCTGCATCAAGCTTAAGGATCAAATCCTTAATGTAGCCTCTCGCTCTGTTTATCTCAATAAACATATTTTCTCCGAGTTCTTTCTGTTCATGAATCTCAATCTTTGTGGTTTCCAGTTCGAATTGCTCCCTCTTTATATCTTGTTGCTCTTGTTCTAATATGTCTCTTTGTTTCAGAATGTCACACTTCATCAGCTCCAAGTCCAGTTTTTCTGTCTTCATTTTCTCACTCTCTCTGTCGAGGTCATTTCTTTCTTGCCTTAATTCTGCCTTCAGTTTGGTCACATATTCTTTGAACACCTCAAATTTCTGCTTCCTTTGGCATTGAATGTTGTCTCTTTGGATGACCATGTCTGACAGTATACTTATCAGACTTTTCTTTTCCCTCTCCATCAGCTCGGTGGAAAAAGCCACACTTTCTTTGTGTACATTTAGAGCTGCAAGCTTTTGTTTCAATTCAGTGTACAGCTCTACTACATCTTCACTATGTAGTTGTAATTTTTTCCTCTTTTCTTTCTTGTCTTCCTTCATCCTTTTAGTCAGCGTTTTAAGTTGTCCTTTAAAAGTTTCTATTGATTTCATTTCATTCAAGAGATGAGATTCTCTTATTTTCAGTTCAGACCTTTCTCCTTCCAATCTGACCTTCTCATTGTCCAACCTGTGTCTGTCCATGTCAGCACTACTCTTCATCTGACTGAGTTGTTCTTTCTCTCCATTGATGGAGTTAATAGCAGCTCCAATCTCTTCTTTCTTCTTGGTCAGATCCTCCCTCCAAAGTTCCAGTTCCTGTCTTCCAGCAATTACACTCGTCTTTATTGTTTCCAGTTCTTGTTTTTGTCTATTGGAATCATCTTTCTTGAGTTCTAGTTTATCTTGTTTTAAGATAATAATGTCCATGTTGACCTTTAACCTGTCTTTTTCTGCATGTAGCTTAAGGATCAAATCCTTAATGTAGCCTCTCGCTCTGTTTATCTCAATAAACATATTTTCTCCGAGTTCTTTCTGTTTATGAATCTCAATCTTTGTGGTTTCCAGTTCGAATTGCTCCCTCTTTATATCTTGTTGCTCTTGTTCTAATATGTGTCTTTGTTTCAGAATGTCACACTTCATCAGCTCCAAGTCCAGTTTTTCTGTCTTCATTTTCTCACTCTCTCTGTCGAGGTCATTTCTTTCTTGCCTTAATTCTGCCTTCAGTTTGGTCACATATTCTTTGAACACCTCAAATTTCTGCTTCCTTTGGCATTGAATGTTGTCTCTTTGGATGACCATGTCTGACAGTATACTTATCAGACTTTTCTTTTCCCTCTCCATCAGCTCGGTGGAAAAAGCCACACTTTCTTTGTGTACATTTAGAGCTGCAAGCTTTTGTTTCAATTCAGTGTACAGCTCTACTACATCTTCACTATGTAGTTGTAATTTTTTCCTCTTTTCTTTCTTGTCTTCCTTCATCCTTTTAGTCAGCGTTTTAAGTTGTCCTTTAAAAGTTTCTATTGATTTCATTTCATTCAAGAGATGAGATTCTCTTATTTTCAGTTCAGACCTTTCTCCTTCCAATCTGACCTTCTCATTGTCCAACCTGTGTCTGTCCATGTCAGCACTACTCTTCATCTGACTGAGTTGTTCTTTCTCTCCATTGATGGAGTTAATAGCAGCTCCAATCTCTTCTTTCTTCTTGGTCAGATCCTCCCTCCAAAGTTCCAGTTCCTGTCTTCCAGCAATTACACTCGTCTTTATTGTTTCCAGTTCTTGTTTTTGTCTATTGGAATCATCTTTCTTGAGTTCTAGTTTATCTTGTTTTAAGATAATAATGTCCATGTTGACCTTTAACCTGTCTTTTTCTGCATGTAGCTTAAGGATCAAATCCTTAATGTAGCCTCTCGCTCTGTTTATCTCAATAAACATATTTTCTCCGAGTTCTTTCTGTTTATGAATCTCAATCTTTGTGGTTTCCAGTTCGAATTGCTCCCTCTTTATATCTTGTTGCTCTTGTTCTAATATGTGTCTTTGTTTCAGAATGTCACACTTCATCAGCTCCAAGTCCAGTTTTTCTGTCTTCATTTTCTCACTCTCTCTGTCGAGGTCATTTCTTTCTTGCCTTAATTCTGCCTTCAGTTTGGTCACATATTCTTCGAACACCTCAAATTTCTGCTTCCTTTGGCATTGAATGTTGTCTCTTTGGATGACCATGTCTGACAGTATACTTATCAGACTTTTCTTTTCCCTCTCCATCAGCTCGGTGGAACAAGCCACACTTTCTTTCTGTACATTTAGAGCTGCAAGCTTTTGTTTCAATTCAGTGTACATCTCTACTACATCTTCACTATGTAGTTGTAATTTTTTCCTCTTTTCTTTCTTGTCTTCCCTCATCCTTTTAGTCATCGTGTTAAGTTGTCCTTTAAAAGTTTCTATTGATTTCATTTCATTCAAGAGATGAGCTTCTCTTATTTTCAGTTCAGACCTTTCTCCTTCCAATCTGACCTTCTCATTGTCCAACCTGTGTCTGTCCATGTCAGCACTACTCTTCATCTGACTGAGTTGTTCTTTCTCTCCATTGATGGAGTTAATAGCAGCTCCAATCTCTTCTTTCTTCTTGGTGAGATCCTCCCTCCAAAGTTCCAGTTCCTGTCTTCCAGCAATTACACTCGTCTTTATTGTTTCCAGTTCTTGTTTTTGTCTATTGGAATCATCTTTCTTGAGTTCTAGTTTATCTTGTTTTAAGATAATAATGTCCATGTTGACCTTTAACCTGTCTTTTTCTGCATGAAGCTTAAGGATCAAATCCTTAATGTAGCCTCTCGCTCTGTTTATCTCAATAAACACATTTTCTCCGAGTTCTTTCTGTTTATGAATCTCAATCTTTGTGGTTTCCAGTTCGAATTGCTCCCTCTTTATATCTCGTTGCTCTTGTTCTAATATGTGTCTTTGTTTCAGAATGTCACACTTTATCAGCTCCAAGTCCAGTTTTTCTGTCTTCATTTTCTCACTCTCTCTGTCGAGGTCATTTCTTTCTTGCCTTAATTCTGCCTTCAGTTTGGTCACATATTCTTTGAACACCTCAAATTTCTGCTTCATTTGGCATTGAATGTTGTCTCTTTGGATGACCATGTCTGACAGTATACTTATCAGACTTTTCTTTTCCCTCTTCATCAGCTCGGTGGAACAAGCCACACTTTCTTTCTGTACATTTAGAGCTGCAAGCTTTTGTTTCAATTCAGTGTACAGCTCTACTACATCTTCACTATGTAGTTGTAATTTTTTCCTCTTTTCTTTCTTGTCTTCCTTCATCCTTTTAGTCAGCGTGTTAAGTTGTCCTTTAAAAGTTTCTATTGATTTCATTTCATTCAAGAGATGAGCTTCTCTTATTTTCAGTTCAGACCTTTCTCCTTCCAATCTGACCTTCTCATTGTCCAACCTGTGTCTGTCCATGTCAGCACTACTCTTCATCTGACTGAGTTGTTCTTTCTCTCCATTGATGGAGTTAATTGCAGCTCCAATCTCTTCTTTCTTCTTGGTGAGATCCTCCCTCCAAAGTTCCAGTTCCTGTCTTCCAGCAATTACACTCGTCTTTATTGTTTCCAGTTCTTGTTTTTGTCTATTGGAATCATCTTTCTTGAGTTCTAGTTTATCTTGTTTTAAGATAATAATGTCCATGTTGACCTTTAACCTGTCTTTTTCTGCATCAAGCTTAAGGATCAAATCCTTAATGTAGCCTCTCGCTCTGTTTATCTCAATAAACACATTTTCTCCGAGTTCTTTCTGTTTATGAATCTCAATCTTTGTGGTTTCCAGTTCGAATTGCTCCCTCTTTATATCTCGTTGCTCTTGTTCTAATATGTGTCTTTGTTTCAGAATGTCACACTTTATCAGCTCCAAGTCCAGTTTTTCTGTCTTCATTTTCTCACTCTCTCTGTCGAGGTCATTTCTTTCTTGCCTTAATTCTGCCGTCAGTTTGTTCACATATTCTTTGAACACCTCAAATTTCTGCTTCCTTTGGCATTGAATGTTGTCTCTTTGGATGACCATGTCTGACAGTATACTTATCAGACTTTTCTTTTCCCTCTCCATCAGCTCGGTGGAAAAAGCCACACTTTCTTTCTGTACATTTAGAGCTGCAAGCTTTTGTTTCAATTCAGTGTACATCTCTACTACATCTTCACTATGTAGTTGTAATTTTTTCCTCTTTTCTTTCTTGTCTTCCTTCATCCTTTTAGTCAGCGTGTTAAGTTGTCCTTTAAAAGTTTCTATTGATTTCATTTCATTCAAGAGATGAGATTCTCTTATTTTCAGTTCAGACCTTTCTCCTTCCAATCTGACCTTCTCATTGTCTAACCTGTGTCTGTCCATGTCAGCACTACTCTTCATCTGACTGAGTTGTTCTTTCTCTCCATTGATGGAGTTAATAGCAGCTCCAATCTCTTCTTTCTTCTTGGTGAGATCCTCCCTCCAAAGTTCCAGTTCCTGTCTTCCAGCCATTACACTCGTCTTTATTGTTTCCAGTTCTTGTTTTTGTCTATTGGAATCATCTTTATTGAGTTCTAGTTTATCTTGTTTTAAGATAATAATGTCCATGTCAACCTTTAACTTGTCTTTTTCTGCATCAAGCTTAAGGATCAAATCCTTAATGTAGCCTCTCGCTCTGTTTATCTCAATAAACATATTTTCTCCGAGTTCTTTCTGTTTATGAATCTCAATCTTTGTGGTTTCCAGTTCGAATTGCTCCCTCTTTATATCTTGTTGCTCTTGTTCTAATATGTCTCTTTGTTTCAGAATGTCACACTTCATCAGCTCCAAGTCCAGTTTTTCGGTCTTCATTTTCTCACTCTCTCTGTCGAGGTCATTTCTTTCTTGCCTTAATTCTGCCTTCAGTTTGGTCACATATTCTTTGAACACCTCAAATTTCTGCTTCCTTTGGCATTGAATGTTGTCTCTTTGGATGACCATGTCTGACAGTATACTTATCAGACTTTTCTTTTCCCTCTCCATCAGCTCGGTGGAAAAAGCCACACTTTCTTTGTGTACATTTAGAGCTGCAAGCTTTTGTTTCAATTCAGTGTACAGCTCTACTACATCTTCACTATGTAGTTGTAATTTTTTCCTCTTTTCTTTCTTGTCTTCCTTCATCCTTTTAGTCAGCGTTTTAAGTTGTCCTTTAAAAGTTTCCATTAATTTCATTTCATTCAAGAGATGAGATTCTCTTATTTTCAGTTCAGACCTTTCTCCTTCCAATCTGACCTTCTCATTGTCCAACCTGTGTCTGTCCATGTCAGCACTACTCTTCATCTGACTGAGTTGTTCTTTCTCTCCATTGATGGAGTTAATAGCAGCTCCAATCTCTTCTTTCTTCTTGGTGAGATCCTCCCTCCAAAGTTCCAGTTCCTGTCTTCCAGCAATTACACTCGTCTTTATTGTTTCCAGTTCTTGTTTTTGTCTATTGGAATCACCTTTATTGAGTTCTAGTTTATCTTGTTTTAAGATAATAATGTCCATGTCGACCTTTAACTTGTCTTTTTCTGCATCAAGCTTAAGGATCAAATCCTTAATGTAGCCTCTCGCTCTGTTTATCTCAATAAACATATTTTCTCCGCGTTCTTTCTGTTTATGAATCTCAATTTTTGTGGTTTCCAGTTCGAATTGCTCCCTCCTTATATCTTGTTGCTCTTGTTCTAATATGTCTCTTTGTTTCAGAATGTCACACTTCATCATCTCCAAGTCCAGTTTTTCTGTCTTCATTTTCTCACTCTCTCTGTCGAGGTCATTTCTTTCTTGCCTTAATTCTGCCTTCAGTTTGGTCACATATTCTTCGAACACCTCAAATTTCTGCTTCCTTTGGCATTGAATGTTGTCTCTTTGGATGACCATGTCTGACAGTATACTTATCAGACTTTTCTTTTCCCTCTCCATCAGCTCGGTGGAACAAGCCACACTTTCTTTCTGTACATTTAGAGCTGCAAGCTTTTGTTTCAATTCAGTGTACAGCTCTACTACATCTTCACTATGTAGTTGTAATTTTTTCCTCTTTTCTTTCTTGTCTTCCTTCGTCCTTTTAGTCAGCGTTTTAAGTTGTCCTTTAAAAGTTTCTATTGATTTCATTTCATTCAAGAGATGAGATTCTCTTATTTTCAGTTCAGACCTTTCTCCTTCCAATCTGACCTTCTCATTGTCCAACCTGTGTCTGTCCATGTCAGCACTACTCTTCATCTGACTGAGTTGTTCTTTCTCTCCATTGATGGAGTTAATAGCAGCTCCAATCTCTTCTTTCTTCTTGGTGAGATCCTCCCTCCAAAGTTCCAGTTCCTGTCTTCCAGCCATTACACTCGTCTTTATTGTTTCCAGTTCTTGTTTTTGTCTATTGGAATCACCTTTATTGAGTTCTAGTTTATCTTGTTTTAAGATAATAATGTCCATGTCGACCTTTAACTTGTCTTTTTCTGCATCAAGCTTAAGGATCAAATCCTTAATGTAGCCTCTCGCTCTGTTTATCTCAATAAACATATTTTCTCCGAGTTCTTTCTGTTTATGAATCTCAATCTTTGTGGTTTCCAGTTCGATTAGCTCCCTCTTTATATCTTGTTGCTCTTGTTCTAATATGTCTCTTTGTTTCAGAATGTCACACTTCATCAGCTCCAAGTCCAGTTTTTCTGTCTTCATTTTCTCACTCTCTCTGTCGAGGTCATTTCTTTCTTGCCTTAATTCTGCCTTCAGTTTGTTCACATATTCTTTGAACACCTCAAATTTCTGCTTCCTTTGGCATTGAATGTTGTCTCTTTGGATGACCATGTCTGACAGTATACTTATCAGACTTTTCTTTTCCCTCTCCATCAGCTCGGTGGAAAAAGCCACACTTTCTTTGTGTACATTTAGAGCTGCAAGCTTTTGTTTCAATTCAGTGTACAGCTCTACTACATCTTCACTATGTAGTTGTAATTTTTTCCTCTTTTCTTTCTTGTCTTCCTTCATCCTTTTAGTCAGCGTTTTAAGTTGTCCTTTAAAAGTTTCCATTAATTTCATTTCATTCAAGAGATGAGCTTCTCTTATTTTCAGTTCAGACCTTTCTCCTTCCAATCTGACCTTCTCATTGTCCAACCTTTGTCTGTCCATGACAGCACTACTCTTCATCTGACTGAGTTGTTCTTTCTCTCCATTGATGGAGTTAATAGCAGCTCCAATCTCTTCTTTCTTCTTGGTGAGATCCTCCCTCCAAAGTTCCAGTTCCTGTCTTCCAGCAATTACACTCGTCTTTATTGTTTCCAGTTCTTGTTTTTGTCTATTGGAATCATCTTTCTTGAGTTCTAGTTTATCTTGTTTTAAGATAATAATGTCCATGTTGACCTTTAACCTGTCTTTTTCTGCATGAAGCTTAAGGATCAAATCCTTAATGTAGCATCTCACTCTGTTTATCTCAATAAACATATTTTCTCCGAGTTCTTTCTGTTTATGAATCTCAATCTTTGTGGTTTCCAGTTCGAATTGCTCCCTCTTTATATCTCGTTGCTCTTGTTCTAATATGTGTCTTTGTTTCAGAATGTCACACTTTATCAGCTCCAAGTCCAGTTTTTCTGTCTTCATTTTCTCCCTCTCCCTGTCGAGGTCATTTCTTTCTTGCCTTAATTCTGCCTTCAGTTTGTTCACATATTCTTTGAACACCTCAAATTTCTGCTTCCTTTGGCATTGAATGTTGTCTCTTTGGATGACCATGTCTGACAGTATACTTATCAGACTTTTCTTTTCCCTCTCCATCAGCTCGGTGGAACAAGCCACACTTTCTTTCTGTACATTTAGAGCTGCAAGCTTTTGTTTCAATTCAGTGTACAGCTCTACTACATCTTCACTATGTAGTTGTAATTTTTTCCTCTTTTCTTTCTTGTCTTCCTTCATCCTTTTAGTCAGCGTTTTAAGTTGTCCTTTAAAAGTTTCCATTAATTTCATTTCATTCAAGAGATGAGCTTCTCTTATTTTCAGTTCAGACCTTTCTCCTTCCAATCTGACCTTCTCATTGTCCAACCTTTGTCTGTCCATGACAGCACTACTCTTCATCTGACTGAGTTGTTCTTTCTCTCCATTGATGGAGTTAATAGCAGCTCCAATCTCTTCTTTCTTCTTGGTGAGATCCTTCCTCCAAAGTTCCAGTTCCTGTCTTCCAGCAATTACACTCGTCTTTATTGTTTCCAGTTCTTGTTTTTGTCTATTGGAATCATCTTTATTGAGTTCTAGTTTATCTTGTTTTAAGATAATAATGTCCATGTCGACCTTTAACTTGTCTTTTTCTGCATCAAGCTTAAGGATCAAATCCTTAATGTAGCCTCTCGCTCTGTTTATCTCAATAAACATATTTTCTCCGAGTTCTTTCTGTTTATGAATCTCAATCTTTGTGGTTTCCAGTTCGAATTGCTCCCTCTTTATATCTCGTTGCTCTTGTTCTAATATGTGTCTTTGTTTCAGAATGTCACACTTTATCAGCTCCAAGTCCAGTTTTTCTGTCTTCATTTTCTCACTCTCTCTGTCGAGGTCATTTCTTTCTTGCCTTAATTCTGCCTTCAGTTTGTTCACATATTCTTTGAACACCTCAAATTTCTGCTTCCTTTGGCATTGAATGTTGTCTCTTTGGATGACCATGTCTGACAGTATACTTATCAGACTTTTCTTTTCCCTCTCCATCAGCTCGGTGGAACAAGCCACACTTTCTTTCTGTACATTTAGAGCTGCAAGCTTTTGTTTCAATTCAGTGTACAGCTCTACTACATCTTCACTATGTAGTTGTAATTTTTTCCTCTTTTCTTTCTTGTCTTCCTTCATCCTTTTAGTCAGCGTTTTAAGTTGTCCTTTAAAAGTTTCTATTGATTTCATTTCATTCAAGAGATGAGATTCTCTTATTTTCAGTTCAGACCTTTCTCCTTCCAATCTGACCTTCTCATTGTCCAACCTGTGTCTGTCCATGTCAGCACTACTCTTCATCTGACTGAGTTGTTCTTTCTCTCCATTGATGGAGTTAATAGCAGCTCCAATCTCTTCTTTCTTCTTGGTGAGATCCTCCCTCCAAAGTTCCAGTTCCTGTCTTCCAGCCATTACACTCGTCTTTATTGTTTCCAGTTCTTGTTTTTGTCTATTGGAATCACCTTTATTGAGTTCTAGTTTATCTTGTTTTAAGATAATAATGTCCATGTCGACCTTTAACTTGTCTTTTTCTGCATCAAGCTTAAGGATCAAATCCTTAATGTAGCCTCTCGCTCTGTTTATCTCAATAAACATATTTTCTCCGAGTTCTTTCTGTTTATGAATCTCAATCTTTGTGGTTTCCAGTTCGATTAGCTCCCTCTTTATATCTTGTTGCTCTTGTTCTAATATGTCTCTTTGTTTCAGAATGTCACACTTCATCAGCTCCAAGTCCAGTTTTTCTGTCTTCATTTTCTCACTCTCTCTGTCGAGGTCATTTCTTTCTTGCCTTAATTCTGCCTTCAGTTTGGTCACATATTCTTTGAACACCTCAAATTTCTGCTTCCTTTGGCATTGAATGTTGTCTCTTTGGATGACCATGTCTGACAGTATACTTATCAGACTTTTCTTTTCCCTCTCCATCAGCTCGGTGGAAAAAGCCACACTTTCTTTGTGTACATTTAGAGCTGCAAGCTTTTGTTTCAATTCAGTGTACAGCTCTACTACATCTTCACTATGTAGTTGTAATTTTTTCCTCTTTTCTTTCTTGTCTTCCTTCATCCTTTTAGTCAGCGTTTTAAGTTGTCCTTTAAAAGTTTCCATTAATTTCATTTCATTCAAGAGATGAGCTTCTCTTATTTTCAGTTCAGACCTTTCTCCTTCCAATCTGACCTTCTCATTGTCCAACCTGTGTCTGTCCATGTCAGCACTACTCTTCATCTGACTGAGTTGTTCTTTCTCTCCATTGATGGAGTTAATAGCAGCTCCAATCTCTTCTTTCTTCTTGGTGAGATCCTCCCTCCAAAGTTCCAGTCCCTGTCTTCCAGCAATTACACTCGTCTTTAATGTTTCCAGTTCTTGTTTTTGTCTATTGGAATCATCTTTCTTGAGTTCTAGTTTATCTTGTTTTAAGATAATAATGTCCATGTTGACCTTTGACCTGTCTTTTTCTGCATCAAGCTTAAGGATCAAATCCTTAATGTAGCCTCTCGCTCTGTTTATCTCAATAAACATATTTTCTCCGAGTTCTTTCTGTTTATGAATCTCAATCTTTGTGGTTTCCATTTCGAATTGCTCCCTCTTTATATCTTGTTGCTCTTGTTCTAATATGTCTCTTTTTTTCAGAATGTCACACTTCATCAGTTCCAAGTCCAGTTTTTCTGTCTTCATTTTCTGACTCTCTCTGTCGAGGTCATTTCTTTCTTGCCTTAATTCTGCCTTCAGTTTGGTCACATATTCTTCGAACACCTCAAATTTCTGCTTCCTTTGGCATTGAAGGTTGTCTCTTTGGATGACCATGTCTGACAGTATACTTATCAGACTTTTCTTTTCCCTCTCCATCAGCTCGGTGGAACAAGCCACACTTTCTTTCTGTACATTTAGAGCTGCAAGCTTTTGTTTCAATTCAGTGTACAGCTCTACTACATCTTCACTATGTAGTTGTAATTTTTTCCTCTTTTCTTTCTTGTCTTCCTTCATCCTTTTAGTCAGCGTTTTAAGTTGTCCTTTAAAAGTTTCTATTAATTTCATTTCATTCAAGAGATGAGATTCTCTTATTTTCAGTTCAGACCTTTCTCCTTCCAATCTGACCTTCTCATTGTCCAACCTGTGTCTGTCCATGTCAGCACTACTCTTCATCTGACTGAGTTGTTCTTTCTCTCCATTGATGGAGTTAATAGCAGCTCCAATCTCTTCTTTCTTCTTGGTGAGATCCTCCCTCCAAAGTTCCAGTTCCTGTCTTCCAGCCATTACACTCGTCTTTATTGTTTCCAGTTCTTGTTTTTGTCTATTGGAATCATCTTTATTGAGTTCTAGTTTATCTTGTTTTAAGATAATAATGTCCATGTCGACCTTTAACTTGTCTTTTTCTGCATCAAGCTTAAGGATCAAATCCTTAATGTAGCCTCTCGCTCTGTTTATCTCAATAAACATATTTTCTCCGAGTTCTTTCTGTTCATGAATCTCAATCTTTGTGGTTTCCAGTTCGAATTGCTCCCTCTTTATATCTTGTTGCTCTTGTTCTAATATGTCTCTTTGTTTCAGAATGTCACACTTCATCAGCTCCAAGTCCAGTTTTTCTGTCTTCATTTTCTCACTCTCTCTGTCGAGGTCATTTCTTTCTTGCCTTAATTCTGCCTTCAGTTTGGTCACATATTCTTTGAACACCTCAAATTTCTGCTTCCTTTGGCATTGAATGTTGTCTCTTTGGATGACCATGTCTGACAGTATACTTATCAGACTTTTCTTTTCCCTCTCCATCAGCTCGGTGGAAAAAGCCACACTTTCTTTGTGTACATTTAGAGCTGCAAGCTTTTGTTTCAATTCAGTGTACAGCTCTACTACATCTTCACTATGTAGTTGTAATTTTTTCCTCTTTTCTTTCTTGTCTTCCTTCATCCTTTTAGTCAGCGTTTTAAGTTGTCCTTTAAAAGTTTCTATTGATTTCATTTCATTCAAGAGATGAGATTCTCTTATTTTCAGTTCAGACCTTTCTCCTTCCAATCTGACCTTCTCATTGTCCAACCTGTGTCTGTCCATGTCAGCACTACTCTTCATCTGACTGAGTTGTTCTTTCTCTCCATTGATGGAGTTAATAGCAGCTCCAATCTCTTCTTTCTTCTTGGTCAGATCCTCCCTCCAAAGTTCCAGTTCCTGTCTTCCAGCAATTACACTCGTCTTTATTGTTTCCAGTTCTTGTTTTTGTCTATTGGAATCATCTTTCTTGAGTTCTAGTTTATCTTGTTTTAAGATAATAATGTCCATGTTGACCTTTAACCTGTCTTTTTCTGCATGTAGCTTAAGGATCAAATCCTTAATGTAGCCTCTCGCTCTGTTTATCTCAATAAACATATTTTCTCCGAGTTCTTTCTGTTTATGAATCTCAATCTTTGTGGTTTCCAGTTCGAATTGCTCCCTCTTTATATCTTGTTGCTCTTGTTCTAATATGTGTCTTTGTTTCAGAATGTCACACTTCATCAGCTCCAAGTCCAGTTTTTCTGTCTTCATTTTCTCACTCTCTCTGTCGAGGTCATTTCTTTCTTGCCTTAATTCTGCCTTCAGTTTGGTCACATATTCTTCGAACACCTCAAATTTCTGCTTCCTTTGGCATTGAATGTTGTCTCTTTGGATGACCATGTCTGACAGTATACTTATCAGACTTTTCTTTTCCCTCTCCATCAGCTCGGTGGAACAAGCCACACTTTCTTTCTGTACATTTAGAGCTGTAAGCTTTTGTTTCAATTCAGTGTACAGCTCTACTACATCTTCACTATGTAGTTGTAATTTTTTCCTCTTTTCTTTCTTGTCTTCCCTCATCCTTTTAGTCAGCGTTTTAAGTTGTCCTTTAAAAGTTTCTATTAATTTCATTTCATTCAAGAGATGAGCTTCTCTTATTTTCAGTTCAGACCTTTCTCCTTCCAAACTGACCTTCTCATTGTCCAACCTGTGTCTGTCCATGTCAGCACTACTCTTCATCTGACTGAGTTGTTCTTTCTCTCCATTGATGGAGTTAATAGCAGCTCCAATCTCTTCTTTCTTCTTGGTGAGATCCTCCCTCCAAAGTTCCAGTTCCTGTCTTCCAGCAATTACACTCGTCCTTATTGTTTCCAGTTCTTGTTTTTGTCTATTGGAATCATCTTTCTTGAGTTCTAGTTTATCTTGTTTTAAGATAATAATGTCCATGTTGACCTTTAACCTGTCTTTTTCTGCATGAAGCTTAAGGATCAAATCCTTAATGTAGCATCTCACTCTGTTTATCTCAATAAACATATTTTCTCCGAGTTCTTTCTGTTTATGAATCTCAATCTTTGTGGTTTCCAGTTCGAATTGCTCCCTCTTTATATCTCGTTGCTCTTGTTCTAATATGTGTCTTTGTTTCAGAATGTCACATTTTATCAGCTCCAAGTCCAGTTTTTCTGTCTTCATTTTCTCACTCTCTCTGTCGAGGTCATTTCTTTCTTGCCTTAATTCTGCCTTCAGTTTGGTCACATATTCTTCGAACACCTCAAATTTCTGCTTCCTTTGGCATTGAATGTTGTCTCTTTGGATGACCATGTCTGACAGTATACTTATCAGACTTTTCTTTTCCCTCTCCATCAGCTCGGTGGAACAAGCCACACTTTCTTTCTGTACATTTAGAGCTGTAAGCTTTTGTTTCAATTCAGTGTACAGCTCTACTACATCTTCACTATGTAGTTGTAATTTTTTCCTCTTTTCTTTCTTGTCTTCCCTCATCCTTTTAGTCATCGTTTTAAGTTGTCCTTTAAAAGTTTCTATTAATTTCATTTCATTCAAGAGATGAGCTTCTCTTATTTTCAGTTCAGACCTTTCTCCTTCCAAACTGACCTTCTCATTGTCCAACCTGTGTCTGTCCATGTCAGCACTACTCTTCATCTGACTGAGTTGTTCTTTCTCTCCATTGATGGAGTTAATAGCAGCTCCAATCTCTTCTTTCTTCTTGGTGAGATCCTCCCTCCAAAGTTCCAGTTCCTGTCTTCCAGCCATTACACTCGTCTTTATTGTTTCCAGTTCTTGTTTTTGTCTATTGGAATCATCTTTCTTGAGTTCTAGTTTATCTTGTTTTAAGATAATAATGTCCATGTTGACCTTTAACCTGTCTTTTTCTGCATGAAGCTTAAGGATCAAATCCTTAATGTAGCCTCTCGCTCTGTTTATCTCAATAAACATATTTTCTCCGCGTTCTTTCTGTTTATGAATCTCAATTTTTGTGGTTTCCAGTTGGAATTTCTCCCTCTTTATATCTTGTTGCTCTTGTTCTAATATGTGTCTTTGTTTCAGAATGTCACACTTCATCAGCTCCAAGTCCAGTTTTTCGGTCTTCATTTTCTCACTCTCTCTGTCGAGGTCATTTCTTTCTTGCCTTAATTCTGCCTTCAGTTTGGTCACATATTCTTTGAACACCTCAAATTTCTGCTTCATTTGGCATTGAATGTTGTCTCTTTGGATGACCATGTCTGACAGTATACTTATCAGACTTTTCTTTTCCCTCTCCATCAGCTCGGTGGAACAAGCCACACTTTCTTTCTGTACATTTAGAGCTGCAAGCTTTTGTTTCAATTCAGTGTACATCTCTACTACATCTTCACTATGTAGTTGTAATTTTTTCCTCTTTTCTTTCTTGTCTTCCTTCATCCTTTTAGTCAGCGTGTTAAGTTGTCCTTTAAAAGTTTCTATTGATTTCATTTCATTCAAGAGATGAGCTTCTCTTATTTTCAGTTCAGACCTTTCTCCTTCCAATCTGACCTTCTCATTGTCCAACCTGTGTCTGTCCATGTCAGCACTACTCTTCATCTGACTGAGTTGTTCTTTCTCTCCATTGATGGAGTTAATAGCAGCTCCAATCTCTTCTTTCTTCTTGGTGAGATCCTCCCTCCAAAGTTCCAGTTCCTGTCTTCCAGCAATTACACTCGTCTTTATTGTTTCCAGTTCTTGTTTTTGTCTATTGGAATCATCTTTCTTGAGTTCTAGTTTATCTTGTTTTAAGATAATAATGTCCATGTTGACCTTTAACCTGTCTTTTTCTGCATGAAGCTTAAGGATCAAATCCTTAATGTAGCCTCTCGCTCTGTTTATCTCAATAAACACATTTTCTCCGAGTTCTTTCTGTTTATGAATCTCAATCTTTGTGGTTTCCAGTTCGAATTGCTCCCTCTTTATATCTCGTTGCTCTTGTTCTAATATGTGTCTTTGTTTCAGAATGTCACACTTTATCAGCTCCAAGTCCAGTTTTTCTGTCTTCATTTTCTCACTCTCTCTGTCGAGGTCATTTCTTTCTTGCCTTAATTCTGCCTTCAGTTTGGTCACATATTCTTTGAACACCTCAAATTTCTGCTTCATTTGGCATTGAATGTTGTCTCTTTGGATGACCATGTCTGACAGTATACTTATCAGACTTTTCTTTTCCCTCTCCATCAGCTCGGTGGAACAAGCCACACTTTCTTTCTGTACATTTAGAGCTGCAAGCTTTTGTTTCAATTCAGTGTACAGCTCTACTACATCTTCACTATGTAGTTGTAATTTTTTCCTCTTTTCTTTCTTGTCTTCCTTCATCCTTTTAGTCAGCGTGTTAAGTTGTCCTTTAAAAGTTTCTATTGATTTCATTTCATTCAAGAGATGAGCTTCTCTTATTTTCAGTTCAGACCTTTCTCCTTCCAATCTGACCTTCTCATTGTCCAACCTGTGTCTGTCCATGTCAGCACTACTCTTCATCTGACTGAGTTGTTCTTTCTCTCCATTGATGGAGTTAATAGCAGCTCCAATCTCTTCTTTCTTCTTGGTGAGATCCTCCCTCCAAAGTTCCAGTTCCTGTCTTCCAGCAATTACACTCGTCTTTATTGTTTCCAGTTCTTGTTTTTGTCTATTGGAATCATCTTTCTTGAGTTCTAGTTTATCTTGTTTTAAGATAATAATGTCCATGTTGACCTTTAACCTGTCTTTTTCTGCATCAAGCTTAAGGATCAAATCCTTAATGTAGCCTCTCGCTCTGTTTATCTCAATAAACACATTTTCTCCGAGTTCTTTCTGTTTATGAATCTCAATCTTTGTGGTTTCCAGTTCGAATTGCTCCCTCTTTATATCTCGTTGCTCTTGTTCTAATATGTGTCTTTGTTTCAGAATGTCACACTTTATCAGCTCCAAGTCCAGTTTTTCTGTCTTCATTTTCTCACTCTCTCTGTCGAGGTCATTTCTTTCTTGCCTTAATTCTGCCGTCAGTTTGTTCACATATTCTTTGAACACCTCAAATTTCTGCTTCCTTTGGCATTGAATGTTGTCTCTTTGGATGACCATGTCTGACAGTATACTTATCAGACTTTTCTTTTCCCTCTCCATCAGCTCGGTGGAAAAAGCCACACTTTCTTTCTGTACATTTAGAGCTGCAAGCTTTTGTTTCAATTCAGTGTACATCTCTACTACATCTTCACTATGTAGTTGTAATTTTTTCCTCTTTTCTTTCTTGTCTTCCTTCATCCTTTTAGTCAGCGTGTTAAGTTGTCCTTTAAAAGTTTCTATTGATTTCATTTCATTCAAGAGATGAGCTTCTCTTATTTTCAGTTCAGACCTTTCTCCTTCCAATCTGACCTTCTCATTGTCCAACCTGTGTCTGTCCATGTCAGCACTACTCTTCATCTGACTGAGTTGTTCTTTCTCTCCATTGATGGAGTTAATAGCAGCTCCAATCTCTTCTTTCTTCTTGGTGAGATCCTCCCTCCAAAGTTCCAGTTCCTGTCTTCCAGCAATTACACTCGTCTTTATTGTTTCCAGTTCTTGTTTTTGTCTATTGGAATCATCTTTCTTGAGTTCTAGTTTATCTTGTTTTAAGATAATAATGTCCATGTTGACCTTTAACCTGTCTTTTTCTGCATGAAGCTTAAGGATCAAATCCTTAATGTAGCCTCTCGCTCTGTTTATCTCAATAAACACATTTTCTCCGAGTTCTTTCTGTTTATGAATCTCAATCTTTGTGGTTTCCAGTTCGAATTGCTCCCTCTTTATATCTCGTTGCTCTTGTTCTAATATGTGTCTTTGTTTCAGAATGTCACACTTTATCAGCTCCAAGTCCAGTTTTTCTGTCTTCATTTTCTCACTCTCTCTGTCGAGGTCATTTCTTTCTTGCCTTAATTCTGCCTTCAGTTTGTTCACATATTCTTTGAACACCTCAAATTTCTGCTTCCTTTGGCATTGAATGTTGTCTCTTTGGATGACCATGTCTGACAGTATACTTATCAGACTTTTCTTTTCCCTCTCCATCAGCTCGGTGGAACAAGCCACACTTTCTTTCTGTACATTTAGAGCTGCAAGCTTTTGTTTCAATTCAGTGTACATCTCTACTACATCTTCACCATGTAGTTGTAATTTTTTCCTCTTTTCTTTCTTGTCTTCCTTCATCCTTTTAGTCAGCGTGTTAAGTTGTCCTTTAAAAGTTTCTATTGATTTCATTTCATTCAAGAGATGAGCTTCTCTTATTTTCAGTTCAGACCTTTCTCCTTCCAATCTGACCTTCTCATTGTCCAACCTGTGTCTGTCCATGTCAGCACTACTCTTCATCTGACTGAGTTGTTCTTTCTCTCCATTGATGGAGTTAATAGCAGCTCCAATCTCTTCTTTCTTCTTGGTGAGATCCTCCCTCCAAAGTTCCAGTTCCTGTCTTCCAGCAATTACACTCGTCTTTATTGTTTCCAGTTCTTGTTTTTGTCTATTGGAATCATCTTTCTTGAGTTCTAGTTTATCTTGTTTTAAGATAATAATGTCCATGTTGACCTTTAACCTGTCTTTTTCTGCATGAAGCTTAAGGATCAAATCCTTAATGTAGCCTCTCGCTCTGTTTATCTCAATAAACACATTTTCTCCGAGTTCTTTCTGTTTATGAATCTCAATCTTTGTGGTTTCCAGTTCGAATTGCTCCCTCTTTATATCTCGTTGCTCTTGTTCTAATATGTGTCTTTGTTTCAGAATGTCACACTTTATCAGCTCCAAGTCCAGTTTTTCTGTCTTCATTTTCTCACTCTCTCTGTCGAGGTCATTTCTTTCTTGCCTTAATTCTGCCTTCAGTTTGTTCACATATTCTTTGAACACCTCAAATTTCTGCTTCCTTTGGCATTGAATGTTGTCTCTTTGGATGACCATGTCTGACAGTATACTTATCAGACTTTTCTTTTCCCTCTCCATCAGCTCGGTGGAACAAGCCACACTTTCTTTCTGTACATTTAGAGCTGCAAGCTTTTGTTTCAATTCAGTGTACATCTCTACTACATCTTCACCATGTAGTTGTAATTTTTTCCTCTTTTCTTTCTTGTCTTCCTTCATCCTTTTAGTCAGCGTGTTAAGTTGTCCTTTAAAAGTTTCTATTGATTTCATTTCATTCAAGAGATGAGCTTCTCTTATTTTCAGTTCAGACCTTTCTCCTTCCAATCTGACCTTCTCATTGTCCAACCTGTGTCTGTCCATGTCAGCACTACTCTTCATCTGACTGAGTTGTTCTTTCTCTCCATTGATGGAGTTAATAGCAGCTCCAATCTCTTCTTTCTTCTTGGTGAGATCCTCCCTCCAAAGTTCCAGTTCCTGTCTTCCAGCAATTACACTCGTCTTTATTGTTTCCAGTTCTTGTTTTTGTCTATTGGAATCATCTTTCTTGAGTTCTAGTTTATCTTGTTTTAAGATAATAATGTCCATGTTGACCTTTAACCTGTCTTTTTCTGCATGAAGCTTAAGGATCAAATCCTTAATGTAGCCTTTCGCTCTGTTTATCTCAATAAACACATTTTCTCCGAGTTCTTTCTGTTTATGAATCTCAATCTTTGTGGTTTCCAGTTCGAATTGCTCCCTCTTTATATCTTGTTGCTCTTGTTCTAATATGTCTCTTTGTTTCAGAATGTCACACTTCATCAGCTCCAAGTCCAGTTTTTCTGTCTTCATTTTCTCACTCTCTCTGTCGAGGTCATTTCTTTCTTTCCTTAATTCTGCCTTCAGTTTGGTCACATATTCTTTGAACACCTCAAATTTCTGCTTCCTTTGGCATTGAATGTTGTCTCTTTGGATGACCATGTCTGACAGTATACTTATCAGACTTTTCTTTTCCCTCTCCATCAGCTCGGTGGAAAAAGCCACACTTTCTTTGTGTACATTTAGAGCTGCAAGCTTTTGTTTCAATTCAGTGTACAGCTCTACTACATCTTCACTATGTAGTTGTAATTTTTTCCTCTTTTCTTTCTTGTCTTCCCTCATCCTTTTAGTCAGCGTTTTAAGTTGTCCTTTAAAAGTTTCCATTAATTTCATTTCATTCAAGAGATGAGCTTCTCTTATTTTCAGTTCAGACCTTTCTCCTTCCAATCTGACCTTCTCATTGTCCAACCTGTGTCTGTCCATGTCAGCACTACTCTTCATCTGACTGAGTTGTTCTTTCTCTCCATTGATGGAGTTAATAGCAGCTCCAATCTCTTCTTTCTTCTTGGTGAGATCCTCCCTCCAAAGTTCCAGTTCCTGTCTTCCAGCCATTACACTCGTCTTTATTGTTTCCAGTTCTTGTTTTTGTCTATTGGAATCATCTTTCTTGAGTTCTAGTTTATCTTGTTTTAAGATAATAATGTCCATGTCGATCTTTAACTTGTCTTTTTCTGCATCAAGCTTAAGGATCAAATCCTTAATGTAGCCTCTCGCTCTGTTTATCTCAATAAACATATTTTCTCCGCGTTCTTTCTGTTTATGAATCTCAATTTTTGTGGTTTCCAGTTCGAATTGCTCCCTCTTTATATCTTGTTGCTCTTGTTCTAATATGTCTCTTTGTTTCAGAATGTCACACCTCATCCGCTCCAAGTCCAGTTTTTCTGTCGTCATCATCTCACTCTCTCTGTCGAGATGATTTCTTTTTTGCCTTAATTCTGCCTTCAGTTTGTTCACATATTCTTTGAACACCTCAAATTTCTGCTTCCTTTGGCATTCATTGTTTTCTCTTTGGATGACCATGTCTGACAGTATACTTATCAGACTTTTCTTTTCCCTCTCCATCAGTTCGGTGGAACAAGCCACACCTTCTTTCTGTACATTTAGAGCTGCAAGCTTTTGTTTCAATTCAGTGTACATCTCTACTACATCTTCACTATGTAGTTGTAATTCTTTCATTTTTTCTTTCTTGTCTTCCTTAACCCTTTTAGTCAGCGTTTTAAATTGTCCTTTAAAAGTTTCTATTAATTTCATTTCATTCAAGAGATACGCTTGTCTTATTTTCTGTTCAGACCCTTCTTCTTCCAATCTGACCTTCTCATTGTCCAACCTGTGTCTGTCCATGTCAGCACTACTCTTCATCTGACTGAGTTTTTCTTTCTCTCCATTGATGGAGTTCATGGCAGCTCCAATCTCTTCTTTCCTCTTGTTGAGATCCTCCCTCCAAATGTCCAGTTCCTGTCTTCCAGCCATTACACTCGTCTTTATATTTTCCAGTTCTTGTTTTTGTCTATTGGAACCATCTTTCTTGAGTTCTAGTTTATCTTGTTTTAAGATAATAATGTCCATGTCGACCTTTAACTTGTCTTTTTCCGCATGAAGCTTAAGGATCAAATCCTTAATGTAGTCTCTCGCTCTGTTTATCTCATTAAACTTATTTTCTCTGATTTCTTTCTCCTTTTGGAACTCAATCTTTGTGTTTTCCAGTTTGACATGTATCTCTTGAAAAAACCTATTGATGTATTTTTTCACATTTTTTAGCTGAGACATTGTTATTTTAAGCGTTTTTTTCTTCTCTTTCATTTCTTTTCCGTCATGTTTAAGCAGGCTCATTTGTTTCTTCATGTCAAATTTCATAATCTCCAAGTCCAATTCCTCTTTGATAATACAGTTCATATTTTTCTGATGCTCTATCTTTTTAATCATGTCCTCTTTTAGCTTTTCACCATCTTGTTTGTCCTTTTGATTGCCATCTTTGAACCGGTTTGAAACCATCCTTAGGAGAGCTTGCTTTTCGCTTATGAACATTTGGTGATAACCAGACAATTTATGTGTTTCATCATCAAGCTCTGTTTGCTTTTGCTCCATCACAATGCACAGTTTTTCTACATTTGTAGTATGTTCTCCTAATTCCTCCACTTTGATTTTTACAATTTTTTCACTGAAATGTTTAAGTTTTGCTCTCACAGTTTCAAATGATTTCAATTTACTGTTCAGATTTATTTCCGATTGTAAAATACCTCTTTTCTTGTTAATGATTTCAGGAAATGGTATGTTTAATTGTAAAACAAGAGTGTCTGTAGAATGTTTTAAAGGTATTTTTTCACTTTTCAAATACCTCTCTTTTACATTATGCCCTTTTGCACATTGGACTTCAACTACCTTCTTCTGCATTGGTTTCCTATCAGTTCTGGGCATTTTTTTTCTTTTCTCACTCAACGTATCACAAATCCGTCTCTTCATGTCATTGTGTCCCTTCTTTACTTGCTGTTGTTCATATTTGAGCAATAACTCCTTTTCACTGTTCAATTTGTTTTGTCTTAGCACTATGTCTTCACGTTTTCCTTTGTTTCTTTTCTTTTCTTTTTTGATTGATTGATTGACATTGACTTTTATAGTCTTGAATCTCTCTTGCTCTAAATTTGTTTGCATTTGTTGCATGCTCTTTAAATAACTTCTCATAATTTCTTTTTGTCTTTGAATGTCCATCTTGAGTTGCTCCACCTCCTCTCTTCCCTTGGTTATTTTCTTTGCCTGGGCCTTCATGTGCTGCTTTTGATCTTTAAAGTATTCATTTACATCTTCACTCTGTTTTTTCATTACTCTAAATTCCTCCATACCTGTCTGAATTAGATGCCAGTGCTTTTGAACAAAATTGTCAAACTGAACAATTCCACATTTGCTCTCATCTTTTTCTCTCTGCATCTTCAGTTTAATGATCTCTAGTTCATCCCTCTCTCTGTTGATCCTCTCCAATCGCTGGTCGAGCACCTTCTTCCTCTTCTGTGTCTCCATCTTGCGAGCATATTTCTCAACAACAAGGATATTTTTACCTTCTTGCTCTTTTTGAATGCCACTTTTTTTGAGTACATGCTTTTGTATATTCTTGCCATTGTGGTCAATATCATCCATCTCTGCTTCTAAGCCTATTGCCCTTTCTTTAGAGTCCATCTCTAACTGATATTTTATTTTGCTCATGTTGTCTCTTATAGTCCTGTTGTCAGTTTTAATTGCTTTGAGAGTTTCTCTATGTTCCCCTAAATGAACCCTTACATTTCCAACAATTTCCATTTCGCTCCTAATTGCTTCCAAATTTACATTAATCTCTTGTCTCATGTTGTGATGGCTTATAATAAAATCTGTGGCTATTGATTTTTTGTGTATATTTTTAACTTTCTCCCTGATGTTTTTCAACATATTATTTTCCAGACTTTGTTCATACTGCTCTCTGGAAACTTGGATAAGAGTGGTCTTGTCTTTGAATCTCTGCTTCTCCCTATCCAGCACCTCCTTCTGACGTTGCAATTTTATCCGCCATATTTCTGACACATCCACCTCTCTCATGTTGTTTTCCTGTCTTTGCTCCAATTCTCTTGTCTTTGTGGTCTCTTTCCTCCGTATTTCCTTTTCTCTTTCTAGTTCATTCCGCTTCATTTCACTATCCTCCATCTTTTGTATTCCTTTTTCAAATAATTGTTTACTTTCTCTTTTTTTAAATTTCAGCTCAGACTTTAGTTCCATTTCTTTTATTTCTCCTTTGACCATTTGCACCCTGTCATTAATCTCTTGTTTGTTTGTTTCCATGCTTGTCCTTAAACGGTTCATCTGTTGTATTTCTGCCTCAGCTTGGCTCACATTTTCCATCTCAAATTGAATTTGTTGATTCAGCATTTCAATCTCTCCTCTCTCAATTACCTGGTTACTTATGAAGTAATTTTGCTGTTCAATTTCATATATTTTCTGATACAGGCTGTGCCCTATTGATAAAATGTCCTCTTTCAGTTTGACATTTTCTGATCTCAGTTGGAACATTTTTTTTCCCATTTTGTTCCTTGTTCTTCTCTGTATGTCCCATTCCTCCCTTTCAGTTATTTTAAAGGCATGTTCACTAGCCTTATACAGCCAAATTGCATTGTTGACTTTTAATAGGTCAGCTCTTCCCTGGAATATTAAATGACGTCTTTTTTCTGGTTCATGTTTTGCAGCCTCAATCTTAAAGTTCAGGTCATCCAACTGTGTCAGTACTCCTGTCTCCTTCATAATAATCTGTATGTTTTCATTTTTCAGTCTGATCTTGGCAGCAATTTTCTCTGTGGTGATCATAACTTTTGCTATTTTCTCAAACTTCTGCTCTGTCATATCAGTTTGTCTTTGCAGTTTAATTTTTAAAATATCCAATTCATCTCTCTCTCTCAATGTTTTCTCTAACCTTTGATCTTGTTTTCTTTTCTGTCTTTTTGCTGCGGTTGTACGTTCTTCCTTCTGATGTACTTTACTTTGCCTTATTGCAGTCTTTACTAGTTCCAAAAGCTCTTGGAATAGTTTTATGTCACGTAGCAACCTTTCAATTTCATTTTCTTCATCCGCATGATGTTTGATGATAATAATTTCTTCAGTGTGGTTTTCAAGTTCTAGATTCATTTGCCTTATGATTTCTTGTGTTCTAGAAATCTCGGCCCGTAGTCGTTGTACATCAGTACTGTCAGTTATCATTTGCAACCCATTTTCAATTTCTTTTTTTTGACTCTGCAAGACATTTATATCTATTATGAGACTCTTAATATCTTTATTCCTTTGCTCCATGTTCTCTGTGGCATACTTAATTTGCTCTTTTATTTTCTCCTCCTTCTCTTTTAGTTTGGACATCTGGTTTTCGACTTCTTCCGTTTCTCTTACATGTATCATAATTGGTGTCTGATCATTCATTAACGTTTCTTCAACATTCTGCTTTTCCTTCATGTCCACGGCAAAATTGAGTTCTTTTCTTTGCTCTAAATGCATATTTTCTTGTTCTTTTACTTCACTTTGATGCAAGTCATCCAATGTTATGGACCGTTGCAAAGTGATGGTCTTTTTAGTAATTTGTTCATGTACTTTTTTAATGTCTGTTGAAATTTCAAATGTTTGTTCTCTTACAGGGTTTCTGTCTGTTACTTTCCATGGCTCCTGAGGTTTAGATATATTCAAAGAAAAAATACTTTTGATTGCAGATTCAGTCAACATCCATTTACTGACCTGAGCTTTCAAGGAGGTCATCTTGTCCTTCAAATAAAGAAAGAAGAACAACAATGTAGAATTGATTTCTCAGTTTATTGTGATTTTTGTTTTATTTATTAATATGATCCTTTTTTATATTAATTAGGCAAAGACACAAAGATTATCACTTTTCAATTTTGTATTTACAAAAGAGGGTTGAATAAGCTTTGCCTTTCTGTCATCTTTCTAAGTAAAGGTTTGTTTTACAAATGCTAATTACATTTGTGTCTGTTTTTATAATATACTTTGTAAAGGTACAAAAAGGAAACTACTGCATAAAGTGATCAAACATTTTATTTGTAATGTAGTGCTTCTTTAATATACTTATTTGTGGCGAGGAGATTCAAATCTCTGTTTTCACCTGTTTCTTTGTTTTATTTTGTTTTACTTGATGATTAATGATTAATGATGGAACAATATTGAGCTGGCCATGTTCAAAATGATTAATCTATGCATGAAATAAAACTCTGACATAAAAATATGTCAGTAAACATCTATTACTGATGCAGGATTAAATAGGGGAAAAAGAGAAACATTTACTTACCATGTTCTTCTTTACCTCTTCCTTGTTCTGATTCATCTTTCTTTGGACTTTGAGTATTTTTTCCTTTGTGATGTTCATTTCACTAGCGGCGTTTTCTATACTGGCTTTTATCTTGCTCATCGAACGAATGGTAGTTATTGTGTCTTCCAGCTTTTGTTCCACCTCCTTCCTTTGTTGTTGTATGTTTACCTTCATGATTTCTACCTCATCCCTTTCCCTCATGGTCCTCTCCAGATGCTGGTCAAGTTCTCTTCTCTTTTTTTTAACTTGAAAATGTATCCACTGTATCTGGCTCTTTTCTTCTGTGAAGTCCTTCCTGCTTTGCTCTGCATCTTCTCTCACTTTACACAACATATTTGTGATTTCTTTTACATTCCCTCTCTCCATATTGGTGTTGACTTCATTCTTGTTGATTGGGTCTATGCTGTCTTCTTCTAACTGATTAACTTTATGTTGTATTATGTCTCTGGTTCCGTCCACCTGTTCAACTATTGCTTTCTGATCATCAAATCTGTCTTCTATATTTTCTAACCTCTGCTCCTCGGTCTTAACTTGTCTTCCCTCGATGTCTTGTTTATCAGATTCAGTGTCTTCCATCATCTTACAGAACTCTTCCTTTGCTCTCCTGCTCATTCTCATCCTTTTTACAGAGTAATTTCCCCTAATTTTAATGTCAGTGTTTATAACTGCCATGTCTCTTCTCTCTTTCTTTGTCCTTTGTGACTTGTCGTCTGCGTTCTCTTTTTTAATTTCTGAACTTCCTTGTACAGACATCCTTGCATTCATTTCTGCTTGAGCTCCGTGCCTGTCTCTTTCAATGTTTCCACTGTCAGTCTTTATTTTGGTCCTGATGTTTTGTATGATGCATTCTTCAGATTGGACCTGTTCTAACTGGTTTTCTAGGATTGTATTTTGCTTCTGCATATTAGTCTCTATCTCCGTTTCCCGGTATGTTGTGTTCATGCTTTCTCTTTGCTTTTGAAAATCAGCTTTAATAATTTCCATTCCGCAACTTTCTGTCTTTTGCCCCTGTTCCTCTCTCACAGTTGTTTCCAATTGTAGTTCAACCTCTTCTAGCACCTCCCAAAGTTTCTCCATCTCTTCCTGAATTTTGCGAAGATTCGTTTTGACATCTTTTTCTTTTCTCTTCCTTTCAATGCTCTGATGTTTTGTCCACCTTTTCTTCATCTTGTTGATATTTACCTTCATATTATGTTTTATGTGATACATTTGATATTGATGCTGTGAAATAACCTGTTTATTTTTCTTTATTTCTTGCTTCATGTCTTCCATGTTTTTGTCCATTTGTTTTTTTGTCTGCTTTGCTTCAAGCATTACCATCTTACTTTTTTTAATTAGACTAAGCAGATAGTCAGCCATCATCTTCTCCGTTATCTCCTGGTCTCTCTTTACCTCCTTCATTTGTTCCCTACATTCTTTCAATTTTGTCTGATTATACTTAATCATTTCCAACTTTTGCCTCTCATCAACGAGCTCGTTATGTTGTCCTTCCAGAGTTCTCCTCTCTTGGTATATTTCCATCTGTATTTTCAGAAATTGCATACTTTCCTGGATAGCTTTATTTTTTCTCTCAATTTTTTTGACAACATTTTTTATCTGTAATCTCAGTCTTTTGATTAATACGTGCTGCTCATGTTTTTCACCTCTCAGTCTGTCAATGTCCTCCTGTTGTTGCTCTGTATTTCTTCTTAGGTAGTCATTTTCATCTCTTTCTCTTTGTATATCTTCCAAAACTTGTTCAATCTCTCCCAATAATTGACATGTTAATTGTTTTTGTCTTTTAATGGTTTCCCTCTTGTTTTCAATGACGGCTTGCATTTTTTTGTCTTGCTTTCTTTCCTCCATTGTCCACTTATGTTTGGTTTGGGTCATTCTGCTGGCTGTGTCATTGCTCTGTTGGTCATGACAAAAGTACAGAATATCACTTGCCAGTCCCATACTGTGTTGAACCAAGAAAGAAACTTTTGAAACAGGTAAGATGATGTAACAAGTCATGGAAATAAGACAACTGAAAATCCTCTTTAGGGAAAGCAAAAACACAGAAAGAAAGATTAGAGCTGCAGGCACTGATGGCACTCACTACTCCTTTTCAAACTTCATCTTTAACATTATTAAGGTCTTAGGTCTTTTCTGACATCATTTGAGAGGGATCTGAATAATTTGCAAGGAGCAGGGTACAAAATTAAAAACATGTAACTTCCTAGCACTAGATGGTAACTACAAATGAAAAATCATCAAAATTCACTGCATGAAAAGTGGGATTTTCGGCAGTATGCGGCACTGTAAATTGTCGTGGAATTTCAGGTTTGCGGCAATTTGCGGGCAACGCCAAAAACTGCCGTAAATTGTCAGAAATTGATGTGGGCCTCCCTTGGCAGTTGTCCCCCCACGACCCCCCTCCTCCTAATTCTAGGGGAGGCTTTGACATGTAAATGAAAATGCTGTGAGCTACACAAATGCAAATCAGGGTCGCAGAGGGAGTTTTAGCCCAGGTGACATTTTTTTAAAAGGTAAGAAAATCTCTGGTACAAATAGATCAGGCTCAGTAGCCTAATTATAGACTCTTACATTTTAGCTTGAATTGATTAATTTAATTCAAATATGCTAGATTACTGTGTACGCCATTAGCAATGGCAAATGTTATGTAAAAAAGATACACAAAATAACTTCATTAAAAAATTAGTTTTAATCAAGGTAAAATGAGCATTCCATGCAAACAACATTTGAATCAGAATGAGGGGTCTGCAGAGATCACAGTCTCCTAGAGCTCAACTACAGTGCATAGTGGCTGGACTACAGTGACCTTTTCTTTGGTCTTACTTAAATGCACAGAGGATGTATTAACCACACATCTTCTAGCAATGCACTCAACTGGCAGAAATGATGCTGGGTATGACGTGTCTGTTCCCTGCAAGCCCCAAACTTCTATTGGCTTTCCATAAAAATGTCTGTCCGGGTGGGGATGAAGCCAGGAAACTTGTGCAGGAACATGTTTAAATGCCGTACCCTTTGACACAACATTAACAACTTTAAACTGGTTTATAATGGCTGGTCGTAGTTCTGCTAGAGGGTCAAGGACAGGTTCCTCAAAACTGTTAGTGTTTCCACACCACTTAGCATGAACACATGCTGACCTTTATGCTCTGCAGCTATCGATTGAGTAAGTTACATTCATATATGTTATCCGTTTACATGTCATGGCAAAACATTCAACCTCAGTGACACAAGGGTACATCTGATGATACATTGTCAACATTGCATGTATGTCAGACTCATCCAAGATTGTCTAGTGGAATGGAGAAAGTACTGTACAGATTTCTAGGGAAAGTCGTTCTGCTGACACCAAAACACTGCTTTACATAAAGCATATCAGCTGTTCCATTGCACGACAAAGTCCCAACCATTTGTCTTCCTAAAATACTGATCCTTCCGTATAACAATAACCTTGTATGTGATTGGAGGACCCTTAGACTCCTCGTCCAATCACGTGTGAGGTCATAGGCATGACTGATACAGCAGTACTTGCAAGACGAGCATACAAACAGTGTGTTACTATATTCAGAAGAACTGTATCTCCAGTTCCTTTGTTTGGTTTTTGCTGGTTCGTGAATAATGGCGGGACGACGTCTCGCGTTCAACTCGCCTTCAACTCCTCTCCGCGGTCAGCAACTTTCGGCCAGTCCGCAGACAGACGAGAAGAAACTGCTGAATGCTCTCAGTGGATCGTCTCGTCAACTCCAACAACAAACTATACCGATATCAATGAGCGGTTCGCTCCACTGGAGCGTTCGGGACTCTCCGGGTTGCTGTCCATGGAGGAGAGGAACTGACTCAAAGAAGAGGAGACGGGCGCACGATCCCAAGATAGCGGTAAGAATACGTTCGATGACTGCAAGCTAAGCTAAAAGTAGCGTAGCCTCAAACGAAAGCTAAGAGTAGCCTAGTAGCCTTACAAGTGAGCAGAAACAGCTTTATTAAAGTCTATTTTCTTTGCCGTGTCGTTTACAGGAAGCGGTGCGCCGTCTTCACAACTCCGAGACGAATTACAGGCACATTTTGTTTTCACAGACTAATCTCGCCTCATAATGAGGCGGTGACCTCGTATTTCCTCCGGGAAAAGTCCAGATTTAGACGTCATTGTGTGTAAGTGACACTGTTTACTGTTTCTCCTTCCTTGTTAAATGGTACTGTGACTTGGGTTTGATTTTTTTTGTATTCATACCACACTCATTTAATTGTTTTCCAGCCGCCTGTAAGACGTATTTTGAGACGGTACGCAGGAGCTTCAGGTTCAGCCGGAACACTCATTGCGGGCCGAAGCTGCGAAGGATTCAGCGCGGAGTCGAGCGATCGCATTGCACAGTACTGATTCATTGTTGTTTTTACAGCTGCTGGAATCGAGACAAAGTGTGCTGGCCGATGACGAGGTGGAACTCTGGAAATCCGCCACCGTAGAGCTCATGTCGGACGGAGGGGACGGCGTTGTTGGCGGGGTCTCGGGGTGGATTGTACGGTCGCCCCGCACACGAGGCGCCTGCACAACAGACCTGCCTCGGAAAACACGGCGCCAGTGACGGTCTACAACCCAGAGGAGGCAAACGGACAGTTTACTGAGCTGTAGTTTTTAAACCGCCTTTACCCAAGTGTGGGCAGATCCTCACTTTGTATGTAGTTGTTGTTTGTGTGTTGTTAATAAAGCTCTTTCTTTGCATAAACATGTGACAAATGTTCATTTTCTCTAGAAATTCATTGACGTCCTGGTTGGTATCCTAATAATAGTGTAGTAGTCTACATAGGATAACCATGAAATGAATATGCAGCATAATATGAATATATAAATATATATAAATAGAATGAGGCGGGTGACCAATAGCGACAGATCTGCCAACCAATCACGAGTGATTGAAAGTTGTGGTTTTATCCAATCATGAACAAGGAAACTCAAGCCTGGTCTGCCCAGGTGTGGTTTTGCTGCCAATCACGAGTGATTTTATTTGTTCGTAAATTGTGGTTTCATCCAATAAGGAGTAAGGATATTCAAGCCCGCTCGGCTCGGCCACCCGCGGTTTCGCTGCATTCATATGCTAATTTGGGCCATTCGCACCTCCGCCAGCTCTCCACATACGTCATGGTTCGTTTCCGACAATTTGTGGCACAGACAAACGCGACGTGCGCGGGTTGGAAATTGTCGGAAATTGTCGGAAATTAGGGGGATTTCCGGGCGTTTACGGGGACGAAAATCTCACTTTTCATGCAGTGATTATCATATGGATGTCTACAGGGTAAGCATGTCATAACACATGAGAAATATGGAAAAGGTAAGATGTTTCATGGTGTTACGTCCCCTGACGTGACTCCACCCCCTCCTGAGAAGAGGCCGGGGCAATTACAGTATCTCTCAGGTGATTCACCTGGAGCAGCGTCACCTGAGAGACACAAGGCAATTAGTGGGCTGGATAAAAGCTCCCTGACCCAGTGTTCGCGGGTTCTCTTCTCTCTGTGGTCTCTTCCTGAGAACAAGCAGACCTTCTGTGTATAGTGTCTGAGGGCAAACTACCATTCTGTGGAAAGCGTGTAAGGCAGGGGTCTCAAAGGGGGGGTGGCGGCGCTGACTGTCCGACCGGCGAACGGTGCGGTCAACGGCGGTAACCACCACCACCGAGACCCCAATGCCTTTTGCTTCCGTTTCAGTTGCCAAATGTTGTGTTTAATAAGTCGTTGACAATACATTTTATTTACTGTTGTTTGCTCAATCACGCCTTGTTCATCTCAGTCGCCTTTGCCAAGGCTACCTTTTTCTTCCTTGTATGTTACGCCTGTGCACCCCTAGGCACGATAGGCAGGCCGTAACATATGACCCAGTTAAAACCATTTCAAATTTCATGGTGTATCTGGTATTTTGCCAAAGCACCAAACTCACATAGTTTTTTCAAGCTTTATGCAAGTTTTAAACGCAAAGGTCTCAAGATCCCACTGCCCAAATTTTAGAAGAATAGGAATTAATCTCTGGGAGGAGTTCGGTATTTTACAACGCATACCAAAACAACTTTTGGAAAATGATAAAACCCCCAAAACGGCAAACAAACTAGGGCTGTCAATAGATACGCACATTTTGAAATTCATTAATCTCAATTAATAGCATGTTGGCAGTGTTGTTCCTGTTACAATGTTTTTTTTAATGAATGTTTTTCTTCTAAAGACATACATCTAAAAACTAAAATTAAACTGTTGTTTAAATGTTGTTTTAAACACAATACCACACTCATTTGATAATCTTGGAGGCAGAATTCCACCATTTGGAACATGTTGAACTAGCAACTCTTCGAGCTAGCTTAGCCTAGCAGCTAGTTTAGCATAGCGGTGCAGTTGTCCGTTTGACACTCACCATCCCATGTGATTGACACATGGAGGAATTCCTCTGCCTAGTTCTCCGCTGTATTTTGCGGATTGGTTTTACATCCAATGCAAATAGCCATGTAACTGACTGCAGCTAGTGGCTGTTTTGTTTCCGCGTTCAACTTCTGGTTTACTGGACATAAACACAGGTATGTTAACTACATTAAAATGTTTTGTAGCATTAATCTTGGCCATATTAACGCATTTATGTTGACAGCCCTAAAAAAAATTAAGGGGACAAAAATGGAAGTAAACATGACACAAAAATCAAAATGGCCTACTTCCTGTACGGTTTTGAGCATCCCAAGAGACTTTGTTCAGGTTACTTGTGTTACATATATTCCCAACTTTCAAATTCACTGCTGGGGCTTATATGAATGGTAGTTTGCGCTGTTGAGCTGAGTTACTTTTTTGAATCTGTCAGGACCCCAGCTCCCTGAGTAGGGTATCCTGGTCTGTTGTTTTGTTCCGGTTGCCGAGCAACGACAAGATCACCAGCGCCGGCTCCCACCTATGCCCAATCACACACCTTGCCCTGATCATCACCACCACAGCATTTAAGCAGAGACCTGACATCCAGTCCCTGCCGGATCGTTAGCCATACCAGTATGTGCGCTCGCGTATCAAGCCGCAACAAGTGAATTGATCTTACTCTTTGTAGTTGTCGTTTGTGTACTGACCCATTGTTCTTCTCCGTCTCTAGTCACTCACCCTGGATTCCAGTCACCCCCGCCTGGCAACCTGAACCTTTTTTCCCTCACCACGACATCACCAGTATTTTCCTGTCTGCACGTTGGCAATACCACTTCCCCTTGTCAATAAATATTCACCTGGTCAATATCTACGTCTGCTTTTGGGTTCTCACTGGAGAAGCTGTGACAGAATCAGTAAAACTATATCAAGTAACTATATCTTTGACTCTAAACTTGTGTGCCATATTTAGTTACAATTTCAGCATGTTTAGTTCCTCAAAAGCACCTGTGTTTACTGGGTACTAGAAAATTTGACTTCCTGTTACTAGTTACATTACATTTATGGCGGCAAATCACTGTCAAAATTCGAGAGCGCTCTGCTCGCGCTCGAAGGTGTTTTCTACGCGCTCGCTGTTTTTCTTTTTGACAGTGCACTATGCTTTGGACCATCTTCAGGGCAGCTCTGACAATAAGGTTCAGAACATGGGCAAAACAGGGTATGTGGTCCCAGTGAAGGTCTCTCACAGCTGACACAATGTTGGCAGATAATTGTCTTTATGGTGCTCCTGTAGAAGTTGACCAGGAGTTGAGAGGTGAGTTTTGCTTTGTTTCCTCATGAAGAAGAGCCACAGTTGGGCTTTTTTCACCAGGTGAGAGGTGTTGATGGCCGATTTGAGATCCATAGAGACGTGCATTCACAGGAATTTGATTTCACGTACACTCTTCACCTCCTCACTATTAATGTGGAAAGAGGGAGGTGTGGTCTTCGTGGTTCTCGTAAAATCCACAATGATCTCTTTGGTATTGTAGTGTTGAGTTATTGTCAGTACACCACTCGCCAGATGTTGTACCTCTTATCTGTAATGCGCCTCCTTGTTGTCTGATTTCAGACCTACTATAGTGGTGTCATCAGCGAACTAGTGTTAGAGGAGTGGACAGGTGTGCGGTCATGGTTGTAAATTGTGAAAATGGCCTCACTGAGAAAGCAGCCCTGCGAAGCTTGTGTGTTTAGCATGAGTGTGGAAGATATGCAGTTGTTGGTCAGGAAGTCCATAATAATAGTGCAAAGCGTAGTGGATCCAAGGTTATTGACTTTTTTTACCAGTTTATGGGGGACGGTTCCCTGCCGTATTACTTGTGTGTGTGTTTCCCATTAATGGCCGGTGCTCCAGTTTAAAGCTCCACCTTCCTAGCATCTTGGTTGATGGTTGATCACCCTCGGCCTCGTCGCCACCATGTGTGTGATTGTCCTGATATCTAAATAGATACCTTACCTTTTAGTCACCTGTCTCCCTCATTAGGTCATGGCTGTCTGAGAGAGGTTGTGAGAGTTGGGGGCTCGTCTGGGATCCGTGTTGATCGATTTTGCGACACTGGGGTAGGTGTTTTTTTAATATATTGTTACTGCCCATGCTTAGTTGTTCATAAATCTACTTCATCGTAGATGTCACAAAGTTGTAAGTGGGGTTTCCCTGGATCCAGTATAGCGCTGTCTCGGGGAGGTACTTATGATTGTGGGCCTTAGCGGGAGACCAACGCTTTTGTTAGGGGATGCAGTAGGTTGTTCACACGATTTGGTATATAGATTAGGGTTGTACTGCAATGCTTTGGTTGTTATTCTGGGAATCAGGAATCAGGAAACATTTATTTACCTAAATATGCCAAACATACAAGGAATTTGTCTTGGCGGTTAGTGCGCGACAGTAGACAGACAAGACAGCAGTGCACAAGTAATAAAATAAAGTAAAATGAAATGCTAATGCAATGGGTTAGTAGAATAAGGCTATGGGTTAGTATAAAACAAGGGAATAAAGTTAAAAATTTTAAATATTAAAAAAGTTAAAAAGACAAATATTAAGCATAAAGTGCACTAACGAACAAGCAACAAACAAGTAACAAAGTGACGAGTGATGACAAAGTGATGAATTACAGTTAAAGTGGCATGTGCAGTGTGAAGGGGAGTGACCGGTGGAATGTTATAGTCAGTCAGTGGGGGACCGGGCTCTGTTGATGAGCCCGACTGCCGACGGGAAGAAACTGTTGGTGTGGCGGGAAGTCTTAGTCCTGATGGACCTCAGCCTCCTGCCAGATGGAAGGGGCACAAACAGTTTTTGTCCGGGGTGAGAGGGGTCGGCCACGATCTTTTTAGCACGCTTCAGAGACATGGAAGCGAACAAGTCCTGCAGGGACGGCAGATTGCAGCCGATCACCCTCTCTGCAGAGCGGATGACACGCTGCAGCCTGCCCTTGTCCTTGGCTGTGGCTGCAGCGTACCAGACGGTGATGGAGGAGCAGAGGATGGACTCGATGATGGCCGTGTAGAAGTGGATCGTCATCGTCTTTGGCAGGTTGAATTTCTTCAGCTGCCTCAGGAAGAACAACCTCTGCTGAGCCTTCTTGGTGATGGAGCTGATGTTCAGCTCCCATTTGAGGTCCTGGGTGATGATGGAGCCCAGGAAACGGAAGGAATCCACAATAGTGACGGTGGAGTCACACAGGGTGATGGGGGAGGGTGGGGCTCGCCGGAAATCCACAACCATCTCCACTGTCTTTAGAGCGTTGAGCTCCAAGTTGTTCTGACTGCACCAGGACACCAGATGGTCAGACTCCCACCTGTAGGCGGACTCATCCGCACCAGAGATCAGTCCAATGAGGGTGGTGTCATCCGCAAACTTCAGGAGCTTGACGGACTGGTGACTGGAGGTGCAGCTGTTGGTGTAAATTCTAGTGTTGGTGTCAAAACTGTGAATCAAGGTAATGTTCATGTTGTCTGGCTGGTTCCCTTAGCATAGCTCTGATGCTAAAGGTCAGACGCCCTGTCAGATTCAGTGGCGTTAGTAAAATCTTGTCTCGGGAGCACGTCCAAAGATGTCAATTCCACCCTCATGGAGTGACAATATTTCCACCATTCCAAAAGTGGGCAAGAATAAAATGCAATGTTGCTGAGTAGACTGATCTACCCATTTTAAATCAGGATTTCTCACTGCATCCATCATATCCAGGTGGTTGTATCTATTTTTCCCTTTCCTAATTGACAGGAATGAGACCAGTCATGTTCAGGGCATGCAATCTCAAGATAATATTAGATGCTCTCTTCATATTCTAGAAAACATCAGGAAAACTAAACGTAGTCAGCCTAGATCAGTTGAAAGCTTTTGATTGCGTGAGCTGGGGATACTTAGGGTCCTCTCTACGACTTCTTAGAGGAACCTATTGTACTTCAAGGAATTATTATTATTAGGGTCCTCGCTATGACTACTCTTAGAGGAACCTATTGTATTTCAAGGAATTATTCTTCTCTAAGGTTTTTTGCATTTTGGGGTTTTTATAATATTCCTTAAACTGTTAGATTTGACGTGCATATCATGACCGGTAAAAAAAAGTTGTTGATATTTTTGGGGTCTCACAGTTGGGTATAGAGACTCTATAGCGCCCCCTAGAAAATTGAAGAAGACCACAGTAACACAGTATTTCCCCCCGATGACAGATTGACTTGAAATTTGGCACACATGCTCTTGATTTTCCGCCATTTTTCATCTTGTCAAAAACACATTTTTGCCCACTCCCCCTAAACGCTGAGTCCGATCTCACCTAATTTTCTCTGCATCGTTATTGGTTCAATATCACAAGTAAGGCTTGTTGATATCTTAATGTCTTGAGGAGATATGGACCAATTAACTTCTAAGGGGTGTGGCTTAATATGTCAAGACCCATACCTTTCAAATGACTTGGCCTGCCCTCACCAAATTTGTAGGTTAAGTCCACATTGCTTCCCTAAACATAACCTTTTTTTTTTAATAACATTTGAACTAGTGGGCAGTGCGGCTGAATTTTTTTGTTATTGGAGTTGTAAAAGGTTGAACATCTCCCACATATTAAACCTGATTCTTTTTAAATTTGGTAAGTATGATCTTGAGATATTTGCCTTTTAAAAATTGTATAAGGCTTGAAAAAATATTGAACTATGTGAGCGTGGTGCTTTGGAAAAATACCACAATTTTTTTGCCTTATACCCTGCTCCTCGCAGATTAATCAGATAACTATGTTGTCAGAAAAGACCTAAGACCTTGATAATGTTAAAGATAAAGTGTCATTCCCGGCATAGCTCCACGTGGTTAACATCAACTGACTCTCGGACACTTTATCCATTCTCTGCCACGCTTGTAGCTGCCCAGCCAGTGCTGTGTTATGCGCACAGTAGCAAGGACCCGTCAAACGTTGCTCGCAGCTTAATTGTGTTTGGTTCCGGAACGATTTGGTTTTGCCGAAAAGTAAATTAACAGTATTAACGCTCTATATTCTGCCCTGACAGCAAGAATCTAACTTAATGGACATCTTACTGACCTGCATACAATTTCAAAGATCCACCTCGCCAGGGGAGCTCAACCTCTCCCTACGTTTTTGGCACTCTACATGGAGCCTTTGCCACAAGAACATAATAAAACGCAGTGATATAAAAGTAATTCTGATAAGTATAAGGAACGTAAACCGCCCTGTCTCATCTACCTTACACACCTGATTTTATGATTTAAATCTACCATTCCACAACTACCATTCAGGTACCTCCTGAAAATATTAATAGTAGAAGACAAAAAAAGCAATTACTCATCGGTGGTTACCCACCGTTAACTGAACTGAAATCATTAAAGAAATCTATGAAAGGGAAAGATGAACTTTCCTAATGAGATTAAGAAAGAACAAATAGGTGAGTAAAATGGATCAAATATTTGTCAGAACAAAGGATCGGGCAGGTGACTTGCCTCACCAAACCTCACATTTTGGTATTATGTTGCTGTACAAGCTCATTATCTCTTAAAAAAGACCAGAACTCCCTTCAACCAGGATGTTTATGCTTTTGCGTTTTCAGAGCGACGCAGATGCAAGACCCCCTTGCGTGCCTTTTCACACCTCCTTGCGTCCGTGCGTGCGTCGACCCATTTCTCTAGGTTTGCGTCGCTTTCGACGCTGTCTGCGATGAAAAGCAGCAGTGGCGATGCACAGGGCAATAAAGTCTATGATAAATAAATAACAAACCAACAACTTCCACACACAAGACGTGACTCTCTAGGTCGTCTTCAACAAAAACACGTTACTCCACCTGTTGTTCTGGCGGTGAATTGCTCTCCAACACACGCAAGACTTTAGAACCATGAATTGAAACGAGTGCGTCGATGCAACGACGCAGACGCAGAAGCATGCGCCAGCCTTTACTCCATGTAATCTAGATCCAAGTTTGAACCCGCTGGACTTATTTTCTGGAATCTTTTTGTATCTCTGAATTTATGGTATTACCTCGATTTTGACTATTACCTTATAGGTATAGTCAAAATACATACGAGTGTACATACTTACCACCTATACCTTCCATGCTTATGTTTAAAACACATATTTACAGGTTTGTCTTACCTAATTAGGATTTAACTCCTGTTCCTCGCGTGAAAGTATTTCGTTAAGAAGTTAACTTTGGATTGTGATGTTCCTCCTTCCACACTTGAAACAGCAATCTTATTGTTTCCTCTGGTATCAGAGCTTCAGAGATGTTGTTGGTGAAATCCAGCTCCTTTATGGTGGCTCCAGTTGATTTAACCCCAGGAATAATCTTCTCCCAGGAAGTTTCAAAACTCTTTCCAATGAGATCACAAGCATGATTAGAAATTATTAAAAAGTTATAGAATTATAGAAAATTTGAATGGCATATAGTATTATATATATATGTATATTATTGTTTTCCTTACCTCAGCGTTGTCTAAAGTAGTGAACAAAACACAAAGTAAGCCACGTAAGGAGCACTCCTCAGTTGCCTTTAGCTAGTCATGTCCGTTTGTTTGCTTTGGTGACTTATCTGTGGGGATGGGGCAAAACATTTTATATCTCTTCTCCCCAGGTGTTTGTCGGCCAGAAGGTTCAGTTGTAAGATTGATATGACCGCTAAGAAGTTGTTTACTATTGGATGGATGGGTGGCGCAACATCGTGTTTTGAGTCCTGGCCTTTGCTGATAAGGTTGGGTTTCATATACTGGGCTTGGTGGGTGTTCCTAACCTCCCCTGATGTTACATGTTTTATATACAAGTAAAAAAGAAAGTGACATTACTTCTTGATTCTTTTTTTTTAGCAAATGTAAATATGTTTGTTGAGTTCCCATCAAACATGGATAATAACATGCAACAGACTTGGTCCGTGAAGTGATCATTGATCAAGTTACCAAAAGGAGATGCTGTTCTGAATGATATCAGATTATTATTAAAGACTCCACTGTCAGTCTCTCTACAGAACATATGAACTATGAGAACAGTGGTCGCATGTTTTCCTTGACTTTGCAACTTTAACGGTTTGCTTTTCTATTTCGGCATCCTGTGCTGCCCAAATGTTAGACAAAAGATGTCTAAGAAGTGCAGACTTCTTGTTTTTATTTAGGTATAGTATACAATGAATCAAGCATCGGTGTACACTACGTCAACGTAGTTTTTTGCAGTCAACAAAATATAAAATTCTGTCTCTCACCCGTCTCTTTCCATTTCCCTAACCAAACTTTGAAGACACACCTTTAACCCCATTGATGCCACACACCATGTGACTCAACTAACGTAAGGAAAAGAAAAGGGGCGTACCAGGTGGCACCAACAATGTGGGTTCTCCAACGCCTACTGCGTAAAGTGTGTTTGCACCATTGATATTCTCTACTGAACTATGAACTGTTAAGTTAAGTTCCAAAATTTCCCTCTTGAGGGATCAATAAAGTATCTATCTATCTATCTATCTATTAAGAAATAGCACCTGGAAATCCCACAAATGATGCAACAATTAAGGTGGACGTCATGAGCGATGTGAATGAATGAGATGGTGCGAGCTCTCTCAATGCTTTTTGCACGTACGGGCTATTTTTCTCTAGACTGAAATACGATACACAAATGTGTATCGCATTTCTCATTTCATTTCAGGTGGCTACATCTATTTTGTGCTGAAAGGCAGCTATTTACTTATTATTTATAATTTCTCTGGTAACCGTATTATAAAAGCAATAAGGTGCTTGAGGTAGTCGTTTATCTTCAATAATGTTCGAGGGTTGCCGGCTCTGTGCTGCACGTGGGGCTTAACAACACCCCAATGTATTACATTATTGGACGATAAAGTACAGCCTCTCGTACTTTATTGCTTAAATAACGTCTTGTTTTGAGAGCTGTAAATATCAAGTCAGTTGCTCGTGTTTCCTTACTTTTCATTGTGTATTTTTTCTTCTTTGCTTATCGTGTTAACGTAACTTCACGTTCCCTTGAAATTCTCTGTTGGGTATTTTTTTACAACAGAAACTAGTGGCTTATCCGATGGTTCCTCACCAAAAGATCCGGGAGTCGTTAAATAGCCCCAATATTGGGTTTTGGCTAGCTGCATGAAATTTTGGCAGCTGCATGAAATTTGAAATTTGCACATGTAAAGCAATGCTACGTACAAAATATCCTCTAATAACTCTAAACAACAGGATTTTGACTACTTTGTGTTTTAGGATGTTTTTTGTTTCAAGGCGCTGTGCTTTAACGTTTAGTCTTCCTAGAGATTGACTTCATAATCGTTTGTTATCATCTTAAAGGCTTGATGGTAACATTTTTCAAAAGGTCAAAAGGTTACTACTCTACGTATCCGTGGCGTAATGGCAAACAGCATTTACTATGAAACAAAAGGTTTTTCAGCCGTACTTTGTCTAGCCTGCTCCAAATTTCTCATGTGTCAGAATTTTATTTTAAGACATTAATGTGACACTTTAAAATTATGATAAGAGCGCCACCTAGTGGTAACAAGAAGTCAGAGGTTGTGCACTTTCACATCCTCTTCCTCACACTTAATCAGATCCATCTCATATTTTGTCAGAAATGCCTTCAGACAATAATAATGCTCTATGGTAAAGGTTGTTTTAAAGGAAGTGGCGTGGCGGCCTTGCAAATTTAGATCCTTCGCCCAGCCTGCCGAAACTGCATGGCGAGCGGCATTTAAGAGCCTTCGGTCCAAACTTCTCGTGATAGAAGCACAAGCCTGAAGAAGACTGCTGGGGGCCTGAAACTTGCTGACGACCTGAAGACAGCTGCCGACGAGAAGAGGTAGCATAAAACAGATAAATGTACTTTCCTGAGGTGCTATTTTGAGGAAAACACTGTTAACCAATGATTCTTGTGTTCTGTGCGTTTTTAAGCCTTCTCTCGGCCTGCAAACGCCTTAATAGTCAAGAAAGCACCAAAACCTAGTTTGAACGAAAAAGGTTGGAAAACTATTCACAAACCATGATACCATCGTAAAACAGATACATCTACTTTCCTGAGGTGCTAGATTCAGGAAAACACTGTTAACCAATGCATTCTTGTGTTCTGTGCGTTTTTAAGCCTTCTCTCGGCCTGAAAACGCCTTAATAGTCAAGAAAGGACCAATACTTAGTTTGAACATAAAAAGTTGGAAAACTATTCACAAATCATGATACCATCATAAAACAGATACATGTACTTTCCTGACGTGTTAGTTTGATGAAAACACTGTTAACCAATGCATTCTTGTGTTCTGTGCGTTTTCAGGTTTCTCTCGGCCTGCAAACGCCTTAATAGTCATGAAAGCACCAGAACTTAGTTTGAACAAAAAAGGTTGGAAAACTATTCACAAACCATGATACCACCATGAAAAGGATGAATGTACTTTCCTGAGGTGCTAGTTTTAGGTAAACACTGTTAACCAATGCATTCTTGTGTTCTGTGTGTTTTTAAGCCTTCTCTCGGCCTGAAAATGCCTTAATAGTCAAGAAAGCACCAAAACTTAGTTTGAACATAAAAGGTTGGAAAACTATTCACAAACCATGATACCATCATAAAACAGATGAATGTACTTTCCTGAGGTGTTAGTTTGATGAAAACACTGTTAACCAATGCATTCTTGTGTTCTGTGCCTTTTCAGCTTTCTCTCGGCCTGCAAACGCCTTAATAGTCAAGAAAGCACCAAAACTTAGTTTGAACATAAAAGGTTAGAAAACTATTCACAAACCATGATACCATCATAAAACAGATGAATGTACTTTCCTGAGGTGTTAGTTTGATGAAAACACTGTTAACCAATGCATTCTTGTGTTCTGTGCGTTTTTCAGCTTTCTCTCGGCCTGCAAACGCCTTAATAGTCAAGAAAGCACCAAAACTTAGTTTGAACATAAAAGGTTAGAAAACTATTCACAAACCATGATACCATCAAAGGATAAATATACTTTCCTGAGGTTCTAGATTTAGAAAAACACTGTTAACCAATGCATTCTTGTGTTCTGTGCGTTTTCAGCTTTCTCTCGGCCTGCAAACGCCTTAATAGTCATGAATGCACGAAAACATAGTTTGAACAAAAAAGGTTGGAAAACTATTCACAAACCATAATACCATCATAAAAAAGATAAATGTAGTTTTCCTGAGGTGCTAGTTATAGGTAAACACTGTTAACCAATGCATTTTTGTGTTCTGTGCGTTTTCAGCTTTCTCTCGGCCTGCAAACGCCTTAATAGTCATGAATGCGCGAAAACATAGTTTGAACAAAAAAGGTTGGAAAACTATTCACAAACCATGATACCATCATGAAAAGGATGAATGTACTTTCCTGAGGTGCTAGATTTAGGAAAACACTGTTAACCAATGCATTCTTGTGTTCTGTGCGTTTTTAAGCCTTCTCTCGGCCTGAAAACGCCTTAATAGTCAAGATTGCACCAAAACTTATTTTGAACAAAAAAGGTTGGAAAACTATTCACAAACCATAATACCATCATAAAAAAGATAAATGTAGTTTTCCTGAGGTGCTAGTTGTAGGTAAACACTGTTAACCAATGCATTCTTGTGTTCTGTGCGTTTTCAGCTCTCTCTCGGCCTGCAAACGCCTTAATAGTCAAGATTGCACCAAAACTTATTTTGAACAAAAAAGGTTGGAAAACTATTCACAAACCATGATATCATCATGAAAAGGATGAATGTACTTTCCTAAGGTGCTAGTTTGATGAAAACACCGTTAACCAATGCATTCTTGTGTTCTGTGCGTTTTCAGCTTTCTCTCGGGCTGCGAACGCCTTAATAGTCATGAATGCACGAAAACTTAGTTTGAACAAAAAAGGTTGGAAAACTATTCACAAACCATGATACCATCATGAAAAGGATGAATGTACTTTTCTGAGGTGCTAGATTTAGGAAAACACTGTTAACCAATGCATTCTTGTGTTCTGTGCGTTTTTAAGCCTTCTCTCGGCCTGAAAACGCTTTGATAGTCAAGAAAGCACCAAAACTTAGTTTGAACAAAAAAGGTCGGAAAACTATTCACAAACCATAATACCATCATAAAAAAGATAAATGTAGTTTTCCTGAGGTGCTAGTTTTAGGTAAACACTGTTAACCAATGCATTCTTGTGTTCTGTGCGTTTTCAGCTTTCTCTCGGCCTGCAAACGCCTTAATAGTCATGAATGCACAAAAACTTAGTTTGAACAAAAAAGGTTGGAAAACTATTCACAAAGCATGATACCATCATAAAAAAGATAAATGTAGTTTTCCTGAGGTGCTAGTTTTAGGTAAACACTGTTAACCAATGCATTCTTGTGTTCTGTGCGTTTTCAGCTTTCTCTCGGCCTGAAAACGCCTTAATAGTCACGAATGCACCAAAACTTAGTTTGAACAAAAAAGATTGGAAAACTATTCACAAACCATGATACCACCATGAAAAGGATGAATGTACTTTCCTGAGGTGTTAGTTTGATGAAAACACTGTTAACCAATGCATTCTTGTGTTCTGTGCGTTTTTCAGCTTTCTCTCGGCCTGCAAACGCCTTAATAGTCAAGAAAGCACCAAAACTTAGTTTGAACATAAAAGGTTAGAAAACTATTCACAAACCATGATACCATCATAAAAAGGATAAATATACTTTCCTGAGGTTCTAGATTTAGAAAAACACTGTTAACCAATGCATTCTTGTGTTCTGTGCGTTTTCAGCTTTCTCTCGGCCTGCAAACGCCTTAATAGTCATGAATGCACGAAAACATAGTTTGAACAAAAAAGGTTGGAAAACTATTCACAAACCATAATACCATCATAAAAAAGATAAATGTAGTTTTCCTGAGGTGCTAGTTATAGGTAAACACTGTTAACCAATGCATTTTTGTGTTCTGTGCGTTTTCAGCTTTCTCTCGGCCTGCAAACGCCTTAATAGTCATGAATGCGCGAAAACATAGTTTGAACAAAAAAGGTTGGAAAACTATTCACAAACCATGATACCATCATGAAAAGGATGAATGTACTTTCCTGAGGTGCTAGATTTAGGAAAACACTGTTAACCAATGCATTCTTGTGTTCTGTGCGTTTTTAAGCCTTCTCTCGGCCTGAAAACGCCTTAATAGTCAAGATTGCACCAAAACTTATTTTGAACAAAAAAGGTTGGAAAACTATTCACAAACCATAATACCATCATAAAAAAGATAAATGTAGTTTTCCTGAGGTGCTAGTTGTAGGTAAACACTGTTAACCAATGCATTCTTGTGTTCTGTGCGTTTTCAGCTCTCTCTCGGCCTGCAAACGCCTTAATAGTCAAGATTGCACCAAAACTTATTTTGAACAAAAAAGGTTGGAAAACTATTCACAAACCATGATATCATCATGAAAAGGATGAATGTACTTTCCTAAGGTGCTAGTTTGATGAAAACACCGTTAACCAATGCATTCTTGTGTTCTGTGCGTTTTCAGCTTTCTCTCGGGCTGCGAACGCCTTAATAGTCATGAATGCACGAAAACTTAGTTTGAACAAAAAAGGTTGGAAAACTATTCACAAACCATGATACCATCATGAAAAGGATGAATGTACTTTTCTGAGGTGCTAGATTTAGGAAAACACTGTTAACCAATGCATTCTTGTGTTCTGTGCGTTTTTAAGCCTTCTCTCGGCCTGAAAACGCCTTAATAGTCATGAATGCACAAAAACTTAGTTTGAACAAAAAAGGTTGGAAAACTATTCACAAAGCATGATACCATCATAAAAAAGATAAATGTAGTTTTCCTGAGGTGCTAGTTTTAGGTAAACACTGTTAACCAATGCATTCTTGTGTTCTGTGCGTTTTCAGCTTTCTCTCGGCCTGAAAACGCCTTAATAGTCACGAATGCACCAAAACTTAGTTTGAACAAAAAAGATTGGAAAACTATTCACAAACCATGATACCACCATGAAAAGGATGAATGTACTTTCCTGAGGTGCTAGTTTGATGAAAACACTGTTAACCAAATGCATTCTTGTGTTCTGTGCGTTTTCAGCTTTCTCTCGGCCTGCAAACGCCTTAATAGTCAAGATTGCACCAAAACTTAGTTTGAACAAAAAAGGTTGGAAAACTATTCACAAACCATGATACCATCATGAAAAGGATGAATGTACTTTCCTGAGGTGCTAGTTTGATGAAAACACTGTTAACCAATGCATTCTTGTGTTCTGTGCGTTTTCAGGTTTCTCTCGGGCTGCAAACGCCTTAATAGTCATGAATGCACGAAAACATAGTTTGAACAAAAAAGGTTGGAAAACTATTCACAAACCATAATACCATCATAAAAAAGATAAATGTAGTTTTCCTGAGGTGCTAGTTATAGGTAAACACTGTTAACCAATGCATTTTTGTGTTCTGTGCGTTTTCAGCTTTCTCTCGGCCTGCAAACGCCTTAATAGTCATGAATGCGCGAAAACATAGTTTGAACAAAAAAGGTTGGAAAACTATTCACAAACCATGATACCATCATGAAAAGGATGAATGTACTTTCCTGAGGTGCTAGATTTAGGAAAACACTGTTAACCAATGCATTCTTGTGTTCTGTGCGTTTTTAAGCCTTCTCTCGGCCTGAAAACGCCTTAATAGTCAAGATTGCACCAAAACTTATTTTGAACAAAAAAGGTTGGAAAACTATTCACAAACCATAATACCATCATAAAAAAGATAAATGTAGTTTTCCTGAGGTGCTAGTTGTAGGTAAACACTGTTAACCAATGCATTCTTGTGTTCTGTGCGTTTTCAGCTCTCTCTCGGCCTGCAAACGCCTTAATAGTCAAGATTGCACCAAAACTTATTTTGAACAAAAAAGGTTGGAAAACTATTGACAAACCATGATATCATCATGAAAAGGATGAATGTACTTTCCTAAGGTGCTAGTTTGATGAAAACACCGTTAACCAATGCATTCTTGTGTTCTGTGCGTTTTCAGCTTTCTCTCGGGCTGCGAACGCCTTAATAGTCATGAATGCACGAAAACTTAGTTTGAACAAAAAAGGTTGGAAAACTATTCACAAACCATGATACCATCATGAAAAGGATGAATGTACTTTTCTGAGGTGCTAGATTTAGGAAAACACTGTTAACCAATGCATTCTTGTGTTCTGTGCGTTTTTAAGCCTTCTCTCGGCCTGAAAACGCTTTGATAGTCAAGAAAGCACCAAAACTTAGTTTGAACAAAAAAGGTCGGAAAACTATTCACAAACCATAATACCATCATAAAAAAGATAAATGTAGTTTTCCTGAGGTGCTAGTTTTAGGTAAACACTGTTAACCAATGCATTCTTGTGTTCTGTGCGTTTTCAGCTTTCTCTCGGCCTGCAAACGCCTTAATAGTCATGAATGCACAAAAACTTAGTTTGAACAAAAAAGGTTGGAAAACTATTCACAAAGCATGATACCATCATAAAAAAGATAAATGTAGTTTTCCTGAGGTGCTAGTTTTAGGTAAACACTGTTAACCAATGCATTCTTGTGTTCTGTGCGTTTTCAGCTTTCTCTCGGCCTGAAAACGCCTTAATAGTCACGAATGCACCAAAACTTAGTTTGAACAAAAAAGATTGGAAAACTATTCACAAACCATGATACCACCATGAAAAGGATGAATGTACTTTCCTGAGGTGCTAGTTTGATGAAAACACTGTTAACCAAATGCATTCTTGTGTTCTGTGCGTTTTCAGCCTTCTCTCGGGCTGCAAATGCCTTAATAGTCATGAATGCACGAAAACTTAGTTTGAAAAAATAATGTTGGAAAACTATTCACAAACCATGATACCATCATGAAAAGGATGAATGTACTTTCCTGAGGTGCTAGTTTGATGAAAACACTGTTAACCAATGCATTCTTGTGTTCTGTGCGTTTTCAGCTTTCTCTCGGCCTGCAAACGCCTAATAGTCATGAATGCACAAAAACTTAGTTTGAACAAAAAAGGTTGGAAAACTATTCACAAACCATGATACCATCATGAAAAGGATGAATGTACTTTCCTGAGGTGCTAGTTTTAGGTAAACACTGTTAACCAATGCATTCTTGTGTTCTGTGCGTTTTCAGGTTTCTCTCGGGCTGCAAACGCCTTAATAGTCATGAATGCACCAAAACTTATTTTGAACAAAAAAGGTTGGAAAACTATTCACAAACCATGATACCATCATGAAAAGGATGAATGTACTTTCCTGAGGTGCTAGTTTGATGAAAACACTGTTAACCAATACATTCTTGTGTTCTGTGCGTTTTCAGCTTTCTCTCGGGCTGCAAACGCCTTAATCGTCATGAATGCACCAAAACTTAGTTTGAACAAAAAAGGTTGGAAAACTATTCACAAACCATGATACCATCATGAAAAGGATGAATGTACTTTCCTGAGGTGCTAGTTTGATGAAAACACTGTTAACCAATGCATTCTTGTGTTCTGTGCGTTTTTAAGCCTTCTCTCGGCCTGAAAACGCCTTAATAGTCAAGATTGCACCAAAACTTAGTTTGAACAAAAAAGGTTGGAAAACTATTCACAAACCATGATACCACCATGAAAAGGATGAATGTACTTTCCTGAGGTGCTAGTTTGATGAAAACACTGTTAACCAATGCATTCTTGTGTTCTGTGCGTTTTCAGCTTTCTCTCGGGCTGCAAACGCCTTAATAGTCATGAATACACCAAAACTTATTTTGAACAAAAAAGGTTGGAAAACTATTCACAAACCATGATACCATCATGAAAAGGATGAATGTACTTTTCTGAGGTGCTAGATTTAGGAAAACACTGTTAACCAATGCATTCTTGTGTTCTGTGCGTTTTTAAGCCTTCTCTCGGCCTGAAAACGCTTTGATAGTCAAGAAAGCACCAAAACTTAGTTTGAACAAAAAAGGTCGGAAAACTATTCACAAACCATAATACCATCATAAAAAAGATAAATGTAGTTTTCCTGAGGTGCTAGTTTTAGGTAAACACTGTTAACCAATGCATTCTTGTGTTCTGTGCGTTTTCAGCTTTCTCTCGGCCTGCAAACGCCTTAATAGTCATGAATGCACAAAAACTTAGTTTGAACAAAAAAGGTTGGAAAACTATTCACAAAGCATGATACCATCATAAAAAAGATAAATGTAGTTTTCCTGAGGTGCTAGTTTTAGGTAAACACTGTTAACCAATGCATTCTTGTGTTCTGTGCGTTTTCAGCTTTCTCTCGGCCTGAAAACGCCTTAATAGTCATGAATGCACGAAAACTTAGTTTGAAAAAATAATGTTGGAAAACTATTCACAAACCATGATACCATCATGAAAAGGATGAATGTACTTTCCTGAGGTGCTAGTTTGATGAAAACACTGTTAACCAATGCATTCTTGTGTTCTGTGCGTTTTCAGCTTTCTCTCGGCCTGCAAACGCCTAATAGTCATGAATGCACAAAAACTTAGTTTGAACAAAAAAGGTTGGAAAACTATTCACAAACCATGATACCATCATGAAAAGGATGAATGTACTTTCCTGAGGTGCTAGTTTTAGGTAAACACTGTTAACCAATGCATTCTTGTGTTCTGTGCGTTTTCAGGTTTCTCTCGGGCTGCAAACGCCTTAATAGTCATGAATGCACCAAAACTTATTTTGAACAAAAAAGGTTGGAAAACTATTCACAAACCATGATACCATCATGAAAAGGATGAATGTACTTTCCTGAGGTGCTAGTTTGATGAAAACACTGTTAACCAATACATTCTTGTGTTCTGTGCGTTTTCAGCTTTCTCTCGGGCTGCAAACGCCTTAATCGTCATGAATGCACCAAAACTTAGTTTGAACAAAAAAGGTTGGAAAACTATTCACAAACCATGATACCATCATGAAAAGGATGAATGTACTTTCCTGAGGTGCTAGTTTGATGAAAACACTGTTAACCAATGCATTCTTGTGTTCTGTGCGTTTTTAAGCCTTCTCTCGGCCTGAAAACGCCTTAATAGTCAAGATTGCACCAAAACTTAGTTTGAACAAAAAAGGTTGGAAAACTATTCACAAACCATGATACCACCATGAAAAGGATGAATGTACTTTCCTGAGGTGCTAGTTTGATGAAAACACTGTTAACCAATGCATTCTTGTGTTCTGTGCGTTTTCAGCTTTCTCTCGGGCTGCAAACGCCTTAATAGTCATGAATACACCAAAACTTATTTTGAACAAAAAAGGTTGGAAAACTATTCACAAACCATGATACCATCATGAAAAGGATGAATGTACTTTCCTGAGGTGCTAGTTTGATGAAAACACTGTTAACCAATGCATTCTTGTGTTCTGTGCGTTTTCAGCTTTCTCTCGGGCTGCAAACGCCTTAATAGTCATGAATGCACCAAAATTTAGTTTGAACAAAAAAGGTTGGAAAACTATTCACAAACCATGATACCACCATGAAAAAGATAAATGTAGTTTTCCTGAGGTGCTAGTTTTAGGTAAACACTGTTAACCAATGCATTCTTGTGTTCTGTGCGTTTTCAGCTTTCTCTCGGCCTGCAAACGCCTTAATAGTCATGAATGCACAAAAACTTAGTTTGAACAAAAAAGGTTGGAAAACTATTCACAAAGCATGATACCATCATAAAAAAGATAAATGTAGTTTTCCTAAGGTGCTAGTTTTAGGTAAACACTGTTAACCAATGCATTCTTGTGTTCTGTGCGTTTTCAGCTTTCTCTCGGCCTGAAAACGCCTTAATAGTCACGAATGCACCAAAACTTAGTTTGAACAAAAAAGATTGGAAAACTATTCACAAACCATGATACCACCATGAAAAGGATGAATGTACTTTCCTGAGGTGCTAGTTTGATGAAAACACTGTTAACCAAATGCATTCTTGTGTTCTGTGCGTTTTCAGCCTTCTCTCGGGCTGCAAATGCCTTAATAGTCATGAATGCACGAAAACTTAGTTTGAAAAAATAATGTTGGAAAACTATTCACAAACCATGATACCATCATGAAAAGGATGAATGTACTTTCCTGAGGTGCTAGTTTGATGAAAACACTGTTAACCAATGCATTCTTGTGTTCTGTGCGTTTTCAGCTTTCTCTCGGCCTGCAAACGCCTAATAGTCATGAATGCACAAAAACTTAGTTTGAACAAAAAAGGTTGGAAAACTATTCACAAACCATGATACCATCATGAAAAGGATGAATGTACTTTCCTGAGGTGCTAGTTTTAGGTAAACACTGTTAACCAATGCATTCTTGTGTTCTGTGCGTTTTCAGGTTTCTCTCGGGCTGCAAACGCCTTAATAGTCATGAATGCACCAAAACTTATTTTGAACAAAAAAGGTTGGAAAACTATTCACAAACCATGATACCACCATGAAAAGGATGAATGTACTTTCCTGAGGTGCTAGTTTGATGAAAACACTGTTAACCAATACATTCTTGTGTTCTGTGCGTTTTCAGCTTTCTCTCGGGCTGCAAACGCCTTAATCGTCATGAATGCACCAAAACTTAGTTTGAACAAAAAAGGTTGGAAAACTATTCACAAACCATGATACCATCATGAAAAGGATGAATGTACTTTCCTGAGGTGCTAGTTTGATGAAAACACTGTTAACCAATGCATTCTTGTGTTCTGTGCGTTTTTAAGCCTTCTTTCGGCCTGAAAACGCCTTAATAGTCAAGATTGCACCAAAACTTAGTTTGAACAAAAAAGGTTGGAAAACTATTCACAAACCATGATACCACCATGAAAAGGATGAATGTACTTTCCTGAGGTGCTAGTTTGATGAAAACACTGTTAACCAATGCATTCTTGTGTTCTGTGCGTTTTCAGCTTTCTCTCGGGCTGCAAACGCCTTAATAGTCATGAATACACCAAAACTTATTTTGAACAAAAAAGGTTGGAAAACTAATCACAAACCATGACACCATCATGAAAAGGATGAATGTACTTTCCTGAGGTGCTAGTTTGATGAAAACACTGTTAACCAATGCATTCTTGTGTTCTGTGCGTTTTCAGCTTTCTCTCGGGCTGCAAACGCCTTAATAGTCATGAATGCACCAAAATTTAGTTTGAACAAAAAAGGTTGGAAAACTATTCACAAACCATGATACCACCATGAAAAAGATAAATGTAGTTTTCCTGAGGTGCTAGTTTTAGGTAAACACTGTTAACCAATGCATTCTTGTGTTCTGTGCGTTTTCAGCTTTCTCTCGGCCTGCAAACGCCTTAATAGTCATGAATGCACAAAAACTTAGTTTAAACAAAAAAGGTTGGAAAACTATTCACAAACCATGATACCATCATGAAAAGGATGAATGTACTTTCCTGAGGTGCTAGTTTTAGGTAAACACTGTTAACCAATGCATTCTTGTGTTCTGTGCGTTTTCAGCTTTCTCTCGGCCTGCAAACGCCTTAATAGTCAAGATTGCACCAAAACTTAGTTTGAACAAAAAAGGTTGGAAAACTATTCACAAACCATGATACCATCATGAAAAGGATGAATGTACTTTCCTGAGGTGCTAGTTTGATGAAAACACTGTTAACCAATGCATTCTTGTGTTCTGTGCGTTTTCAGGTTTCTCTCGGCCTGCAAACACCTTAATAGTCAAGATTGCACCAAAACTTATTTTGAACAAAAAAAGTTGGAAAACTATTCACAAACCATGATACCACCATGAAAAGGATGAATGTACTTTCCTGAGGTGCTAGTTTGATGAAAACACTGTTAACCAATGCATTCTTGTGTTCTGTGCGTTTTCAGCTTTCTCTCGGCCTGCAAACGCCTTAATAGTCAAGATTGCACCAAAACTTAGTTTGAACAAAACAGGTTGGAAAACTATTCACAAACCATGATACCATCATGAAAAGGATGAATGTACTTTCCTGAGGTGCTAGTTTGATGAAAACACTGTTAACCAATGCATTCTTGTGTTCTGTGCGTTTTCAGGTTTCTCTCGGCCTGCAAACACCTTAATAGTCAAGATTGCACCAAAACTTATTTTGAACAAAAAAAGTTGGAAAACTATTCACAAACCATGATACCACCATGAAAAGGATGAATGTACTTTCCTGAGGTGCTAGTTTGATGAAAACACTGTTAACCAATGCATTCTTGTGTTCTGTGCGTTTTCAGCTTTCTCTCGGGCTGCAAACCACTTAATAGTCATGAATGCACCAAAACTTATTTTGAACAAAAAAGGTTGGAAAACTATTCACAAACCATGATACCATCATGAAAAGGATGAATGTACTTTCCTGAGGTGCTAGTTTGATGAAAACACTGTTAACCAATGCATTCTTGTGTTCTGTGCGTTTTCAGCTTTCTCTCGGCCTGCAAACGCCTTAATAGTCATGAATGCACCAAAACTTAGTTTGAAAAAAAAAGGTTGGAAAACTCTTCACAAACCATGATACCACCATGAAAAAGATAAATGTAGTTTTCCTGAGGTGCTAGTTTTAGGTAAACACTGTTAACCAATGCATTCTTGTGTTCTGTGCGTTTTCAGCTTTCTCTCGGCCTGCAAACGCCTTAATAGTCATGAATGCACAAAAACTTAGTTTGAACAAAAAAAGTTGGAAAACTATTCACAAACCATGATACCACCATGAAAAGGATGAATGTACTTTCCTGAGGTGCTAGTTTTAGGTAAACACTGTTAACCAATGCATTCTTGTGTTCTGTGCGTTTTCAGCTTTCTCTCGGCCTGCAAACGCCTTAATAGTCAAGATTGCACCAAAACTTAGTTTGAACAAAAAAGGTTGGAAAACTATTCACAAACCATGATACCATCATGAAAAGGATGAATGTACTTTCCTGAGGTGCTAGTTTTAGGTAAACACTGTTAACCAATGCATTCTTGTGTTCTGTGCGTTTTCAGCTTTCTCTCGGCCTGCAAACGCCTTAATAGTCATGAATGCACAAAAACTTAGTTTGAACAAAAAAGGTTGGAAAACTATTCACAAACCATGATACCACCATGAAAAGGATGAATGTACTTTCCTGAGGTGCTAGTTTGATGAAAACACTGTTAACCAATGCATTCTTGTGTTCTGTGCGTTTTTAAGCCTTATCTCGGCCTGAAAACGCCTTAATAGTCAATATTGCACCAAAACTTAGTTTGAACAAAAAAGGTTGGAAAACTATTCACAAACCATGATACCATCATGAAAAGGATGAATGTACTTTCCTGAGGTGCTAGTTTGATGAAAACACTGTTAACCAATGCATTCTTGTGTTCTGTGCGTTTTCAGCTTTCTCTCGGCCTGCAAACGCCTTAATAGTCATGAATGCACAAAAACTTAGTTTGAACAAAAAAGGTTGGAAAACTATTCACAAACCATGATAACATCATGAAAAGGATGAATGTACTTTCCTGAGGTGCTAGTTTGATGAAAACACTGTTAACCAATGCATTCTTGTGTTCTGTGCGTTTTCAGCTTTCTCTCGGGCTGCAAACGCCTTAATAGTCATGAATGCACCAAAATTTAGTTTGAACAAAAAAGGTTGGAAAACTATTCACAAACCATGATACCACCATGAAAAAGATAAATGTAGTTTTCCTGAGGTGCTAGTTTTAGGTAAACACTGTTAACCAATGCATTCTTGTGTTCTGTGCGTTTTCAGCTTTCTCTCGGCCTGCAAACGCCTTAATAGTCATGAATGCACCAAAATTTAGTTTGAACAAAAAAGGTTGGAAAACTATTCACAAACCATGATACCATCATGAAAAGGATGAATGTACTTTCCTGAGGTGCTAGTTTTAGGTAAACACTGTTAACCAATGCATTCTTGTGTTCTGTGCGTTTTCAGCTTTCTCTCGGCCTGCAAACGCCTTAATAGTCAAGATTGCACCAAAACTTAGTTTGAACAAAAAAGGTTGGAAAACTATTCACAAACCATGATACCATCATGAAAAGGATGAATGTACTTTCCTGAGGTGCTAGTTTGATAAAAACACTGTTAACCAATGCATTCTTGTGTTCTGTGCGTTTTCAGGTTTCTCTCGGCCTGCAAACACCTTAATAGTCATGAATGCACCAAAACTTATTTTGAACAAAAAAGGTTGGAAAACTATTCACAAACCATGATACCATCATGAAAAGGATGAATGTACTTTCCTGAGGTGCTAGTTTGATGAAAACACTGTTAACCAATGCATTCTTGTGTTCTGTGCGTTTTTAAGCCTTATCTCGGCCTGAAAACGCCTTAATAGTCAAGATTGCACCAAAACTTAGTTTGAACAAAAAAGGTTGGAAAACTATTCACAAACCATGATACCATCATGAAAAGGATGAATGTACTTTCCTGAGGTGCTAGTTTGATGAAAACACTGTTAACCAATGCATTCTTGTGTTCTGTGCGTTTTCAGCTTTCTCTCGGCCTGCAAACGCCTTAATAGTCATGAATGCACAAAAACTTAGTTTGAACAAAAAAGGTTGGAAAACTATTCACAAACCATGATACCATCATGAAAAGGATGAATGTACTTTCCTGAGGTGCTAGTTTGATGAAAACACTGTTAACCAATGCATTCTTGTGTTCTGTGCGTTTTCAGCTTTCTCTCGGGCTGCAAACGCCTTAATAGTCATGAATGCACCAAAATTTAGTTTGAACAAAAAAGGTTGGAAAACTATTCACAAACCATGATACCATCATGAAAAGGATGAATGTACTTTCCTGAGGTGCTAGTTTTAGGTAAACACTGTTAACCAATGCATTCTTGTGTTCTGTGCGTTTTCAGCTTTCTCTCGGCCTGCAAACGCCTTAATAGTCAAGATTGCACCAAAACTTAGTTTGAACAAAAAAGGTTGGAAAACTATTCACAAACCATGATACCATCATGAAAAGGATGAATGTACTTTCCTGAGGTGCTAGTTTGATAAAAACACTGTTAACCAATGCATTCTTGTGTTCTGTGCGTTTTCAGGTTTCTCTCGGCCTGCAAACACCTTAATAGTCATGAATGCACCAAAACTTATTTTGAACAAAAAAGGTTGGAAAACTATTCACAAACCATGATACCATCATGAAAAGGATGAATGTACTTTCCTGAGGTGCTAGTTTGATGAAAACACTGTTAACCAATGCATTCTTGTGTTCTGTGCGTTTTTAAGCCTTCTTTCGGCCTGAAAACGCCTTAATAGTCAAGATTGCACCAAAACTTAGTTTGAACAAAAAAGGTTGGAAAACTATTCACAAACCATGATACCACCATGAAAAGGATGAATGTACTTTCCTGAGGTGCTAGTTTGATGAAAACACTGTTAACCAATGCATTCTTGTGTTCTGTGCGTTTTCAGCTTTCTCTCGGGCTGCAAACGCCTTAATAGTCATGAATACACCAAAACTTATTTTGAACAAAAAAGGTTGGAAAACTAATCACAAACCATGACACCATCATGAAAAGGATGAATGTACTTTCCTGAGGTGCTAGTTTGATGAAAACACTGTTAACCAATGCATTCTTGTGTTCTGTGCGTTTTCAGCTTTCTCTCGGGCTGCAAACGCCTTAATAGTCATGAATGCACCAAAATTTAGTTTGAACAAAAAAGGTTGGAAAACTATTCACAAACCATGATACCACCATGAAAAAGATAAATGTAGTTTTCCTGAGGTGCTAGTTTTAGGTAAACACTGTTAACCAATGCATTCTTGTGTTCTGTGCGTTTTCAGCTTTCTCTCGGCCTGCAAACGCCTTAATAGTCATGAATGCACAAAAACTTAGTTTAAACAAAAAAGGTTGGAAAACTATTCACAAACCATGATACCATCATGAAAAGGATGAATGTACTTTCCTGAGGTGCTAGTTTTAGGTAAACACTGTTAACCAATGCATTCTTGTGTTCTGTGCGTTTTCAGCTTTCTCTCGGCCTGCAAACGCCTTAATAGTCAAGATTGCACCAAAACTTAGTTTGAACAAAAAAGGTTGGAAAACTATTCACAAACCATGATACCATCATGAAAAGGATGAATGTACTTTCCTGAGGTGCTAGTTTGATGAAAACACTGTTAACCAATGCATTCTTGTGTTCTGTGCGTTTTCAGGTTTCTCTCGGCCTGCAAACACCTTAATAGTCAAGATTGCACCAAAACTTATTTTGAACAAAAAAAGTTGGAAAACTATTCACAAACCATGATACCACCATGAAAAGGATGAATGTACTTTCCTGAGGTGCTAGTTTGATGAAAACACTGTTAACCAATGCATTCTTGTGTTCTGTGCGTTTTCAGCTTTCTCTCGGCCTGCAAACGCCTTAATAGTCAAGATTGCACCAAAACTTAGTTTGAACAAAACAGGTTGGAAAACTATTCACAAACCATGATACCATCATGAAAAGGATGAATGTACTTTCCTGAGGTGCTAGTTTGATGAAAACACTGTTAACCAATGCATTCTTGTGTTCTGTGCGTTTTCAGGTTTCTCTCGGCCTGCAAACACCTTAATAGTCAAGATTGCACCAAAACTTATTTTGAACAAAAAAAGTTGGAAAACTATTCACAAACCATGATACCACCATGAAAAGGATGAATGTACTTTCCTGAGGTGCTAGTTTGATGAAAACACTGTTAACCAATGCATTCTTGTGTTCTGTGCGTTTTCAGCTTTCTCTCGGGCTGCAAACCACTTAATAGTCATGAATGCACCAAAACTTATTTTGAACAAAAAAGGTTGGAAAACTATTCACAAACCATGATACCATCATGAAAAGGATGAATGTACTTTCCTGAGGTGCTAGTTTGATGAAAACACTGTTAACCAATGCATTCTTGTGTTCTGTGCGTTTTCAGCTTTCTCTCGGCCTGCAAACGCCTTAATAGTCATGAATGCACCAAAACTTAGTTTGAAAAAAAAAGGTTGGAAAACTCTTCACAAACCATGATACCACCATGAAAAAGATAAATGTAGTTTTCCTGAGGTGCTAGTTTTAGGTAAACACTGTTAACCAATGCATTCTTGTGTTCTGTGCGTTTTCAGCTTTCTCTCGGCCTGCAAACGCCTTAATAGTCATGAATGCACAAAAACTTAGTTTGAACAAAAAAAGTTGGAAAACTATTCACAAACCATGATACCACCATGAAAAGGATGAATGTACTTTCCTGAGGTGCTAGTTTTAGGTAAACACTGTTAACCAATGCATTCTTGTGTTCTGTGCGTTTTCAGCTTTCTCTCGGCCTGCAAACGCCTTAATAGTCAAGATTGCACCAAAACTTAGTTTGAACAAAAAAGGTTGGAAAACTATTCACAAACCATGATACCATCATGAAAAGGATGAATGTACTTTCCTGAGGTGCTAGTTTTAGGTAAACACTGTTAACCAATGCATTCTTGTGTTCTGTGCGTTTTCAGCTTTCTCTCGGCCTGCAAACGCCTTAATAGTCATGAATGCACAAAAACTTAGTTTGAACAAAAAAGGTTGGAAAACTATTCACAAACCATGATACCACCATGAAAAGGATGAATGTACTTTCCTGAGGTGCTAGTTTGATGAAAACACTGTTAACCAATGCATTCTTGTGTTCTGTGCGTTTTTAAGCCTTATCTCGGCCTGAAAACGCCTTAATAGTCAATATTGCACCAAAACTTAGTTTGAACAAAAAAGGTTGGAAAACTATTCACAAACCATGATACCATCATGAAAAGGATGAATGTACTTTCCTGAGGTGCTAGTTTGATGAAAACACTGTTAACCAATGCATTCTTGTGTTCTGTGCGTTTTCAGCTTTCTCTCGGCCTGCAAACGCCTTAATAGTCATGAATGCACAAAAACTTAGTTTGAACAAAAAAGGTTGGAAAACTATTCACAAACCATGATAACATCATGAAAAGGATGAATGTACTTTCCTGAGGTGCTAGTTTGATGAAAACACTGTTAACCAATGCATTCTTGTGTTCTGTGCGTTTTCAGCTTTCTCTCGGGCTGCAAACGCCTTAATAGTCATGAATGCACCAAAATTTAGTTTGAACAAAAAAGGTTGGAAAACTATTCACAAACCATGATACCACCATGAAAAAGATAAATGTAGTTTTCCTGAGGTGCTAGTTTTAGGTAAACACTGTTAACCAATGCATTCTTGTGTTCTGTGCGTTTTCAGCTTTCTCTCGGCCTGCAAACGCCTTAATAGTCATGAATGCACCAAAATTTAGTTTGAACAAAAAAGGTTGGAAAACTATTCACAAACCATGATACCATCATGAAAAGGATGAATGTACTTTCCTGAGGTGCTAGTTTTAGGTAAACACTGTTAACCAATGCATTCTTGTGTTCTGTGCGTTTTCAGCTTTCTCTCGGCCTGCAAACGCCTTAATAGTCAAGATTGCACCAAAACTTAGTTTGAACAAAAAAGGTTGGAAAACTATTCACAAACCATGATACCATCATGAAAAGGATGAATGTACTTTCCTGAGGTGCTAGTTTGATAAAAACACTGTTAACCAATGCATTCTTGTGTTCTGTGCGTTTTCAGGTTTCTCTCGGCCTGCAAACACCTTAATAGTCATGAATGCACCAAAACTTATTTTGAACAAAAAAGGTTGGAAAACTATTCACAAACCATGATACCATCATGAAAAGGATGAATGTACTTTCCTGAGGTGCTAGTTTGATGAAAACACTGTTAACCAATGCATTCTTGTGTTCTGTGCGTTTTTAAGCCTTATCTCGGCCTGAAAACGCCTTAATAGTCAAGATTGCACCAAAACTTAGTTTGAACAAAAAAGGTTGGAAAACTATTCACAAACCATGATACCATCATGAAAAGGATGAATGTACTTTCCTGAGGTGCTAGTTTGATGAAAACACTGTTAACCAATGCATTCTTGTGTTCTGTGCGTTTTCAGCTTTCTCTCGGCCTGCAAACGCCTTAATAGTCATGAATGCACAAAAACTTAGTTTGAACAAAAAAGGTTGGAAAACTATTCACAAACCATGATACCATCATGAAAAGGATGAATGTACTTTCCTGAGGTGCTAGTTTGATGAAAACACTGTTAACCAATGCATTCTTGTGTTCTGTGCGTTTTCAGCTTTCTCTCGGGCTGCAAACGCCTTAATAGTCATGAATGCACCAAAATTTAGTTTGAACAAAAAAGGTTGGAAAACTATTCACAAACCATGATACCATCATGAAAAGGATGAATGTACTTTCCTGAGGTGCTAGTTTTAGGTAAACACTGTTAACCAATGCATTCTTGTGTTCTGTGCGTTTTCAGCTTTCTCTCGGCCTGCAAACGCCTTAATAGTCAAGATTGCACCAAAACTTAGTTTGAACAAAAAAGGTTGGAAAACTATTCACAAACCATGATACCATCATGAAAAGGATGAATGTACTTTCCTGAGGTGCTAGTTTGATAAAAACACTGTTAACCAATGCATTCTTGTGTTCTGTGCGTTTTCAGGTTTCTCTCGGCCTGCAAACACCTTAATAGTCATGAATGCACCAAAACTTATTTTGAACAAAAAAGGTTGGAAAACTATTCACAAACCATGATACCATCATGAAAAGGATGAATGTACTTTCCTGAGGTGCTAGTTTGATGAAAACACTGTTAACCAATGCATTCTTGTGTTCTGTGCGTTTTCAGCTTTCTCTCGGGCTGCAAACGCCTTAATAGTCAAGATTGCACCAAAACTTATTTTGAACAAAAAAGGTTGGAAAACTATTCACAAACCATGATACCATCATGAAAAGGATGAATGTACTTTCCTGAGGTGCTAGTTTGATGAAAACACTGTTAACCAATGCATTCTTGTGTTCTGTGCGTTTTCAGCTTTCTCTCGGGCTGCAAACGCCTTAATAGTCATGAATGCACCAAAACTTAGTTTGAACAAAAAAGGTTGGAAAACTCTTCACAAACCATGATACCACCATGAAAAAGATAAATGTAGTTTTCCTGAGGTGCTAGTTTTAGGTAAACACTGTTAACCAATGCATTCTTGTGTTCTGTGCGTTTTCAGCTTTCTCTCGGCCTGCAAACGCCTTAATAGTCATGAATGCACAAAAACTTAGTTTGAACAAAAAAGGTTGGAAAACTATTCACAAACCATGATACCACCATGAAAAGGATGAATGTACTTTCCTGAGGTGCTAGTTTTAGGTAAACACTGTTAACCAATGCATTCTTGTGTTCTGTGCGTTTTCAGCTTTCTCTCGGCCTGCAAACGCCTTAATAGTCAAGATTGCACCAAAACTTAGTTTGAACAAAAAAGGTTGGAAAACTATTCACAAACCATGATACCATCATGAAAAGGATGAATGTACTTTCCTGAGGTGCTAGTTTTAGGTAAACACTGTTAACCAATGCATTCTTGTGTTCTGTGCGTTTTCAGCTTTCTCTCGGCCTGCAAATGCCTTAATAGTCATGAATGCACAAAAACTTAGTTTGAACAAAAAAGGTTGGAAAACTATTCACAAACCATGATACCACCATGAAAAGGATGAATGTACTTTCCTGAGGTGCTAGTTTGATGAAAACACTGTTAACCAATGCATTCTTGTGTTCTGTGCATTTTTAAGCCTTATCTCGGCCTGAAAACGCCTTAATAGTCAATATTGCACCAAAACTTAGTTTGAACAAAAAAGGATGGAAAACTATTCACAAACCATGATACCATCATGAAAAGGATGAATGTACTTTCCTGAGGTGCTAGTTTTAGGTAAACACTGTTAACCAATGCATTCTTGTGTTTTGTGCGTTTTCAGCTTTCTCTCGGCCTGCAAACGCCTTAATAGTCATGAATGCACAAAAACTTAGTTTGAACAAAAAAGGTTGGAAAACTATTCACAAACCATGATACCACCATGAAAAGGATGAATGTACTTTCCTGAGGTGCTAGTTTGATGAAAACACTGTTAACCAATGCATTCTTGTGTTCTGTGCGTTTTCAGCTTTCTCTCGGGCTGCAAACGCCTTAATAGTCCTGAATGCACCAAAACTTATTCTAAACAAAAAAGGTTGGAAAACTATTCACAAACCATGATACCATCATGAAAAGGATGAATGTACTTTCCTGAGGTGCTAGTTTGATGAAAACACTGGTAAACCAATAAATTCTTGTGTTCTGTGCGTTTTCAGCTTTCTCTCGGGCTGCAAACGCCTTAATAGTCATGAATGCACGAAAACTTAGTTTGAACAAAAAAGGTTGGAAAAATATTCACAAACCATGATACCATCATGAAAAGGATGAATGTACTTTCCTGAGGTGCTAGTTTTAGGTAAACACTGTTAACCAATGCATTCTTGTGTTCTGTGCGTTTTTAAGCCTTCTCTCGGCCTGAAAACGCCTTCATAGTCAATATTGCAGCAAAACTTAGTTTGAACAAAAAAGGTTGGAGAACTATTCACAAACCATGATACCACCATGAAAAGGATGAATGTACTTTCCTGAGGTGCTAGTTTGATGAAAACACTGTTAACCAATGCATTCTTGTGTTCTGTGCGTTTTCAGCTTTCTCTCGGCCTGCAAACGCCTTAATAGTCAAGATTGCACCAAAACTTAGTTTGAACAAAAAAGGTTGGAAAACTATTCACAAACCATGATACCATCATGAAAAGGATGAATGTACTTTCCTGAGGTGCTAGTTTGATGAAAACACTGTTAACCAATGCATTCTTGTGTTCTGTGCGTTTTCAGGTTTCTCTCGGCCTGCAAACACCTTAATAGTCAAGATTGCACCAAAACTTATTTTGAACAAAAAAAGTTGGAAAACTATTCACAAACCATGATACCACCATGAAAAGGATGAATGTACTTTCCTGAGGTGCTAGTTCGATGAAAACACTGTTAACCAATGCATTCTTGTGTTCTGTGCGTTTTCAGCTTTCTCTCGGGCTGCAAACCACTTAATAGTCATGAATGCACCAAAACTTATTTTGAACAAAAAAGGTTGGAAAACTATTCACAAACCATGATACCATCATGAAAAGGATGAATGTACTTTCCTGAGGTGCTAGTTTGATGAAAACACTGTTAACCAATGCATTCTTGTGTTCTGTGCGTTTTCAGCTTTCTCTCGGGCTGCAAACGCCTTAATAGTCAAGATTGCACCAAAACTTATTTTGAACAAAAAAGGTTGGAAAACTATTCACAAACCATGATACCACCATGAAAAGGATGAATGTACTTTCCTGAGGTGCTAGTTTTAGGTAAACACTGTTAACCAATGCATTCTTGTGTTCTGTGCGTTTTCAGCTTTCTCTCGGCCTGCAAATGCCTTAATAGTCATGAATGCACAAAAACTTAGTTTGAACAAAAAAGGTTGGAAAACTATTCACAAACCATGATACCACCATGAAAAGGATGAATGTACTTTCCTGAGGTGCTAGTTTTAGGTAAACACTGTTAACCAATGCATTCTTGTGTTCTGTGCGTTTTCAGCTTTCTCTCGGCCTGCAAACGCCTTAATAGTCATGAATGCACAAAAACTTAGTTTGAACAAAAAAGGTTGGAAAACTATTCACAAACCATGATACCACCATGAAAAGGATGAATGTACTTTCCTGAGGTGCTAGTTTGATGAAAACACTGTTAACCAATGCATTCTTGTGTTCTGTGCATTTTTAAGCCTTATCTCGGCCTGAAAACGCCTTAATAGTCAATATTGCACCAAAACTTAGTTTGAACAAAAAAGGATGGAAAACTATTCACAAACCATGATACCATCATGAAAAGGATGAATGTACTTTCCTGAGGTGCTAGTTTTAGGTAAACACTGTTAACCAATGCATTCTTGTGTTTTGTGCGTTTTCAGCTTTCTCTCGGCCTGCAAACGCCTTAATAGTCATGAATGCACAAAAACTTAGTTTGAACAAAAAAGGTTGGAAAACTATTCACAAACCATGATACCATCATGAAAAGGATGAATGTACTTTCCTGAGGTGCTAGTTTGATGAAAACACTGGTAAACCAATAAATTCTTGTGTTCTGTGCGTTTTCAGCTTTCTCTCGGGCTGCAAACGCCTTAATAGTCATGAATGCACGAAAACTTAGTTTGAACAAAAAAGGTTGGAAAAATATTCACAAACCATGATACCATCATGAAAAGGATGAATGTACTTTCCTGAGGTGCTAGTTTTAGGTAAACACTGTTAACCAATGCATTCTTGTGTTCTGTGCGTTTTTAAGCCTTCTCTCGGCCTGAAAACGCCTTCATAGTCAATATTGCAGCAAAACTTAGTTTGAACAAAAAAGGTTGGAGAACTATTCACAAACCATGATACCACCATGAAAAGGATGAATGTACTTTCCTGAGGTGCTAGTTTGATGAAAACACTGTTAACCAATGCATTCTTGTGTTCTGTGCGTTTTCAGCTTTCTCTCGGCCTGCAAACGCCTTAATAGTCAAGATTGCACCAAAACTTAGTTTGAACAAAAAAGGTTGGAAAACTATTCACAAACCATGATACCATCATGAAAAGGATGAATGTACTTTCCTGAGGTGCTAGTTTGATGAAAACACTGTTAACCAATGCATTCTTGTGTTCTGTGCGTTTTCAGGTTTCTCTCGGCCTGCAAACACCTTAATAGTCAAGATTGCACCAAAACTTATTTTGAACAAAAAAAGTTGGAAAACTATTCACAAACCATGATACCACCATGAAAAGGATGAATGTACTTTCCTGAGGTGCTAGTTCGATGAAAACACTGTTAACCAATGCATTCTTGTGTTCTGTGCGTTTTCAGCTTTCTCTCGGCCTGCAAACGCCTTAATAGTCAAGATTGCACCAAAACTTAGTTTGAACAAAAAAGGTTGGAAAACTATTCACAAACCATGATACCATCATGAAAAGGATGAATGTACTTTCCTGAGGTGCTAGTTTTAGGTAAACACTGTTAACCAATGCATTCTTGTGTTCTGTGCGTTTTCAGCTTTCTCTCGGCCTGCAAACGCCTTAATAGTCATGAATGCACAAAAACTTAGTTTGAACAAAAAAGTTGGAAAACTATTCACAAACCATGATACCACCATGAAAAGGATGAATGTACTTTCCTGAGGTGCTAGTTTTAGGTAAACACTGTTAACCAATGCATTCTTGTGTTCTGTGCGTTTTCAGCTTTCTCTCGGCCTGCAAACGCCTTAATAGTCAAGATTGCACCAAAACTTAGTTTGAACAAAAAAGGTTGGAAAACTATTCACAAACCATGATACCATCATGAAAAGGATGAATGTACTTTCCTGAGGTGCTAGTTTTAGGTAAACACTGTTAACCAATGCATTCTTGTGTTCTGTGCGTTTTCAGCTTTCTCTCGGCCTGCAAATGCCTTAATAGTCATGAATGCACAAAAACTTAGTTTGAACAAAAAAGGTTGGAAAACTATTCACAAACCATGATACCACCATGAAAAGGATGAATGTACTTTCCTGAGGTGCTAGTTTGATGAAAACACTGTTAACCAATGCATTCTTGTGTTCTGTGCATTTTTAAGCCTTATCTCGGCCTGAAAACGCCTTAATAGTCAATATTGCACCAAAACTTAGTTTGAACAAAAAAGGATGGAAAACTATTCACAAACCATGATACCATCATGAAAAGGATGAATGTACTTTCCTGAGGTGCTAGTTTTAGGTAAACACTGTTAACCAATGCATTCTTGTGTTTTGTGCGTTTTCAGCTTTCTCTCGGCCTGCAAACGCCTTAATAGTCATGAATGCACAAAAACTTAGTTTGAACAAAAAAGGTTGGAAAACTATTCACAAACCATGATACCACCATGAAAAGGATGAATGTACTTTCCTGAGGTGCTAGTTTGATGAAAACACTGTTAACCAATGCATTCTTGTGTTCTGTGCGTTTTCAGCTTTCTCTCGGGCTGCAAACGCCTTAATAGTCCTGAATGCACCAAAACTTATTCTAAACAAAAAAGGTTGGAAAACTATTCACAAACCATGATACCATCATGAAAAGGATGAATGTACTTTCCTGAGGTGCTAGTTTGATGAAAACACTGGTAAACCAATAAATTCTTGTGTTCTGTGCGTTTTCAGCTTTCTCTCGGGCTGCAAACGCCTTAATAGTCATGAATGCACGAAAACTTAGTTTGAACAAAAAAGGTTGGAAAAATATTCACAAACCATGATACCATCATGAAAAGGATGAATGTACTTTCCTGAGGTGCTAGTTTTAGGTAAACACTGTTAACCAATGCATTCTTGTGTTCTGTGCGTTTTTAAGCCTTCTCTCGGCCTGAAAACGCCTTCATAGTCAATATTGCAGCAAAACTTAGTTTGAACAAAAAAGGTTGGAGAACTATTCACAAACCATGATACCACCATGAAAAGGATGAATGTACTTTCCTGAGGTGCTAGTTTGATGAAAACACTGTTAACCAATGCATTCTTGTGTTCTGTGCGTTTTCAGCTTTCTCTCGGCCTGCAAACGCCTTAATAGTCAAGATTGCACCAAAACTTAGTTTGAACAAAAAAGGTTGGAAAACTATTCACAAACCATGATACCATCATGAAAAGGATGAATGTACTTTCCTGAGGTGCTAGTTTGATGAAAACACTGTTAACCAATGCATTCTTGTGTTCTGTGCGTTTTCAGGTTTCTCTCGGCCTGCAAACACCTTAATAGTCAAGATTGCACCAAAACTTATTTTGAACAAAAAAAGTTGGAAAACTATTCACAAACCATGATACCACCATGAAAAGGATGAATGTACTTTCCTGAGGTGCTAGTTCGATGAAAACACTGTTAACCAATGCATTCTTGTGTTCTGTGCGTTTTCAGCTTTCTCTCGGGCTGCAAACCACTTAATAGTCATGAATGCACCAAAACTTATTTTGAACAAAAAAGGTTGGAAAACTATTCACAAACCATGATACCATCATGAAAAGGATGAATGTACTTTCCTGAGGTGCTAGTTTGATGAAAACACTGTTAACCAATGCATTCTTGTGTTCTGTGCGTTTTCAGCTTTCTCTCGGGCTGCAAACGCCTTAATAGTCAAGATTGCACCAAAACTTATTTTGAACAAAAAAGGTTGGAAAACTATTCACAAACCATGATACCACCATGAAAAGGATGAATGTACTTTCCTGAGGTGCTAGTTTTAGGTAAACACTGTTAACCAATGCATTCTTGTGTTCTGTGCGTTTTCAGCTTTCTCTCGGCCTGCAAATGCCTTAATAGTCATGAATGCACAAAAACTTAGTTTGAACAAAAAAGGTTGGAAAACTATTCACAAACCATGATACCACCATGAAAAGGATGAATGTACTTTCCTGAGGTGCTAGTTTTAGGTAAACACTGTTAACCAATGCATTCTTGTGTTCTGTGCGTTTTCAGCTTTCTCTCGGCCTGCAAACGCCTTAATAGTCATGAATGCACAAAAACTTAGTTTGAACAAAAAAGGTTGGAAAACTATTCACAAACCATGATACCACCATGAAAAGGATGAATGTACTTTCCTGAGGTGCTAGTTTGATGAAAACACTGTTAACCAATGCATTCTTGTGTTCTGTGCATTTTTAAGCCTTATCTCGGCCTGAAAACGCCTTAATAGTCAATATTGCACCAAAACTTAGTTTGAACAAAAAAGGATGGAAAACTATTCACAAACCATGATACCATCATGAAAAGGATGAATGTACTTTCCTGAGGTGCTAGTTTTAGGTAAACACTGTTAACCAATGCATTCTTGTGTTTTGTGCGTTTTCAGCTTTCTCTCGGCCTGCAAACGCCTTAATAGTCATGAATGCACAAAAACTTAGTTTGAACAAAAAAGGTTGGAAAACTATTCACAAACCATGATACCATCATGAAAAGGATGAATGTACTTTCCTGAGGTGCTAGTTTGATGAAAACACTGGTAAACCAATAAATTCTTGTGTTCTGTGCGTTTTCAGCTTTCTCTCGGGCTGCAAACGCCTTAATAGTCATGAATGCACGAAAACTTAGTTTGAACAAAAAAGGTTGGAAAAATATTCACAAACCATGATACCATCATGAAAAGGATGAATGTACTTTCCTGAGGTGCTAGTTTTAGGTAAACACTGTTAACCAATGCATTCTTGTGTTCTGTGCGTTTTTAAGCCTTCTCTCGGCCTGAAAACGCCTTCATAGTCAATATTGCAGCAAAACTTAGTTTGAACAAAAAAGGTTGGAGAACTATTCACAAACCATGATACCACCATGAAAAGGATGAATGTACTTTCCTGAGGTGCTAGTTTGATGAAAACACTGTTAACCAATGCATTCTTGTGTTCTGTGCGTTTTCAGCTTTCTCTCGGCCTGCAAACGCCTTAATAGTCAAGATTGCACCAAAACTTAGTTTGAACAAAAAAGGTTGGAAAACTATTCACAAACCATGATACCATCATGAAAAGGATGAATGTACTTTCCTGAGGTGCTAGTTTGATGAAAACACTGTTAACCAATGCATTCTTGTGTTCTGTGCGTTTTCAGGTTTCTCTCGGCCTGCAAACACCTTAATAGTCAAGATTGCACCAAAACTTATTTTGAACAAAAAAAGTTGGAAAACTATTCACAAACCATGATACCACCATGAAAAGGATGAATGTACTTTCCTGAGGTGCTAGTTCGATGAAAACACTGTTAACCAATGCATTCTTGTGTTCTGTGCGTTTTCAGCTTTCTCTCGGCCTGCAAACGCCTTAATAGTCAAGATTGCACCAAAACTTAGTTTGAACAAAAAAGGTTGGAAAACTATTCACAAACCATGATACCATCATGAAAAGGATGAATGTACTTTCCTGAGGTGCTAGTTTGATGAAAACACTGTTAACCAATGCATTCTTGTGTTCTGTGCGTTTTCAGGTTTCTCTCGGCCTGCAAACACCTTAATAGTCAAGATTGCACCAAAACTTATTTTGAACAAAAAAAGTTGGAAAACTCTTCACAAACCATGATACCACCATGAAAAAGATAAATGTAGTTTTCCTGAGGTGCTAGTTTTAGGTAAACACTGTTAACCAATGCATTCTTGTGTTCTGTGCGTTTTCAGCTTTCTCTCGGCCTGCAAACGCCTTAATAGTCATGAATGCACAAAAACTTAGTTTGAACAAAAAAAGTTGGAAAACTATTCACAAACCATGATACCACCATGAAAAGGATGAATGTACTTTCCTGAGGTGCTAGTTTTAGGTAAACACTGTTAACCAATGCATTCTTGTGTTCTGTGCGTTTTCAGCTTTCTCTCGGCCTGCAAACGCCTTAATAGTCAAGATTGCACCAAAACTTAGTTTGAACAAAAAAGGTTGGAAAACTATTCACAAACCATGATACCATCATGAAAAGGATGAATGTACTTTCCTGAGGTGCTAGTTTTAGGTAAACACTGTTAACCAATGCATTCTTGTGTTCTGTGCGTTTTCAGCTTTCTCTCGGCCTGCAAACGCCTTAATAGTCATGAATGCACAAAAACTTAGTTTGAACAAAAAAGGTTGGAAAACTATTCACAAACCATGATACCACCATGAAAAGGATGAATGTACTTTCCTGAGGTGCTAGTTTGATGAAAACACTGTTAACCAATGCATTCTTGTGTTCTGTGCGTTTTTAAGCCTTATCTCGGCCTGAAAACGCCTTAATAGTCAATATTGCACCAAAACTTAGTTTGAACAAAAAAGGTTGGAAAACTATTCACAAACCATGATACCATCATGAAAAGGATGAATGTACTTTCCTGAGGTGCTAGTTTGATGAAAACACTGTTAACCAATGCATTCTTGTGTTCTGTGCGTTATCAGCTTTCTCTCGGCCTGCAAACGCCTTAATAGTCATGAATGCACCAAAACTTAGTTTGAAAAAAAAAGGTTGGAAAACTCTTCACAAACCATGATACCACCATGAAAAAGATAAATGTACTTTCCTGAGGTGCTAGTTTGATGAAAACACTGTTAACCAATGCATTCTTGTGTTCTGTGCATTTTTAAGCCTTATCTCGGCCTGAAAACGCCTTAATAGTCAATATTGCACCAAAACTTAGTTTGAACAAAAAAGGATGGAAAACTATTCACAAACCATGATACCATCATGAAAAGGATGAATGTACTTTCCTGAGGTGCTAGTTTTAGGTAAACACTGTTAACCAATGCATTCTTGTGTTTTGTGCGTTTTCAGCTTTCTCTCGGCCTGCAAACGCCTTAATAGTCATGAATGCACAAAAACTTAGTTTGAACAAAAAAGGTTGGAAAACTATTCACAAACCATGATACCACCATGAAAAGGATGAATGTACTTTCCTGAGGTGCTAGTTTGATGAAAACACTGTTAACCAATGCATTCTTGTGTTCTGTGCGTTTTCAGCTTTCTCTCGGGCTGCAAACGCCTTAATAGTCCTGAATGCACCAAAACTTATTCTAAACAAAAAAGGTTGGAAAACTATTCACAAACCATGATACCATCATGAAAAGGATGAATGTACTTTCCTGAGGTGCTAGTTTGATGAAAACACTGGTAAACCAATAAATTCTTGTGTTCTGTGCGTTTTCAGCTTTCTCTCGGGCTGCAAACGCCTTAATAGTCATGAATGCACGAAAACTTAGTTTGAACAAAAAAGGTTGGAAAAATATTCACAAACCATGATACCATCATAAAAAGGATGAATGTACTTTCCTGAGGTGCTAGTTTTAGGTAAACACTGTTAACCAATGCATTCTTGTGTTCTGTGCGTTTTTAAGCCTTCTCTCGGCCTGAAAACGCCTTCATAGTCAATATTGCAGCAAAACTTAGTTTGAACAAAAAAGGTTGGAGAACTATTCACAAACCATGATACCACCATGAAAAGGATGAATGTACTTTCCTGAGGTGCTAGTTTGATGAAAACACTGTTAACCAATGCATTCTTGTGTTCTGTGCGTTTTCAGCTTTCTCTCGGCCTGCAAACGCCTTAATAGTCAAGATTGCACCAAAACTTAGTTTGAACAAAAAAGGTTGGAAAACTATTCACAAACCATGATACCATCATGAAAAGGATGAATGTACTTTCCTGAGGTGCTAGTTTGATGAAAACACTGTTAACCAATGCATTCTTGTGTTCTGTGCGTTTTCAGGTTTCTCTCGGCCTGCAAACACCTTAATAGTCAAGATTGCACCAAAACTTATTTTGAACAAAAAAAGTTGGAAAACTATTCACAAACCATGATACCACCATGAAAAGGATGAATGTACTTTCCTGAGGTGCTAGTTCGATGAAAACACTGTTAACCAATGCATTCTTGTGTTCTGTGCGTTTTCAGCTTTCTCTCGGCCTGCAAACGCCTTAATAGTCAAGATTGCACCAAAACTTAGTTTGAACAAAAAAGGTTGGAAAACTATTCACAAACCATGATACCATCATGAAAAGGATGAATGTACTTTCCTGAGGTGCTAGTTTGATGAAAACACTGTTAACCAATGCATTCTTGTGTTCTGTGCGTTTTCAGGTTTCTCTCGGCCTGCAAACACCTTAATAGTCAAGATTGCACCAAAACTTATTTTGAACAAAAAAAGTTGGAAAACTCTTCACAAACCATGATACCACCATGAAAAAGATAAATGTAGTTTTCCTGAGGTGCTAGTTTTAGGTAAACACTGTTAACCAATGCATTCTTGTGTTCTGTGCGTTTTCAGCTTTCTCTCGGCCTGCAAACGCCTTAATAGTCATGAATGCACAAAAACTTAGTTTGAACAAAAAAAGTTGGAAAACTATTCACAAACCATGATACCACCATGAAAAGGATGAATGTACTTTCCTGAGGTGCTAGTTTTAGGTAAACACTGTTAACCAATGCATTCTTGTGTTCTGTGCGTTTTCAGCTTTCTCTCGGCCTGCAAACGCCTTAATAGTCAAGATTGCACCAAAACTTAGTTTGAACAAAAAAGGTTGGAAAACTATTCACAAACCATGATACCATCATGAAAAGGATGAATGTACTTTCCTGAGGTGCTAGTTTTAGGTAAACACTGTTAACCAATGCATTCTTGTGTTCTGTGCGTTTTCAGCTTTCTCTCGGCCTGCAAACGCCTTAATAGTCATGAATGCACAAAAACTTAGTTTGAACAAAAAAGGTTGGAAAACTATTCACAAACCATGATACCACCATGAAAAGGATGAATGTACTTTCCTGAGGTGCTAGTTTGATGAAAACACTGTTAACCAATGCATTCTTGTGTTCTGTGCGTTTTTAAGCCTTATCTCGGCCTGAAAACGCCTTAATAGTCAATATTGCACCAAAACTTAGTTTGAACAAAAAAGGTTGGAAAACTATTCACAAACCATGATACCATCATGAAAAGGATGAATGTACTTTCCTGAGGTGCTAGTTTGATGAAAACACTGTTAACCAATGCATTCTTGTGTTCTGTGCGTTATCAGCTTTCTCTCGGCCTGCAAACGCCTTAATAGTCATGAATGCACCAAAACTTAGTTTGAAAAAAAAAGGTTGGAAAACTCTTCACAAACCATGATACCACCATGAAAAAGATAAATGTAGTTTTCCTGAGGTGCTAGTTTTAGGTAAACACTGTTAACCAATGCATTCTTGTGTTCTGTGCGTTTTCAGCTTTCTCTCGGCCTGCAAACGCCTTAATAGTCATGAATGCACAAAAACTTAGTTTGAACAAAAAAAGTTGGAAAACTATTCACAAACCATGATACCACCATGAAAAGGATGAATGTACTTTCCTGAGGTGCTAGTTTTAGGTAAACACTGTTAACCAATGCATTCTTGTGTTCTGTGCGTTTTCAGCTTTCTCTCGGCCTGCAAACGCCTTAATAGTCAAGATTGCACCAAAACTTAGTTTGAACAAAAAAGGTTGGAAAACTATTCACAAACCATGATACCATCATGAAAAGGATGAATGTACTTTCCTGAGGTGCTAGTTTTAGGTAAACACTGTTAACCAATGCATTCTTGTGTTCTGTGCGTTTTCAGCTTTCTCTCGGCCTGCAAACGCCTTAATAGTCATGAATGCACAAAAACTTAGTTTGAACAAAAAAGGTTGGAAAACTATTCACAAACCATGATACCACCATGAAAAGGATGAATGTACTTTCCTGAGGTGCTAGTTTGATGAAAACACTGTTAACCAATGCATTCTTGTGTTCTGTGCATTTTTAAGCCTTATCTCGGCCTGAAAACGCCTTAATAGTCAATATTGCACCAAAACTTAGTTTGAACAAAAAAGGATGGAAAACTATTCACAAACCATGATACCATCATGAAAAGGATGAATGTACTTTCCTGAGGTGCTAGTTTTAGGTAAACACTGTTAACCAATGCATTCTTGTGTTTTGTGCGTTTTCAGCTTTCTCTCGGCCTGCAAACGCCTTAATAGTCATGAATGCACAAAAACTTAGTTTGAACAAAAAAGGTTGGAAAACTATTCACAAACCATGATACCACCATGAAAAGGATGAATGTACTTTCCTGAGGTGCTAGTTTGATGAAAACACTGTTAACCAATGCATTCTTGTGTTCTGTGCGTTTTCAGCTTTCTCTCGGGCTGCAAACGCCTTAATAGTCCTGAATGCACCAAAACTTATTTTAAACAAAAAAGGTTGGAAAACTATTCACAAACCATGATACCATCATGAAAAGGATGAATGTACTTTCCTGAGGTGCTAGTTTGATGAAAACACTGGTAAACCAATAAATTCTTGTGTTCTGTGCGTTTTCAGCTTTCTCTCGGGCTCCAAACGCCTTAATAGTCATGAATGCACGAAAACTTAGTTTGAACAAAAAAGGTTGGAAAAATATTCACAAACCATGATACCATCATGAAAAGGATGAATGTACTTTCCTGAGGTGCTAGTTTTAGGTAAACACTGTTAACCAATGCATTCTTGTGTTCTGTGCGTTTTCAGCTTTCTCTCGGCCTGCAAACGCCTTAATAGTCATGAATGCACAAAAACTTAGTTTGAACAAAAAAGGTTGGAAAACTATTCACAAACCATGATACCATCATGAAAAGGATGAATGTACTTTCCTGAGGTGCTAGTTTGATGAAAACACTGTTAACCAATGCATTCTTGTGTTCTGTGCGTTTTCAGCTTTCTCTCGGGCTGCAAACGCCTTAATAGTCATGAATGCACCAAAATTTAGTTTGAACAAAAAAGGTTGGAAAACTATTCACAAACCATGATACCACCATGAAAAAGATAAATGTAGTTTTCCTGAGGTGCTAGTTTTAGGTAAACACTGTTAACCAATGCATTCTTGTGTTCTGTGCGTTTTCAGCTTTCTCTCGGCCTGCAAACGCCTTAATAGTCATGAATGCACCAAAATTTAGTTTGAACAAAAAAGGTTGGAAAACTATTCACAAACCATGATACCATCATGAAAAGGATGAATGTACTTTCCTGAGGTGCTAGTTTTAGGTAAACACTGTTAACCAATGCATTCTTGTGTTCTGTGCGTTTTCAGCTTTCTCTCGGCCTGCAAACGCCTTAATAGTCAAGATTGCACCAAAACTTAGTTTGAACAAAAAAGGTTGGAAAACTATTCACAAACCATGATACCATCATGAAAAGGATGAATGTACTTTCCTGAGGTGCTAGTTTTAGGTAAACACTGTTAACCAATGCATTCTTGTGTTCTGTGCGTTTTCAGCTTTCTCTCGGCCTGCAAATGCCTTAATAGTCATGAATGCACAAAAACTTAGTTTGAACAAAAAAGGTTGGAAAACTATTCACAAACCATGATACCACCATGAAAAGGATGAATGTACTTTCCTGCGGTGCTAGTTTGATGAAAACACTGTTAACCAATGCATTCTTGTGTTCTGTGCATTTTTAAGCCTTATCTCGGCCTGAAAACGCCTTAATAGTCAATATTGCACCAAAACTTAGTTTGAACAAAAAAGGATGGAAAACTATTCACAAACCATGATACCATCATGAAAAGGATGAATGTACTTTCCTGAGGTGCTAGTTTTAGGTAAACACTGTTAACCAATGCATTCTTGTGTTTTGTGCGTTTTCAGCTTTCTCTCGGCCTGCAAACGCCTTAATAGTCATGAATGCACAAAAACTTAGTTTGAACAAAAAAGGTTGGAAAACTATTCACAAACCATGATACCACCATGAAAAGGATGAATGTACTTTCCTGAGGTGCTAGTTTGATGAAAACACTGTTAACCAATGCATTCTTGTGTTCTGTGCGTTTTCAGCTTTCTCTCGGGCTGCAAACGCCTTAATAGTCCTGAATGCACCAAAACTTATTTTAAACAAAAAAGGTTGGAAAACTATTCACAAACCATGATACCATCATGAAAAGGATGAATGTACTTTCCTGAGGTGCTAGTTTTAGGTAAACACTGTTAACCAATGCATTCTTGTGTTCTGTGCGTTTTTAAGCATTCTCTCGGCCTGAAAACGCCTTCATAGTCAATATTGCAGCAAAACTTAGTTTGAACAAAAAAGGTTGGAGAACTATTCACAAACCATGATACCACCATGAAAAGGATGAATGTACTTTCCTGAGGTGCTAGTTTGATGAAAACACTGTTAACCAATGCATTCTTGTGTTCTGTGCGTTTTCAGCTTTCTCTCGGCCTGCAAACGCCTTAATAGTCAAGATTGCACCAAAACTTAGTTTGAACAAAAAAGGTTGGAAAACTATTCACAAACCATGATACCATCATGAAAAGGATGAATGTACTTTCCTGAGGTGCTAGTTTGATGAAAACACTGTTAACCAATGCATTCTTGTGTTCTGTGCGTTTTCAGGTTTCTCTCGGCCTGCAAACACCTTAATAGTCAAGATTGCACCAAAACTTATTTTGAACAAAAAAAGTTGGAAAACTATTCAAAACCATGATACCACCATGAAAAGGATGAATGTACTTTCCTGAGGTGCTAGTTTGATGAAAACACTGTTAACCAATGCATTCTTGTGTTCTGTGCGTTTTCAGGTTTCTCTCGGGCTGCAAACCACTTAATAGTCATGAATGCACCAAAACTTATTTTGAACAAAAAAGGTTGGAAAACTATTCACAAACCATGATACCATCATGAAAAGGATGAATGTACTTTCCTGAGGTGCTAGTTTGATGAAAACACTGTTAACCAATGCATTCTTGTGTTCTGTGCGTTTTCAGCTTTCTCTCGGGCTGCAAACGCCTTAATAGTCAAGATTGCACCAAAACTTATTTTGAACAAAAAAGGTTGGAAAACTATTCACAAACCATGATACCATCATGAAAAGGATGAATGTACTTTCCTGAGGTGCTAGTTTGATGAAAACACTGTTAACCAATGCATTCTTGTGTTCTGTGCGTTTTCAGCTTTCTCTCGGCCTGCAAACGCCTTAATAGTCATGAATGCACCAAAACTTAGTTTGAAAAAAAAAGGTTGGAAAACTCTTCACAAACCATGATACCACCATGAAAAAGATAAATGTAGTTTTCCTGAGGTGCTAGTTTTAGGTAAACACTGTTAACCAATGCATTCTTGTGTTCTGTGCGTTTTCAGCTTTCTCTCGGCCTGCAAACGCCTTAATAGTCAAGATTGCACCAAAACTTAGTTTGAACAAAAAAGGTTGGAAAACTATTCACAAACCATGATACCATCATGAAAAGGATGAATGTACTTTCCTGAGGTGCTAGTTTTAGGTAAACACTGTTAACCAATGCATTCTTGTGTTCTGTGCGTTTTTAGCTTTCTCTCGGCCTGCAAACGCCTTAATAGTCATGAATGCACAAAAACTTAGTTTGAACAAAAAAGGTTGGAAAACTATTCACAAACCATGATACCACCATGAAAAGGATGAATGTACTTTCCTGAGGTGCTAGTTTGATGAAAACACTGTTAACCAATGCATTCTTGTGTTCTGTGCGTTTTTAAGCCTTATCTCGGCCTGAAAACGCCTTAATAGTCAATATTGCACCAAAACTTAGTTTGAACAAAAAAGGTTGGAAAACTATTCACAAACCATGATACCACCATGAAAAGGATGAATGTACTTTCCTGAGGTGCTAGTTTGATGAAAACACTGTTAACCAATGCATTCTTGTGTTCTGTGCGTTTTCAGCTTTCTCTCGGGCTGCAAACCACTTAATAGTCATGAATGCACCAAAACTTATTTTGAACAAAAAAGGTTGGAAAACTATTCACAAACCATGATACCATCATGAAAAGGATGAATGTACTTTCCTGAGGTGCTAGTTTGATGAAAACACTGTTAACCAAATGCATTCTTGTGTTCTGTGCGTTTTCAGCTTTCTCTCGGGCTGCAAACGCCTTAATAGTCAAGATTGCACCAAAACTTATTTTGAACAAAAAAGGTTGGAAAACTATTCACAAACCATGATACCATCATGAAAAGGATGAATGTACTTTCCTGAGGTGCTAGTTTGATGAAAACACTGTTAACCAATGCATTCTTGTGTTCTGTGCGTTTTCAGCTTTCTCTCGGGCTGCAAACGCCTTAATAGTCATGAATGCACCAAAACTTAGTTTGAACAAAAAAGGTTGGAAAACTCTTCACAAACCATGATACCACCATGAAAAAGATAAATGTAGTTTTCCTGAGGTGCTAGTTTTAGGTAAACACTGTTAACCAATGCATTCTTGTGTTCTGTGCGTTTTCAGCTTTCTCTCGGCCTGCAAACGCCTTAATAGTCATGAATGCACAAAAACTTAGTTTGAACAAAAAAGGTTGGAAAACTATTCACAAACCATGATACCACCATGAAAAGGATGAATGTACTTTCCTGAGGTGCTAGTTTTAGGTAAACACTGTTAACCAATGCATTCTTGTGTTCTGTGCGTTTTCAGCTTTCTCTCGGGCTGCAAACGCCTTAATAGTCATGAATGCACCAAAACTTATTTTGAACAAAAAAGGTTGGAAAACTATTCACAAACCATGATACCATCATGAAAAGGATGAATGTACTTTCCTGAGGTGCTAGTTTTAGGTAAACACTGTTAACCAATGCATTCTTGTGTTCTGTGCGTTTTCAGCTTTCTCTCGGCCTGCAAATGCCTTAATAGTCATGAATGCACAAAAACTTAGTTTGAACAAAAAAGGTTGGAAAACTATTCACAAACCATGATACCACCATGAAAAGGATGAATGTACTTTCCTGAGGTGCTAGTTTGATGAAAACACTGTTAACCAATGCATTCTTGTGTTCTGTGCATTTTTAAGCCTTATCTCGGCCTGAAAACGCCTTAATAGTCAATATTGCACCAAAACTTAGTTTGAACAAAAAAGGATGGAAAACTATTCACAAACCATGATACCATCATGAAAAGGATGAATGTACTTTCCTGAGGTGCTAGTTTTAGGTAAACACTGTTAACCAATGCATTCTTGTGTTTTGTGCGTTTTCAGCTTTCTCTCGGCCTGCAAACGCCTTAATAGTCATGAATGCACAAAAACTTAGTTTGAACAAAAAAGGTTGGAAAACTATTCACAAACCATGATACCACCATGAAAAGGATGAATGTACTTTCCTGAGGTGCTAGTTTGATGAAAACACTGTTAACCAATGCATTCTTGTGTTCTGTGCGTTTTCAGCTTTCTCTCGGGCTGCAAACGCCTTAATAGTCCTGAATGCACCAAAACTTATTTTAAACAAAAAAGGTTGGAAAACTATTCACAAACCATGATACCATCATGAAAAGGATGAATGTACTTTCCTGAGGTGCTAGTTTGATGAAAACACTGGTAAACCAATAAATTCTTGTGTTCTGTGCGTTTTCAGCTTTCTCTCGGGCTGCAAACGCCTTAATAGTCATGAATGCACGAAAACTTAGTTTGAACAAAAAAGGTTGGAAAAATATTCACAAACCATGATACCATCATGAAAAGGATGAATGTACTTTCCTGAGGTGCTAGTTTTAGGTAAACACTGTTAACCAATGCATTCTTGTGTTCTGTGCGTTTTTAAGCCTTCTCTCGGCCTGAAAACGCCTTCATAGTCAATATTGCAGCAAAACTTAGTTTGAACAAAAAAGGTTGGAGAACTATTCACAAACCATGATACCATCATGAAAAGGATGAATGTACTTTCCTGAGGTGCTAGTTTAAGGTAAACACTGTTAACCAATGCATTCTTGTGTTCTGTGCGTTTTCAGCTTTCTCTCGGCCTGCAAACGCCTTAATAGTCATGAATGCACAAAAACTTAGTTTGAACCAAAAATTGTTGTAAAACTATTCACAAACCATAATACCATCATAAAAAAGATAAATGTAGTTTTCCTACATTTTCCTGAGGTGCTAGTTTGATGAAAACACTGTTAACCAATGCATTCTTGTGTTCTGTGCGTTTTTAAGCCTTCTCTCGGCCTGAAAACGCCTTAATAGTCAAGATTGCACCAAAACTTAGTTTGAACAAAAAAGGTTGGAAAACTATTCACAAACCATGATACCATCATGAAAAGGATGAATGTACTTTCCTGAGGTGCTAGTTTTAGGTAAACACTGTTAACCAATGCATTCTTGTGTTCTGTTTGTTTTCAGCTTTCTCTCGGCCTGCAAACGCCTTAATAGTCAAGATTGCACCAAAACTTATTTTGAACAAAAAAGGTTGGAAAGCTATTCACAAACCATGATACCATCATGAAAAGGATGAATGTACTTTCCTGAGGTGCTAGTTTGATGAAAACACTGTTAACCAATGCATTCTTGTGTTCTGTGCGTTTTCAGCTTTCTCTCGGGCTGCAAACGCCTTAATAGTCATGATTGCACCAAAACTTATTTTGAACAAAAAAGGTTGGAAAACTATTCACAAACCATGATACCATCATGAAAAGGATGAATGTACTTTCCTGAGGTGCTAGTTTGATGAAAACACTGTTAACCAATGCATTCTTGTGTTCTGTGCGTTTTCAGCTTTCTCTCGGGCTGCAAACGCCTTAATAGTCATGAATGCACCAAAACTTAGTTTGAACAAAAAAGGTTGGAAAACTCTTCACAAACCATGATACCACCATGAAAAAGATAAATGTAGTTTTCCTGAGGTGCTAGTTTTAGGTAAACACTGTTAACCAATGCATTCTTGTGTTCTGTGCGTTTTCAGCTTTCTCTCGGCCTGCAAACGCCTTAATAGTCATGAATGCACAAAAACTTAGTTTGAACAAAAAAGGTTGGAAAACTATTCACAAACCATGATACCATCATGAAAAGGATGAATGTACTTTCCTGAGGTGCTAGTTTTAGGTAAACACTGTTAACCAATGCATTCTTGTGTTTTGTGCGTTTTCAGCTTTCTCTCGGCCTGCAAACGCCTTAATAGTCATGAATGCACAAAAACTTAGTTTGAACAAAAAAGGTTGGAAAACTATTCACAAACCATGATACCACCATGAAAAGGATGAATGTACTTTCCTGAGGTGCTAGTTTGATGAAAACACTGTTAACCAATGCATTCTTGTGTTCTGTGCGTTTTCAGCTTTCTCTCGGGCTGCAAACGCCTTAATAGTCCTGAATGCACCAAAACTTATTTTGAACAAAAAAGGTTGGAAAACTATTCACAAACCATGATACCATCATGAAAAGGATGAATGTACTTTCCTGAGGTGCTAGTTTGATGAAAACACTGGTAAACCAATGCATTCTTGTGTTCTGTGCGTTTTCAGCTTTCTCTCGGGCTGCAAACGCCTTAATAGTCATGAATGCACGAAAACTTAGTTTGAACAAAAAAGGTTGGAAAAATATTCACAAACCATGATACCATCATGAAAAGGATGAATGTACTTTCCTGAGGTGCTAGTTTTAGGTAAACACTGTTAACCAATGCATTCTTGTGTTCTGTGCGTTTTTAAGCCTTCTCTCGGCCTGAAAACGCCTTCATAGTCAATATTGCACCAAAACTTAGTTTGAACAAAAAAGGTTGGAAAACTATTCACAAACCATGATACCATCATGAAAAGGATGAATGTACTTTCCTGAGGTGCTAGTTTGATGAAAACACTGTTAACCAATGCATTCTTGTGTTCTGTGCGTTTTCAGCTTTCTCTCGGGCTGCAAACGCCTTAATAGTCAAGATTGCACCAAAACTTAGTTTGAACAAAAAAGGTTGGAAAACTATTCACAAACCATGATACCATCATGAAAAGGATGAATGTACTTTCCTGAGGTGCTAGTTTGATGAAAACACTGTTAACCAATGCATTCTTGTGTTCTGTGCGTTTTCAGCTTTCTCTCGGGCTGCAAACGCCTTAATAGTCATGAATGCACCAAAACTTAGTTTGAACAAAAAAGGTTGGAAAACTATTCACAAACCATGATACCACCATGAAAAAGATAAATGTAGTTTTCCTGAGGTGCTAGTTTTAGGTAAACACTGTTAACCAATGCATTCTTGTGTTCTGTGCGTTTTCAGCTTTCTCTCGGCCTGCAAACGCCTTAATAGTCATGAATGCACAAAAACTTAGTTTGAACAAAAAAGGTTGGAAAACTATTCACAAACCATGATACCATCATGAAAAGGATGAATGTACTTTCCTGAGGTGCTAGTTTGATGAAAACACTGTTAACCAATGCATTCTTGTGTTCTGTGCGTTTTCAGCTTTCTCTCGGGCTGCAAACACCTTAATAGTCATGAATACACCAAAACTTATTTTGAACAAAAAAGGTTGGAAAACTATTCACAAACCATGATACCTTCATGAAAAGGATGAATGTACTTTCCTGAGGTGCTAGTTTGATGAAAACACTGTTAACCAATGCATTCTTGTGTTCGGTGCGTTTTCAGCTTTCTCTCGGGCTGCAAACGCCTTAATAGTCATGAATGCACCAAAACTTAGTTTGAAAAAAAAAAGGTGGGAAAACTATTCACAAACCATGATACCACCATGAAAAAGATAAATGTAGTTTTCCTGAGGTGCTAGTTTTAGGTAAACACTGTTAACCAATGCATTCTTGTGTTCTGTGCGTTTTCAGCTTTCTCTCGGCCTGCAAACGCCTTAATAGTCATGAATGCACAAAAACTTAGTTTGAACAAAAAAGGTTGGAAAACTATTCACAAACCATGATACCATCATGAAAAGGATGAATGTACTTTCCTTAGGTGCTAGTTTTAGGTAAACACTGTTAACCAATGCATTCTTGTGTTCTGTGCGTTTTCAGCTTTCTCTCGGCCTGCAAACGCCTTAATAGTCATGAATGCACAAAAACTTAGTTTGAACAAAAAAGGTTGGAAAACTATTCACAAACCATGATACCATCATGAAAAGGATGAATGTACTTTCCTGTGGTGCTAGTTTGATGAAAACACTGTTAACCAATGCATTCTTGTGTTCTGTGCGTTTTCAGCTTTCTCTCGGGCTGCAAACGCCTTAATAGTCATGATTGCACCAAAACTTATTTTGAACAAAAAAGGTTGGAAAACTATTCACAAACCATGATACCATCATGAAAAGGATGAATGTACTTTCCTGAGGTGCTAGTTTGATGAAAACACTGTTAACCAATGCATTCTTGTGTTCTGTGCGTTTTCAGCTTTCTCTCGGGCTGCAAACGCCTTAATAGTCATGAATGCACCAAAACTTAGTTTGAACAAAAAAGGTTGGAAAACTCTTCACAAACCATGATACCACCATGAAAAAGATAAATGTAGTTTTCCTGAGGTGCTAGTTTTAGGTAAACACTGTTAACCAATGCATTCTTGTGTTCTGTGCGTTTTCAGCTTTCTCTCGGCCTGCAAACGCCTTAATAGTCATGAATGCACAAAAACTTAGTTTGAACAAAAAAGGTTGGAAAACTATTCACAAACCATGATACCATCATGAAAAGGATGAATGTACTTTCCTGAGGTGCTAGTTTTAGGTAAACACTGTTAACCAATGCATTCTTGTGTTTTGTGCGTTTTCAGCTTTCTCTCGGCCTGCAAACGCCTTAATAGTCATGAATGCACAAAAACTTAGTTTGAACAAAAAAGGTTGGAAAACTATTCACAAACCATGATACCACCATGAAAAGGATGAATGTACTTTCCTGAGGTGCTAGTTTGATGAAAACACTGTTAACCAATGCATTCTTGTGTTCTGTGCGTTTTCAGCTTTCTCTCGGGCTGCAAACGCCTTAATAGTCCTGAATGCACCAAAACTTATTTTGAACAAAAAAGGTTGGAAAACTATTCACAAACCATGATACCATCATGAAAAGGATGAATGTACTTTCCTGAGGTGCTAGTTTGATGAAAACACTGGTAAACCAATGCATTCTTGTGTTCTGTGCGTTTTCAGCTTTCTCTCGGGCTGCAAACGCCTTAATAGTCATGAATGCACGAAAACTTAGTTTGAACAAAAAAGGTTGGAAAAATATTCACAAACCATGATACCATCATGAAAAGGATGAATGTACTTTCCTGAGGTGCTAGTTTTAGGTAAACACTGTTAACCAATGCATTCTTGTGTTCTGTGCGTTTTTAAGCCTTCTCTCGGCCTGAAAACGCCTTCATAGTCAATATTGCACCAAAACTTAGTTTGAACAAAAAAGGTTGGAAAACTATTCACAAACCATGATACCATCATGAAAAGGATGAATGTACTTTCCTGAGGTGCTAGTTTGATGAAAACACTGTTAACCAATGCATTCTTGTGTTCTGTGCGTTTTCAGCTTTCTCTCGGGCTGCAAACGCCTTAATAGTCAAGATTGCACCAAAACTTAGTTTGAACAAAAAAGGTTGGAAAACTATTCACAAACCATGATACCATCATGAAAAGGATGAATGTACTTTCCTGAGGTGCTAGTTTGATGAAAACACTGTTAACCAATGCATTCTTGTGTTCTGTGCGTTTTCAGCTTTCTCTCGGGCTGCAAACGCCTTAATAGTCATGAATGCACCAAAACTTAGTTTGAACAAAAAAGGTTGGAAAACTATTCACAAACCATGATACCACCATGAAAAAGATAAATGTAGTTTTCCTGAGGTGCTAGTTTTAGGTAAACACTGTTAACCAATGCATTCTTGTGTTCTGTGCGTTTTCAGCTTTCTCTCGGCCTGCAAACGCCTTAATAGTCATGAATGCACAAAAACTTAGTTTGAACAAAAAAGGTTGGAAAACTATTCACAAACCATGATACCATCATGAAAAGGATGAATGTACTTTCCTGAGGTGCTAGTTTGATGAAAACACTGTTAACCAATGCATTCTTGTGTTCTGTGCGTTTTCAGCTTTCTCTCGGGCTGCAAACACCTTAATAGTCATGAATACACCAAAACTTATTTTGAACAAAAAAGGTTGGAAAACTATTCACAAACCATGATACCTTCATGAAAAGGATGAATGTACTTTCCTGAGGTGCTAGTTTGATGAAAACACTGTTAACCAATGCATTCTTGTGTTCGGTGCGTTTTCAGCTTTCTCTCGGGCTGCAAACGCCTTAATAGTCATGAATGCACCAAAACTTAGTTTGAAAAAAAAAAGGTGGGAAAACTATTCACAAACCATGATACCACCATGAAAAAGATAAATGTAGTTTTCCTGAGGTGCTAGTTTTAGGTAAACACTGTTAACCAATGCATTCTTGTGTTCTGTGCGTTTTCAGCTTTCTCTCGGCCTGCAAACGCCTTAATAGTCATGAATGCACAAAAACTTAGTTTGAACAAAAAAGGTTGGAAAACTATTCACAAACCATGATACCATCATGAAAAGGATGAATGTACTTTCCTTAGGTGCTAGTTTTAGGTAAACACTGTTAACCAATGCATTCTTGTGTTCTGTGCGTTTTCAGCTTTCTCTCGGCCTGCAAACGCCTTAATAGTCATGAATGCACAAAAACTTAGTTTGAACAAAAAAGGTTGGAAAACTATTCACAAACCATGATACCATCATGAAAAGGATGAATGTACTTTCCTGTGGTGCTAGTTTGATGAAAACACTGTTAACCAATGCATTCTTGTGTTCTGTGCGTTTTCAGCTTTCTCTCGGCCTGCAAATGCCTTAATAGTCATGAATGCACAAAAACTTAGTTTGAACAAAAAAGGTTGGAAAACTATTCACAAACCATGATACCACCATGAAAAGGATGAATGTACTTTCCTGAGGTGCTAGTTTGATGAAAACACTGTTAACCAATGCATTCTTGTGTTCTGTGCATTTTTAAGCCTTATCTCGGCCTGAAAACGCCTTAATAGTCAATATTGCACCAAAACTTAGTTTGAACAAAAAAGGATGGAAAACTATTCACAAACCATGATACCATCATGAAAAGGATGAATGTACTTTCCTGAGGTGCTAGTTTTAGGTAAACACTGTTAACCAATGCATTCTTGTGTTTTGTGCGTTTTCAGCTTTCTCTCGGCCTGCAAACGCCTTAATAGTCATGAATGCACAAAAACTTAGTTTGAACAAAAAAGGTTGGAAAACTATTCACAAACCATGATACCACCATGAAAAGGATGAATGTACTTTCCTGAGGTGCTAGTTTGATGAAAACACTGTTAACCAATGCATTCTTGTGTTCTGTGCGTTTTCAGCTTTCTCTCGGGCTGCAAACGCCTTAATAGTCCTGAATGCACCAAAACTTATTTTAAACAAAAAAGGTTGGAAAACTATTCACAAACCATGATACCATCATGAAAAGGATGAATGTACTTTCCTGAGGTGCTAGTTTGATGAAAACACTGGTAAACCAATAAATTCTTGTGTTCTGTGCGTTTTCAGCTTTCTCTCGGGCTGCAAACGCCTTAATAGTCATGAATGCACGAAAACTTAGTTTGAACAAAAAAGGTTGGAAAAATATTCACAAACCATGATACCATCATGAAAAGGATGAATGTACTTTCCTGAGGTGCTAGTTTTAGGTAAACACTGTTAACCAATGCATTCTTGTGTTCTGTGCGTTTTTAAGCCTTCTCTCGGCCTGAAAACGCCTTCATAGTCAATATTGCAGCAAAACTTAGTTTGAACAAAAAAGGTTGGAGAACTATTCACAAACCATGATACCATCATGAAAAGGATGAATGTACTTTCCTGAGGTGCTAGTTTAAGGTAAACACTGTTAACCAATGCATTCTTGTGTTCTGTGCGTTTTCAGCTTTCTCTCGGCCTGCAAACGCCTTAATAGTCATGAATGCACAAAAACTTAGTTTGAACCAAAAATTGTTGTAAAACTATTCACAAACCATAATACCATCATAAAAAAGATAAATGTAGTTTTCCTACATTTTCCTGAGGTGCTAGTTTGATGAAAACACTGTTAACCAATGCATTCTTGTGTTCTGTGCGTTTTTAAGCCTTCTCTCGGCCTGAAAACGCCTTAATAGTCAAGATTGCACCAAAACTTAGTTTGAACAAAAAAGGTTGGAAAACTATTCACAAACCATGATACCATCATGAAAAGGATGAATGTACTTTCCTGAGGTGCTAGTTTTAGGTAAACACTGTTAACCAATGCATTCTTGTGTTCTGTTTGTTTTCAGCTTTCTCTCGGCCTGCAAACGCCTTAATAGTCAAGATTGCACCAAAACTTATTTTGAACAAAAAAGGTTGGAAAGCTATTCACAAACCATGATACCATCATGAAAAGGATGAATGTACTTTCCTGAGGTGCTAGTTTGATGAAAACACTGTTAACCAATGCATTCTTGTGTTCTGTGCGTTTTCAGCTTTCTCTCGGGCTGCAAACGCCTTAATAGTCATGATTGCACCAAAACTTATTTTGAACAAAAAAGGTTGGAAAACTATTCACAAACCATGATACCATCATGAAAAGGATGAATGTACTTTCCTGAGGTGCTAGTTTGATGAAAACACTGTTAACCAATGCATTCTTGTGTTCTGTGCGTTTTCAGCTTTCTCTCGGGCTGCAAACGCCTTAATAGTCATGAATGCACCAAAACTTAGTTTGAACAAAAAAGGTTGGAAAACTCTTCACAAACCATGATACCACCATGAAAAAGATAAATGTAGTTTTCCTGAGATGCTAGTTTTAGGTAAACACTGTTAACCAATGCATTCTTGTGTTCTGTGCGTTTTCAGCTTTCTCTCGGCCTGCAAACGCCTTAATAGTCATGAATGCACAAAAACTTAGTTTGAACAAAAAAGGTTGGAAAACTATTCACAAACCATGATACCATCATGAAAAGGATGAATGTACTTTCCTGAGGTGCTAGTTTTAGGTAAACACTGTTAACCAATGCATTCTTGTGTTTTGTGCGTTTTCAGCTTTCTCTCGGCCTGCAAACGCCTTAATAGTCATGAATGCACAAAAACTTAGTTTGAACAAAAAAGGTTGGAAAACTATTCACAAACCATGATACCACCATGAAAAGGATGAATGTACTTTCCTGAGGTGCTAGTTTGATGAAAACACTGTTAACCAATGCATTCTTGTGTTCTGTGCGTTTTCAGCTTTCTCTCGGGCTGCAAACGCCTTAATAGTCCTGAATGCACCAAAACTTATTTTGAACAAAAAAGGTTGGAAAACTATTCACAAACCATGATACCATCATGAAAAGGATGAATGTACTTTCCTGAGGTGCTAGTTTGATGAAAACACTGGTAAACCAATGCATTCTTGTGTTCTGTGCGTTTTCAGCTTTCTCTCGGGCTGCAAACGCCTTAATAGTCATGAATGCACGAAAACTTAGTTTGAACAAAAAAGGTTGGAAAAATATTCACAAACCATGATACCATCATGAAAAGGATGAATGTACTTTCCTGAGGTGCTAGTTTTAGGTAAACACTGTTAACCAATGCATTCTTGTGTTCTGTGCGTTTTTAAGCCTTCTCTCGGCCTGAAAACGCCTTCATAGTCAATATTGCACCAAAACTTAGTTTGAACAAAAAAGGTTGGAAAACTATTCACAAACCATGATACCATCATGAAAAGGATGAATGTACTTTCCTGAGGTGCTAGTTTGATGAAAACACTGTTAACCAATGCATTCTTGTGTTCTGTGCGTTTTCAGCTTTCTCTCGGGCTGCAAACGCCTTAATAGTCATGAATGCACCAAAACTTAGTTTGAACAAAAAAGGTTGGAAAACTATTCACAAACCATGATACCACCATGAAAAAGATAAATGTAGTTTTCCTGAGGTGCTAGTTTTAGGTAAACACTGTTAACCAATGCATTCTTGTGTTCTGTGCGTTTTCAGCTTTCTCTCGGCCTGCAAACGCCTTAATAGTCATGAATGCACAAAAACTTAGTTTGAACAAAAAAGGTTGGAAAACTATTCACAAACCATGATACCATCATGAAAAGGATGAATGTACTTTCCTGAGGTGCTAGTTTGATGAAAACACTGTTAACCAATGCATTCTTGTGTTCTGTGCGTTTTCAGCTTTCTCTCGGGCTGCAAACACCTTAATAGTCATGAATACACCAAAACTTATTTTGAACAAAAAAGGTTGGAAAACTATTCACAAACCATGATACCTTCATGAAAAGGATGAATGTACTTTCCTGAGGTGCTAGTTTGATGAAAACACTGTTAACCAATGCATTCTTGTGTTCGGTGCGTTTTCAGCTTTCTCTCGGGCTGCAAACGCCTTAATAGTCATGAATGCACCAAAACTTAGTTTGAAAAAAAAAAGGTGGGAAAACTATTCACAAACCATGATACCACCATGAAAAAGATAAATGTAGTTTTCCTGAGGTGCTAGTTTTAGGTAAACACTGTTAACCAATGCATTCTTGTGTTCTGTGCGTTTTCAGCTTTCTCTCGGCCTGCAAACGCCTTAATAGTCATGAATGCACAAAAACTTAGTTTGAACAAAAAAGGTTGGAAAACTATTCACAAACCATGATACCATCATGAAAAGGATGAATGTACTTTCCTTAGGTGCTAGTTTTAGGTAAACACTGTTAACCAATGCATTCTTGTGTTCTGTGCGTTTTCAGCTTTCTCTCGGCCTGCAAACGCCTTAATAGTCATGAATGCACAAAAACTTAGTTTGAACAAAAAAGGTTGGAAAACTATTCACAAACCATGATACCATCATGAAAAGGATGAATGTACTTTCCTGTGGTGCTAGTTTGATGAAAACACTGTTAACCAATGCATTCTTGTGTTCTGTGCGTTTTCAGCTTTCTCTCGGCCTGCAAACGCCTTAATAGTCAAGATTGCACCAAAACTTATTTTGAACAAAAAAAGTTGGAAAACTATTCACAAACCATGATACCACCATGAAAAGGATGAATGTACTTTCCTGAGGTGCTAGTTTGATGAAAACACTGTTAACCAATGCATTCTTGTGTTCTGTGCGTTTTCAGCTTTCTCTCGGGCTGCAAACGCCTTAATAGTCATGAATGCACCAAAACTTATTTTGAACAAAAAAGGTTGGAAAACTATTCACAAACCATGATACCATCATGAAAAGGATGAATGTACTTTCCTGAGGTGCTAGTTTGATGAAAACACTGTTAACCAATGCATTCTTGTGTTCTGTAAGTTTTTAAGCCTTCTCTCGGCCTGAAAACGCCTTAATAGTCAAGATTGCACCAAAACTTAGTTTGAACAAAAAAGGTTGGAAAACTATTCACAAACCATGATACCATCATGAAAAGGATGAATGTACTTTCCTGAGGTCCTAGTTTGATGAAAACACTGTTAACCAATGCATTCTTGTGTTCTGTGCGTTTTCAGCTTTCTCTCGGGCTGCCAACGCCTTAATAGTCAAGATTGCACCAAAACTTAGTTTAAACAAAAAAGGTTGGAAAACTATTCACAAACCATGATACCATCATGAAAAGGATGAATGTACTTTCCTGAGGTGCTAGTTTGATGAAAACACTGTTAACCAATGCATTCTTGTGTTCTGTGCGTTTTCAGCTTTCTCTCGGCCTGCAAACGCCTTAATAGTCATGAATGCACAAAAACTTAGTTTGAACAAAAAAGGTTGGAAAACTATTCACAAACCATGATACCATCATGAAAAGGATGAATGTACTTTCCTGAGGTGCTAGTTTGATGAAAACACTGTTAACCAATGCATTCTTGTGTTTTGTGCGTTTTCAGCTTTCTCTCGGCCTGCAAACGCCTTAATAGTCATGAATGCACAAAAACTTAGTTTGAACAAAAAAGGTTGGAAAACTATTCACAAACCATGATACCACCATGAAAAGGATGAATGTACTTTCCTGAGGTGCTAGTTTGATGAAAACACTGTTAACCAATGCATTCTTGTGTTCTGTGCGTTTTCAGCTTTCTCTCGGGCTGCAAACGCCTTAATAGTCCTGAATGCACCAAAACTTATTTTGAACAAAAAAGGTTGGAAAACTATTCACAAACCATGATACCATCATGAAAAGGATGAATGTACTTTCCTGAGGTGCTAGTTTGATGAAAACACTGGTAAACCAATGCATTCTTGTGTTCTGTGCGTTTTCAGCTTTCTCTCGGGCTGCAAACGCCTTAATAGTCATGAATGCACGAAAACTTAGTTTGAACAAAAAAGGTTGGAAAAATATTCACAAACCATGATACCATCATGAAAAGGATGAATGTACTTTCCTGAGGTGCTAGTTTTAGGTAAACACTGTTAACCAATGCATTCTTGTGTTCTGTGCGTTTTTAAGCCTTCTCTCGGCCTGAAAACGCCTTCATAGTCAATATTGCACCAAAACTTAGTTTGAACAAAAAAGGTTGGAAAACTATTCACAAACCATGATACCATCATGAAAAGGATGAATGTACTTTCCTGAGGTGCTAGTTTGATGAAAACACTGTTAACCAATGCATTCTTGTGTTCTGTGCGTTTTCAGCTTTCTCTCGGGCTGCAAACGCCTTAATAGTCATGAATGCACCAAAACTTAGTTTGAACAAAAAAGGTTGGAAAACTATTCACAAACCATGATACCACCATGAAAAAGATAAATGTAGTTTTCCTGAGGTGCTAGTTTTAGGTAAACACTGTTAACCAATGCATTCTTGTGTTCTGTGCGTTTTCAGCTTTCTCTCGGCCTGCAAACGCCTTAATAGTCATGAATGCACAAAAACTTAGTTTGAACAAAAAAGGTTGGAAAACTATTCACAAACCATGATACCATCATGAAAAGGATGAATGTACTTTCCTGAGGTGCTAGTTTGATGAAAACACTGTTAACCAATGCATTCTTGTGTTCTGTGCGTTTTCAGCTTTCTCTCGGGCTGCAAACACCTTAATAGTCATGAATACACCAAAACTTATTTTGAACAAAAAAGGTTGGAAAACTATTCACAAACCATGATACCTTCATGAAAAGGATGAATGTACTTTCCTGAGGTGCTAGTTTGATGAAAACACTGTTAACCAATGCATTCTTGTGTTCGGTGCGTTTTCAGCTTTCTCTCGGGCTGCAAACGCCTTAATAGTCATGAATGCACCAAAACTTAGTTTGAAAAAAAAAAGGTGGGAAAACTATTCACAAACCATGATACCACCATGAAAAAGATAAATGTAGTTTTCCTGAGGTGCTAGTTTTAGGTAAACACTGTTAACCAATGCATTCTTGTGTTCTGTGCGTTTTCAGCTTTCTCTCGGCCTGCAAACGCCTTAATAGTCATGAATGCACAAAAACTTAGTTTGAACAAAAAAGGTTGGAAAACTATTCACAAACCATGATACCATCATGAAAAGGATGAATGTACTTTCCTTAGGTGCTAGTTTTAGGTAAACACTGTTAACCAATGCATTCTTGTGTTCTGTGCGTTTTCAGCTTTCTCTCGGCCTGCAAACGCCTTAATAGTCATGAATGCACAAAAACTTAGTTTGAACAAAAAAGGTTGGAAAACTATTCACAAACCATGATACCATCATGAAAAGGATGAATGTACTTTCCTGTGGTGCTAGTTTGATGAAAACACTGTTAACCAATGCATTCTTGTGTTCTGTGCGTTTTCAGGTTTCTCTCGGCCTGCAAACGCCTTAATAGTCAAGATTGCACCAAAACTTATTTTGAACAAAAAAAGTTGGAAAACTATTCACAAACCATGATACCACCATGAAAAGGATGAATGTACTTTCCTGAGGTGCTAGTTTGATGAAAACACTGTTAACCAATGCATTCTTGTGTTCTGTGCGTTTTCAGCTTTCTCTCGGGCTGCAAACGCCTTAATAGTCATGAATGCACCAAAACTTATTTTGAACAAAAAAGGTTGGAAAACTATTCACAAACCATGATACCATCATGAAAAGGATGAATGTACTTTCCTGAGGTGCTAGTTTGATGAAAACACTGTTAACCAATGCATTCTTGTGTTCTGTAAGTTTTTAAGCCTTCTCTCGGCCTGAAAACGCCTTAATAGTCAAGATTGCACCAAAACTTAGTTTGAACAAAAAAGGTTGGAAAACTATTCACAAACCATGATACCATCATGAAAAGGATGAATGTACTTTCCTGAGGTCCTAGTTTGATGAAAACACTGTTAACCAATGCATTCTTGTGTTCTGTGCGTTTTCAGCTTTCTCTCGGGCTGCCAACGCCTTAATAGTCAAGATTGCACCAAAACTTAGTTTAAACAAAAAAGGTTGGAAAACTATTCACAAACCATGATACCATCATGAAAAGGATGAATGTACTTTCCTGAGGTGCTAGTTTGATGAAAACACTGTTAACCAATGCATTCTTGTGTTCTGTGCGTTTTCAGCTTTCTCTCGGGCTGCAAACGCCTTAATAGTCATGAATGCACCAAAACTTATTTTGAACAAAAAAGGTTGGAAAACTATTCACAAACCATGATACCACCATGAAAAAGATAAATGTAGTTTTCCTGAGGTGCTAGTTTTAGGTAAACACTGTTAACCAATGCATTCTTGTGTTCTGTGCGTTTTCAGCTTTCTCTCGGCCTGCAAACGCCTTAATAGTCATGAATGCACAAAAACTTAGTTTGAACAAAAAAGGTTGGAAAACTATTCACAAACCATGATACCATCATGAAAAGGATGAATGTACTTTCCTGAGGTGCTAGTTTTAGGTAAACACTGTTAACCAATGCATTCTTGTGTTCTGTGCGTTTTCAGCTTTCTCTCGGCCTGCAAACGCCCTAATAGTCAAGATTGCACCAAAACTTATTTTGAACAAAAAAAGTTGGAAAACTATTTACAAACCATGATACCACCATGAAAAGGATGAATGTACTTTCCTGAGGTGCTAGTTTGATGAAAACACTGTTAACCAATGCATTCTTGTGTTCTGTGCGTTTTCAGCTTTCTCTCGGGCTGCAAACGCCTTAATAGTCATGAATGCACCAAAACTTATTTTGAACAAAAAAGGTTGGAAAACTATTCACAAACCATGATACCATCATGAAAAGGATGAATGTACTTTCCTGAGGTGCTAGTTTGATGAAAACACTGTTAACCAATACATTCTTGTGTTCTGTGCGTTTTCAGCTTTCTCTCGGGCTGCAAACGCCTTAATAGTCATGAATGCACCAAAACTTATTTTGAACAAAAAAGGTTGGAAAACTATTCACAAACCATGATACCATCATGAAAAGGATGAATGTACTTTCCTGAGGTGCTAGTTTGATGAAAACACTGTTAACCAATGCATTCTTGTGTTCTGTGCGTTTTTAAGCCTTCTCTCGGCCTGAAAACGCCTTAATAGTCAAGATTGCACCAAAACTTAGTTTGAACAAAAAAGGTTGGAAAACTATTCACAAACCATGATACCATCATGAAAAGGATGAATGTACTTTCCTGAGGTGCTAGTTTGATGAAAACACTGTTAACCAATGCATTCTTGTGTTCTGTGCGTTTTCAGCTTTCTTTCGGGCTGCCAACGCCTTAATAGTCAAGATTGCACCAAAACTTAGTTTGAACAAAAAAGGTTGGAAAACTATTCACAAACCATGATACCATCATGAAAAGGATGAATGTACTTTCCTGAGGTGCTAGTTTGATGAAAACACTGTTAACCAATGCATTCTTGTGTTCTGTGCGTTTTCAGCTTTCTCTCGGGCTGCAAACGCCTTAATAGTCATGAATGCACCAAAACTTAGTTTGAACAAAAAAGGTTGGAAAACTATTCACAAACCATGATACCACCATGAAAAAGATAAATGTAGTTTTCCTGAGGTGCTAGTTTTAGGTAAACACTGTTAACCAATGCATTCTTGTGTTCTGTGCGTTTTCAGCTTTCTCTCGGCCTGCAAACGCCTTAATAGTCATGAATGCACAAAAACTTAGTTTGAACAAAAAAGGTTGGAAAACTATTCACAAACCATGATACCATCATGAAAAGGATGAATGTACTTTCCTGAGGTGCTAGTTTTAGGTAAACACTGTTAACCAATGCATTCTTGTGTTCTGTGCGTTTTCAGCTTTCTCTCGGCCTGCAAACGCCCTAATAGTCAAGATTGCACCAAAACTTATTTTGAACAAAAAAAGTTGGAAAACTATTTACAAACCATGATACCACCATGAAAAGGATGAATGTACTTTCCTGAGGTGCTAGTTTGATGAAAACACTGTTAACCAATGCATTCTTGTGTTCTGTGCGTTTTCAGCTTTCTCTCGGGCTGCAAACGCCTTAATAGTCATGAATGCACCAAAACTTATTTTGAACAAAAAAGGTTGGAAAACTATTCACAAACCATGATACCATCATGAAAAGGATGAATGTACTTTCCTGAGGTGCTAGTTTGATGAAAACACTGTTAACCAATACATTCTTGTGTTCTGTGCGTTTTCAGCTTTCTCTCGGGCTGCAAACGCCTTAATAGTCATGAATGCACCAAAACTTATTTTGAACAAAAAAGGTTGGAAAACTATTCACAAACCATGATACCATCATGAAAAGGATGAATGTACTTTCCTGAGGTGCTAGTTTGATGAAAACACTGTTAACCAATGCATTCTTGTGTTCTGTGCGTTTTCAGCTTTCTCTCGGGCTGCAAACGCCTTAATAGTCATGAATACACTAAAACTTATTTTGAACAAAAAAGGTTGGAAAACTATTCACAAACCATGATACCATCATGAAAAGGATGAATGTACTTTCCTGAGGTGCTAGTTTGATGAAAACACTGTTAACCAATGCATTCTTGTGTTCTGTGCGTTTTCAGCTTTCTCTCGGGCTGCAAACGCCTTAATAGTCATGAATGCACCAAAACTTATTTTGAACAAAAAAGGTTGGAAAACTATTCACAAACCATGATACCACCATGAAAAGGATGAATGTACTTTCCTGAGGTGCTAGTTTGATGAAAACACTGTTAACCAATGCATTCTTGTGTTCTGTGCGTTTTCAGCTTTCTCTCGGGCTGCAAACGCCTTAATAGTCATGAATACACTAAAACTTATTTTGAACAAAAAAGGTTGGAAAACTATTCACAAACCATGATACCATCATGAAAAGGATGAATGTACTTTCCTGAGGTGCTAGTTTGATGAAAACACTGTTAACCAATGCATTCTTGTGTTCTGTAAGTTTTTAAGCCTTCTCTCGGCCTGAAAACGCCTTAATAGTCAAGATTGCACCAAAACTTAGTTTGAACAAAAAAGGTTGGAAAACTATTCACAAACCATGATACCATCATGAAAAGGATGAATGTACTTTCCTGAGGTCCTAGTTTGATGAAAACACTGTTAACCAATGCATTCTTGTGTTCTGTGCGTTTTCAGCTTTCTCTCGGGCTGCCAACGCCTTAATAGTCAAGATTGCACCAAAACTTAGTTTGAACAAAAAAGGTTGGAAAACTATTCACAAACCATGATACCATCATGAAAAGGATGAATGTACTTTCCTGAGGTGCTAGTTTGATGAAAACACTGTTAACCAATGCATTCTTGTGTTCTGTGCGTTTTCAGCTTTCTCTCGGGCTGCAAACGCCTTAATAGTCATGAATGCACCAAAACTTAGTTTGAACAAAAAAGGTTGGAAAACTATTCACAAACCATGATACCACCATGAAAAAGATAAATGTAGTTTTCCTGAGGTGCTAGTTTTAGGTAAACACTGTTAACCAATGCATTCTTGTGTTCTGTGCGTTTTCAGCTTTCTCTCGGCCTGCAAACGCCTTAATAGTCATGAATGCACAAAAACTTAGTTTGAACAAAAAAGGTTGGAAAACTATTCACAAACCATGATACCATCATGAAAAGGATGAATGTACTTTCCTGAGGTGCTAGTTTTAGGTAAACACTGTTAACCAATGCATTCTTGTGTTCTGTGCGTTTTCAGCTTTCTCTCGGCCTGCAAACGCCCTAATAGTCAAGATTGCACCAAAACTTATTTTGAACAAAAAAAGTTGGAAAACTATTTACAAACCATGATACCACCATGAAAAGGATGAATGTACTTTCCTGAGGTGCTAGTTTGATGAAAACACTGTTAACCAATGCATTCTTGTGTTCTGTGCGTTTTCAGCTTTCTCTCGGGCTGCAAACGCCTTAATAGTCATGAATGCACCAAAACTTATTTTGAACAAAAAAGGTTGGAAAACTATTCACAAACCATGATACCATCATGAAAAGGATGAATGTACTTTCCTGAGGTGCTAGTTTGATGAAAACACTGTTAACCAATACATTCTTGTGTTCTGTGCGTTTTCAGCTTTCTCTCGGGCTGCAAACGCCTTAATAGTCATGAATGCACCAAAACTTATTTTGAACAAAAAAGGTTGGAAAACTATTCACAAACCATGATACCATCATGAAAAGGATGAATGTACTTTCCTGAGGTGCTAGTTTGATGAAAACACTGTTAACCAATGCATTCTTGTGTTCTGTGCGTTTTTAAGCCTTCTCTCGGCCTGAAAACGCCTTAATAGTCAAGATTGCACCAAAACTTAGTTTGAACAAAAAAGGTTGGAAAACTATTCACAAACCATGATACCATCATGAAAAGGATGAATGTACTTTCCTGAGGCGCTAGTTTGATGAAAACACTGTTAACCAATGCATTCTTGTGTTCTGTGCGTTTTCAGCTTTCTTTCGGGCTGCCAACGCCTTAATAGTCAAGATTGCACCAAAACTTAGTTTGAACAAAAAAGGTTGGAAAACTATTCACAAACCATGATACCATCATGAAAAGGATGAATGTACTTTCCTGAGGTGCTAGTTTGATGAAAACACTGTTAACCAATGCATTCTTGTGTTCTGTGCGTTTTCAGCTTTCTCTCGGGCTGCAAACGCCTTAATAGTCATGAATGCACCAAAACTTAGTTTGAACAAAAAAGGTTGGAAAACTATTCACAAACCATGATACCACCATGAAAAAGATAAATGTAGTTTTCCTGAGGTGCTAGTTTTAGGTAAACACTGTTAACCAATGCATTCTTGTGTTCTGTGCGTTTTCAGCTTTCTCTCGGCCTGCAAACGCCTTAATAGTCATGAATGCACAAAAACTTAGTTTGAACAAAAAAGGTTGGAAAACTATTCACAAACCATGATACCATCATGAAAAGGATGAATGTACTTTCCTGAGGTGCTAGTTTTAGGTAAACACTGTTAACCAATGCATTCTTGTGTTCTGTGCGTTTTCAGCTTTCTCTCGGCCTGCAAACGCCCTAATAGTCAAGATTGCACCAAAACTTATTTTGAACAAAAAAAGTTGGAAAACTATTTACAAACCATGATACCACCATGAAAAGGATGAATGTACTTTCCTGAGGTGCTAGTTTGATGAAAACACTGTTAACCAATGCATTCTTGTGTTCTGTGCGTTTTCAGCTTTCTCTCGGGCTGCAAACGCCTTAATAGTCATGAATGCACCAAAACTTATTTTGAACAAAAAAGGTTGGAAAACTATTCACAAACCATGATACCATCATGAAAAGGATGAATGTACTTTCCTGAGGTGCTAGTTTGATGAAAACACTGTTAACCAATGCATTCTTGTGTTCTGTGCGTTTTTAAGCCTTCTCTCGGCCTGAAAACGCCTTAATAGTCAAGATTGCACCAAAACTTAGTTTGAACAAAAAAGGTTGGAAAACTATTCACAAACCATGATACCATCATGAAAAGGATGAATGTACTTTCCTGAGGTGCTAGTTTGATGAAAACACTGTTAACCAATGCATTCTTGTGTTCTGTGCGTTTTCAGCTTTCTTTCGGGCTGCCAACGCCTTAATAGTCAAGATTGCACCAAAACTTAGTTTGAACAAAAAAGGTTGGAAAACTATTCACAAACCATGATACCATCATGAAAAGGATGAATGTACTTTCCTGAGGTGCTAGTTTGATGAAAACACTGTTAACCAATGCATTCTTGTGTTCTGTGCGTTTTCAGCTTTCTCTCGGGCTGCAAACGCCTTAATAGTCATGAATGCACCAAAACTTAGTTTGAACAAAAAAGGTTGGAAAATTATTCACAAACCATGATACCACCATGAAAAAGATAAATGTAGTTTTCCTGAGGTGCTAGTTTTAGGTAAACACTGTTAACCAATGCATTCTTGTGTTCTGTGCGTTTTCAGCTTTCTCTCGGCCTGCAAACGCCTTAATAGTCATGAATGCACAAAAACTTAGTTTGAACAAAAAAGGTTGGAAAACTATTCACAAACCATGATACCATCATGAAAAGGATGAATGTACTTTCCTGAGGTGCTAGTTTTAGGTAAACACTGTTAACCAATGCATTCTTGTGTTCTGTGCGTTTTCAGCTTTCTCTCGGCCTGCAAACGCCCTAATAGTCAAGATTGCACCAAAACTTATTTTGAACAAAAAAAGTTGGAAAACTATTTACAAACCATGATACCACCATGAAAAGGATGAATGTACTTTCCTGAGGTGCTAGTTTGATGAAAACACTGTTAACCAATGCATTCTTGTGTTCTGTGCGTTTTCAGCTTTCTCTCGGGCTGCAAACGCCTTAATAGTCATGAATGCACCAAAACTTATTTTGAACAAAAAAGGTTGGAAAACTATTCACAAACCATGATACCATCATGAAAAGGATGAATGTACTTTCCTGAGGTGCTAGTTTGATGAAAACACTGTTAACCAATACATTCTTGTGTTCTGTGCGTTTTCAGCTTTCTCTCGGGCTGCAAACGCCTTAATAGTCATGAATGCACCAAAACTTATTTTGAACAAAAAAGGTTGGAAAACTATTCACAAACCATGATACCATCATGAAAAGGATGAATGTACTTTCCTGAGGTGCTAGTTTGATGAAAACACTGTTAACCAATGCATTCTTGTGTTCTGTGCGTTTTCAGCTTTCTCTCGGGCTGCAAACGCCTTAATAGTCATGAATACACTAAAACTTATTTTGAACAAAAAAGGTTGGAAAACTATTCACAAACCATGATACCACCATGAAAAGGATGAATGTACTTTCCTGAGGTGCTAGTTTGATGAAAACACTGTTAACCAATGCATTCTTGTGTTCTGTGCGTTTTCAGCTTTCTCTCGGGCTGCAAACGCCTTAATAGTCATGAATACACTAAAACTTATTTTGAACAAAAAAGGTTGGAAAACTATTCACAAACCATGATACCATCATGAAAAGGATGAATGTACTTTCCTGAGGTGCTAGTTTGATGAAAACACTGTTAACCAATGCATTCTTGTGTTCTGTGCGTTTTCAGCTTTCTCTCGGCCTGCAAACGCCTTAATAGTCAAGATTGCACCAAAACTTAGTTTGAACAAAAAAGGTTGGAAAACTATTCACAAACCATGATACCATCATGAAAAGGATGAATGTACTTTCCTGAGGTGCTAGTTTGATGAAAACACTGTTAACCAATGCATTCTTGTGTTCTGTGCGTTTTCAGGTTTCTCTCGGGCTGCAAACGCCTTAATAGTCATGAATGCACCAAAACTTAGTTTGAACAAAAAAGGTTGGAAAACTATTCACAAACCATGATACCATCATGAAAAGGATGAATGTACTTTCCTGAGGCGCTAGTTTGATGAAAACACTGTTAACCAATGCATTCTTGTGTTCTGTGCGTTTTCAGCTTTCTTTCGGGCTGCCAACGCCTTAATAGTCAAGATTGCACCAAAACTTAGTTTGAACAAAAAAGGTTGGAAAACTATTCACAAACCATGATACCATCATGAAAAGGATGAATGTACTTTCCTGAGGTGCTAGTTTGATGAAAACACTGTTAACCAATGCATTCTTGTGTTCTGTGCGTTTTCAGCTTTCTCTCGGGCTGCAAACGCCTTAATAGTCATGAATGCACCAAAACTTAGTTTGAACAAAAAAGGTTGGAAAACTATTCACAAACCATGATACCACCATGAAAAAGATAAATGTAGTTTTCCTGAGGTGCTAGTTTTAGGTAAACACTGTTAACCAATGCATTCTTGTGTTCTGTGCGTTTTCAGCTTTCTCTCGGCCTGCAAACGCCTTAATAGTCATGAATGCACAAAAACTTAGTTTGAACAAAAAAGGTTGGAAAACTATTCACAAACCATGATACCATCATGAAAAGGATGAATGTACTTTCCTGAGGTGCTAGTTTTAGGTAAACACTGTTAACCAATGCATTCTTGTGTTCTGTGCGTTTTCAGCTTTCTCTCGGCCTGCAAACGCCCTAATAGTCAAGATTGCACCAAAACTTATTTTGAACAAAAAAAGTTGGAAAACTATTTACAAACCATGATACCACCATGAAAAGGATGAATGTACTTTCCTGAGGTGCTAGTTTGATGAAAACACTGTTAACCAATGCATTCTTGTGTTCTGTGCGTTTTCAGCTTTCTCTCGGGCTGCAAACGCCTTAATAGTCATGAATGCACCAAAACTTATTTTGAACAAAAAAGGTTGGAAAACTATTCACAAACCATGATACCATCATGAAAAGGATGAATGTACTTTCCTGAGGTGCTAGTTTGATGAAAACACTGTTAACCAATGCATTCTTGTGTTCTGTGCGTTTTTAAGCCTTCTCTCGGCCTGAAAACGCCTTAATAGTCAAGATTGCACCAAAACTTAGTTTGAACAAAAAAGGTTGGAAAACTATTCACAAACCATGATACCATCATGAAAAGGATGAATGTACTTTCCTGAGGTGCTAGTTTGATGAAAACACTGTTAACCAATGCATTCTTGTGTTCTGTGCGTTTTCAGCTTTCTTTCGGGCTGCCAACGCCTTAATAGTCAAGATTGCACCAAAACTTAGTTTGAACAAAAAAGGTTGGAAAACTATTCACAAACCATGATACCATCATGAAAAGGATGAATGTACTTTCCTGAGGTGCTAGTTTGATGAAAACACTGTTAACCAATGCATTCTTGTGTTCTGTGCGTTTTCAGCTTTCTCTCGGGCTGCAAACGCCTTAATAGTCATGAATGCACCAAAACTTAGTTTGAACAAAAAAGGTTGGAAAACTATTCACAAACCATGATACCACCATGAAAAAGATAAATGTAGTTTTCCTGAGGTGCTAGTTTTAGGTAAACACTGTTAACCAATGCATTCTTGTGTTCTGTCCGTTTTCAGCTTTCTCTCGGCCTGCAAACGCCTTAATAGTCATGAATGCACAAAAACTTAGTTTGAACAAAAAAGGTTGGAAAACTATTCACAAACCATGATACCATCATGAAAAGGATGAATGTACTTTCCTGAGGTGCTAGTTTGATGAAAACACTGTTAACCAATGCATTCTTGTGTTCTGTGCGTTTTCAGCTTTCTCTCGGGCTGCAAACGCCTTAATAGTCATGAATGCACCAAAACTTAGTTTGAACAAAAAAGGTTGGAAAATTATTCACAAACCATGATACCACCATGAAAAAGATAAATGTAGTTTTCCTGAGGTGCTAGTTTTAGGTAAACACTGTTAACCAATGCATTCTTGTGTTCTGTGCGTTTTCAGCTTTCTCTCGGCCTGCAAACGCCTTAATAGTCATGAATGCACAAAAACTTAGTTTGAACAAAAAAGGTTGGAAAACTATTCACAAACCATGATACCATCATGAAAAGGATGAATGTACTTTCCTGAGGTGCTAGTTTTAGGTAAACACTGTTAACCAATGCATTCTTGTGTTCTGTGCGTTTTCAGCTTTCTCTCGGCCTGCAAACGCCCTAATAGTCAAGATTGCACCAAAACTTATTTTGAACAAAAAAAGTTGGAAAACTATTTACAAACCATGATACCACCATGAAAAGGATGAATGTACTTTCCTGAGGTGCTAGTTTGATGAAAACACTGTTAACCAATGCATTCTTGTGTTCTGTGCGTTTTCAGCTTTCTCTCGGGCTGCAAACGCCTTAATAGTCATGAATGCACCAAAACTTATTTTGAACAAAAAAGGTTGGAAAACTATTCACAAACCATGATACCATCATGAAAAGGATGAATGTACTTTCCTGAGGTGCTAGTTTGATGAAAACACTGTTAACCAATACATTCTTGTGTTCTGTGCGTTTTCAGCTTTCTCTCGGGCTGCAAACGCCTTAATAGTCATGAATGCACCAAAACTTATTTTGAACAAAAAAGGTTGGAAAACTATTCACAAACCATGATACCATCATGAAAAGGATGAATGTACTTTCCTGAGGTGCTAGTTTGATGAAAACACTGTTAACCAATGCATTCTTGTGTTCTGTGCGTTTTCAGCTTTCTCTCGGGCTGCAAACGCCTTAATAGTCATGAATACACTAAAACTTATTTTGAACAAAAAAGGTTGGAAAACTATTCACAAACCATGATACCACCATGAAAAGGATGAATGTACTTTCCTGAGGTGCTAGTTTGATGAAAACACTGTTAACCAATGCATTCTTGTGTTCTGTGCGTTTTCAGCTTTCTCTCGGGCTGCAAACGCCTTAATAGTCATGAATACACTAAAACTTATTTTGAACAAAAAAGGTTGGAAAACTATTCACAAACCATGATACCATCATGAAAAGGATGAATGTACTTTCCTGAGGTGCTAGTTTGATGAAAACACTGTTAACCAATGCATTCTTGTGTTCTGTGCGTTTTCAGCTTTCTCTCGGGCTGCAAACGCCTTAATAGTCATGAATGCACCAAAATTTAGTTTGAACAAAAAAGGTTGGAAAACTATTCACAAACCATGATACCACCATGAAAAAGATAAATGTAGTTTTCCTGAGGTGCTAGTTTTAGGTAAACACTGTTAACCAATGCATTCTTGTGTTCTGTGCGTTTTCAGCTTTCTCTCGGCCTGCAAACGCCTTAATAGTCATGAATGCACAAAAACTTAGTTTGAACAAAAAAGTTGGAAAACTATTCACAAACCATGATACCATCATGAAAAGGATGAATGTACTTTCCTGAGGTGCTAGTTTTAGGTAAACACTGTTAACCAATGCATTCTTGTGTTCTGTGCGTTTTCAGCTTTCTCTCGGCCTGCAAACGCCTTAATAGTCAAGATTGCACCAAAACTTAGTTTGAACAAAAAAGGTTGGAAAACTATTCACAAACCATGATACCATCATGAAAAGGATGAATGTACTTTCCTGAGGTGCTAGTTTGATGAAAACACTGTTAACCAATGCATTCTTGTGTTCTGTGCGTTTTCAGGTTTCTCTCGGGCTGCAAACGCCTTAATAGTCATGAATGCACCAAAACTTAGTTTGAACAAAAAAGGTTGGAAAACTATTCACAAACCATGATACCATCATGAAAAGGATGAATGTACTTTCCTGAGGCGCTAGTTTGATGAAAACACTGTTAACCAATGCATTCTTGTGTTCTGTGCGTTTTCAGCTTTCTTTCGGGCTGCCAACGCCTTAATAGTCAAGATTGCACCAAAACTTAGTTTGAACAAAAAAGGTTGGAAAACTATTCACAAACCATGATACCATCATGAAAAGGATGAATGTACTTTCCTGAGGTGCTAGTTTGATGAAAACACTGTTAACCAATGCATTCTTGTGTTCTGTGCGTTTTCAGCTTTCTCTCGGGCTGCAAACGCCTTAATAGTCATGAATGCACCAAAACTTAGTTTGAACAAAAAAGGTTGGAAAACTATTCACAAACCATGATACCACCATGAAAAAGATAAATGTAGTTTTCCTGAGGTGCTAGTTTTAGGTAAACACTGTTAACCAATGCATTCTTGTGTTCTGTGCGTTTTCAGCTTTCTCTCGGCCTGCAAACGCCTTAATAGTCATGAATGCACAAAAACTTAGTTTGAACAAAAAAGGTTGGAAAACTATTCACAAACCATGATACCATCATGAAAAGGATGAATGTACTTTCCTGAGGTGCTAGTTTTAGGTAAACACTGTTAACCAATGCATTCTTGTGTTCTGTGCGTTTTCAGCTTTCTCTCGGCCTGCAAACGCCCTAATAGTCAAGATTGCACCAAAACTTATTTTGAACAAAAAAAGTTGGAAAACTATTTACAAACCATGATACCACCATGAAAAGGATGAATGTACTTTCCTGAGGTGCTAGTTTGATGAAAACACTGTTAACCAATGCATTCTTGTGTTCTGTGCGTTTTCAGCTTTCTCTCGGGCTGCAAACGCCTTAATAGTCATGAATGCACCAAAACTTATTTTGAACAAAAAAGGTTGGAAAACTATTCACAAACCATGATACCATCATGAAAAGGATGAATGTACTTTCCTGAGGTGCTAGTTTGATGAAAACACTGTTAACCAATGCATTCTTGTGTTCTGTGCGTTTTTAAGCCTTCTCTCGGCCTGAAAACGCCTTAATAGTCAAGATTGCACCAAAACTTAGTTTGAACAAAAAAGGTTGGAAAACTATTCACAAACCATGATACCATCATGAAAAGGATGAATGTACTTTCCTGAGGTGCTAGTTTGATGAAAACACTGTTAACCAATGCATTCTTGTGTTCTGTGCGTTTTCAGCTTTCTTTCGGGCTGCCAACGCCTTAATAGTCAAGATTGCACCAAAACTTAGTTTGAACAAAAAAGGTTGGAAAACTATTCACAAACCATGATACCATCATGAAAAGGATGAATGTACTTTCCTGAGGTGCTAGTTTGATGAAAACACTGTTAACCAATGCATTCTTGTGTTCTGTGCGTTTTCAGCTTTCTCTCGGGCTGCAAACGCCTTAATAGTCATGAATGCACCAAAACTTAGTTTGAACAAAAAAGGTTGGAAAACTATTCACAAACCATGATACCACCATGAAAAAGATAAATGTAGTTTTCCTGAGGTGCTAGTTTTAGGTAAACACTGTTAACCAATGCATTCTTGTGTTCTGTGCGTTTTCAGCTTTCTCTCGGCCTGCAAACGCCTTAATAGTCATGAATGCACAAAAACTTAGTTTGAACAAAAAAGGTTGGAAAACTATTCACAAACCATGATACCATCATGAAAAGGATGAATGTACTTTCCTGAGGTGCTAGTTTTAGGTAAACACTGTTAACCAATGCATTCTTGTGTTCTGTGCGTTTTCAGCTTTCTCTCGGCCTGCAAACGCCCTAATAGTCAAGATTGCACCAAAACTTATTTTGAACAAAAAAAGTTGGAAAACTATTTACAAACCATGATACCACCATGAAAAGGATGAATGTACTTTCCTGAGGTGCTAGTTTGATGAAAACACTGTTAACCAATGCATTCTTGTGTTCTGTGCGTTTTCAGCTTTCTCTCGGGCTGCAAACGCCTTAATAGTCATGAATGCACCAAAACTTATTTTGAACAAAAAAGGTTGGAAAACTATTCACAAACCATGATACCATCATGAAAAGGATGAATGTACTTTCCTGAGGTGCTAGTTTGATGAAAACACTGTTAACCAATACATTCTTGTGTTCTGTGCGTTTTCAGCTTTCTCTCGGGCTGCAAACGCCTTAATAGTCATGAATGCACCAAAACTTATTTTGAACAAAAAAGGTTGGAAAACTATTCACAAACCATGATACCATCATGAAAAGGATGAATGTACTTTCCTGAGGTGCTAGTTTGATGAAAACACTGTTAACCAATGCATTCTTGTGTTCTGTGCGTTTTCAGCTTTCTCTCGGGCTGCAAACGCCTTAATAGTCATGAATACACTAAAACTTATTTTGAACAAAAAAGGTTGGAAAACTATTCACAAACCATGATACCACCATGAAAAGGATGAATGTACTTTCCTGAGGTGCTAGTTTGATGAAAACACTGTTAACCAATGCATTCTTGTGTTCTGTGCGTTTTCAGCTTTCTCTCGGGCTGCAAACGCCTTAATAGTCATGAATACACTAAAACTTATTTTGAACAAAAAAGGTTGGAAAACTATTCACAAACCATGATACCACCATGAAAAAGATAAATGTAGTTTTCCTGAGGTGCTAGTTTTAGGTAAACACTGTTAACCAATGCATTCTTGTGTTCTGTGCGTTTTCAGCTTTCTCTCGGCCTGCAAACGCCCTAATAGTCAAGATTGCACCAAAACTTATTTTGAACAAAAAAAGTTGGAAAACTATTTACAAACCATGATACCACCATGAAAAGGATGAATGTACTTTCCTGAGGTGCTAGTTTGATGAAAACACTGTTAACCAATGCATTCTTGTGTTCTGTGCGTTTTCAGCTTTCTCTCGGGCTGCAAACGCCTTAATAGTCATGAATGCACCAAAACTTATTTTGAACAAAAAAGGTTGGAAAACTATTCACAAACCATGATACCATCATGAAAAGGATGAATGTACTTTCCTGAGGTGCTAGTTTGATGAAAACACTGTTAACCAATACATTCTTGTGTTCTGTGCGTTTTCAGCTTTCTCTCGGGCTGCAAACGCCTTAATAGTCATGAATGCACCAAAACTTATTTTGAACAAAAAAGGTTGGAAAACTATTCACAAACCATGATACCATCATGAAAAGGATGAATGTACTTTCCTGAGGTGCTAGTTTGATGAAAACACTGTTAACCAATGCATTCTTGTGTTCTGTGCGTTTTCAGCTTTCTCTCGGGCTGCAAACGCCTTAATAGTCATGAATACACTAAAACTTATTTTGAACAAAAAAGGTTGGAAAACTATTCACAAACCATGATACCACCATGAAAAGGATGAATGTACTTTCCTGAGGTGCTAGTTTTAGGTAAACACTGTTAACCAATGCATTCTTGTGTTCTGTGCGTTTTCAGCTTTCTCTCGGCCTGCAAACGCCTTAATAGTCATGAATGCACAAAAACTTAGTTTGAACAAAAAAGTTGGAAAACTATTCACAAACCATGATACCATCATGAAAAGGATGAATGTACTTTCCTGAGGTGCTAGTTTTAGGTAAACACTGTTAACCAATGCATTCTTGTGTTCTGTGCGTTTTCAGCTTTCTCTCGGCCTGCAAACGCCTTAATAGTCAAGATTGCACCAAAACTTAGTTTGAACAAAAAAGGTTGGAAAACTATTCACAAACCATGATACCATCATGAAAAGGATGAATGTACTTTCCTGAGGTGCTAGTTTGATGAAAACACTGTTAACCAATGCATTCTTGTGTTCTGTGCGTTTTCAGGTTTCTCTCGGGCTGCAAACGCCTTAATAGTCATGAATGCACCAAAACTTAGTTTGAACAAAAAAGGTTGGAAAACTATTCACAAACCATGATACCATCATGAAAAGGATGAATGTACTTTCCTGAGGTGCTAGTTTGATGAAAACACTGTTAACCAATGCATTCTTGTGTTCTGTGCGTTTTCAGCTTTCTCTCGGGCTGCAAACGCCTTAATAGTCATGAATGCACCAAAACTTAGTTTGAACAAAAAAGGTTGGAAAACTATTCACAAACCATGATACCACCATGAAAAAGATAAATGTAGTTTTCCTGAGGTGCTAGTTTTAGGTAAACACTGTTAACCAATGCATTCTTGTGTTCTGTGCGTTTTCAGCTTTCTCTCGGCCTGCAAACGCCTTAATAGTCATGAATGCACAAAAACTTAGTTTGAACAAAAAAGGTTGGAAAACTATTCACAAACCATGATACCATCATGAAAAGGATGAATGTACTTTCCTGAGGTGCTAGTTTTAGGTAAACACTGTTAACCAATGCATTCTTGTGTTCTGTGCGTTTTCAGCTTTCTCTCGGCCTGCAAACGCCCTAATAGTCAAGATTGCACCAAAACTTATTTTGAACAAAAAAAGTTGGAAAACTATTTACAAACCATGATACCACCATGAAAAGGATGAATGTACTTTCCTGAGGTGCTAGTTTGATGAAAACACTGTTAACCAATGCATTCTTGTGTTCTGTGCGTTTTCAGCTTTCTCTCGGGCTGCAAACGCCTTAATAGTCATGAATGCACCAAAACTTATTTTGAACAAAAAAGGTTGGAAAACTATTCACAAACCATGATACCATCATGAAAAGGATGAATGTACTTTCCTGAGGTGCTAGTTTGATGAAAACACTGTTAACCAATGCATTCTTGTGTTCTGTGCGTTTTTAAGCCTTCTCTCGGCCTGAAAACGCCTTAATAGTCAAGATTGCACCAAAACTTAGTTTGAACAAAAAAGGTTGGAAAACTATTCACAAACCATGATACCATCATGAAAAGGATGAATGTACTTTCCTGAGGTGCTAGTTTGATGAAAACACTGTTAACCAATGCATTCTTGTGTTCTGTGCGTTTTCAGCTTTCTTTCGGGCTGCCAACGCCTTAATAGTCAAGATTGCACCAAAACTTAGTTTGAACAAAAAAGGTTGGAAAACTATTCACAAACCATGATACCATCATGAAAAGGATGAATGTACTTTCCTGAGGTGCTAGTTTGATGAAAACACTGTTAACCAATGCATTCTTGTGTTCTGTGCGTTTTCAGCTTTCTCTCGGGCTGCAAACGCCTTAATAGTCATGAATGCACCAAAACTTAGTTTGAACAAAAAAGGTTGGAAAACTATTCACAAACCATGATACCACCATGAAAAAGATAAATGTAGTTTTCCTGAGGTGCTAGTTTTAGGTAAACACTGTTAACCAATGCATTCTTGTGTTCTGTGCGTTTTCAGCTTTCTCTCGGCCTGCAAACGCCTTAATAGTCATGAATGCACAAAAACTTAGTTTGAACAAAAAAGGTTGGAAAACTATTCACAAACCATGATACCATCATGAAAAGGATGAATGTACTTTCCTGAGGTGCTAGTTTTAGGTAAACACTGTTAACCAATGCATTCTTGTGTTCTGTGCGTTTTCAGCTTTCTCTCGGCCTGCAAACGCCCTAATAGTCAAGATTGCACCAAAACTTATTTTGAACAAAAAAAGTTGGAAAACTATTTACAAACCATGATACCACCATGAAAAGGATGAATGTACTTTCCTGAGGTGCTAGTTTGATGAAAACACTGTTAACCAATGCATTCTTGTGTTCTGTGCGTTTTCAGCTTTCTCTCGGGCTGCAAACGCCTTAATAGTCATGAATGCACCAAAACTTATTTTGAACAAAAAAGGTTGGAAAACTATTCACAAACCATGATACCATCATGAAAAGGATGAATGTACTTTCCTGAGGTGCTAGTTTGATGAAAACACTGTTAACCAATACATTCTTGTGTTCTGTGCGTTTTCAGCTTTCTCTCGGGCTGCAAACGCCTTAATAGTCATGAATGCACCAAAACTTATTTTGAACAAAAAAGGTTGGAAAACTATTCACAAACCATGATACCATCATGAAAAGGATGAATGTACTTTCCTGAGGTGCTAGTTTGATGAAAACACTGTTAACCAATGCATTCTTGTGTTCTGTGCGTTTTCAGCTTTCTCTCGGGCTGCAAACGCCTTAATAGTCATGAATACACTAAAACTTATTTTGAACAAAAAAGGTTGGAAAACTATTCACAAACCATGATACCACCATGAAAAGGATGAATGTACTTTCCTGAGGTGCTAGTTTGATGAAAACACTGTTAACCAATGCATTCTTGTGTTCTGTGCGTTTTCAGCTTTCTCTCGGGCTGCAAACGCCTTAATAGTCATGAATACACTAAAACTTATTTTGAACAAAAAAGGTTGGAAAACTATTCACAAACCATGATACCACCATGAAAAAGATAAATGTAGTTTTCCTGAGGTGCTAGTTTTAGGTAAACACTGTTAACCAATGCATTCTTGTGTTCTGTGCGTTTTCAGCTTTCTCTCGGCCTGCAAACGCCTTAATAGTCATGAATGCACAAAAACTTAGTTTGAACAAAAAAGTTGGAAAACTATTCACAAACCATGATACCATCATGAAAAGGATGAATGTACTTTCCTGAGGTGCTAGTTTTAGGTAAACACTGTTAACCAATGCATTCTTGTGTTCTGTGCGTTTTCAGCTTTCTCTCGGCCTGCAAACGCCTTAATAGTCAAGATTGCACCAAAACTTAGTTTGAACAAAAAAGGTTGGAAAACTATTCACAAACCATGATACCATCATGAAAAGGATGAATGTACTTTCCTGAGGTGCTAGTTTGATGAAAACACTGTTAACCAATGCATTCTTGTGTTCTGTGCGTTTTCAGGTTTCTCTCGGGCTGCAAACGCCTTAATAGTCATGAATGCACCAAAACTTAGTTTGAACAAAAAAGGTTGGAAAACTATTCACAAACCATGATACCATCATGAAAAGGATGAATGTACTTTCCTGAGGTGCTAGTTTGATGAAAACACTGTTAACCAATGCATTCTTGTGTTCTGTGCGTTTTCAGCTTTCTCTCGGCCTGCAAACGCCTTAATAGTCAAGATTGCACCAAAACTTATTTTGAACAAAAAAAGTTGGAAAACTATTTACAAACCATGATACCATCATGAAAAGGATGAATGTACTTTCCTGAGGTGCTAGTTTGATGAAAACACTGTTAACCAATGCATTCTTGTGTTCTGTGCGTTTTCAGGTTTCTCTCGGGCTGCAAACGCCTTAATAGTCATGAATGCACCAAAACTTAGTTTGAACAAAAAAGGTTGGAAAACTATTCACAAACCATGATACCATCATGAAAAGGATGAATGTACTTTCCTGAGGTGCTAGTTTGATGAAAACACTGTTAACCAACGCATTCTTGTGTTCTGTGCGTTTTCAGCTTTCTCTCGGGCTGCAAACGCCTTAATAGTCATGAATGCACCAAAACTTAGTTTGAACAAAAAAGGTTGGAAAACTATTCACAAACCATGATACCACCATGAAAAAGATAAATGTAGTTTTCCTGAGGTGCTAGTTTTAGGTAAACACTGTTAACCAATGCATTCTTGTGTTCTGTGCGTTTTCAGCTTTCTCTCGGCCTGCAAACGCCTTAATAGTCATGAATGCACAAAAACTTAGTTTGAACAAAAAAGGTTGGAAAACTATTCACAAACCATGATACCACCATGAAAAGGATGAATGTACTTTCCTGAGGTGCTAGTTTGATGAAAACACTGTTAACCAATGCATTCTTGTGTTCTGTGCGTTTTCAGCTTTCTCTCGGGCTGCAAACGCCTTAATAGTCCTGAATGCACCAAAACTTATTTTAAACAAAAAAGGTTGGAAAACTATTCACAAACCATGATACCATCATGAAAAGGATGAATGTACTTTCCTGAGGTGCTAGTTTGATGAAAACACTGGTAAACCAATAAATTCTTGTGTTCTGTGCGTTTTCAGCTTTCTCTCGGGCTGCAAACGCCTTAATAGTCATGAATGCACGAAAACTTAGTTTGAACAAAAAAGGTTGGAAAAATATTCACAAACCATGATACCATCATGAAAAGGATGAATGTACTTTCCTGAGGTGCTAGTTTAAGGTAAACACTGTTAACCAATGCATTCTTGTGTTCTGTGCGTTTTCAGCTTTCTCTCGGCCTGCAAACGCCTTAATAGTCATGAATGCACAAAAACTTAGTTTGAACCAAAAATTGTTGTAAAACTATTCACAAACCATAATACCATCATAAAAAAGATAAATGTAGTTTTCCTACATTTTCCTGAGGTGCTAGTTTGATGAAAACACTGTTAACCAATGCATTCTTGTGTTCTGTGCGTTTTTAAGCCTTCTCTCGGCCTGAAAACGCCTTAATAGTCAAGATTGCACCAAAACTTAGTTTGAACAAAAAAGGTTGGAAAACTATTCACAAACCATGATACCATCATGAAAAGGATGAATGTACTTTCCTGAGGTGCTAGTTTTAGGTAAACACTGTTAACCAATGCATTCTTGTGTTCTGTTTGTTTTCAGCTTTCTCTCGGCCTGCAAACGCCTTAATAGTCAAGATTGCACCAAAACTTATTTTGAACAAAAAAGGTTGGAAAGCTATTCACAAACCATGATACCATCATGAAAAGGATGAATGTACTTTCCTGAGGTGCTAGTTTGATGAAAACACTGTTAACCAATGCATTCTTGTGTTCTGTGCGTTTTCAGCTTTCTCTCGGGCTGCAAACGCCTTAATAGTCATGATTGCACCAAAACTTATTTTGAACAAAAAAGGTTGGAAAACTATTCACAAACCATGATACCATCATGAAAAGGATGAATGTACTTTCCTGAGGTGCTAGTTTGATGAAAACACTGTTAACCAATGCATTCTTGTGTTCTGTGCGTTTTCAGCTTTCTCTCGGGCTGCAAACGCCTTAATAGTCATGAATGCACCAAAACTTAGTTTGAACAAAAAAGGTTGGAAAACTCTTCACAAACCATGATACCACCATGAAAAAGATAAATGTAGTTTTCCTGAGGTGCTAGTTTTAGGTAAACACTGTTAACCAATGCATTCTTGTGTTCTGTGCGTTTTCAGCTTTCTCTCGGCCTGCAAACGCCTTAATAGTCATGAATGCACAAAAACTTAGTTTGAACAAAAAAGGTTGGAAAACTATTCACAAACCATGATACCATCATGAAAAGGATGAATGTACTTTCCTGAGGTGCTAGTTTTAGGTAAACACTGTTAACCAATGCATTCTTGTGTTTTGTGCGTTTTCAGCTTTCTCTCGGCCTGCAAACGCCTTAATAGTCATGAATGCACAAAAACTTAGTTTGAACAAAAAAGGTTGGAAAACTATTCACAAACCATGATACCATCATGAAAAGGATGAATGTACTTTCCTGAGGTGCTAGTTTGATGAAAACACTGTTAACCAATACATTCTTGTGTTCTGTGCGTTTTCAGCTTTCTCTCGGGCTGCAAACGCCTTAATAGTCATGAATGCACCAAAACTTATTTTGAACAAAAAAGGTTGGAAAACTATTCACAAACCATGATACCATCATGAAAAGGATGAATGTACTTTCCTGAGGTGCTAGTTTGATGAAAACACTGTTAACCAATGCATTCTTGTGTTCTGTGCGTTTTCAGCTTTCTCTCGGGCTGCAAACGCCTTAATAGTCATGAATACACTAAAACTTATTTTGAACAAAAAAGGTTGGAAAACTATTCACAAACCATGATACCATCATGAAAAGGATGAATGTACTTTCCTGAGGTGCTAGTTTGATGAAAACACTGTTAACCAATGCATTCTTGTGTTCTGTGCGTTTTCAGCTTTCTCTCGGGCTGCAAACGCCTTAATAGTCATGAATGCACCAAAACTTATTTTGAACAAAAAAGGTTGGAAAACTATTCACAAACCATGATACCATCATGAAAAGGATGAATGTACTTTCCTGAGGTGCTAGTTTGATGAAAACACTGTTAACCAATGCATTCTTGTGTTCTGTGCGTTTTCAGCTTTCTTTCGGGCTGCCAACGCCTTAATAGTCAAGATTGCACCAAAACTTAGTTTGAACAAAAAAGGTTGGAAAACTATTCACAAACCATGATACCATCATGAAAAGGATGAATGTACTTTCCTGAGGTGCTAGTTTGATGAAAACACTGTTAACCAATGCATTCTTGTGTTCTGTGCGTTTTCAGCTTTCTCTCGGGCTGCAAACGCCTTAATAGTCATGAATGCACCAAAACTTAGTTTGAACAAAAAAGGTTGGAAAACTATTCACAAACCATGATACCACCATGAAAAAGATAAATGTAGTTTTCCTGAGGTGCTAGTTTTAGGTAAACACTGTTAACCAATGCATTCTTGTGTTCTGTGCGTTTTCAGCTTTCTCTCGGCCTGCAAACGCCTTAATAGTCATGAATGCACAAAAACTTAGTTTGAACAAAAAAGGTTGGAAAACTATTCACAAACCATGATACCATCATGAAAAGGATGAATGTACTTTCCTGAGGTGCTAGTTTTAGGTAAACACTGTTAACCAATGCATTCTTGTGTTCTGTGCGTTTTCAGCTTTCTCTCGGCCTGCAAACGCCCTAATAGTCAAGATTGCACCAAAACTTATTTTGAACAAAAAAAGTTGGAAAACTATTTACAAACCATGATACCACCATGAAAAGGATGAATGTACTTTCCTGAGGTGCTAGTTTGATGAAAACACTGTTAACCAATGCATTCTTGTGTTCTGTGCGTTTTCAGCTTTCTCTCGGGCTGCAAACGCCTTAATAGTCATGAATGCACCAAAACTTATTTTGAACAAAAAAGGTTGGAAAACTATTCACAAACCATGATACCATCATGAAAAGGATGAATGTACTTTCCTGAGGTGCTAGTTTGATGAAAACACTGTTAACCAATACATTCTTGTGTTCTGTGCGTTTTCAGCTTTCTCTCGGGCTGCAAACGCCTTAATAGTCATGAATGCACCAAAACTTATTTTGAACAAAAAAGGTTGGAAAACTATTCACAAACCATGATACCATCATGAAAAGGATGAATGTACTTTCCTGAGGTGCTAGTTTTAGGTAAACACTGTTAACCAATGCATTCTTGTGTTTTGTGCGTTTTCAGCTTTCTCTCGGCCTGCAAACGCCTTAATAGTCATGAATGCACAAAAACTTAGTTTGAACAAAAAAGGTTGGAAAACTATTCACAAACCATGATACCACCATGAAAAGGATGAATGTACTTTCCTGAGGTGCTAGTTTGATGAAAACACTGTTAACCAATGCATTCTTGTGTTCTGTGCGTTTTCAGCTTTCTCTCGGGCTGCAAACGCCTTAATAGTCCTGAATGCACCAAAACTTATTTTAAACAAAAAAGGTTGGAAAACTATTCACAAACCATGATACCATCATGAAAAGGATGAATGTACTTTCCTGAGGTGCTAGTTTGATGAAAACACTGGTAAACCAATAAATTCTTGTGTTCTGTGCGTTTTCAGCTTTCTCTCGGGCTGCAAACGCCTTAATAGTCATGAATGCACGAAAACTTAGTTTGAACAAAAAAGGTTGGAAAAATATTCACAAACCATGATACCATCATGAAAAGGATGAATGTACTTTCCTGAGGTGCTAGTTTAAGGTAAACACTGTTAACCAATGCATTCTTGTGTTCTGTGCGTTTTCAGCTTTCTCTCGGCCTGCAAACGCCTTAATAGTCATGAATGCACAAAAACTTAGTTTGAACCAAAAATTGTTGTAAAACTATTCACAAACCATAATACCATCATAAAAAAGATAAATGTAGTTTTCCTACATTTTCCTGAGGTGCTAGTTTGATGAAAACACTGTTAACCAATGCATTCTTGTGTTCTGTGCGTTTTTAAGCCTTCTCTCGGCCTGAAAACGCCTTAATAGTCAAGATTGCACCAAAACTTAGTTTGAACAAAAAAGGTTGGAAAACTATTCACAAACCATGATACCATCATGAAAAGGATGAATGTACTTTCCTGAGGTGCTAGTTTTAGGTAAACACTGTTAACCAATGCATTCTTGTGTTCTGTTTGTTTTCAGCTTTCTCTCGGCCTGCAAACGCCTTAATAGTCAAGATTGCACCAAAACTTATTTTGAACAAAAAAGGTTGGAAAGCTATTCACAAACCATGATACCATCATGAAAAGGATGAATGTACTTTCCTGAGGTGCTAGTTTGATGAAAACACTGTTAACCAATGCATTCTTGTGTTCTGTGCGTTTTCAGCTTTCTCTCGGGCTGCAAACGCCTTAATAGTCATGAATGCACCAAAACTTAGTTTGAACAAAAAAGGTTGGAAAACTCTTCACAAACCATGATACCACCATGAAAAAGATAAATGTAGTTTTCCTGAGGTGCTAGTTTTAGGTAAACACTGTTAACCAATGCATTCTTGTGTTCTGTGCGTTTTCAGCTTTCTCTCGGCCTGCAAACGCCTTAATAGTCATGAATGCACAAAAACTTAGTTTGAACAAAAAAGGTTGGAAAACTATTCACAAACCATGATACCATCATGAAAAGGATGAATGTACTTTCCTGAGGTGCTAGTTTTAGGTAAACACTGTTAACCAATGCATTCTTGTGTTTTGTGCGTTTTCAGCTTTCTCTCGGCCTGCAAACGCCTTAATAGTCATGAATGCACAAAAACTTAGTTTGAACAAAAAAGGTTGGAAAACTATTCACAAACCATGATACCATCATGAAAAGGATGAATGTACTTTCCTGAGGTGCTAGTTTGATGAAAACACTGTTAACCAATACATTCTTGTGTTCTGTGCGTTTTCAGCTTTCTCTCGGGCTGCAAACGCCTTAATAGTCATGAATGCACCAAAACTTATTTTGAACAAAAAAGGTTGGAAAACTATTCACAAACCATGATACCATCATGAAAAGGATGAATGTACTTTCCTGAGGTGCTAGTTTGATGAAAACACTGTTAACCAATGCATTCTTGTGTTCTGTGCGTTTTCAGCTTTCTCTCGGGCTGCAAACGCCTTAATAGTCATGAATACACTAAAACTTATTTTGAACAAAAAAGGTTGGAAAACTATTCACAAACCATGATACCATCATGAAAAGGATGAATGTACTTTCCTGAGGTGCTAGTTTGATGAAAACACTGTTAACCAATGCATTCTTGTGTTCTGTGCGTTTTCAGCTTTCTCTCGGGCTGCAAACGCCTTAATAGTCATGAATGCACCAAAACTTATTTTGAACAAAAAAGGTTGGAAAACTATTCACAAACCATGATACCATCATGAAAAGGATGAATGTACTTTCCTGAGGTGCTAGTTTGATGAAAACACTGTTAACCAATGCATTCTTGTGTTCTGTGCGTTTTCAGCTTTCTTTCGGGCTGCCAACGCCTTAATAGTCAAGATTGCACCAAAACTTAGTTTGAACAAAAAAGGTTGGAAAACTATTCACAAACCATGATACCATCATGAAAAGGATGAATGTACTTTCCTGAGGTGCTAGTTTGATGAAAACACTGTTAACCAATGCATTCTTGTGTTCTGTGCGTTTTCAGCTTTCTCTCGGGCTGCAAACGCCTTAATAGTCATGAATGCACCAAAACTTAGTTTGAACAAAAAAGGTTGGAAAACTATTCACAAACCATGATACCACCATGAAAAAGATAAATGTAGTTTTCCTGAGGTGCTAGTTTTAGGTAAACACTGTTAACCAATGCATTCTTGTGTTCTGTGCGTTTTCAGCTTTCTCTCGGCCTGCAAACGCCTTAATAGTCATGAATGCACAAAAACTTAGTTTGAACAAAAAAGGTTGGAAAACTATTCACAAACCATGATACCATCATGAAAAGGATGAATGTACTTTCCTGAGGTGCTAGTTTTAGGTAAACACTGTTAACCAATGCATTCTTGTGTTCTGTGCGTTTTCAGCTTTCTCTCGGCCTGCAAACGCCCTAATAGTCAAGATTGCACCAAAACTTATTTTGAACAAAAAAAGTTGGAAAACTATTTACAAACCATGATACCACCATGAAAAGGATGAATGTACTTTCCTGAGGTGCTAGTTTGATGAAAACACTGTTAACCAATGCATTCTTGTGTTCTGTGCGTTTTCAGCTTTCTCTCGGGCTGCAAACGCCTTAATAGTCATGAATGCACCAAAACTTATTTTGAACAAAAAAGGTTGGAAAACTATTCACAAACCATGATACCATCATGAAAAGGATGAATGTACTTTCCTGAGGTGCTAGTTTGATGAAAACACTGTTAACCAATACATTCTTGTGTTCTGTGCGTTTTCAGCTTTCTCTCGGGCTGCAAACGCCTTAATAGTCATGAATGCACCAAAACTTATTTTGAACAAAAAAGGTTGGAAAACTATTCACAAACCATGATACCATCATGAAAAGGATGAATGTACTTTCCTGAGGTGCTAGTTTGATGAAAACACTGTTAACCAATGCATTCTTGTGTTCTGTGCGTTTTCAGCTTTCTCTCGGGCTGCAAACGCCTTAATAGTCATGAATACACTAAAACTTATTTTGAACAAAAAAGGTTGGAAAACTATTCACAAACCATGATACCATCATGAAAAGGATGAATGTACTTTCCTGAGGTGCTAGTTTGATGAAAACACTGTTAACCAATGCATTCTTGTGTTCTGTGCGTTTTCAGCTTTCTCTCGGGCTGCAAACGCCTTAATAGTCATGAATGCACCAAAACTTATTTTGAACAAAAAAGGTTGGAAAACTATTCACAAACCATGATACCACCATGAAAAGGATGAATGTACTTTCCTGAGGTGCTAGTTTGATGAAAACACTGTTAACCAATGCATTCTTGTGTTCTGTGCGTTTTCAGCTTTCTCTCGGGCTGCAAACGCCTTAATAGTCATGAATACACTAAAACTTATTTTGAACAAAAAAGGTTGGAAAACTATTCACAAACCATGATACCATCATGAAAAGGATGAATGTACTTTCCTGAGGTGCTAGTTTGATGAAAACACTGTTAACCAATGCATTCTTGTGTTCTGTAAGTTTTTAAGCCTTCTCTCGGCCTGAAAACGCCTTAATAGTCAAGATTGCACCAAAACTTAGTTTGAACAAAAAAGGTTGGAAAACTATTCACAAACCATGATACCATCATGAAAAGGATGAATGTACTTTCCTGAGGTCCTAGTTTGATGAAAACACTGTTAACCAATGCATTCTTGTGTTCTGTGCGTTTTCAGCTTTCTCTCGGGCTGCCAACGCCTTAATAGTCAAGATTGCACCAAAACTTAGTTTGAACAAAAAAGGTTGGAAAACTATTCACAAACCATGATACCATCATGAAAAGGATGAATGTACTTTCCTGAGGTGCTAGTTTGATGAAAACACTGTTAACCAATGCATTCTTGTGTTCTGTGCGTTTTCAGCTTTCTCTCGGGCTGCAAACGCCTTAATAGTCATGAATGCACCAAAACTTAGTTTGAACAAAAAAGGTTGGAAAACTATTCACAAACCATGATACCACCATGAAAAAGATAAATGTAGTTTTCCTGAGGTGCTAGTTTTAGGTAAACACTGTTAACCAATGCATTCTTGTGTTCTGTGCGTTTTCAGCTTTCTCTCGGCCTGCAAACGCCTTAATAGTCATGAATGCACAAAAACTTAGTTTGAACAAAAAAGGTTGGAAAACTATTCACAAACCATGATACCATCATGAAAAGGATGAATGTACTTTCCTGAGGTGCTAGTTTTAGGTAAACACTGTTAACCAATGCATTCTTGTGTTCTGTGCGTTTTCAGCTTTCTCTCGGCCTGCAAACGCCCTAATAGTCAAGATTGCACCAAAACTTATTTTGAACAAAAAAAGTTGGAAAACTATTTACAAACCATGATACCACCATGAAAAGGATGAATGTACTTTCCTGAGGTGCTAGTTTGATGAAAACACTGTTAACCAATGCATTCTTGTGTTCTGTGCGTTTTCAGCTTTCTCTCGGGCTGCAAACGCCTTAATAGTCATGAATGCACCAAAACTTATTTTGAACAAAAAAGGTTGGAAAACTATTCACAAACCATGATACCATCATGAAAAGGATGAATGTACTTTCCTGAGGTGCTAGTTTGATGAAAACACTGTTAACCAATACATTCTTGTGTTCTGTGCGTTTTCAGCTTTCTCTCGGGCTGCAAACGCCTTAATAGTCATGAATGCACCAAAACTTATTTTGAACAAAAAAGGTTGGAAAACTATTCACAAACCATGATACCATCATGAAAAGGATGAATGTACTTTCCTGAGGTGCTAGTTTGATGAAAACACTGTTAACCAATGCATTCTTGTGTTCTGTGCGTTTTTAAGCCTTCTCTCGGCCTGAAAACGCCTTAATAGTCAAGATTGCACCAAAACTTAGTTTGAACAAAAAAGGTTGGAAAACTATTCACAAACCATGATACCATCATGAAAAGGATGAATGTACTTTCCTGAGGTGCTAGTTTGATGAAAACACTGTTAACCAATGCATTCTTGTGTTCTGTGCGTTTTCAGCTTTCTTTCGGGCTGCCAACGCCTTAATAGTCAAGATTGCACCAAAACTTAGTTTGAACAAAAAAGGTTGGAAAACTATTCACAAACCATGATACCATCATGAAAAGGATGAATGTACTTTCCTGAGGTGCTAGTTTGATGAAAACACTGTTAACCAATGCATTCTTGTGTTCTGTGCGTTTTCAGCTTTCTCTCGGCCTGCAAACGCCTTAATAGTCATGAATGCACAAAAACTTAGTTTGAACAAAAAAGGTTGGAAAACTATTCACAAACCATGATACCATCATGAAAAGGATGAATGTACTTTCCTGAGGTGCTAGTTTTAGGTAAACACTGTTAACCAATGCATTCTTGTGTTCTGTGCGTTTTCAGCTTTCTCTCGCCCTGCAAACGCCCTAATAGTCAAGATTGCACCAAAACTTATTTTGAACAAAAAAAGGTGGAAAACTGTTTACAAACCATGATACCACCATGAAAAGGATGAATGTACTTTCCTGAGGTGCTAGTTTGATGAAAACACTGTTAACCAATGCATTCTTGTGTTCTGTGCGTTTTCAGCTTTCTCTCGGGCTGCAAACGCCTTAATAGTCAGGAATGCACCAAAACTTATTTTGAACAAAAAAGGTTGGAAAACTATTCACAAACCATGATACCATCATGAAAAGGATGAATGTACTTTCCTGAGGTGCTAGTTTGATGAAAACACTGTTAACCAATGCATTCTTGTGTTCTGTGCGTTTTTAAGCCTTCTCTCGGCCTGAAAACGCCTTAATAGTCAAGATTGCACCAAAACTTAGTTTGAACAAAAAAGGTTGGAAAACTATTCACAAACCATGATACCATCATGAAAAGGATGAATGTACTTTCCTGAGGTGCTAGTTTGATGAAAACACTGTTAACCAATGCATTCTTGTGTTCTGTGCGTTTTCAGCTTTCTTTCGGGCTGCCAACGCCTTAATAGTCAAGATTGCACCAAAACTTAGTTTGAACAAAAAAGGTTGGAAAACTATTCACAAACCATGATACCATCATGAAAAGGATGAATGTACTTTCCTGAGGTGCTAGTTTGATGAAAACACTGTTAACCAATGCATTCTTGTGTTCTGTGCGTTTTCAGCTTTCTCTCGGGCTGCAAACGCCTTAATAGTCATGAATGCACCAAAACTTAGTTTGAACAAAAAAGGTTGGAAAACTATTCACAAACCATGATACCACCATGAAAAAGATAAATGTAGTTTTCCTGAGGTGCTAGTTTTAGGTAAACACTGTTAACCAATGCATTCTTGTGTTCTGTGCGTTTTCAGCTTTCTCTCGGCCTGCAAACGCCTTAATAGTCATGAATGCACAAAAACTTAGTTTGAACAAAAAAGGTTGGAAAACTATTCACAAACCATGATACCATCATGAAAAGGATGAATGTACTTTCCTGAGGTGCTAGTTTTAGGTAAACACTGTTAACCAATGCATTCTTGTGTTCTGTGCGTTTTCAGCTTTCTCTCGGCCTGCAAACGCCCTAATAGTCAAGATTGCACCAAAACTTATTTTGAACAAAAAAAGTTGGAAAACTATTTACAAACCATGATACCACCATGAAAAGGATGAATGTACTTTCCTGAGGTGCTAGTTTGATGAAAACACTGTTAACCAATGCATTCTTGTGTTCTGTGCGTTTTCAGCTTTCTCTCGGGCTGCAAACGCCTTAATAGTCATGAATGCACCAAAACTTATTTTGAACAAAAAAGGTTGGAAAACTATTCACAAACCATGATACCATCATGAAAAGGATGAATGTACTTTCCTGAGGTGCTAGTTTGATGAAAACACTGTTAACCAATACATTCTTGTGTTCTGTGCGTTTTCAGCTTTCTCTCGGGCTGCAAACGCCTTAATAGTCATGAATGCACCAAAACTTATTTTGAACAAAAAAGGTTGGAAAACTATTCACAAACCATGATACCATCATGAAAAGGATGAATGTACTTTCCTGAGGTGCTAGTTTGATGAAAACACTGTTAACCAATGCATTCTTGTGTTCTGTGCGTTTTCAGCTTTCTTTCGGGCTGCCAACGCCTTAATAGTCAAGATTGCACCAAAACTTAGTTTGAACAAAAAAGGTTGGAAAACTATTCACAAACCATGATACCATCATGAAAAGGATGAATGTACTTTCCTGAGGTGCTAGTTTGATGAAAACACTGTTAACCAATGCATTCTTGTGTTCTGTGCGTTTTCAGCTTTCTCTCGGCCTGCAAACGCCTTAATAGTCATGAATGCACAAAAACTTAGTTTGAACAAAAAAGGTTGGAAAACTATTCACAAACCATGATACCATCATGAAAAGGATGAATGTACTTTCCTGAGGTGCTAGTTTTAGGTAAACACTGTTAACCAATGCATTCTTGTGTTCTGTGCGTTTTCAGCTTTCTCTCGCCCTGCAAACGCCCTAATAGTCAAGATTGCACCAAAACTTATTTTGAACAAAAAAAGGTGGAAAACTGTTTACAAACCATGATACCACCATGAAAAGGATGAATGTACTTTCCTGAGGTGCTAGTTTGATGAAAACACTGTTAACCAATGCATTCTTGTGTTCTGTGCGTTTTCAGCTTTCTCTCGGGCTGCAAACGCCTTAATAGTCAGGAATGCACCAAAACTTATTTTGAACAAAAAAGGTTGGAAAACTATTCACAAACCATGATACCATCATGAAAAGGATGAATGTACTTTCCTGAGGTGCTAGTTTGATGAAAACACTGTTAACCAATGCATTCTTGTGTTCTGTGCGTTTTTAAGCCTTCTCTCGGCCTGAAAACGCCTTAATAGTCAAGATTGCACCAAAACTTAGTTTGAACAAAAAAGGTTGGAAAACTATTCACAAACCATGATACCATCATGAAAAGGATGAATGTACTTTCCTGAGGTGCTAGTTTGATGAAAACACTGTTAACCAATGCATTCTTGTGTTCTGTGCGTTTTCAGCTTTCTTTCGGGCTGCCAACGCCTTAATAGTCAAGATTGCACCAAAACTTAGTTTGAACAAAAAAGGTTGGAAAACTATTCACAAACCATGATACCATCATGAAAAGGATGAATGTACTTTCCTGAGGTGCTAGTTTGATGAAAACACTGTTAACCAATGCATTCTTGTGTTCTGTGCGTTTTCAGCTTTCTCTCGGGCTGCAAACGCCTTAATAGTCATGAATGCACCAAAACTTAGTTTGAACAAAAAAGGTTGGAAAACTATTCACAAACCATGATACCACCATGAAAAAGATAAATGTAGTTTTCCTGAGGTGCTAGTTTTAGGTAAACACTGTTAACCAATGCATTCTTGTGTTCTGTGCGTTTTCAGCTTTCTCTCGGCCTGCAAACGCCTTAATAGTCATGAATGCACAAAAACTTAGTTTGAACAAAAAAGGTTGGAAAACTATTCACAAACCATGATACCATCATGAAAAGGATGAATGTACTTTCCTGAGGTGCTAGTTTTAGGTAAACACTGTTAACCAATGCATTCTTGTGTTCTGTGCGTTTTCAGCTTTCTCTCGGCCTGCAAACGCCCTAATAGTCAAGATTGCACCAAAACTTATTTTGAACAAAAAAAGTTGGAAAACTATTTACAAACCATGATACCACCATGAAAAGGATGAATGTACTTTCCTGAGGTGCTAGTTTGATGAAAACACTGTTAACCAATGCATTCTTGTGTTCTGTGCGTTTTCAGCTTTCTCTCGGGCTGCAAACGCCTTAATAGTCATGAATGCACCAAAACTTATTTTGAACAAAAAAGGTTGGAAAACTATTCACAAACCATGATACCACCATGAAAAGGATGAATGTACTTTCCTGAGGTGCTAGTTTGATGAAAACACTGTTAACCAATACATTCTTGTGTTCTGTGCGTTTTCAGCTTTCTCTCGGGCTGCAAACGCCTTAATAGTCATGAATGCACCAAAACTTATTTTGAACAAAAAAGGTTGGAAAACTATTCACAAACCATGATACCATCATGAAAAGGATGAATGTACTTTCCTGAGGTGCTAGTTTGATGAAAACACTGTTAACCAATGCATTCTTGTGTTCTGTGCGTTTTCAGCTTTCTCTCGGGCTGCAAACGCCTTAATAGTCATGAATACACTAAAACTTATTTTGAACAAAAAAGGTTGGAAAACTATTCACAAACCATGATACCACCATGAAAAGGATGAATGTACTTTCCTGAGGTGCTAGTTTGATGAAAACACTGTTAACCAATGCATTCTTGTGTTCTGTGCGTTTTCAGCTTTCTCTCGGGCTGCAAACGCCTTAATAGTCATGAATACACTAAAACTTATTTTGAACAAAAAAGGTTGGAAAACTATTCACAAACCATGATACCATCATGAAAAGGATGAATGTACTTTCCTGAGGTGCTAGTTTGATGAAAACACTGTTAACCAATGCATTCTTGTGTTCTGTGCGTTTTCAGCTTTCTCTCGGGCTGCAAACGCCTTAATAGTCATGAATGCACCAAAATTTAGTTTGAACAAAAAAGGTTGGAAAACTATTCACAAACCATGATACCACCATGAAAAAGATAAATGTAGTTTTCCTGAGGTGCTAGTTTTAGGTAAACACTGTTAACCAATGCATTCTTGTGTTCTGTGCGTTTTCAGCTTTCTCTCGGCCTGCAAACGCCTTAATAGTCATGAATGCACAAAAACTTAGTTTGAACAAAAAAGTTGGAAAACTATTCACAAACCATGATACCATCATGAAAAGGATGAATGTACTTTCCTGAGGTGCTAGTTTTAGGTAAACACTGTTAACCAATGCATTCTTGTGTTCTGTGCGTTTTCAGCTTTCTCTCGGCCTGCAAACGCCTTAATAGTCAAGATTGCACCAAAACTTAGTTTGAACAAAAAAGGTTGGAAAACTATTCACAAACCATGATACCATCATGAAAAGGATGAATGTACTTTCCTGAGGTGCTAGTTTGATGAAAACACTGTTAACCAATGCATTCTTGTGTTCTGTGCGTTTTCAGGTTTCTCTCGGGCTGCAAACGCCTTAATAGTCATGAATGCACCAAAACTTAGTTTGAACAAAAAAGGTTGGAAAACTATTCACAAACCATGATACCATCATGAAAAGGATGAATGTACTTTCCTGAGGTGCTAGTTTGATGAAAACACTGTTAACCAATGCATTCTTGTGTTCTGTGCGTTTTCAGCTTTCTCTCGGCCTGCAAACGCCTTAATAGTCAAGATTGCACCAAAACTTATTTTGAACAAAAAAAGTTGGAAAACTATTTACAAACCATGATACCATCATGAAAAGGATGAATGTACTTTCCTGAGGTGCTAGTTTGATGAAAACACTGTTAACCAATGCATTCTTGTGTTCTGTGCGTTTTCAGGTTTCTCTCGGGCTGCAAACGCCTTAATAGTCATGAATGCACCAAAACTTAGTTTGAACAAAAAAGGTTGGAAAACTATTCACAAACCATGATACCATCATGAAAAGGATGAATGTACTTTCCTGAGGTGCTAGTTTGATGAAAACACTGTTAACCAACGCATTCTTGTGTTCTGTGCGTTTTCAGCTTTCTCTCGGGCTGCAAACGCCTTAATAGTCATGAATGCACCAAAACTTAGTTTGAACAAAAAAGGTTGGAAAACTATTCACAAACCATGATACCACCATGAAAAAGATAAATGTAGTTTTCCTGAGGTGCTAGTTTTAGGTAAACACTGTTAACCAATGCATTCTTGTGTTCTGTGCGTTTTCAGCTTTCTCTCGGCCTGCAAACGCCTTAATAGTCATGAATGCACAAAAACTTATTTTGAACAAAAAAGGTTGGAAAACTATTTACAAACCATGATACCACCATGAAAAGGATGAATGTACTTTCCTGAGGTGCTAGTTTGATGAAAACACTGTTAACCAATGCATTCTTGTGTTCTGTGCGTTTTCAGCTTTCTCTCGGGCTGCAAACGCCTTAATAGTCATGAATGCACCAAAACTTATTTTGAACAAAAAAGGTTGGAAAACTATTCACAAACCATGATACCATCATGAAAAGGATGAATGTACTTTCCTGAGGTGCTAGTTTGATGAAAACACTGTTAACCAATACATTCTTGTGTTCTGTGCGTTTTCAGCTTTCTCTCGGGCTGCAAACGCCTTAATAGTCATGAATGCACCAAAACTTATTTTGAACAAAAAAGGTTGGAAAACTATTCACAAACCATGATACCACCATGAAAAGGATGAATGTACTTTCCTGAGGTGCTAGTTTGATGAAAACACTGTTAACCAATGCATTCTTGTGTTCTGTGCGTTTTCAGCTTTCTCTCGGGCTGCAAACGCCTTAATAGTCATGAATACACTAAAACTTATTTTGAACAAAAAAGGTTGGAAAACTATTCACAAACCATGATACCATCATGAAAAGGATGAATGTACTTTCCTGAGGTGCTAGTTTGATGAAAACACTGTTAACCAATGCATTCTTGTGTTCTGTGCGTTTTCAGCTTTCTCTCGGGCTGCAAACGCCTTAATAGTCATGAATGCACCAAAATTTAGTTTGAACAAAAAAGGTTGGAAAACTATTCACAAACCATGATACCACCATGAAAAAGATAAATGTAGTTTTCCTGAGGTGCTAGTTTTAGGTAAACACTGTTAACCAATGCATTCTTGTGTTCTGTGCGTTTTCAGCTTTCTCTCGGCCTGCAAACGCCTTAATAGTCATGAATGCACAAAAACTTAGTTTGAACAAAAAAGTTGGAAAACTATTCACAAACCATGATACCATCATGAAAAGGATGAATGTACTTTCCTGAGGTGCTAGTTTTAGGTAAACACTGTTAACCAATGCATTCTTGTGTTCTGTGCGTTTTCAGCTTTCTCTCGGCCTGCAAACGCCTTAATAGTCAAGATTGCACCAAAACTTAGTTTGAACAAAAAAGGTTGGAAAACTATTCACAAACCATGATACCATCATGAAAAGGATGAATGTACTTTCCTGAGGTGCTAGTTTGATGAAAACACTGTTAACCAATGCATTCTTGTGTTCTGTGCGTTTTCAGGTTTCTCTCGGGCTGCAAACGCCTTAATAGTCATGAATGCACCAAAACTTAGTTTGAACAAAAAAGGTTGGAAAACTATTCACAAACCATGATACCATCATGAAAAGGATGAATGTACTTTCCTGAGGTGCTAGTTTGATGAAAACACTGTTAACCAATGCATTCTTGTGTTCTGTGCGTTTTCAGCTTTCTCTCGGCCTGCAAACGCCTTAATAGTCAAGATTGCACCAAAACTTATTTTGAACAAAAAAAGTTGGAAAACTATTTACAAACCATGATACCATCATGAAAAGGATGAATGTACTTTCCTGAGGTGCTAGTTTGATGAAAACACTGTTAACCAATGCATTCTTGTGTTCTGTGCGTTTTCAGGTTTCTCTCGGGCTGCAAACGCCTTAATAGTCATGAATGCACCAAAACTTAGTTTGAACAAAAAAGGTTGGAAAACTATTCACAAACCATGATACCATCATGAAAAGGATGAATGTACTTTCCTGAGGTGCTAGTTTGATGAAAACACTGTTAACCAACGCATTCTTGTGTTCTGTGCGTTTTCAGCTTTCTCTCGGGCTGCAAACGCCTTAATAGTCATGAATGCACCAAAACTTAGTTTGAACAAAAAAGGTTGGAAAACTATTCACAAACCATGATACCACCATGAAAAAGATAAATGTAGTTTTCCTGAGGTGCTAGTTTTAGGTAAACACTGTTAACCAATGCATTCTTGTGTTCTGTGCGTTTTCAGCTTTCTCTCGGCCTGCAAACGCCTTAATAGTCATGAATGCACAAAAACTTATTTTGAACAAAAAAGGTTGGAAAACTATTTACAAACCATGATACCACCATGAAAAGGATGAATGTACTTTCCTGAGGTGCTAGTTTGATGAAAACACTGTTAACCAATGCATTCTTGTGTTCTGTGCGTTTTCAGCTTTCTCTCGGGCTGCAAACGCCTTAATAGTCATGAATGCACCAAAACTTATTTTGAACAAAAAAGGTTGGAAAACTATTCACAAACCATGATACCATCATGAAAAGGATGAATGTACTTTCCTGAGGTGCTAGTTTGATGAAAACACTGTTAACCAATACATTCTTGTGTTCTGTGCGTTTTCAGCTTTCTCTCGGGCTGCAAACGCCTTAATAGTCATGAATGCACCAAAACTTATTTTGAACAAAAAAGGTTGGAAAACTATTCACAAACCATGATACCATCATGAAAAGGATGAATGTACTTTCCTGAGGTGCTAGTTTGATGAAAACACTGTTAACCAATGCATTCTTGTGTTCTGTGCGTTTTCAGCTTTCTCTCGGGCTGCAAACGCCTTAATAGTCATGAATACACTAAAACTTATTTTGAACAAAAAAGGTTGGAAAACTATTCACAAACCATGATACCATCATGAAAAGGATGAATGTACTTTCCTGAGGTGCTAGTTTGATGAAAACACTGTTAACCAATGCATTCTTGTGTTCTGTGCGTTTTCAGCTTTCTCTCGGGCTGCAAACGCCTTAATAGTCATGAATGCACCAAAACTTATTTTGAACAAAAAAGGTTGGAAAACTATTCACAAACCATGATACCACCATGAAAAGGATGAATGTACTTTCCTGAGGTGCTAGTTTGATGAAAACACTGTTAACCAATGCATTCTTGTGTTCTGTGCGTTTTCAGCTTTCTCTCGGCCTGCAAACGCCTTAATAGTCAAGATTGCACCAAAACTTAGTTTGAACAAAAAAGGTTGGAAAACTATTCACAAACCATGATACCACCATGAAAAGCATGAATGTACTTTCCTGAGGTGCTAGTTTTAGGTAAACACTGTTAACCAATGCATTCTTGTGTTCTGTGCGTTTTCAGCTTTCTCTCCGCCTGCGAACGCCTTAATAGTCATGAATGCACAAAAACTTAGTTTGAACAAAAAAGGTTGGAAAACTATTCACAAACCATGATACCATCATGAAAAGGATGAATGTACTTTCCTGAGGTGCTAGTTTGATGAAAACACTGTTAACCAATGCATTCTTGTGTTCTGTGCGTTTTTTAAGCCTTCTATCGGCCTGAAAACGCCTTAATAGTCAAGATTGCACCAAAACTTATTTTGAACAAAAAAGGTTGGAAAACTATTCACAAACCATGATACCACCATGAAAAGGATGAATGTACTTTCCTGAGGTGCTAGTTTGATGAAAACACTGTTAACCAATTCATTCTTGTGTTCTGTGCGTTTTCAGCTTTCTCTCGGGCTGCAAACGCCTTAATAGTCATGAATGCACAAAAACTTAGTTTGAACAAAAAAGGTTGGAAAACTATTCACAAACCATGATACCACCATGAAAAGGATGAATGTACTTTCCTGAGGTGCTAGTTTGATGAAAACACTGTTAACCAATTCATTCTTGTGTTCTGTGCGTTTTCAGCTTTCTCTCGGCCTGCAAACGCCTTAATGGTCATGAATGCACCAAAACTTATTTTGAACAAAAAAGGTTGGAAAACTATTCACAAACCATGATACCATCATAAAAAGGATGAATGTACTTTCCTGAGGTGCTAGTTTTAGGTAAACACTGTTAACCAATGCATTCTTGTGTTCTGTGCGTTTTCAGCTTTCTCTCGGCCTGCAAACGCCTTAATAGTCAAGATTGTACCAAAACTTATTTTGAACAAAAAAAGTTGGAAAACTATTCACAAACCATGATACCACCATGAAAAGGATGAATGTACTTTCCTGAGGTGCTAGTTTGATGAAAACACTGTTAACCAATGCATTCTTGTGTTCTGTGCGTTTTCAGCTTTCTCTCGGGCTGCAAACGCCTTAATAGTCATGAATGCACCAAAACTTATTTTGAACAAAAAAGGTTGGAAAACTATTCACAAACCATGATACCACCATGAAAAAGATAAATGTAGTTTTCCTGAGGTGCTAGTTTTAGGTAAACACTGTTAACCAATGCATTCTTGTGTTCTGTGCGTTTTCAGCTTTCTCTCGGCCTGCAAACGCCTTAATAGTCATGAATGCACAAAAACTTAGTTTGAACAAAAAAGGTTGGGAAACTATTCACAAACCATGATACCACCATGAAAAAGATGAATGTACTTTCCTGAGGTGCTAGTTTGATGAAAACACTGTTAACCAATGCATTCTTGTGTTCTGTGCGTTTTCAGCTTTCTCTCGGGCTGCGAACGCCTTAATAGTCATGAATGCACGAAAACTTAGTTTGAACAAAAAAGGTTGGAAAACTATTCACAAACCATGATACCATCATGAAAAGGATGAATGTACTTTCCTGAGGTGCTAGTTTGATGAAAACACTGTTAACCAATGCATTCTTGTGTTCTGTGCGTTTTTAAGCCTTCTATCGGCCTGAAAACGCCTTAATAGTCAAGATTGCACCAAAACTTATTTTGAACAAAAAAGGTTGGAAAACTATTCACAAACCATGATACCATCATGAAAAGGATGAATGTACTTTCCTGAGGTGCTAGTTTGATGAAAACACTGTTAACCAATGCATTCTTGTGCTCTGTGCGTTTTTCAGCCTTCTCATGGCCTGCAAACGCCTTAATAGTCATGAATGCACGAAAACTTAGTGTGAAAAAAAAAAGGTTGGAAAACTATTCACAAACCATGATACCACCATGAAAAGGATGGATGTACTTTCCTAAGGTGCTAGTCTGATGAAAACACTGTTAACCAATGCATTCTTGTGTTCTGTGCGTTTTTAAGCCTTCTCTCGGCCTGAAAACTTCTTAATATTCAAGAAAGCCCCAAAACCTAGTTTGAACAAAAAAGGTTGGAAAACTATTCACAAACCATGATACCATCATAAAACAGATAAATGTACTTTCCTGAGGTGCTAGATTTAGGAAAACACTGTTAACCAATGCATTCTTGTGTTCTGTGCGTTTTCAGCTTTCTCTCGGCCTGCAAACGCCTTAATAGTCATGAATGCACGAAAACTTAGTTTGAACAAAAAAGGTTGGAAAACTATTCACAAACCATGATACCATCATGACAAGGATAAATGTACTTTCCTGAGGTGCTAGATTTAGGAAAACACTGTTAACCAATGCATTCTTGTGTTCTGTGCGTTTTCAGCTTTCTCTCGGCCTGAAAACGCCTTAATAGTCATGAATGCACGAAAACTTAGTGTGAAAAAAAAAAGGTTGGAAAACTATTCACAAACCATGATACCATCATGAAAAGGATAAATGTACTTTCCTGAGGTGCTAGATTTAGGAAAACACTGTTAACCAATGCATTCTTGTGTTCTGTGCGTTTTCAGCTTTCTCTCGGCCTGAAAACGCCTTAATAGTCATGAATGCACGAAAACTTAGTGTGAAAAAAAAAAGGTTGGAAAACTATTCACAAACCATGATACCATCATGAAAAGGATAAATGTACTTTCCTGAGGTGCTAGATTTAGGAAAACACTGTTAACCAATGCATTCTTGTGTTCTGTGCGTTTTCAGCTTTCTCTCGGCCTGCAAACGCCTTAATAGTCATGAATGCACGAAAACTTAGTTTGAACATAAAAGGTTGGAAAACTATTCACAAACCATGATACCATCATAAAAAAGATAAATTTAGTTTTCCTGAGGTGCTAGTTTGATGAAAACACTGTTAACCAATGCATTCTTGTGTTCTGTGCGTTTTTCAACCTTCTCATGGCCTGCAAACGCCTTAATAGTCATGAATGCACGAAAACTTAGTTTGAACAAAAAAGGTTGGAAAACTATTCACAAACCATGATACCACCATGAAAAGGATGAATGTACTTTCCTGAGGTGCTAGTTTGATGAAAACACTGTTAACCAATGTATTCTAGTGTTCTGTGCGTTTTCAGCTTTCTCTCGACCTGCAAATGCCTTAATAGTCATGAATGCACCAAAACTTGGTTTTAACAAAAAAGGTTGGAAAACTAATCACAAACCATGATACCATCACGAAAAGGATGAATGTACTTTCCTGAAGTGCTAGTTTGAGGAGAACACTGTTAACCAATGCACTCTTGTGTTCTGTGTGTTTTCAGCTTTCTCTCGGCCTGCAAACGCCTTAATAGTCATGAATGCACGAAAACTTAGTTTGAACATAAAAGGTTGGAAAACTATTCACAAACCATGATACCACCATGAAAAGGATGAATGTACTTTCCTGAGGTGCTAGTTTGATGAAAACACTGTTAACCAATGCATTCTTGTGTTCTGTGCGTTTTCAGCTTTCTCTCGGCCTGCAAACGCCTTAATAGTCATGAATGCACGAAAACTTAGTGTGAAAAAAAAAAGGTTGGAAAACTATTCACAAACCATGATACCACCATGAAAAGGATGGATGTACTTTCCTGAGGTGCTAGTCTGATGAAAACACTGTTAACCAATGCATTCTTGTGTTCTGTGCGTTTTTAAGCCTTCTCTCGGCCTGAAAACTTCTTAATATTCAAGAAAGCCCCAAAACCTAGTTTGAACAAAAAAGGTTGGAAAACTATTCACAAACCATGATACCATCATAAAACAGATAAATGTACTTTACTGAGGTGCTTGTTTTAGGAAAACACTGTTAACCAATGCATTCTTGTGTTCATTGCGTTTTTAAGTCTTCTCTCGGCCTTAAAACGCTTTAATAGTCAAGATTGCACCAAAACTTAGTTTGAACAAAAAAGGTTGGAAAACTATTCACAAACCATGATACCATCATAAAACAGATAAATGTACTTTCCTGAGGTGCTTGTTTTAGGTAAACACTTTTAACCAATGCATTCTTGTGTTCTGTAAGTTTTTAGCTTTCTCTCGGCCTGAAAACGCCTTAATAGTCATGAATGCACCAAAACTTAGTTTGAACAAAAAAGGTTGGAAAACTATTCACAAACCATGATACCATCATAAAACAGATAAATGTACTTTCCTGAGATTCTAGTTTGAGGAGAACACTGTTAACCAAGGCATTCTTGGGTTCTGTGCATTTTCAATTTTCTCTCGGCCTGAAAACGCTTTAATAGTACAGAAAGCACCCAAACTTAGTTTGAACAAAAAAGGTTGGAAAACTAATCACAGATGATGATACCATCATAATACAGATAAATGTACTTTCCTGAGATTCTAGTTTGAGGAGAACACTGTTAACCAAGGCATTCTTGTGTTTTGTGCCTTTTCAGCCTTTTTTCGGCCTGCAAACGCCTTAATAGTGCAGAAAGCACCAAAACTTAGGTTGAACAAAAAAGGTTGGAAAACTATTCACAAATCATGATACCATCATAATACAGATAAGTGTACTTTCCTGAGGTGCTAGGTTTAGCAAAACACTGTTAACCAATGCATTCTAGTGTTCTGTGCGTTTTTAAGCCTTCTCTCGGCCTGAAAACGCCTAAGTAGTCAAGAAAGCACCCAAACTTAGTTTGAACATAAAAGTTTGGAAAGCTTATCACAAATCATGATACCATCATAAAACAGACAAATGTACTTTCCTGAGGTGCTAGTTTGAGGAGAACACAGTTAACCAATGCATTCTTGTGTTCTGTGCGTTTTTTTTTTTTTTTTTCCTTCCCATGGCCTGCAAACGCCTTAAAGTGAAGAAAACTATTCACAAATCATGATACCATCATAGAACAGATAAATGTACTGGACCTTGATGAAAACACTGTTAAACAATGCATTCTTGTATGTAGGTACGTTTCTAAGCCTTCTCTCAGCCTGCAAAAGCTTTAATAGTGAAGAAAGCATAAAAACTAAAAACAATAAACAAAACAGGGTGACAACAATTCAGATATCATGATAGTATTAAGAAACATTGAATTTTAGATTCCTGAAGTAATTGTTTGATTCATACACTGAACAAGTGCATTCTTGCATGCTGTACTTTTTGGGCATTCTCTCCTTCTGCGAAAGCTTTAAAAGTGAGGAAAAGGCAAAAAACTTTCTTTAAACAAATCAGGGTGAAAACCATTTGGATATCATGATAGTAACATGAAACTGTGAATTTTAGATTCCTGGGGTAATAGTTTGATAAATACACTGTGAACAAGTGCATTCTTGCATGCTGTATGTTTTGGGCATTCTCTCCTTCTGCGAAAGCTTTAAAAGTGAGAGAAGGCAAAAAGCTTTGTTTGAACAAAACAGGGTGAAAACTATTCAGATATCATAATAGAATCATGGAACATTGCATTTTTACATTCCCTAGGTAATAGTTTGACGCATACACTGTGAACAAGTGCATTCTTCCATGCTGTACGTTTTGGGCATTCTCTCCCTCTGCGAAAGATTTAAAAGTGAGGAAAAGGCAAAACACTTTGTTTGAACAAATCAGGGTGAAAACTATTCAGATATCATGATACCATCTGAGATCCCAAATATGAGAGTAAATTACCAAAATATGTCGCTGCAGCGAACTGTCACGTTCCCCAGTTTCTGTGTCTGTTGTCTTTCCAAAACTCAGGTGATTCCAGGAGCAGCCGTCCCCAGATTGGAGATCTGGCCCCACCTACTCATCAGTGGCAGCACCTGGTTTCCCACCCTCGAAGGATATATAAGGTTTACATTTGTTGTGGTTCACGCTCTCTGGTGTCCTGTGTGGGGGTGATATGAGCGAGAGGTGATGCTGTGATTTTATGTTCTGTGTTGCTGTGAGAAGTGTATTTTCAGTTTTGTATTTACCTCTCTTTTTTTGTTCCCAGGGAAAAGGGGAAGCACCTTGGGAGTGTGTAGGCAAGCTGCCCATGGGCCTACACCAGCCGTAGTTATCCTCCTGTCTAGAAACACTTGGCAAGACCTGGGCGGACCACCTCTCTGTATTTTTGTTAGTAAGCCTTGCTAGTCCTCAAAGCTAGGTTAGTGTGGGGTGTTTCAGGTCAGGTAGGCAAGAGGGACTGTTTTGTTTCGTGGGGGGGGGGGTTCAGGTCAGGTGGGCAAGAGGGACTGTTTTGTTTCGTTCTTTGTTTTGGTTCCGTCCATCCCCTTTTCCCAAGCAACCAGTTTATATATTTTTTAATAAACTTTTTTTTTTACGGGTTATAGGTGTTTTGGTCGTTAGTGCATCCACACACACCGCACCTTTTTCCTCCATGCTGCATTGAGGTCATGAGCGGCTGGTCGTTGAGTTTCCTCCCCCAAGAGGCAACGTAACAGCAACAGAGAACAAAGAGGCAGAAGATGACAAAAATGTCACTGCAGTGTGAAGCAACAAGATGAGAACAAAGAGAAAGCTGTTAGGGAATACTCCTTATTGTGCTATTATCATTACGCAATATACTGTTTCATTGTCCTGGTTTAATTGCGTTAAAACAGGAAACTGGACTCCACTATCTTCTCCACCAAACTGAAAAGCAACAATATATGGGAGGAAAGTCAAAGACACATTTGCATACACTCATACGTTATCTTACACACACATTCACCTGTGTAAGCTGTTTTAAACTTTAAGTCAACATACTCAGTTGTACGATGCCTTTTGCTGCTACTACTGACCTTTTTAACAAACAAGTGTCGACTCATGATGCTTATAGTTCACTACCTCAATAAAAGGAGACTGCATGGGGAAGTCTAGTCTGAGTTTGCTGTGATCGAGTGAAGGGTCTCCCCTTGCAGCAAGTAAAAAGTCGACTCTGTCTTTGTTTCTCGTGCTATGACTGTGGTTTCTAACTACGACCTAACAGCAGCAGATGACCAAAATATGTCGCTGCAGTGTGAAGCTCAAGTAGAGAATACAGTCGACAAATACACAACCAAAAATATGGCGCAGCACAGAGGAGCCCAACCTAAACGTGGACAGAAATGGAACAAAAAACGATGGAGAAAGTTGCCAGTTGTATCGAAGAGGTTCATCATTACAGTGAATAGAAAGAAATGGAAAATGATTGTTCCACAGAACAAAACTATGGCGACCATGGACCAACGTGCTGTACAACTGTTTCCGAAAGAAGAATCCTTGTTGTATCCTTGCCTTTAAGAGCCAGCATATAAAATCTCTTCACAGCCGTAAAAAGAAATGGTCCATATCTGAACATTACTGCAGTTTGTACATTTCCGTCATGTAGTGCAAAATACTTGTTCAAAATGAGAAATGAGCCAGTGGGAGAGAGCCTTTGTAAAATTCTGTTCTACAAAGCGGAAAATGGCACATGCAAAGAGTGAAAAGAAATTCAGTCCAGCAACAAATATGAGGGAGAATTGCAAGAGCTCTTCAGGAATCAGGAAACATTTTATTGCCAAAATGTCAAACATACGCCTTTCCACCCACCTGCCGCTCTTTACAATCAGTGCTCGCGCCGCTTGCTGTGACACCTGTTTCTTGTCATGCCTAATCACCCTGTCTATTTCTAGCATGTGTTCCCTTTGTGTCTTGTTGGATTATTGTATGTGTAAGCTCTTGCCTTGTCAAACAATTCTCTGACCACTTCTTGTCTCATGTACAGCCAAGCCTTGCGTACCTGGTCTCCAGCTTCGTGCTGCGGTGAGCCGCACCCTAGTGGACTCTGATGAAGTTTCTCTCTTATAGGAGGGGATTCTCTTTTCCAGAGGATTTATTTTCTGTTTTACCAATTGACAAGCTGATCTCCAAGAGAGTGTATTTGAGTTCTATCTTTGTGCCATTGAGCTCGGCTCGCAATTTCTGTTGAACATTAAAGACCCTTGTTTTGACTTCCCTCTGCGTTTGGATCTATTGCCGCCGTCCGTGACAAAGTGGGGGACCGGGCTCAGTTGATGAGCCCGACTGCCGACGGGAAGAAACTGTTTGTGTGGCGGGAGGTCTTAGTCTTGATGGACCTCAGCCTCCTGCCAGATGGAAGGGGCGCAAACAGTTTTGGTCCGGGGTGAGAGGGGTCGACTACGATCTTTTTAGCTCGCTTCAGAGACCTGGAAGCGACCAAGTCCTGCAGGGACGACAGATTGCAGCCGATCACCCTCTCTGCAGAGCGGATGACACGCTGCAGCCTGCCCTTGTCCTTGGCTGTGGCTGCAGCGTACCAGACGGTGATGGAGGAGCAGAGGATGGACTCGATGATGGCCGTGTAAAATTGCACCATCATTGTCTTTGGCAGGTTGAATTTCTTCAGCTGCCTCAGGAAGAACAACCTCTGCTGAACCTTGTTGGTGATAGAGCTGATGTTCAGCTTCCACTTGAGGTCCTGGGTGATGATGGAGCCCAGGGAACGGAAGGAATCCACAATAGGGACGGGGGAGTCGCAAAGGGTAATTGGGGAAGGTGGGGCTCTGTTCCTCCTGAAATCCACAACCATCTCCACTGTCTTTAGAGCGTTTAGCTCCAGGTTGTTCTGGCTGCACCACGACACCAGATGGTTAGACTCCCACCTGTAGGCGGACTCATCCCCACCAGAGATCAGTCCAATGAGGGTGGTGTCATCCACAAACTTTAGGAACTTGACTGACTGGTGACTGGAGGTGCAGCTGTTAGTGTACAGGGAGAAGAGCAGAGGGGAAAGAACGCAGCCTTGGGGGGAACCGGTGCTGATGGTCCGAGAGGCTGAGATATGTTTCCCCAGCTTCACATGCTGCTTCCTGTCAGACAGGAAGTCTGTGATCCACTTGAAGGTGGAGTCGGGCACGTGCAGCTGGGAGAGTTTGTTCTGCAGCAGAGACGGGATGATGGGGTTGAAGGCAGAGCTGAAGTCCACAAACAGGATTCTGGCGTAGGTTCCTGGGGAGTCCAGATGCTGGAGGATGTAGTGGAGGGCCATGTTGACAGCATCATCCACAGACCTGTTGGCTCTGTAGGCGAACTGCAGGGGGTCCAGGAGGGGGTCGGTGAGGGACTTCAGGTCGGTCAGGACTAGCCGTTCAAAAGACTTCATGACTACAGGAGGTCAGGGCGACGTACCTGTAGTCATTGAGTCCTGTGATCCTGGGTTTCTTGGGAACAGGGATGATGGTTATGCCCTCCATTGTCACAATCTGTTGTATTTAATTTCCCATACATTATATACAGTATTGTGTGTTAAGCGGTAGCCAATAGGATGCCCCTGAATGGACATGTGACCTAGGAGAGGTCAAGTGAACCTGCGTTCAATAAAGACGACTCAGTTCAAGTCAAACAGTCATGATGCTCCACTTGTGTTATTTGTACTTCCATAATATACGGCCTAGCATTGAGTATGGACGCCGGGACCGTTGAGCGAACCATCTCTGCTAACAGGTTATGGGCCCAGAGTTACCCAGAGAGTTTCCAACGAGTTATCACCGAGAGAAAAGTCGCAACGTACCGCATGTCCGGTGAGTTAGCATGCTAAGCTAGCGTCATGAGTAGAAGAGCCTACGAGTCAAGTGGCCGATGGTCACGGCTGGTTTTTGACGGAGATGAAAGGAACTACGAACTGTGGGAGACAAAATGGAGGAGCCCAAAATCGAAGGCTGAGGTCTCATGCCTCATGAGACCTCAGCCCCAAACTCGCCACATCAAAATGGCACTGCTGAACGAAACTGCCGCACACTATTTGACATGGCCAGGTGTTTGCTATTGGACAGTAAGCTACCAAAAGAGCTGTGGACGTACGCAGTCCAGAAAGCTGCTGTAGTGAGGAACAGATGTTTTAACAACCGCACAAAGCAGACGCCTTACTCACTGCTTAAAGGGAAACGACCTAACTTGTCCAGAATGCAGAAGTTTGGTTCAGAGTGTTATGCTTACAAACAGGACAAGAGAAAATTGGACGCAAGGTGTGAAAAGGGGATTTTTGATGGATATGACAAGAACAGTCCAGCCTATATGGTTTATTTTTCTGACACTGGAAAAGTGCAGAAGCATAGACTGGTGAAGTTTATCAACAAAACAAACACGGAGAAACAGACACAAACTGACATGACACCTGTCAATGATGACTTTGAGCTGCAGCATAGAGTTACCAATACCAGTAAAAATACTGATGCGAGTCCAGCCCATACACAAGACCAGGTGCCAGTTCCTATGCTTGAAGTGCATTACAGATTTCCTTATCTATTGTTATAGAGTAGCGTCTAACGTTCCTTTAACATTGCGAGAAGCTGTAACCTCACCCCAATCAGAGGAATGGGTTAATGCGATGGATGAGGAGTTACAATCATTAAAAGAAAATGACACATTTACCCTTACAAACTTACCAGAGGACAGGAAAGCAGTGGGGGGTAGATGGGTGTATGCTATTAAAAACTAGAAAAAGCATTTCCTGCTGAAAATGCAAAAAGCTGAAAGCTGCACTGAATATTTAAAAATAGCTGAAAATAGAGAAAGTTGAAGGGAATTTGAATACATTTGCTGAAATGACAGATATTTGAAAAGCTGAAATTAATTTGAAATTGCTGAAAATACAGAAATGGGAGAAGCTGAAAGGAATTTCAATAGATTTGCTGAAAAAGCAGAAATGAAAACAGCTGAAATAAATGTGAAATACTGCAAAACAGAAGTTGCAGGAGCTTAAATGAATTTTAAAAAGTACAGTAATAACAAAAGCTGAGATGAATAAAAAGTGGTTTAAAATTGTTTGTAGTAATATTAGTAGTAGTATTAGTTTTAGTTGTAATTGTGGTATTAGTAGTACTAGCAGTAGAAGTCGGTTTAGTATCAATAGCAGTAGAAACAGCTGTAATACTAACACTATTAGCCATAGTAGTATTTGTAATAACATTAGTAGTAGTTGTAGTATTAATAGCAGTAGAAATACTAGTAGTATGGTAGTAGAAGTATCAGTTGTAGTACTAGAAGTACGAGTAATATTCGTAGTGGGAGACAGAATGTTTGTTATTCAAACTAAGAAGTTTTTAATTAATAGGCCTCATCACAAACATTACAGTAAAAATTCCCTCCATGGGGCTTTTATTTTGAAATTATTGGATTGGGTGGGGTGGGGGGTTGTAGATAGAGGGAGGGAGGGTGAGAGGGTGAGGAAGGGAGGGGTGGTGAGGAAAAGATAGAGGGAGAGAGAGAGGAGGAGAAATAGACAGACATACTGACTGACTGACTGATTAACAGTGAGAAGAGGTCAGGGTAGAGGGGGGAGGGGGGGGCGAGTGTCTTTATCATATTGGTCTGTTGACAGAAAGCATAGCTGCGTCATGTGACTCCACTAATCAGGTCATAGGAGCAGCTGTGAGCCACAGACAGATCCTGCAGCGTGTGAGCGAGTAACCACGGCAACGACGCACCTGTGCTCATTAACGAGCGGCTGCAAAAGGGCAGACACAGGACAGCGAGTTACACAGAATCCACACCTCAAACAAATGAGAACCAGCGCAAAACTATAACAGCTATCTAAAAAATACGGTGTTTTGACGAGACCCAAGACTCTATCGAACGCATGGATATGCTTTTTATGTCTGGCCGGTAATAAATACGGCTCCTATGGCAGTTGACAAAACGTGTACCTTCTGGATTTTTGTGAGAAATATGTCGGCAGATTTGTATTGGAGCCTATGGGGCTTTTGGCAGAGGTTGTGTCACTCTAACACTCCTTAAGCCAAAACTAAAGAACTCTGGGATTCCATGAACGCATTAATCCAATCAGCACAACCATGCCCTCATTCATCTAAAGAAATGAAGCCTCTAGAGTGTATACTTTGGCTGCAAGGACAGAAGTTCCATATTTTTTTAACCAGATTTCTGCGATGCCTCACACTCTAGTCCTCGAGGTCCCCACTCTAGCAGACGCAATACACACTCGTGTAAAAGTCAGAAACGGAGCGAAGAACAAGTGAAACATAATCAGTGATTATGAAAAAAGTACAATAGATATCAAGAAGCAGTTTTTTTCATAAAATAGTGGAGACTCGTGTCAACATTTGAAAGTTGAAATGGTGTCTGTAGCTGAAAGATTGGCGAAGCTGAAGAATCTGAAAGTTGAAGAGGATTTGGAAAGCAAACTCCATTTGTTAAAATATTAATGATTATTGATTTATATAAATTCAAGCTTAAGAGGTAGAAAGCTGAACATACATAGCCCTCAAGCCAGAAAGAACCTGAATATTTTAATATTTGAACGGTTTAAATAGCTGAAAATGGGAAGCAGTTGAAAGGTGCCACGGAAGAAATAGAATAAGTTGAATAAAGATTCGAAGAACAATACTTGGAATGCTTAAAGAATTCCAACTAACAATGCAGATGGGTCAGAAAAGTACAAGGCACGCTATGTTGCCAAGGGATACAGTCAGAGGAAAGGGGTGGATTATGAGGAGACTTTTTCTCCTACTGCCAACCTGACGCTATCAGAGTCTTGATGCAAAAAGCGGTGCAAGAAGACAGGCGTGGTACCACAGGGTATTGTGTAAGCCTAAATGAAAATGGACCTTTGATCTCATGGAAAACCAAAAAGCAGCCCACTGTCGCATTGTTGACTTGTGAGTCGGAGTATATGGCGTTAGCGTCTACTACACAAGAAGTATTGTACCTAGTTCAGTTGCTAGACGGCATTGACAGACATCAATACCCAGCGCCTAAAGTGTATGAGGATAACCAAGGCGCAATAGCGTTAGCAAAAAATCCTGTGAACAGACAGAGGTGTAAGCATGTTGACATAAAATATCATTTTGTAAGGTCAACTGTGAGTGATGGGAAGATAAGGTTGAATTTCTGCCCCACAGAAGAGATGGTAGCAGATGTGATGACAAAACCTGTAACACAGTTTAAGTTGACTAAGTTTGCAAAGTTCATGTTTGGAAAACTAACCACGTATGTGAAGTAATGTGCATGATAAAGGCAGAAAGGCCTTAATGTTTTTTTTTTGTTTGTTTGTTAAGAGTATGTACCAATGTGAGAGCAAGTGGGGGTGTTAACATATATGAGTATATGCCCTCCATTGTCACAATCTGTTGTATTTACTTTCCTATACATTATATACAGTATTGTGTGTTAAGCGGTAGCCAATAGGATGCCCCTGAATGGACATGTGACCTAGGAGAGGTCAAGTGAACCTGCGTTCAATAAAGACGACTCAGTTCAAGTCAAACAGCCATGATGCTCCACTTGTGTTATTTATACTACCATAATATTCGGCCTAGCATTGGGTATGGACGCCGGGACCGTTGAGCGAACCATCTCTGCTAACAGAATGGGTGAATGGTGTCATGTAGTGTTAAAGCGCTTTGAGTGGTCGGAAGACTAGAAAAGCTCTATACAAGTACAGTCCATTTACCATTACCATCATGATTATAGAGGGGCAGGGGCTGTTAGGGATTCAAGCCAGAAGTGCACCCCTAGTCAGGAAATTATAGTTGTAGTAGTAGTGTAGTAGTTCCTGAGTTGACTATGGGGGTCAATAATCAGTTATGTCGGAGATCCAAATTTCTATAAATAAATTGCTCCTCAAATCGGTTGGAAACAAGGCCGTTTGAGAAAGGCAATTTTTCAAAACAGTGTGTAAATACTCTAGGAGCAGATAAAGATATGCAGGGGCATTCTTTACGTCAACGCATCACATTTTTCATTCAGCTGAGGCTCTAATCCAAAGAAACTTGCAGGAAGTGAATTTGAACAAGAGGGAACAGAACCAGAACAGCAGGAACAAAGAAGGAGAAGGGAAAGCAACATTTATGAGAGTCATCTAGGTGCTAATTCTTCAGTTGTAGTAGTAGGTAGGTATGTGTGTTTATTATGTTCGTTAGGGAACTCCTTCCACCATCAGGTGACCATTTAGGAGTCAGGACAAATTGGGACTTTGTTGGGAGTTTAGCTCCCTGTTGGAGAACCAATAGGCAGATGCTGAGATGGGAATGAATTAGGGACGAGTCTGAGAGGCTGCATTTCAGAGGAGATGCAGAGGTTGGAAGGTGATGGCGACTCATGGTCGAGAAGGGAGTGAGCAGGCCTCCCTAAAACAACAACTGATAAGAGGAGGAATCCTGAGGAAGTGTCGGAGCCATAAAATCCATCCACAGGTTGTATGTCATCTAAGAGTCATTTAAGAATCACACACGGTTTGAATGGGAGCAATTATTTCACTATGATAAAATTTACTGACACATTTTTCCTCGAATATATGTGCATGGCAATTGTTAACTCTGTTTTGTTTTTCAGTTGGGGACAGGCGACTCCAATGCGAGAAGGTCCAGCTCGGCAACGACACCCAGTAGAAACGGCGTTGAGGGGGTTTTACGGCATTGTTGGATAAGCCAGGAGGTGGCCTGGGGGTGATTAGCATCACCAAAGGCTATGTGAAGGGATGCTTTTACACCTACCTCAACATGAGGGACTGGGGGAGAACAGAATACAACTAGAGTATCTGCCGATTTGGGAACATTATTGCATGCAGTGTAAAACACAATCATAAGATTCTAAACAACAGAGTTGTATAGATTTTATAGATTTAAGGTGTTAAGAAGAACATACAGTCTTTCTATCAATGAAACAACTCATAAATTGATTAGAATGTTTTTAGGAAAACACTAGATGTTAGAGTTTAGCTACTCAAGTGGCATTTTAGGGATAACAGCAGACGATGGCCAACGCAGGAAGCTCCAACCTGACTTTTCTTCCTGGAACGAAATGTGTAATAACATTGCTCTTCTCATACACTGACACTAGGACTGATGAGACACACAGATGATACAATTACTCCACATTAAAAGAAATAGCCAAAACCGGGAAATAAGTGGGTAAAATGTTGAGTTCCAGTTATGTTTAAATATGCACACACTAGATGGTAGAACTTGTTTGCTTGAAGAGTTTGGTAAACCAGAAGAAAGAGCAACAGGAATTGGGAGAGCACACACACACACACACACTCACACGCACATCCAGACACACCTACACACACACGCACACATAGCTGCACCACTTGTGCTTCTCTATTCAACAGCCGATTGGGGAATCTTGTCCTAATGGGACCTCCGGTTAGCAGAGTAGTCTGCTCACAGGAACTGAGGTGATCCGAGGTCCAAGGAGGGAGCGTGAAGCTTAATCACACGTCTAGGATGACAGCTACGTGTCATCTGACCAAACCGCTGACAACAACAGATGTTCCAGCAGAGGAACACCAAGGAGGAGAAGTATAGACACACACATACAACGAAGGAATCCACAAACACTGAGCTAATGTGACACACGATTTCCAGATTAGAGAAGGAACGGGAACTACTGGGACACTTGATAAACACATATGATAAGAATATTCAAACAAACAAACGCCAACGATATTACAGTAACAGAACTTGAGGATTTTGAATTCAGAGCGGCTATTCGGTTGCAATGACCAAGCATCACCAAGATAAAACTAAGCAGCATTAGGCACATTCACGGGGGAACATTTGTAAAGAAGGAGGAGAGAGAAGTCCACCATTTCATAGAATTATGCCTATTCAGATAACTACAGCATTGTCTCTGTTGAAAAGCATATATCATAGTAATAATTGAAAGTAAGAATTGTTTTTAGGAGGCTAGAAGTTCTTGTATGTGTTGTTTCTATTTCACTCCAAACAGAGCTGAGATCATTATTCAATGCAAGTGAATCCACACGACAACAAGTGGAGAGATGGTGTCCATTTATGGAGGGAGAGTAAACTATGAAGGGCAGGGTCTCAACCATTGACCCACTGGTTATGTTCTCCTCCTCAACATGTGTTGTCAACTTGAAACATCACTGTGGCACCGCCACATATAGAGCGGTTATTCTGTTGGATGATGTCATCCCTCTAGAAACAAACAGGGATGGGAGCATCAATTGAAAGACACATCCAGAGCTGCCCCTGGGGGTGGGGTTAAATTATATGTCCTATAGTGTTTTTCCTTTAGTTTCAGATACCTTGTCCCTATATAATGTGTTGATACGTGTTGAACTTTAAGCCACTAAGAGATCCAGGGGGACATCTTCAGGAGGGTTTCCAACAGCAGCCATGTGGGAGAAAGATTGAATAAGAAATTATTTGTGTTACGAACTACACTGATTCCTCAGGGAAAACTCACGGTTTACCTATGACACTGATGCGGTTAACAGTAGACACAGTTACTGGTAGTTAAGATCACATCACCAGGAATAAACACCACCAGAGAAAGCCTTAAGAAGAAAGACAGATCTACATTAGTCTGAAGGTCACATAAATAAGCGAAAAGGATGCTAAGAAGGTGCCAAGGAGGGTGCCAGATGATGTTGAATTCTAGAATCAGATCACAGCTGAATTTGTGGACAATAATAAAATGTTGATTGGATGAAACTGCATCTAGCAGGTGCTACAAATGAAGACCTGCATGAGTCATTGGATGAAATGAGACTCATGGCCTAGAATAATAAAGTGGCTTTAGACATGATGTCAGCTGGAAACGGTAACTTCCGCAAAATGTTTGGATCTGTTTGTTGTGCAATCATCTCCAACAACACAGCTCCTGGTGGCTTGGGGACCAGAGCACAAGCCCCACTGACAGCTTGAACCAGCAGCTGACAGACAACTAAGGCGACGACAATCCTCTCACCAATGGTCATGATCTAGTCCACTACGGATGAAGCTGCATCTCCTGCATCCTTGGATTCCTGCAGGGATTGGTCGATATTGTGCTTAGTGAGACTAGTATACAGGGAAATCGGTAGCAAGTAGATGATGAGGGACAATCGCTGTTGACGGATGTGACTGTATGATAATTTTTCTGTCTTTGAGAGATGCTCACAGTGAACTGTGAGCAAGGAGGGAATTGTTAGGGATTCAAGCCAGAAGTGCACCCCTAGTCAGGAAATTATGGTAAGTGTAATAATGTTTAGTGTTAGAATTATAGTTTGTGTGTTATTAGATATTAGGTATTACATTAACATATTAGATGAAGTGAATGCAATTTCAATCAAACACAATACATAGTCGTTTAAATCATATAAACACTGTACACATTAACATTCTGTCACAATGTGATGTTAAAACCTGGGGACGGATGCCAGTTGCCGTTCTTTATGGATTTCTCCCAATTTTATCCCCAAAGAGGGTTTTTTGGGAGTTTTTTCTCCTGTCAGGTAGTAAATGAACAACTTAATGTAAGGCAGCCGACTGAGGAAAATGTCTTGAGAATTGAACCACAAGAACTGTCTTAGATCTATGATGAAGTGTGATGAACGATGATCATTAATGATGGGTTGTTGTAATGAAAGTGTACTAGTTATAAGATGAAGACTTAAACAATGTATGCTTTGTTAAATTCGCTCATTGAGGCATAAAGCCAAATGTATCTACATTGAGTGCATTGGAATGTGAGGGACAGATAGGACAGAGAGGTTTCAGGTTACAGCTGCAGCTTCACACCTCGACGTGAAGGGGACAGTCCAGGAGGTGGCCCTTTGGAGAAGAAGCCAATGACATTCAAATGCACCAAGGAAGACACACCTCAAGAGGTTTCAAAGGACCATGGCGGGGGAAAGGACTGGGAGAATCTGACCTGCAGCCGCCTTGAAAAGTCACTTTAGACTTGCTCAGAGGATTCTCTATTTCGTGAAATATTCCACTGTTCGCTTAGTATTTCACTTTGTAATTGCATTCCTTATAACGTTGTTTAGTTATTAAATACCTTTTGATTTTTTAATTTAAACGAATTGACTCATTTGTGTCCTCGTTTCCGGCCGGGACGAGAACAAAAGGAGTGAGGCCTCCCTCGAGAGCTTTCCGAAATCCTAACAGGGCTCACAGCGCGCAAACATACTGCCCAATCTTTTTTCAGGTAGTAATAACATGTAGTAGTAACATGTAGATTAATGAGTGATACGCAGTTGCTATTTCTTTTGTGTCAACAATACAGTAGAATTTTTTGACTGGGTAGTATCAAATCGATACAGAGCCATCGATTTATGCGGCGGTAGCAATTCTCGACAAAGCAGCAAAAATCAGCAAAGCACCGGTCAAGGGGGGTTGCGCGACGTTCCACGGCCGAGAACCACCCCTCCCCCGCATGACTTCAACGTGGACACTATGTGGCCCCAACCTAAAATGAGTTTGACACCCCTGCTCTATGAGATAATTCATTCAAGAGATAATTCATTCGGACTTGCCAGCTTGTCTTGCTGGGGCGTGAATTACCGTAAATATTGTAAAGTTCAGTCATGTCTGATGTGTAGAGTGAACATTTAACATTTACATTTAGATTTAACGTTTACATTATTTAACAACTTTGTTTTACTGCCAAACATTATCCTTGGAAAAGTTATTGAATGAACAATTACAATTACAACAATTACAAGTCATTTAGCTGACGCTTTTATCCAAATATTTACATGACATTTTTAACCCATTCCCAGGGAGCAATAAGGGGTTAGATGTCTTGCTCAGGGACACTTTGGCATGGGGAAGCCAAGACTCGAACAACCAATGTTGCGGTTCCCAGCGCACCCTCTCTATACCCCTGCGCCACGTCTAATTTCTCTCTGAATGTTTGAAAAAGTGACACATGAATATTGTCGTGATTTTTTGTTCATATGATAATGCTAAATGTAGCAAAACTGCTCAGGATATTTAGAACGTGCGACATTTTACAAACGGCGCCCCATGGTATTAGGACCCAAATGCAACCACAAGAGTCAGTATTGGGTTACCAAATGTATTCGTAATTTATTAATATGATTTGTTTAGTCCCGTGGTTTGAGGTAGGCAGCTCTCGACGTGAGTCCCGTGGCTCGACTGCGGCGGCAGGCAGATCCCAACGTGAGTCCCGTGGAGTACGGTAACTCTACAGACGGAGAGAAAGAAAGTCAGTAACACCCAAGGTCAGGCAAAGGAACTCGCAGAGGAACTCACAGAACAGCAGTGGTGACTACCGGGCAAGAATACAAAATGTACTGACAACTCAAGCCTGCAGGACCAGGGTTGAAATACCGCCAGTGACGAGTAATCATTGGTCGCAGCTGTGCACCGCTGTGGAATGCGGCCATGGGCGGTGTCTGGAGGTGGGACCAAGAACACACTGTTAAGAGTGTATGGATGCATGTAACTGATTCCTGATTCCTGAGTCATGTGATATCGAGAGCACAACTTCCATATAAGGGCAGTGTTCCCGCCCCTTTTCTCTGTGTGTACCAGTCTCTCCCGTGAGCCGGAAGTTTAGCATGTTGTGCCTGCATTAAACAATGCCACGAGTTAAATGGCTGAAGAGATAAACGCCTGGACGTCCGTTCATTCTCTGATATCATTGTTCCGCCGCGCAGGTAGGCCAAAGGAGTAAGCCTACCTACTAACACACACCCACAAAAAGCACATGGCCAAACAAAACAAACAGGGAGATGACAGATGAGGGAGGGAGATTGGGGGTGGGGGGCAGAGGCAAAAGACACAACGGGTCAGACAGGGATCCTGTCAGTCATAGACATTGAATGTACTGTACATCTTGTTTTTTTCCTTTCGAGGGGTGAGGTTTTCAGGACTGGATGTTGCATGTTTGCATACTGTGAAGCTCTCTTAGGCTTATTTGTGATTTTGGGCTGTACAAAATAAAATTATTTTATATTTGAATTAACACGTTGACCGGGGGAATCTGCCATGTCTGCAATTGAAGGGTTCTGCGCACACTGACTTCCCTTTACAGAAAGAATCCTCAAGTGATAAGGGAGATGCAGCTGATTCACTATCCTGATTCAAGTGACCAGATCTTGTTACAAAATCTGAAGATCAAGTTCCAAAGATTCTGTGTACTACAAACATAGAATTCTAAACTAACTTGTCAATGTTGTTTCTGCACTTTTAATTCCATGTGAACTTTTTTTTTGTCTATTGTAGACTTTGAAAAGACGTCTAGGTTTAGACATTTCAACGTGACCCAACGAATCCGGCCCGCCGGGGGGGGTCCAGTGCGGCCCGCCAGTTGACTTTGCTATTGTGAGAATTACAGAAAGACATAAATTGCATTTCTATAAAAGTAGCTGCTATTCCTAAAAAGTCCACTGGGGGTCGCACTCTGAGTATACAGTGCATCCGGAAAGTTCTCACAGCGCTTAACTTTTTCCATATTTTGTTATGTTACAGCCTTATTCCCAAATTGATTAAATTCATTATTTTCCTCAACATTCTACACACAACAACCCATAATGACAAAGTGAAAACTGTTTTTGCAAATTTTTGCAAATCTGTTAAAAATAAAGAACGAAAACATCACATGTACATAAGTATTCACAGCCTTTGCTCAATACTTTGTTGAAGCACCTTTGGCAGCAATTACAGCCTCAAGTCTTCTTGGGTATGATTCCACAAGCGTGGGACACCTATTTCTGGGCAGTTTCTCCCATTCTTCTTTGCAGAACCTCTCAAGTTCCATCAGGTTGGATGGGGAGCGTCGGTGCACAGCCATTTTCAGATCTCTCCAGAGATGTTCAATCGGGTTCAAGTCAGGGCTCTGGCTGGGCCACTCAAGGGCATTCACAGAGTTGTCCCGAAGCCACTCCTTTGTTATCTTGGCTGTGTGCTACGGGTCGTTGTCCTGTTGGAAGATGAACCGTCACCCCAGTCTGAGGTCCAGAGCGCTTTGGACCTCGTTTTCATTGAGGATATCTCTGTACATTGCTGCATTCATCTTTCCCTCAATCCTGACTAGTTTCCCAGTTCCTCCCGCTGAAAAAAATCCCCACAGCATGATGCTGCCACCACCATGCTTCACTGTAGGGATGGTATTGACCAGGTGATGAGCAGTGCCTGGTTTCCTCCAGACATGACGCTTGGCATTCAGGCCAAAGAATTCAATCTTTGTTTCATCAGACCAGAGAATTTTGTTTCTCATGGTCTGAGAGTCCTTCAGGCGGGCTGTCATGTGCTTTTTACTGAGGAGTGGCTTCCGTCTGGCCACCCTACCAAACAGGCCTGGTTTGTGGAGTGCTGCAGAGATGGTTGTCCTTCTGGAAGGCTCTCCTCTCTTCATAGAACAACGCTGGAGCTCTGTCAGAGTGACCATCAGGTTCCTGGTCACCTGCCCGACTAAGGCCCTTCTCCCCCGATCGCTCAGTCTGGCTGGGCGGCCAACTCTAATAAGAGTCCTGGTGGTTCCAAACTTCTTTCATTTCTGGATGATGGAGGCCACTGTGCTCATTGGGACTTTCAATGCTGCAGAAATCTTTCTGTACCCTTCGCCAGATCTGTGCCTCGATACAATTCTGTCTCGGAGGTCTACAGCTAATTCCTTGGACTTCATGGCTTGATTTATGCTCTGATATGCACTGTCAACTGTGATACCTTATATAGACAGGTGTGTGCCTTTCTCAATCATGTCCAATCAACTGCATTTAGCACAGGTGGACTACAATCAAGTTGTAGAAACATCTGAAGGATGATCAGTGGAAACAGGATGCACCTGAGCTAAATTTCGAGTGTCATGGCAAAGGCTGTGAATACTTATATACATGTTATGTTTTCGTTCTTTATTTTCAACAGATTTGCAAATATTTGCAAAAAAACGTTTTCACTTTGTCATTATGGGTTGCTGTGTGTAGAATGTTGAGGAAAATAATGAATTTAAGCCATTTTGGAATAAGGCTGTAACATAACAAAATGTGGGAAAAGTGAAGCGCTGTGAATACTTTTCGGATGCACTGTATATAAATGTTGTGTATTGTATTATTGATATTAATTTGTCTAATTGCATGTTATAGCAGTGTCATTTCATGCTAAATGTTCTTTGTCATTGCTAAAGCTACTTTGTTCAAAGGCTATTGTTCAAATAGATCTTCTCTCATAGGCCATTGCACCACTTGCTTTGACTCATTATTGTTCATTATTCTTCATTATTCATTATTAGTCTATTGTGAGCCACGTCTCGTATTCTGTCCAGTCATTTGGCATTTTCTACAGTAAAAATACTTCATGTTCACGTTTCTTCAGTTTATAAACTGTGTTTTCCATTATTTGAGGAATGTAACACTATCAATCTTATGAAGATCTGTTCCAATGGGTCCTGCGAACTACAAGGTTAACAGCAATGTGATTATCCCCATCATGTGATCTACAGCCGAGGGTATGAAAGAGGGCCTTTTATGTGAGCTGAATGCATTTCACAGAGTCTGCATGCACTGAAAAGATCGGCTGCATGCTCTTCAGCTCGGTAAGTCTATGCTGCATCTAGATTCTTATTAGGGATTAAGGATTTCACAGAGTAGCAGGATAACTTGAAATATGGGTACAGTTTAAAATAAGTGTCGGACAATACTGGTTGATACTGCAAATCAGAAAACAGTAAAACGTTTTGAGAATTTGGCAGCAGTTTCTAATGGAATACGGTACTTTACTGCAGATAACATGTTAAGGTAACTTGCTCACTTACCTCACAGTATATTGTGCAGACATGGGCTATAAAAAACAATTGAATGCAAAGAACAGCTCTGCTTTGAAGAATCTTAACCATATGTCCATCGGCGACTATATCTTCTTTGCTGAGAGATTTATTTATGACATTATAAAATCCGAAATGTTGCAGGTCAACGTGTTTTGGCCTTAGTAACTAGGATGTTAATTTTAACCCATAAAGGGTAATTGATTATTTAGAAAAGAGCAAATTTGTTTTTTTTTAAGAGAGATAAGTGATATAAAGTATCATCTATGTTTACACTGTATTTTGACATTTCTTTATCTTTTCCACTTTTACTTTTATGAGCAAGGCACCCAGAGTCTGAACAATCTTCTGTTCACCTATTTTATCGCCCTGCCCATCTGAAACTAGCTAGGTAAAGGTTGGGACAGCCAGGCTAGCTTTGTTACCCTGGGGACTATTTCCTTATTTCACAATTATTTTGTGAATCTATTTTCTTATCTTGAATGTATATACCAAAAATACCTATGTTTCAGTTATCTTATACCTTGTGAATGTGATGAGTTTCAGAAATATTGCTGATGCAACCAGTTCCGCAAAGACATTCAAAAACAAAAATCAATTTGTCACAGCTCACGGTTACTTCTCCAGATTGTAATTTGGACACAATTTGTCTTTATATATAAATATTTGACAGAATTTGGCCAGGGGTGTAAAAAAATAAATGTACACTGGTATTGTCACAATGGGGTAGGCAGAGGCAGGACCCAAACACAGATTTCCAACAAAGATACTTTAATCAAACGCCAACAGGGATCCAGAACTTACAAACAGGATGACTCCGGGTAGAACCTTCACGAACGACGTTCAGTGATGCAACAAGGAGCAAAAGACATACAGGGCTTAAATACACTGGGACGGTGCAGGTGATTGGACACAGGGGAAAACAATCAGGGAAAAGTCAGACAATCACAGGGGATGACAGGACAAGGCAAACCCAAACCGTGACAGGTATAGCTTTACATAAAAATGTGTAATTTCTCATTTCTATTCAGATGAAACCCTAACATTACTTTCTGGCAGATTATCTTCTTACTCATTCAGTCTATTCACCATTTATTGATTAGCTGTTTATTAAAGGTTTGATTGTGACACAATAATCTGATTTCTCTCCTAATCTCCATAATTACAGGTGAAGGGCAGGTGAAGGAGGGCGGAATTTTTTTTTTAATAATGGATCATCCAACATCAAGCCAGCCCAGCCCCACCTCAAGCTTTCAGTGTCTTTCTTTTGCTTACCAGGGCCTGACAGAAATCCCCTATGAAACCATTCTGCCACAGACAGCACTGGAGGTGCTGGATCTGAGTTACAACCTGCTGGATGAGTATCCTTTTCTTGATAACCAGTAGCTTGAAGTCAGGCCTGCTTCCTGTACCATTGTTCCAAACTCTTATTTGAGGACTTTTTTTAATCTGAAACAAAAGGGAATGTCATTAGTTTTGCAGGTATTTATGTCCTCATACATGTGTTGGACAAATAAGTATTGTTTAAATTTAAATGTCAGTGAATCATCAATGAGTATTTTTGAATTTATGTATGTGTGGACCAAATATTGATGGTAATCCATTCAATAGTTGTGAATACATTGAACCGGCTGGGTTTCCATCAACGTACATTTTTTGAAGTATCGCATAAGAAAAGTTAAATGGAAACGGCAAAATTTGACAAAAAATATATTGTGGCTTAATTTAATTCCATTGTTTTTTTTTCTATAGCCTGGAATCACAAACCACACATTTTGATGGAAATTATTAGGGCTGCAACTACCAATTATTTTGATAATTTGACCATTCTTTCGATTAATCGATGAATCGGATAAAAAAACAGGATTTTAAAAACGCTTTAATTTAAAAGCTTTATTCCAAAGAGAATTCACTTTGAAACAAGACTTCAGAAAGTGCACAAACAGCGTGCTCCTTGAACATAATAGTTTATCAAAAATAAAGAAAAATACAAATCAGAAAACACTCACAGATGCATTCACTCACAAACGCTCACACTTACAAACCCCCATAGTCAAGCTTATTCATTAAATTATTACCGTCATTGTAGTACAAGTTAAGTAAATGTATACACCACGTCTAAATGCAGCTAAAAGAATAGCATGGCATTAAAAAGTACAACACATACAAATATTATTGTCAACAATAACCAATATGGGAATAGATTGAAAAATTAATGGTCCAAAAAAAGGCGAGTAAATAAAAACGTGTCTTTAGTCTTGCTAACTGCTTTACTGCTGTTATTAGCGAGCTAACGCTGGCTTAATCAGCTGGATAAAGAGTCAAAAGCAGAAGAGCTGCTGGAGGCTTGTTACGTTCCCCGTCACATATTACGTTGATTTTGCATATTTTTCCATTGACAAAAATGATTTAGTGTGAAATGCTGCCTGCGCTGCATGACTCACAACAACTGCCGCTCCTCTACGTCAACTCAGCTTTTAAATTTTTTGCTCCACGTGCATCTCCAAAACTCATTGAGTGACGTAATAATCGCACGACACGAACCATCACAGGGGAACCATCACCTTATCGTGGTGGAGAGGTTTGTGTGTCCCTATGACCCTGAGGGCTGTGTTGTCGGGAGCCTTGTGCTCCTGGTAGGGTTACCCTTGGCAAAGTGGTCTCAGGCGAGGGGCCAGACTAAGAATGGTTCAAAAAGACCCTATGAAAAAACGGAAGAGGGAAGGAGTTACCCGGCCTGGAGGAAGCCCGGGGCCCCCATTTGGAGCCAGGCCCAGATGGAGGGCCCGACAGCGAGCGTCTGGTGGCCGGGTTTACCGCGGAGCCCGGCCGGGCACAGCCCGAAGGAGTGACGTGGCAGCCCAAGACTCTACTCCCCATGGGCTCACCACCTGTGGAGAAAACCGATGGGGTCGGGTGCGCGGCTACAAGGGTGGCAGTGACAGTGGGAGGTCTAGACGGAACAGACCTGGGCAGCAGATACTGGTTCTGAAGCCGGAGCTTGTGCGGGAGGTGGAGCGTTATCAGTTGGATCTGGTGGGGCTTACCTCTACGCCCAGCCTCGGCTCTGGAACCACACTCCTGGATAGGGGATGGACTCTACTCCAGAGTGGCCCATGGTGTGAGGCGCCAGCACTGCATGAAAAGTGAGATTTTCGTCCCCGTAAACGCCCGGAAATCTCCCTAATTTCCGACAATTTCCGACAATTTGCAACCCGCGCACGTCGCGTTTGTCTGTGCCACAAATTGTCGGAAACGAACCATGACGTAGGGGGAGAGCTGGCGGAGTTGCGAATGGCCTGAATTAGCATATGAAAGCAGCGAAGCCGCGGGTGGCCGAGCCGAGCGGGCTTGAATATCCTTACTCCTTATTGGATGAAACCACAACTTACTAACAAATAAAATCACTCGTGATTGGCAGCAAAACCACACCTGGGCAGACCAGGCTTGAGTTTCCTTGTTAATATTTGGATGAAACCACAACTTTCAATCACTCGTGATTGGTTGGCAGATCTGTCGCTATTGGTCACCCGCCTCATTTTATTTATATATATTCATATTATGCTGTATATTTATTTCATGGTTATCCTATGTAGGCTACTACACTATTATTAGGATACCAACCAGGACATCAATGAATTTATAGAGAAAATGAACATTTGCCACATGTTTATGCAAAGAAAGAGCTTTATTAACAACACACAATCAACAACTATATACAAAGTGAGGATCTGCCCACACTTGGGTAACGGCGGTTTAAAAACTACAGCTCAATAAACTGTCCGTTTGCCTCCTCGGGGTTGTAGACCGTCACTGGCGCCGTGTTTTCCGAGGCAGGTCTGTTGTGCAGGCGCCTAGCGTGCGGGGATCTGTATTTCTGAGTCGTCTCTAACTGGGACCGTACAATCCACCCCGAGACCCCGCCAACAACGCCATCCTCTCCGTCCGACGTGAGCTCTACGGTGGCGGATTGCCAGAGTTCCACCTCGTCATCAGCCAGCACACTTTGTCTCGATTCCAGCAGCTGTAAAAACAACAATGAATCAGTACTGTGCGATGCGTACGGACACAACACATCGATCAATGCACCTGAAACAAGTCAGCAAATAAACTCTGACCGTCTTTCTTCTCGCTCGACTCCGCGCTGAATCCTTCGCAGCTTCCGCTCGCAATGAGTGTCCGGCTGAACCTGAAGCTCCTGGGTACCGTCTCAAAATACGTCTCACAGGCGGCTGGAAAACAATTAAATGAGTGTAATATGAATACAAAAAAAATCAAACGCAAGTCACAGTAACATTTAACAAGGAAGGAGAAACAGTAAACTTCCTGTAAACGACACGGCAAAGAAAATACACTTTAATAAAGCTGTTTCTGCTCACTTGTAAGGCTACTAGGCTACTCTTAGCTTAGCTTGAGGCTACGCTACTTTTAGCTTAGCCTGCAGTCATCGAACGTATTCTTACCGCTATCGTGGGATTGTGCGCCCGTCTCCTCTTCTTTGAGTCAGTTCCTCTCCTCCATGGACAGAAACCCGGAGTCCCGAACGCTCCAGTGGAGCGAACCACTCGTTGATATCGGCAGTTTGTTGTTGGAGTTGACGAGACGATCCACTGAGAGCATTCAGCAGCTTCTTCTCGTCTGTCTGCGGACTGGCCGAAAGTTGGTGACCGCGGAGAGGAGTTGAAGGCGAGTTGAACGCGAGACGTCGTCCAGCCATTATTCACGAACCAGCAAAGACCAAACAAAGGAACTGGAGATACAGTTCTTCTGAATATAGTAACACACACGTGTCTGTTTGTATGCTCGTCTTGCAAGTACTGCTTTATCAGTCATGCCTATGACCTCACACGTGATTGGACGAGGAGTCTAAGGGTCCTCCAATCACATACGAGGTTATTGTTATACGGAAGGACCAGTATTTTAGGAAGACAAATGGTTGGGACTTTGTTGTGGAATGAAACAGCTGATATGCTTTATGTAAAGCAGTGTTTTGGTGTCAGCAGAACGACTTTCCCTAGAAAACTGTACAGTGGTGCCTCTTTGTCCATTCCACCAGACACTCTTGAGTCTGACAGACATGCAATGTTGACAATGTATCATCAGATGTACCCTTGTGTCACTGAGGTTGAATGTTTTGCCATGACATGTAAACGGGTAACATATATGAATGTAACTTACTCAATCGATAGATGCAGAGCATAAAGGTCAGCATATGTTCACGCTAAGTGGTGTGGAAACACTAACAGTTTTGAGGAACCCGTCCTTGACCCTCTAGCAGAACTACGACCAGCCATTATAAAGCAGTTTATAGTTGTTAATGTTGTGTCAAAGGGTACGGCATTTAAACATGTTCTTGCACAAGTTTCCTGGCTTCATCTCCACCCGGACAGACATTTTTATGGAAAGCCAATAGAAGTTTGGGGCTTGCAGGGAACAGACACGTCATACCCAGCATCATTTCTGCCAGTTGAGCGCATTGCTAGAAGATGTGTGGTTAATACATCCTCTGTGCATTTAAGTAAGACCAAAGAAAAGGTCACTGTAGTCCTGCCACTATGCACTGTAGTTGAGCTCTAGTAGACTGTGATCTCTGCAGACCCCTCATGCTGATTCAAATGTTGTTTGCATGGAATGCTCATTTTACCTTGATTAAAACTCATTTTTTAAAGAAGTTATTTTTTGTATCTTTTTTACATAACATTTGCCATTGCTAATGGCGTACACAGTAATCTAGCATATCTGAAATAAATAAATCAATTCAAGCCAAAATGTAAGAGTCTATAATTAGGCTACTGAGCCTGATCTATTTGTACCAGAGACTTTCTTACCTTTTAAAAAAATGTCACCTGGGCTAAAACTCCCTCTGCGACCCTGATTTGCATTTGTATAGCTCAAAGCATTTTCATTTACATGTCAAAGCCTCCCCTAGAATTAGGAGGAGGGGAGTCATGGGGGGACAACTGCCAAGGGAGGCCCACATCAATTTCTGACAATTTACGGCAGTTTTCGGCGTTGCCCGCAAATTGCCGCAAACCTGAAATTCCACGACAATTTACGGTGCCGCATACTGCCGAAAATCCCACTTTTCATGCAGTGCTGATTCAAATGTTGTTTGCATGGAATGCTCATTTTACCTTGATTAAAACTCATTTTTTAAAGAAGTTATTTTGTGTATCTTTTTTACATAACATTTGCCATTGCTAATGGCGTACACAGTAATCTAGCATATTTGAATTAAATAAATCAATTCAAGCTTAAATGTAAGAGTCTATATTTAGAATACTGAGCCTGATCTATTTGTACCAGAGATTTTCTTACCTTTTAAAAAAATGTCACCTGGGCTAAAACTCCCTCTGCGACCCTGATTTGCATTTGTATAGCTCACAGCATTTTCATTTACATGTCAAAGCCTCCCCTAGAATTAGGAGGAGGGGGGTCATGGGGGGGACAACTGCCAAGGGAGGCCCACATCAATTTCTGACAATTTACGGCAGGGAAAACTGACTGTTGTCTGTGCATATGCACCAAACAGCAGCTCAGAGTATTAGGCCTTTTTGGAGACCCTGAATGGAGTCCTGCATGGGGCTCCAGTAGGGGACTTCATAGTCCTACTGGGAGACTTCAATGCGCACGTGGGCGACGATGGAGATAACTGGAGAGGCGTGATTGGGAGGAATGGCCTCCCTGATCTGAACCCGAGCGGGTGGTTGTTACTGGACTTCTGTGCCAGTCACGGATTGTCCATAACAAACACCATGTTCGAACATAAGGATGTTCATAAGTGTACGTGGTACCAGAGCATCCTAGGCCAAAGATCAATGATCGATTTTGTAATCGTATCGTCTGATCTGAGGCCGCATGTTCTGGACACTCGGGTAAAGAGAGGGGCAGAGCTGTCAACTGATCACCATCTGGTTGTGAGCTGGGTCAGAGGTAGGGGGAAGACTCGGGACAGACCCGGTAAACCCAAGCGTGTAGTGAGGGTGAACTGGGAACGTCTGGAGGAGGCCCCGGTCCAAAAGATTTTCAACTCACACCTCCGCCGGAGCTTCTCTCACATTCCTGTGGAGGTAGGGGACATTGAACCAGAGTAGTGTATGTTCAAAACCTCCATTGCTGAAGTGAGTTGTGGCCTCAAGGTCTTGGGTGCATCAAGGGGCGGTAACCCTCGAACCTCGTGGTGGACACCGGTGGTCAGGGAAGCCGTCCGACTGAAGAAGGAGGCCTTCCGGGTTATGATATCCGGTGGGACTCCGGAGGCAGTTGCAGTGTACCGACAGGCTCGAAGGGCAGCAGCCTCTGCCGTGATGGAGGCAAAGCAGCAAGTATGGGAGGAGTTCGGGGTAACTGTGGAGAAGGACTTTCGGTCGGCACCAAAGTGCTTCTGGAAGACCATCCGGCACCTCAGGAGGGGGAAACGGGGAACCATCCAAGCTGTGTACAGTAAGGATGGGACCCTGTTGACCGCGACTGAGGAGGTTATCGGGCGGTGGAAGGAACACTTTTAGGAACTCCTGAATCCAACTACTACGCCCTCTTTTGTAGAGGTGGAGCTGGAGGCGGAGGAGGGATCATCGTCAATTGGCCTGGTGGAGGTCACTGAGGTAGTCAAACAACTCTGCAGTGGCAAAGCCCCGGGGATTGATGAGATCCGTCCAGAGATGCTAAAAGCAATGGGTGTTTGGGGGTTGTCTTGGATGACACGCCTCAACATTGCGTGGAAGTCTGGGACAGTGCCAAAATGGGTGGCAGACCGGGGTGGTGGTACCCCTCTTCAAAAAGGGGGACCAGAGAGTGTGTGCCAATTACAGGGGTATCACACTACTCAGCCTCCCGGGTAAAGTCTACTCTAAGGTGCTGGAAAGGAGTGGTCCTGGTCGTGGAACAACGGACCAGCTCTTCACTCTTTCCAGGATCATAGAGGGGGCTTGGGAGTATGCTCATCCAGTCTACATGTGTTTTGTGGACTTGGAGAAGGCGTATGACCGGGTCCCCCGAGAGAAACTGTGGGAGGTGCTGCGGGAGTACGGGGTGAGGGGGTCCTTGCTTGGGGCCATCCAATCCTTGTACGCCCAAAGCGAGAGCTGTGTTCTGGTGCTCGGCAGTAAGTCGAAGGCGTTTCGACGAAGCATTGTATGAATGGTTGGATGATGACATTTAGTGTTAAAAGCGCTTTGACTGGTCGAAAGACAAAAAAAAGTTCCATACAAGTAAAGTACATTCACATGACCAGAGGAAGGAGAATAACGCTTCTTTCTGGTCATTAGAGTATTTTACTATCTTTAGAACTTTTTTGGACCTTTCCACCACTTTGTGTAACATGCTACAAAGACCAATGCTCTTCCTTGAGACTCGGTTAGATAGTTGAAAGCAATTTTTGGTTACCAGTTTGCAATCTACACTTCAATACTTTACTGCTGTCACACATACAGACTTACTATAACTGTCAGGGGTGCGGGTAGAAGGCAGGACTCAGATGCAGACTTCTCCGAAACAAGACTTTAATAGTTACTAGATCCGAAATCCAAAAGGCCAAGGGGCAAAAACACACAGGCATGAACCTACGGACATCCACAACAGGAGACAAGAACATGCGTGGCGAAAGACAATGACGCGACAAGTGACACAAGAGACACACGGCTTAAATACACAAGGGAGGTGCAGGTGATTGGACACAGGTGGACAAAATACAAATACAACAGGAAGTGAACCACACCGTGACAGTACCCCCCCCTTAAGGGCCGAATTCCAGACGGCCAACACTAGAGCGAACAAGGGGTGGGGGGGGAGGGAAACCAGAGACGTTGGTCGGGAAACTCTGGGGGTCGGCCCGGCGGGCGGTCACCAAGCCGGCTCCGGAGCGGCGACTGCAGGGCACGGAACGTCTCTGGAATGAATGGCTCTGAGACACGGGAAACCTCCGGGGTCGTTGGCGGTAGCTCGGGGACACGGGAAACCTCCGGGGTCGTCGCCGTCGGCTCGGGGACACGGAACACCTCCGCGGTCGTCGCCGTCGGCTCGGGGACACGGAACACCTCCGGGGTTGTCGCCGTCGGCTCGGGGACAGGGAACACCTCCGTGGTTGTCGGCGGAAGCTCGGGGACAGGGAACACCTCCGTGGTTGTCGCCGTCGGCTCGGGGACACGGAACACCTCCGCGGTTGTCGCCGTCGGCTCGGGGACACGGAACACCTCCGCGGTTGTCGCCGCCGTCGGCTCGGGGACACGGAACACCTCCGCGGTTGTCGCCGCCGTCGGCTCGGGGACACGGAACACCTCCGCGGTTGTCGGCGGCAGCTCGGGGACAGGGAACACCTCCGTGGTTGTCGGCGGAAGCTCGGGGACAGGGAACACCTCCGTGGTTGTCGGCGGCAGCTCGGGGACACGGAACACCTCCGCAGTCGGCGGCTCAGCCCCCCCCATAATCCCCCCCCTCGTCGCGTCGGGGTCATGAGTCTCGGAGCGGGGACTGGGGGCGTCGGGGTCATGAGTCTCGGAGCGGGGACTGGCCGAGTCGGGGTCATGGCTGAGAGTCTCGGAGCGGGGACTGGCCGAGTCGGGGGAATGGAACGTGGGGCCGGTACTGGTCGGGTCGGGGGCATGGAACGTGGGGCCGGTACTGGTCGGGTCGGGGGCATGGAACGTGGGGCCGGTACTGGTCGGGTCGGGGGCATGGATCGTGGGGCCGGTACCGGGGGAATGGATCGTGGCACTGGTACCGGGGGCATGGATCGTGACGCTGGCTCGGGGGTCGGGGGCATGGATCGTGGCGCTGGCTCGGGGGTCGTGGACCTGGATCGGGGCGTCGGATCAGGGGTCATGGGCTTGGGTCGGGAGGCCGGGACGGGAATCTGCTGCGGCCCAGCGCGGGACATTTTGCGCTGCGACCGAGCGGGGTCGGGACGTCGCTGCGGCCCAGCGCTGGACATTGTGCGCTGCGACCGAGCGGGGTCGGGACGTCGCTGCGGCCGAGCGTGGGGAGCATAGGTGGCCTGGAGTCGGACCGCAAGGTCCATTACCCGCTCCCAGTGGGTCTCTCCGCCGGACGACAACGAAATGGCCTCCTCCTCTGGGGACCATGTGGTGGGCGGAGGATGGTGGCCCAGATGCCTACTGAGGGCTCCAGAAGAGGAGACAGAGTAGTACAGGTACCCAGCTGGAACCCCCGGGAGGACCTTTCCCCCATTACGAGCAGCCCGCTGGAGACTCCGTGGACCGCCCATTGCCAGACGGGTTCAGGGGAACCCGTCTGGCAACTATTAAAGTCCCTTTTCAAAAAGAAAAGGGACTTTAATAGTAAAAAGCAACAACAAAAGGGCAAGGGGCAAAACGGGAGACAGGAACTGCGAACGACGAGAGAAGAACATGCGTGGCGAAAGACAATGACGCGACAAGAGACACACGGCTTAAATACACAAGGGAGGTGCAGGTGATTGGACACAGGTGGAAACTATTAGACGATCACAGGGGATGACGGGACAAGGCAGGAAGTGAAGTTATCTGGGGACACGAGTGGCAGAAAACTACAAAATACAACAGGAAGTGAACCACACCGTGACAATAACAGGCAAATTTCCCAACAGTTAAATGTAAGTCAGGAGATCAACGATTTGGTAGGATTAATCCTTTGGGATAATTAGAGTGACATGGCTAAAGAAATCTTACCGTATAGGAATAAACCGACAGGTACAGTGTTTGACCGGGCCCAAGAAGTGGAACTATTGATATTTATTTAGTCAAATCTACTGCTCTTGTGGTATGAATGGAAATGACAGACATCAAAAAGTGTATATAACCCCAAAACAATTTAGGTGTTCCTGATATGCACGTAAACTTCTTCTTGAAGTCATAGTTGTCACCCGCCTAAACTTCTGCAATAACAAATGAAAGGAAACAACATATAATTCTAGGTAAATATATTTAGAGACTGACAAACCTGAGCAGTTTGAGTTTGAAATATTATCCTTCATTCAGTCCTTATTGGAACCCGGCTCTGCTGGGCCAGCTGGAGAAGCTCAGCACTTTGATCCTGGACTGCAACAACTACACATCTCACATCAAGTTCCCCTACATGTCCAGTGTCACCACAGTTTGCATCAACAAGAACAAGATCAACAATCTGCCTGTTTTTGTGGAAGAAATCCGACGGAAGTTTCCAAACATAAAGTGAGTCTGGAATTGTGTTATTAATTTGTTAATGCTTATAAACATATGCATTCTTTTTGCTGCTTTATTCCTTTCTAATATAGGATTCTCAGTATGATGAACAACGAGGCAGCTCCTAGTTATTTCAATGGAGGAAGTCTTACTCAGTACGAAGACTACAGGTGACCAACAACATCCTTTCCACAACCTGCATCCAAACTAAACACCATCTATGGACTAAATATTCTCTCATCAAAAATAATCATACAGGTTTTTATTTGATTTAGAAAAAAGTACTAGCATGACCATGGGGTTTTTAGTGGGGTTTTATTTACACGATGGGGTTGCCATTTGTATCATCAGTGCAATAACATGGTACTAGAATGTCATGTATCTAGTCAAAATTGGTCTTGTGATTATCAACCCTAAATTAAGGTCTGTTTAGCGACAATAAACCTGCTATTTTATTTGTAGTTTAGGAAGCTAAAAAATGATTTGTATCATGTTTGTTTTTAAAAACATAAATCATACAATACAACAAACATACAAGATCAACCTAGAAGACCTACAGAACAACCAATTTTGTGCAAAACTAACAGACTAAATAATAGACATAGATCTCTATCTCTGCAGTTGACAATGTACCTGTTGATGTTCAGGGGACAAAATTGCCCACCAGGCTTTCAAGAGTGCTGAAATTAGATACTGAAAAATACTACAAAAGGTTCAATACAAATACAAAGATACTCAATGCCTATGCAATATTCAAATTGACCTCAAAGAGAGACAAAATGACTACAGAGTATTAAAACAACCATAGTGAGACCTACACCAAACACAAAAACACCCAAAATGTGACGAGCACTAGCGTTTTCTGGCCCTTCATCCAGCCTCATTCTCAGGCTCATTTAAGGATTGGCGGTTTGATCCCCTGCTCAGGTAATACACATAGAGATGTCTCCTTAAGCAAGACACTTAACCCAACATTGCTCCCGTAGGTGTGATGACGATGTGTGAATAATGTAAAAAATAGTTGCTGATGGGCAGGTGACACTGTCATCATATGAATACAGAGAATTAAATCAACAACAAAAAGAGGCTAATCTATGAAGACTGTTTTCCTTTTTCTTCTATTTCGAAGAGGGGGTGGGGCGTTTTGCATTGTGCCCAGGGTCCATTGTATTGTAATCAGCCCATGAATGTACCTTTCAAGTCATAACCACACACTGACAATGCTATTCAATATGCACTCTGGAACATAAGCCCTGTTTGTTTTTTATTTGTCAAATATGTGTAAAATAATCCGACCCCATTGAGTTCTGCAAATGTTGACATTCATGTAAAATTCCACTCTGTTTGCCTCCTTAGACAGTATGTCATCAGTCAGATTCCTGGCCTGGAGATTCTGGATGACACTGAAGTCCTGGAGAAGGAGAGACTCCAGGCTAGAAAAACCTACAGGCAGCAGAAGATCAGCCACAGCAGCAGAAAGAGGAAGGAGGAGTCATTAAAGAAACATACGCACATGCAGAAAAAGCCAACTACTGTCACAAGACAATAGGATATATCATGTTTTTTAACATGTTCCTTAAAATCACACCTTTTAAAGCTGCGTTGTTGACGTTGTGATTTCTTAATATTCACAGCTAGTTGATGTTGAGTTGAATACTTAAACAAAACAAGACAATCCAAGATTCCATTCCGTGTATGCGTGTATTGTAAATAGTATCTTTAATACTATCACTAGCAGGAACCAGTCAACTCACTCGTTGGTACACTTAAACAAAACAAGACAATCCAAGATTCCATTCCGTGTATGCGTGTATTGTAAATAGTATCTTTAATACTATCACTAGCAGGAACCAGTCAACTCACTCGTTGGTACACAAAATGGTACACTGCTGTGTACCATTTTGTGTACCGTTGATAAGCGTTACTACCTCCAGAAAAGGATCAACATTTTTTCCAACAGGCTGTAGATAAATCAATTGTGTACATTCCATTCAATTCCTCGATACTTCATGTCAAATGTCAAAATTGACCCAAACACTATGTAAGGGTTAAGTGGGGAGTATGGAATCAGTTTGTCCTTACCTCACTTACTTACTTATACACCACACATACAGTATCGATCCAAATGTTTCTACCACGCATATGGATCCAAATGTATGACATTATTATTTATGTAACTTTCTGCAGTTGTGAAAGTATTAACACATGGTTACGCACCAGAGAATTTGTGTTTAGTGACGGTTTTGATACATGTATTTTAGAAATAGACTAATTTCAGTTGGACAAAGACTTCTCTTGTGTTCGGAATTTAAGCAGAAGAGCACACCTAGCGATAAAAAGTATAATATGTGTGATCATGACTAGTGGTAGGATTATAGTTTGTGTGTTATTAGGTATAAATATAATAACACAATAGTTATTGTGGAGCTGAAGAAGTACACCGTCAATCCGTAACTATTTTTGTTGGGAACGGCAGGGGGTTGTACCAGGTTAATAGCAAGTGTGGAACTAAATTATTGATAGCAATAAAATTCTTAATAATCACTAAGATAATTCTCAAAATAAATAAATAACGGGCACCACCCTGAGCTAACAGGGACTAATAAACAATATTATAAATCAAGACTCATAATTGATGTTCACTCCTTTATTTAAGTCTGAGCACTGGCAATGGTTGAATGGTTCTTTAAGGTCAAACACTCACAGAAACACAGATCAAGAGAATCTATAACTGTGATCAAGATCACCTATAACTAACCAACAATCCCTAGATGTAACACTAAACATCTAAACACTAAACATCAAAATTTATAAAACACGTTAAATTCATCTGCCCAGAAAACTAGTCTCTTACTGTTTTGATGGGCTTGATCGGCGCGGTGAACGGTTGGTTTCACCGTGTTTCAGCAGCTTCCAGCTGACTTGTGAAGGTTGAACTCCTTAGCGGAAATACAAATTTTATGGCCAGGTGTGGTCTGGACTCCAGTGGGGGTTGTTGTTATTGGCCCCTGGATCAGACATGAGGGTCTCCCATGTTACTGTGTTTTTCCTTTGTCTTCAGTGAAGAAAAACGTGGGGAGATTTACTAGCAAAATGGAGGGCCCAACACTTGCATCCGCTGATACCGTCGTGGGCTTGCTCAAGTCATAGAAGGCAAGTACTAGTGGAGTTGTCAATAGCTTTTTGATATGTTCAAATCTGTTTGCTGTGCGTGGCTCCACGTCCATTTATTCTTGTCCTTCAGGAGCTTGTACAGCGGCTGTCCCACCGTTGAGAGTTCGGGGATGTATCTTCCGAGACAATTTACCATTTCCAGTATCCTTCTTAGCACTCCTTGACAGCTGCCGAATCGCTTCCACTTTGTCAGGGTCAGGCAGATCCCGGACTAGTCAATGACATGCCAGAGGAACCACAGTTGACTCTGCCTGATGGAGCTCTTCTCACAATTAAGTTTTAAGAAGCATACCTTCTCCAGGCGACCGTCATGTTCCTTCTCTGTGGCCCCATAGATCAGAATGTCATGAAGATTTTGTGTGCATCACAGTACAAAAACAGCATTGGTGAAAATGACGAATTATCACTTGCATTGGACCATGGACTCATCTGTGTTCTTGTCTTGCTGGACCTCAGTGCCACATTTGACATCATTGAATCCTATTGCAGAGACTAGAACATTTGATTGGTATTAAGTCATATTTATCGAATCAATCCCAGTTTGTGTTTGTAAACGGTGAATCCTTGTTGATCAACAATGTTTGCCACAGAGTCCCACAAGGTTCTCTGCTTTGACTGATTTTATTTACCCTGTAGACGTTTCCTTTAGGCCTACTAGAGAGCTGCGCTGCCTAAATGGTGGGCTACTTGTTATTCCTAGAGTCTTAAAAAGTAGGATGGGAGCCAGCGCCTTCAGTTATCAAGCTTCTCTTTTGTGGAACAAAAGATCACGTTAGTGTGGACCAGCCCTTAGATAAGCTGTTATATATATTATCCACTTTGCTTCTTTGAGGTCTTTGTGCTTTCCATCCCTGCTGGTTTCAGTAAATGGTGGTTTTGTCTGATGGTGGTTGTCCTTGCAGTGGTCCTGCCGTACACTTGGCTGACTACTTGCAATATTTGAATCATTTCTGTCATAGGACTCAAATGCAGTGTACATCTTTTACGTTGTTCATTCTGTAGACATCCATAGTCTGTCCATCCCGGGAAAGGGATCCCTCTTCTGCTGTTCTTCCTAGGTTTCTTCCCTTTTTCCCCATTGAAGGGTTTCCTGTGCCGATGTGAGGGTTTCGGGAAAGACTATGTTGCATGTGTACAGACTGAAGATCCTCTGAGGCAAATTGCTATTTTGGGCTATAAAATAAATAAATAATTCAAATGAAATAACTATTAAATTCAAATTATGAAAGTTTACTTCAAACCCACGAAAACAGACATGCAATGGTAGAAACAGCAAAACAAAGACAAAATAAATGGGTGCATTGAATTAAAAGACAAAAACTAAAAATTACATAAAACAAAGAGGAAACACATTGTCACAGCGGAGTGGCAGAAGCAGGACTCAAATGCAAACTTCAGGGAGAAAAATATTTAGTTTATCACGATGCGGAAACTCAAGAGTTGGTTAACCCTGAGATGAGGGAAACTCTGGCTTGTCGGTTTCACAAAGGGAGGTAACTAAAGCTCAGGGCCAGTCACCATGGTAACTGAGCCTGTGAACATAACCTACCAGGTTTTTTTCAATACACCTTGAGTTTCTTTCACAGTCTCCTCCCTCTTACAGCAGCGCTTTCATTCCCTCATTCATTTAAGTACTCTGTATCAGGCGGATTTTAGCGCAGTTTCCACATATGAACAAAATACGATCTCTGTTACTGTCAGGGGATGCGTGGAAAGGCAGGACTCAAACGCAGACGTCGAAAGCAAAAGGACTTTAATCGTTTAATCTTTAACTGGGGGCATCCAGGACGATAGACACTGGCGCGACAAGTGACACACGGCTTAAATACACCAGGGAAGTGCAGGTGATTGGACACAGGTGGAAACAATCAGACAATTACAGGGAGACAAGAAAACTACAAAATAAGACAGGAAATAAAACCACACCGTGACAGTACCCCCCCTCAAGGGCCGAATTCCAGACGGCTCTAATCTAGCAGAGAGCGGACAAGGGGTGGGAGGGAGGGAAACCAGAGACGTTGGTCGGACCGCACAGGAAACTCTGGCGGGCGGCCACACGGCCGGGGAGCTTCTGGGGGTCGGCCCGGTGGACAGGCAAGCGGCCGGGGAGTCGGGGAGCGGGGACTGGAGGCATCGGGGTCATGAGTCTCGGGGCCGGTACTGGCGGGGTCGGAGGAGCTAGTCTGGCAGCGGGAACGGGAGAGCGCTGCGGCGGCCCAGCGGGAACGGGAGATCGCTGCGGTGGCCCAGCAGGAACGGGAGAGCGCCGCTTCCGCTTGGCAGGGCTCCTGCCAATAGTTAATAGTTAAACCACGTACGAGGAACAGGTCCCTGGAAGTGAAGCTAACCCACACAGAAAACAAGCTGTACGTAAAAAAAACAAAAAAACATGAATTTAAGTAGTTCACAAGCGGCCGAAATGGGTTTCCTCAGGAGAGTGGCTGGCGTCTCCCTTAGGGATAGGGTGAGAAGCTCAGCCATTCGCGAGGAGCTCGGAGTAGAGCCTCTTTTCCTTTGCGTCAAACAAACAAGCACTGTTTGGGAACCGAGGTTCTACATCATGGGAAGCAGATGTTGACTTCACTACTTATTAAGATATTTTAAATATGGAATGTTCAATGCCTTATCGCGCTGATGTGTCCGAGCCCGACCCGAGCCCGTCGGTACCCGGGCTCGGGTCGGGTATCCACCCTCTACTCCTCTCGCACCTCCTCGACCACACTTGACACCTCCTCTCTTGCCTTTTGGTCTTCATCTGTCCCCCCTGTGCCTCTTGTCTGTCCTCTGTGTCTCCCCTGCCCCTCTCAGTTCTGAGCTGGTTCTGGTCTTTATGTGACCCTGTATTCTTCGGACATACTTTACTCTGATGTCCGTTTTTCCCACAGTTAAAACACCTGAAGTCATCAGTCGACGCATAAATAATAATCAAACCCATCACCCGTCTCGACACCACGTGTCTCAACAGGGGAGACTTACATCCGGAGGACACCTTAGTAACCCGAGAGACTACCTTACCGTACCGAGATAGTTTCCTGGTTTACACCTCGTCTCTGACAAACGGAGGAACGTTTGACACCGTGATTTTAACAGTTGAATTTGTGAGCGGCAGAACGGGAAAGAAGTGGTCGTTCACCTCGATCCCATTCTCTATGACGAGGTCTGCGTCTTCCACGCTACCAACAAATATGACCACAGCCCTGTGCATCCGCGCTGCGGACTTCACGTTGCTGTGGCCGACCATGCTCACAATCACGCTCCACAAGCTCCTTCCACTCAGAGAGAGAGAGATATCTGCGGTGTTGGCTGTTAGTTAATTTACTTAATTTTGTGTAGGTAATATGCTGTGAAATATGTTTAAACTTAAATAAATTACCTATACAAGTAGTTATGTCTCGTTGTATTAATTTGTCCTGTTATTTGTAGTATGACCCTCTGGACGCCCCGTACCTGGGGCTGTATAAATGTATCTGTGTGTTGTCAGTTCAGTAAATATGCCAGCAGGCTAAAGACATGCCATTGTCCATGTTCATTTGTAACGCCAATTACCACATGGTGTCAGTGTTTATTGTTAAGACTAACTCAGCCTTCGACAAGGATGTATAGATGTCCGAAGGAGACGGAGAATGCGCGGGACTTTCTTCTACAGCTCACACTGGAGGAGCGTTTCGGATTAGCCCTCTAGAGAGGTTTGACTGCAGAGACGTCCAGAATTGGCTCAAATGGATTCAGCGATTCGAAAGGTACAGAACGGTGTCTGGATTGGATAAGAAGGGTGAGGCATTCCAGGTGAACACATTGATATATATTCCATGGGAGATGAGGCAGAGGATATTTGACATGCGTCAGCGATAGAAGAAAGGGACAAGTTAGTCTACGAGAAAGTAAAAGACCGTTTCAATACACATTTTGTTGGAGAACACAATGTAATTTTCGAGAGGGCCAGGTTTAACATGCGGAAACAAGAGCCGGGGGAAACGGCGGAGTGCTTTATTACTGCAGTGCACAAGTTGGCGGAATATTGCAAGTTTGGAGCCCTCAGAGAGGAACTGATACGTATAGTCGTGGGCATAAGTGACATCAAACTTTCCGAAAAGCTTCAGTTGGATTCAAACTTGACTCTGTCTACAGGTACGAACTTAGTAAGACAGAGTGAAGCTGTTAAGCAGCAGCAAGTGGTGCTGCGCGGGAAACCAGGCAGACAGTGGTAAATGGACTGTACTTGTATAGCGCTTTTCTGATTGGAGGACGACCGTGCTCCCAGCTCACCCACAGACCGCCCTGCACAGTGCTGATTGGTACTGAGACATCAAAATGAATGGAGAAGTTGTTTCTTTTAAACTAGACACAGGAGCAGCAGTGACTGCGATACCCACTAAATTATATAAGTGCAAAAGAGATAGTCCTCTACTTCACACCTCAAAAAGACTGTATGGCCCAAATAACAAGGTACTGCCTGTAGTAGGACAGATGCAGAGTAAGCTAGAAAGTAAAGATAAAAAGACCACTCAGTCTGTGTTTGTCATTGAAAACCTAGCCAGGCCACTGCTGGGCTTACCAGCACCAGAATGCAGCAAATGTTAGGCGTTTCTTGGGAATGGTCACATATATTGCAAAGTTTATCCCTAACTTTGCAGACACCACCAAACCGCTCATAGACTTGCTATCAAAGAGCAATGAGTGGTCTTGGGGCCACATGCAAAAAACATCATTTGAAAACCTCAAAAAGGAGCTGGCATCACAGAGAGTATTGGCTCAGTACAGACCACAAGCCAAAACAAAAATGTCTGCAGACGCATCATCCTTTGGCCTGGGTGCTGTCCTTTTGCAGAGACAGGATAACATGGAGTGGCATCCAATCACATAAATCTCTCGAAGCCTCTCTGAAACAGAGCAACGTTACGCCCAGGTTGAAAGGGAGGTGTTAGCCGTCACCTGGGCATGTGAAAAGTTGAGCACATACCTTATAGGCCTATCATTCACAATAGAGACAGACCATAAACCACTACTGGCTCTGTTGATGACAAAAGCATTGGATGATTTACCTCCCAGGGTGCAGCGGTTCCGCCTCAGACTGCTGAGGTTCACATACAAGATAACCTACGTGCCAGGGAAGGCACTCATTAGAGCGGATGGACTCTCCAGGGCTCCTGTGAGATGCCCACTGAACAAAGAAGAGGCACAGCTAGAAGGGGAAGTGCAGATATTTATCAATATGATACATGAAAACATGCGTCCCAGTGTAAACTTCAACAGATAGCTGAGCACGAACAGCAGGATTCCATCTGCAGCCAGCTGATGTCACAGTGCAAGAGAGTGTGGCCACGGCAAGAAGAGCTGCCCCAGCAACTGAAGCCCTATTGCAGGGGTCACCAAACTTTTTTTACATTATCGTTCCTGATTGTGATGGGGGGCCGGGGCTGGATCAGCTATATAACATAGAATTGTATGAGCCAGATCAAAATGACCACCAGCAGGCGTCATTGTGTAGTAGAGATTACTAGCCTGGCACAACCATCCCCACTACTATATCCACACTACTATATCAACACTTGATTCCTGGCACATATTTGTTTATCTTTACTAGTGGTTTGCAAAAGTAGTAATTGAGTCTTCACACTTTGTTTTAATTTGAAATATCACAGATATTCCATTTATTTATTTTCAAATAAAAATAACATCAAAGCTGTCAAGGTAAGATCATCTGCCTAGTTGAGGTGATTGACACTGGCAAAGGTGAGTGAAAAATTATAAATTATAGGTAGGCCTGTTGATATTAATAATAATTGTGTGCAGCACTTAATAAAGGTCAAATAAATAGGCCTATAAAATGAATAAATAAATTAAAAAAACATTGAAATTACTAGCCAGCTCTTATGCCTATCCAGGTGAGCATGTTCAGTAAACATCTTTTAGGTCAAGGTGAAAATGAAATGAGCAGTTAGGGTTGTCACAATACCAACATTATGACTATGACGATACTATACCTGCCAAAATATTACGGTACCCAATACTTACGATACAATACCACAAATAGGATAATGGAATATATTTATCTATGATAGTAATAAATAAAACATCTGTAAGGTTCCTTTTTTTAACTGATCTGTTTGACTGTCTGTGGGAAGAACAATGCTTTATTTACTTATAGCATGCATAGTTTGATATTCTCACATTTATATTTCCTAAAAATAAAAAGGATTAGGTGAAGATCCACCCTCAGGCTTCACAAGCATGTAGCCTATTGCATCAAGTGTGTATTATTTGGTACAATTTTGTGTGCATTCTGACCTCATGATTATATAGGCCCACATGAGTGAAATTGTTGGTTATTTTGCATATATATATTTCTGTTGGACTATTTAGGAACTTATTTGGGGTCTTGCTTTGTCTTGTGTTGCTTGATGTTTGACTGTGTTAGGAAAGTTGTTGTCAAGCTAGCCAACAAAGCTACAGGGCTGCCAACTCTCACGGTTTCCCCGTGTGACACGTGTGTTTCCATGTTTTCACACGCACTCACGCCACACATCCAATTTCTTACTCTAAAAAAAAAAAATCTGTGCTGGTTCATCTAAACGGCGCATCTATAACCTGATTCGCTGCACGTAGCGTAACTTACACCCCCCGTCAGCCGTAGCTTCACCCCCAACGTATCACTCCAAGGTTTAGTGAAAAGTATCCCTATAACATTACAAAGAAGCCGTCTCGAGAGCACTTAATACTAGCATCAATATCCAAGCGTTTTATAACAAGCTTGCTAACAGAGCTAACGAGATGTCTGCTAGCGGCTAAAGTTACTTTGTTTATGACAAACTAGAAAGTCAACAATTTTCCAAACACAGTCAAACATCAAGCAAGTGCAACACAAGACAAAGCAGATGTCCTCTTATACCCGGACATTTCCTCTTTTCGAGACCTAAAAAATGCGTCGGGGTGAAAGAGGACGTCTGGTCACCCGAGCTAAGCTAGGCTAAGGCTAATCGTGTTAGGCTGTAGGCTATATGGGTGAGCAGTCTGCTACATGAGGGCACGTGTCCCCTGATAACTTGCATGTGTGAGAGCTGCGCAGTCAATGTGTGCAGGCAGCCTGACATGGAGCGGAACAGTGAGTGCGCTCCAATTGCATGCTTTTTTTAAAGTACCGGTACTAAAAATATTCAAAACCGTATTGTTTTCAACTTAACTTAACTTGTTTTCAGCGTACCGCGATACCTTTCTAGTACCGGTACACCGTGCAACACAATGAGCAGTAGGCTCAAAACTAAACTACAACCATAATACAGAATAATGGGAATCAAAATCAGTAGTATATGTAGGTGAGCTGGATTTGCACTTGTTGAAGTATTGTCTTCGGGATGGGGTCAGCAACAGCAATCTCCTTTCCTCTCCTCACTTCAGGGTGCCTTCTGGAGCCCTGGCATGGAGGGATGACAGATTGAACACAAGAAGCACCATATTCAATACTTCTTCCATGACTTTTTGGCACATTTCCATGACTATTTTGATTAATATGTGCGAGGGAAAGAGAGCAAGAAAGCGCTTAGTTTGGAGACGGTGAAGGCTCCAAAGAGAGAGAGTGCGCGCACCCGACCGTCTCTCTTTCTCTCTGCTCGTTCTTTCAGTTAAACTTGCAGCTCTGCTACAGTAGCAGATAACTTTAACGTTACATGCCGGTCACATCGTCTCTAAACAGTCTGCTCACAGTGAAGTCCTGCGTGGAAGTTTTTTTTTTTTTAAAGAATTCACCAACACCTCGAAACATTTCGGCAGAGAGGGAAAAAAAGTCTGTGAGTGACAGTACAATTACATTTTAGAAGTAACTTGCCCAACACTGTCAGCACTGTCCTATCCTGAAAACTGACCGTTATCTGCGCGCGCGTTGTCTGTCACTGCTTGATCTCGAGTCGGGTGATGAAAATTTGGCAAATATCGTTCATTTTATAAATATAAATTTTTAACTGAAAAAATCAACCAAATACCAGATGCAGACATGTTATTATTTTCCAAAAAGCAATTAAAAAAAATAGGCCATAACGACTTTTGGGCATTGCCTCATTGGGCCGGTTCAAGTAGTGGGGGGGAGAGGGGCCAGTCAAAGGGGGGTGGCGGGCCTGAGTCGGCCTGCGGGCCTTAGTTTGGTGACCAATGCCCTATTGGGTCCACCAGTGAATTACACATTAGTGATGTGTCGTTCGTGAACGATTCGTTCATTTTGAACAAATCCTTACAAGGACTCGAGAGTAACGAGTCCTCTCAAAAAAAAGATTTGTTCATTTTACTGAACGGTCGGTAATATCTTACCCACGTCAACAAATGACTCGAAGAATGATTCGTTCGTTCACCGTTCGTCCACCCCGTCAACAAATGACCGACATGAACGAATGACTCAAAAAAAGATTTGTTCATTTTACTGAACGAGATTCAAAGAACCGAGTCGGTAAAAAGAACTTCCCATCACTATTACACATGAACGGTGACCTTCTGATGAAAGGGCAGCGGATTGTCATACCAGACATTACAGAAGGAAATGAAATGAAAGGGGTTAGATTTCCAGTCGTTTTAATATATTTTCTTAAGTGTATTCTTTGTAAGTGTCTGTACATACGGTACCTTCATAACTCAGAAAAGAATATCCGTTTTAATCCAAATGTGCTGGCTGCGCAAAAAAGTATTGATACACATGTTTGAAATGGTTCTAAAACACGCACAAGGTGACAAGTTGTTTCAGATCAATCTACACCAGAAGGTTTCCTCCATACTGATGTGATTCAACTTAATGACTATCTAAAACTAAAGGCAGTGGCGGCTGGTGGATTTTTTTTTGGTAGGGCCAGCCAAATCAGTTTCAGTAAACATCCCATGATCCAAAAGGTATCAAACACGTATTATTACTTTGCAGTATAATATATATAATTATTACTGTCATTTTCAAGCATATTCACCCCAAAACAAATTTGGAGTGCCATATACTGTTGGAAAGAGGTTCTTAGTTTTCTAAAGACACCACAATATTGTTTTTATACTCCAAATAGTAAGCAAGATACATCATATTATAACCATTGTCACTGAACTGAATTTTGAGAAAAAGGCTTCCAAAGAAAGTGTCCCAGTTCACTAATAGTCTTTACCGGCCAAAGGGGTGCCGGTAAAGAGGATAAATTAGGGTTGTAGCTGGTTGTTATCTACGGTTACATACAGGTGTCATTTGTGTTTTGACAACGTTTTATCTCTTAATTTTGACTTTCTATCCTCTTTCTTTAGTGCGGAAATGGGCTTCTATAGTTCTCTGAATGCAGAACTCCAGCCAACCCGAAGACGGGGTTTGTAACCAATTAACTGTAGAGATACCATGGTGACTGGCTCCGCCCCCTTAGTGTCAAAAAGAAGATGGACAGTATGAGAGACAGTGTAAGGCAGTATACTGTATAATTCCCTGGTTCTATATGGTCATCTACACATATATATGATCAGGGCTGTAGTGGAGGGTAAACGCCGTTTACGCACCTCTGGAATTTTGGAAATAGCGTTTACGCACCTATAAATAGCGTTTACGCACCTATAAGTGGCGTTTACGCACCTCAAACTTCCCTGCGCCTTGTACTCTTCCGTTGGAATAATCCGAAATAAACTTGGTGTAATTTTAAAACAGCTAAGACTACGTTTCCTATTGTTGAACATATAAACGCCGTAGTCTGAATCATGTTCATCTGCGCTGTATTACGGGCTGTGAGCATCCAATCAGTGCCTTGCGGCTGCAGCAGCGACCAGTCAGGATCCAGGAGGTGTGTAAACATACACGCTGTGGATCAGCCCAGTGGTCCCCGACCTTTCTTACCTCACGGACCGGTTTCATGTCAGACAATATTTCACGGACCGGTCGAGAAGGTCCGACGGGGGGGGCGTGACGCCTTCTGCGCTCTGTGTTCGCTGGTCGTGCACGGTAAAAGAAAAACGCCTGGTTACGCGTAGATTAGAAAACAAGTCAGTTCTCAATGTGAAAACAAAACATGCTGTATAGGCTATTTATGATGACATAGGTAGTACATGAGTGTTCCTTTAACTTATGTTGTCAGTGTAATTGACAGGCTGCTTAACTGGTTAACTCTTAAATTCAACATATTTTTTCAGGCAGTGAGAGGACAGGCAATGATGCCGAGAGCACAGGAAGAGGAGAAACACCAGGTCCAATAGAGAGAGGAGAAGCACAGAGGAGCCATGAACCTCAGAACGCGTGTTCTGGGGTTCATGGCTCCTCTGTGCAAGGCAGGACCTGACGTGGAGGACAAGGAGGCCCTCTGGGCACTACTGTAAAAAGGAGACTCCGTATGTAGATAGTTCTTAATCTGCAATTGTCTTGTTATGTTGTGTTGACATACTTTTCTTCACTGTTTTCTTAGATTTAATAAACTACAAACTACTAACACATGTATTCATTGTCATTGATTGTATATGACTTCACGTAACGTTACGGCCCGAGAAACTATTCTTGTAAATACATTATTCCTTATCTTCAGCATCGATAGCGCTCGTACAGGACGTCATCGTGACGCCATAGCAGATCTTTGTGATCTCGGAGAACTCTCTCCCTATAAAACGTGAATCTAACTGATATCGCTCCTTCATCAATTAGGAAGTGAGCTGCCTTTTTTACGGGGGAGTGGTGAACTAATCCAGCAGTTCAAAAGAATCTGCGCCGGAGCAGGTTCAGGTTTTTCGATGTGTTGCTATGGTAATTTAGCCAAACTCGCTTCGGTGAACCGAAAAGCCTGAACTACCTCATCTTATCCTGAATATTATCCGGCTAAATCAGTTAGCCACGTACGAGGAACGGGGCCCAGTAGGTTTAAAAAACAGTTGGGTTGTAACACCGTTACTCAACAGGAAGATAACGGGAGCACAGTTAGATCAGCACGGCAGTATTTACCTCTTACAGTGTTTACCTCGGTACTCCGCATTTCTCCGCAGCTGTGAGTGTTAAGGACAGAAACGCAAAAAAGCAACGCGTAGAAATACTTTGACATTGAATTGACTCATCGCACGCAATGCGTCAGAAGGAGGAATTGACACAGAGTGGTTTTGCCTTCAAAATAAAAGGACAAGGTTGTCTATCACATTCTTCGCTGACAATAAAACTATTTGGAGGATTTCTTTATTATGTATTACAACCATGTCCGCTGGTGTGACAAATAAGGAAAATATTTCAGAATAAGAGAAACAAAGTGTCTGTACATTAGCTACCACGTAACCTAGATGCTGCAAAATATATATACTAGAAGCCCACACTGATGACAAATATACTGATAAACACTGAAAGATATAAAGTATACTATAAAATGTGGTGTAACATAATGATGCATACAATTGAGGATGTATCATCTAGCTCTCTTTTTCATTTCAATCATTTCCTTTTAACAGTGGGGTTTAGAAGACATTTTATACTCCTTGCATAGATTTTTAAATACCATAATTCAAACATTCATTATGTGTCTTGATATCATTGAAGTATAGTATTTGTAGTGTTTTTGTCACATTCTGGAATACTAGTCTACAGTTAGGGCCTACATTTTGCGTTGACAATACTGCAGGAATGCCATTACAGCTCATTTGAATTCGATGTAAAGTTATTGTGGAACTGAATGATGCTTTTAGCGTATATGTTACTTGAAACGAGAAGTGTGACCTCTAATGAGGGTTTTATAACCGTGGAGTTTTATTCTCAAACATATAACCGGAAGTGTTTTTTTCGCATGCGTAACTTGACGCTGGTTCCTAATAAAATAGTCTCCGGTTCTCCTCGGTGTTTTGCTGAAATGCCGGTTGGCTTCAAAGTTACAGTGCTAAAGACTCGCGGCACGGTGCTGACCTTCACAGAATGTATTTAAACCTGCGTTGAAGGACCGAAAAGCGGCACACTTAAATGTTTTGCCTTTCGGACCCTGGGGATTTCGAATTGTCAGCAGCGCATTGCAACGGAATGAGAGCTAAATACAGTGGAAGTCGGACATAGACCGGGAACAACGGAATGAGGAGAAGCCGGCTGCCGCCCGTAGTGCTGCACGCCAGCATGACCTACTTACCACAAAGCTTAACGGACGTGTCTGGGACATCTCGGCGGCTGTATGGATACATTGGACAGTAACTGACGAGTTGTTCAACCATATAATGCTGTTAAATTTGCTGCTTCAGAACTCTCCACAAGCCACGTAAGTCAAATGTGCAGGCAAAACCATCTACGCATAATGATCTATGCAACGGAAGGGAACCAAATATAATGCATGCCGGATGTTTGTTCTGGCTTTTACAACGCTGGTGGTTTTCCAAAAGGAAAAATGAACCAAGCAGTTAGCCAAAGTATTCTGGATACTACACTCTGCCCTGCCATCTTCGCTCTGTATACACCAGCTCTGCTCTTTTGATTGGCCCACAGCTGTCTGAGCCCACTTTAGGGCCGGGATCGAAGGTCCAAAGAAGAGCAGGACAGAAAGGTCTTTTTGAGCCTGCGGATGCCTTATGTAGATAAGTACTCATTAGCTCATTAGCTGGAGACTGCATTAGCTGGAGACTGAATGGTAATCACTTACTATGCTGTGATTAGAGAAGAAATCTCCAGCAATAAACGCTCTAGTATTGTTTGAAAAGACTGATTCAAAATACATTTGACTGTCAATAAACAAAACATTATGCTTCTGAACTTTGGCCAACCGTTACCTCTTCTGAGGCATACGGATGTGCCACCGCGTGTCTTAGAAAACTACATCCTGACTGGCTACCGGTTCCCAAACTACAGCCTGAGGGATTGCTTACTATCGGCAATCAGGCCCACCAATGAAACAGGCAACTTCTGGACACACTTCCTCCCACTTTTTATTTTTTTGTACTACTTTATGGAGGTGTTTGGTTGGGAAGGTGCGCCACATGGTGCTTCCCCATTCTTCTATCCATTATGGAACTACTTCATCGGGGTGTTCTGTCTGTTAATGGCTAGCAGCATGGCCCATCTGCTGAACTCAATGTCTTTGGTGGTAAGAGAAGTCTGCTTCTTTGTGGATTACGGCACTATCAGTTCTTACACCGTTGGTTCATCGTTGGCATACTACTACTACATCCACCCTCGGGCAGGAATAAAAGATTCAGGAGGCCAAAATGGCTCCCAAATGGACATGAAAATTGAACCTGCAAGATCTCTTAAATCATTTTATGTAATCCCAGATTTCGGTGTGTTATTTGAGACCTTGTACATTCCGACCGCATGCGTTGTAGCAATCCTTTGCGTCTTATCTTGCTGCAACACTCGGCACAGATGGAGGCGTCATCGATATGTCATCCGAACATTTGTTTTTCTCTTCCCGTTCCTCATTTCCTCCACGCCAGTCTTCTATCGCCTCCTTACCAGATCCCCTTACTCTACCACCTCCTCCTCTTTTGAAATTTCCACCTCCACAGCCGGCTTCTTCTATCGCCACTGCCTCTGGCTGCTGGTGTCGGCCGTCTTCAATATCAGCAAGTTCCCCGAGAGGCTATCTCCAGGCAGTTTCGACATCTGGGGGCACAGCCACCAGTGGTTCCACTGTTGCACATTTTTGTCAATCCTCGACGAACTTCACATGATCAAAACCGAGGTGAGGGCTATCCTGCTCAGCCAGACTCTGCTCCTGCCACCTGCTATCCTCTCCCGCCTACCAGGACCTACCATAGCTTCAACCTATGGGGTAATGCTACTCCTCCAGACCACCATCGTCTCCATCATCGTGTGCTTCTCCTGGCATGCTAACAGCATTTACGGACCTGAGAGAGACCAGCTTGCAAAGGAACACTCCAAGAAGCCCCTAAAATGCCACTGATCACAAAGACTTCCATTTTTCTTTTAGAATACCAACTGTGAAGGATGATTTGCAAACGCACAGCCATGCCACAAAGTAATAGTAATATTTCCCTCATAATTTCCTGCATATGTTGCAATCTCTTCAATAGCTTGATTTCAAGCTTTTATGAGCATACATCTGGGATGAGATGAAGGGATTATACTCTGAGCTGACCATAGGGTGGCTGTCTGGTTGAGGGGATATTGATAGACCCAGGATGTCTGAGCAGTGGAGATAATAATTACTTCCAAGGCCCGTACACTTGAGGACATTAAAAGGGTGTTACGTGTGTAAAAGTAAATTTAAAAAAGAAAATTTAGCTAATATGGCTTGAATGTAAACGTGAGCATTTATAGAAGTTGATATCTGATCAAATATTTCCTACTTCTCCACTTCCCCTTTCTCTACTGACCTTACTCTTGAATGCCCCCCCCCCCTGAAATGACTTCCCCTATCTATATATTTTAAAGAACAAAAACAAATCTCCGCCCCTCACCCCATTCCCTGTCAGCTGAACCGTTCGCCCAACTACTACTACTACTACTACTACTACTCCCCCCGTCTGCCGAACTGTTCACCTGACTACAACCCCCCTGAAGTCGTAAACCATGGGGAAACACTGCCTTCTATTGCTCTTGACGCTCACGCGTTTCATTTCCTCTTTCCAAGGAAGGGAGGAAGTGTGTTGGCCTGCCTTGATACTGCAACAGAAATAGCTCAGAGCTCATATCACTTGTACAGTAAAGCCTTGTACCTTTTGAATTTCGTTGGGTTAGTTCCTCATAAAATGTGTTATCACAGTTTAAATTCTCTAGTTCAGATAACATGTCATCAAAATCTCATGTTTGCTAATCAGTATAAAAAGCATACAGGACCTACGGGTGTATGGTTTGGAACACATAACAGTTCCAGTTTGAAGGCCTGCTTTGTGATAGATCAAAAAGATTAATGAAAGGGCTACGAAAGCCAATGTTTTGCTATATGTCGTGTGATGTAGAACAACCTCTTCAAGCTAAAGCCATACTTTGGAAAGCAGGTATTTCAAATAAGTGATATTGTACTGTTGTACTACAGTAGGGGGGACTCCGTTTTTGACAGAGGCCAGTGGGAATACCCTTCAATGGTAGGGAAAGCACTGATATATTTTATAGAATTTTGCCACCAGACAGTTTCTTTTTTGTGTCGTACATAGCCATGTTTGGGTTTGGTAGTTTTAAATTCAAATGATTTTTCTCCCTGAGCGCATTTCAATAACAATACGATAAACTAGTTTTGTACAAGAAACAAGAAAGTGCAATTTCATCAAATAAGCCGATTTAGCAAGTGTTGCTTTTTAATGTAGTTAAATATGTTCCTTTTTGTAAGCACGGATCGCCAATTAGCACTACCAAGTTTTCAGCTAGCTCCCACGGTCGACCGCATGCATGGTGACCCGATTTGATTTTTTTTCTTTTTTCAATAGCTCGGCAATCAACTGGTCGATCGCGATCGAAAGATTGGTCACCACTGGTCTAAACCATACTTGTTTCCATGTTTCCAATGAAATGCGTTACTGGCTGATCAAAACAAAATCAACCTGAACAAGACACTTAGTGCTGCTGTATACCCGAGCCAGACCTCTCTGATGAGGGAAGAGGAATGGATTTCTATAGAGAATTAGATATTCCTCTCTTTAGTTAGTTAATTTACACACTGATTTCTCTGTTTCTTTCCGTGTCTTTTTTTGTTTCTGTCATGTCAAACTGTCTGTCTCTAAATGAGTTGCATCTTCAACTTTAACTCACATATTGCATTGATACGTTGAACTCATGTTGGTCAATGTCAGATATGTAAAATTTTCCAATTACCACTGTATTAGTTCTACTTGTTTCTGCACAATAACTTGTTTTTAAATTAAATTGTTTGAGAGATTAGACCTGCGTTTTTTATGACACCAGCATTTGTGCAAAAGGATCAGATTTTGGAGGGGTTGTCAAAATCATGCTGTTGTGGTGCACTAAACTTTTTTCAAAGCTACTCAAAATGTTTTAGGGAGCCTTGCAGTAGTGTATTACATCAAAACGTTTCAGGTGTAAGTTGTGCTAATGAATGGCCCAAATCATTGGAGGACAATGCATGCACTTTTGTTATATCTCAATGGAGCTATGGCATTGAGAAGAAACACCGTTGAGTTATGGATCTCGTCCTGTCCTCCGTTTAAATGCCAGACATGAATATATTAATATTAAGGATGTGTATATCAATGTTAAATGTGCACACTGCTGTATCCAATCCAGTCAAGTACTTGGGGTTGACTGAGGAATGACACAAATCTATTTAATGATTTAAACATGCATTTAAATTATACATTACTGGAGGATGATTATCAAATCAGTTTGTTAATTCATAAGTGAAATGTCAATAATGTTGACTTTATTGAATAAATTAATCCGAATTATTATTAGTGTGATAATTGTTATTTTTCATTGAGTATTGTTGTTTTGTTTTCAGGTATGTACACTTTTGAACGAGGAGTTAAAGATCTCTTTGTATGGCAATAACTCAAGAATTTATGTTAAATAGGTTAATTTATCATAAATGTAAGATAAAATGATGAAGTGATAACAAGAACGCAAACTGCATCTCAACTTGTTTATATATATGTTATATATATATATATATATATATATATATATATATATAAATTCAATTTGTTGATGTGTCATGTTGTGACGTAAGGTTGAAAGTGTGGATATTAACATTGAGACTTTCATAATAATTAATGAACTCGAAAATTCTATGAGAAGACGTGATTTGAAACTACAGACTGTGCTGTTAAAACAAGATGCTTTTAGGACATAGTAATGCGGGCAGTTTTAAACATTAGTTGTAAATACGTAACGATTCACATCTGTAACGTGCATGCGCAAGTTGCATATCATGTCATTTAGCTGACGCTTTTACCCAAAGCAACTTACAATAGGTGCATTTCAACCATAAGGATACAAACCCAGAAGAACAAGAAACAAAGTGCAATTTCATCAAATTCAAAGTTCTTAGACGCTTGCAGAGCTTCGAGCGGGTGCAGCACGAGGCAAAGTTTGTACGAAAGCAGAGCGACATGGACGGGCGGATAAAACGAAGGCTACCGTCTCCAATACTCTTAAGTACGTGAGTGTTTTAATGAAGCACACCTGGAACTATAACCAGTTGTTTTACTTATGCTGTCAACTTGATAGCGGCTACACAGCTCAAATGATTTAGTGGTAGCCATCAATATTCCCATTTGTATTACTGTGAACATGAATGCGCATCACTAACCGTTTCTTCCATGGAGTATTTGTGCTTTCTCGCCTTACAGGTTTCCATGGATCATAGTTCTAACTGGACCCTCTTCCTGCCTTCTGCCAAGGCCCTGCTGACAATTACTGCTATTATTATTTAAAATATTAATAACATTACTATTACTGTCATCACAAACCAATATTGCTCTCCCTCCCGACAGGCTTCTGTGGATGGTGGAGTCCCTGCAGTGGTCCTGCCGTAAACATGGATTACTACTCGCAATATATGAATAATTTGTCATAGGAATTAGTTTTATTTGTAGTTTTAATTATAGTTTGTTTTGACGCATTCAATGTTCCTTGTCTTAGTCCTTTTATTTTGTTCATTAGTGACACATTACATTACATGTCATTTAGCTGACGCTTTTATCCAAAGTGACTTACAATAAGTGCATTCAACCATTGACACCATCGCTCTTCCACGCTCGCTCTGTCACGGTCAAAAACTATTTGCTTTCCCACAAACACCTGTGGCAGGTAATCCTGCAGATTGTTTCACTTAGGCCACAAGGTAGAAATAAAGTGCCACACCCCCAAGGGGTGGGAGGTTAATAATCAAAACCACAAAATGGCTCCTACATACCGGCCCCTAATGGGTTCTGGCAGACGGACAAGACCATTCCATCTTTGTGGGTCTCCAATATTTATACATGTCTGTTGCTTTGCAAAGACGACATCTTTGTCACTGGTCTCTCACTTACACTGCTCCTTTCCTATCAGAAAATGTCTAGTATCTTTCCAAGTATACATGATTCACGTGTCGCTGTTGTCAACGAGAACTATGTCTCCTGGGGTCTGTTTCAAGAAGCGGGTTTAGTGGAAACTCAGCAGATTTGATCACTTTTTCTGTTAACCCATAATAAAGTCATAAAAGAACCAAACTTCATAAATGTTTTTTGTGACAAAGTGGTATCTGTTCCAATCACTCTATCAGAGAAAAATCTGAAATGTAGAAATAACGGGAAACTCAAGTCGTGGCATTATGTACTTTTGACCACAACTGTAAATGAGGACAGATGAGGTTATATACATATTTGATGGACTGTGAAGCAGTGTTAATTTTGGCAGCTATTTTTGATTTAGTCTTAGTCTTTAGACGAAAAATGCATATTAGTTTGTCACATTTAGTCATTTTAATCCTTAGTTTACATTTTAAGTCTAGTTTTCCTCAACGAAAACTAGACCCCCTAAACAGGGACCCCCTGTGTTGTGTCTACAACTGCATAATAGTCTAGCTTGCAGTACTTGGTTGTCCATTAGATGTTCCTCCTAGGACAGGTCTATATCAGGGGTCGGCAAACTTTTTGACTCGCGGGCCACAATGGGTTGTAAAATTTGACGGAGGAGCTGGGCCAAGAACAAATGGTTGAAGTGTTTGTGGGAGCTAATATAAATGACATGTGAAAAATAATTATATGAAAGGATTTGGATTTTAACAAATAGCAAAGCATTTATTTGCAAGGCAATTTAACAAATTGGCAAAGGTGTAACAACTTCATGAGGACCAGGGATCTAAACGCAACACTTTGTTGTCTTTGTCTGTTTACTTGCAATGCTTTTGACATGGACACCGGAAACTTCATGGTCCTTTATTGTTTCCACTGTCCCAACAAAAGACTCCTTAACGTCCTACAATCGGTACAATACATTATTTTCTTGGCTTCAGAACCTGCAATGAGTTTATTATGTTAGACGTGTTTGGAGAAGCCTGTAACGGACCGTCTCATCCACCGAGGAAACGCTGCCTGCCGTCGCCAGAGAACAGAGCAGAAAGGTCCGACAGTCTGTTAAACGTGTCTTCATGTTTCTGTGAAGCAGCGCGGCTTCAGCCTGCTAACAGTCAGCTAAACCGAGACAGCTGAGCTAAACTAAGGAAGCCACATTCAAACTCGCCGAAGCGTAAAATAGTCGTCGCCGTCCGTAGTCAGTGCACAAGAACCACAGATGCGAGCGCGCGTTCTGGGTTCGTGGATGACGTCATCATGACACGTTAATATCCGCCGTACTTTGTCTGTCTGTTGTCTGTCAGCTGCGTACGAATTTAGGGGGAAAAAGTATCGTGACTTCGTCAACGACCAACATGTTTGTCTCGTCTCGTTAACGAAAGTTAGAATAGATTTAGTCATAGTTTTTATTTTTTAAGATTGTTTTCGTCACGTCTTAGTCATGGAAAAAATTTGTCATAGTTTTCACCGACGAAATTAACACTGCTCCCGACCAACATCTGTGGCAGGTAATCCTGCTGATTATATCGACCTTGCGGCCTAATTGGAACAAAGCTCAAGACCCCTACAGGGTGGGAGGTTAATAATCAAAACAACAAAATGGCTCTTACAGGAATTGAGTGGAATTGAGTTGTGTATATATATATATATATATATATAAGAAACGCAGCTCAAGGGCAACTCTTATGTTTTTGAACGTGATGAAGACCGAAATTACATAGATAAGACCCTTTAGACAGCCGCTACAACATCTGGTTGATGTGATGTTGTGACAGCATTGTTATGACGCTATTCTTATGTCAACCAAAACCTCAGATGTTGGACCATGGCTGACAATTAGAAAATGACTGGCGGATTAGTTTTCGGACATCTTGCGGATCATGTAGTTAAGGATGCCTCCGTGGTGGAAATACTCCAGCTCCACATCGGTGTCGAATCTCATCCTGGCTTGGAATGTTTTCCCCGTGTCCAGCTGTGAGGGCAGAGACAACGCGATGCGTTAAATCACTTCGACAGTAAAATTATAAGGAAAGTGTCTGACGGACCTTAACATCCACAATCATCCGGGGTGTGAGTTTCTCGGGCATTATGATGGTGTAGCGTTCTCGGCCACTCAGTCCCAGGCTATCCGCCGTGTCTCCTGCCAGATACTCCAGAGGAATCACTCCCATCCCCACCAGGTTACTGCGGTGGATCCGCTCATAGCTCTCTGCCACCACTGCCTTAATACCCTATAAGCAGAAGCATAGAGTAAACGCTTGACCCTTTAAAACACGTTATACTGCTTTCTTCCGCAGAACTCATCACATGACCACAGTTGTATACTTTGAATCACATGACAATTGCCTTTACTCAAATATTCTAAAAAATTGGTTACAACAGCAGTACCATTCAAAAGTTTGGACACACCTTTTTTGTGCTTTCTCGCCTTGCAGATTTACATGGATCATGGTTATATCTAGACCCTGATCCTTCCATGGCCCTGCTGACACCTACCACTAAGACCATTACTATTACTGTCAACATTAATGCACTATCACTAACTTTGTTTCTTCCACAGAGTAGTTGTGCTTTCTCGCCCTGCAGGTTTTCATAGATTGGGGTTCTATATTGACCCCGTTCCTGACTTTTGAACCTTTAGCCTTCATGACAGCTTTGCACGCTTATGTGGTCTCCTCTGAACAGTTGATGTTGCGATACGTCTGCTACCTGAACTTTGCCAAGCATTTATGCAAACTCAAATCTGAGTTTTCTGGGGGCTGGTAACTCTTGAAGTTATCCCCGGCGGCAGAGGTAACTCTTGGTCTTCCTGTCCTAGTGGGTCTTCATAAGAGACAGTTTCATCACAGCGATCCACAAGTGCAGCGACTGCACTTCTGGATCCATTCAAAGTTCTTGTTCAGGATTGACTGACCTTCCGGTCTTAAAGTAATGATGGACTGTCATTTCTTTACTTAGTTGAAAATCAATCCAGGTGACCGCCTCGTGAAACTGGTTGACGGAATGCAGAGTGTGCAAAGCTGTTATGTGCTCCCACTATAGCATAAAACCAAGGCTGAGTCTTGGCCTCTTGTGCTGCGCCACCTCAAACGCCCCGCACACTCTCGGGGACCACTTCTGGTCAATTTGCATGAATTGCGTAATTCACAGAAGGGGCGTGGCTTATCGCCTTGAAAACAGTTCAACTTTTCGCCATTGTTTTTCCTCTGCATCAGCCATGGGAGACATAACGACTATGTACCTGTTGTCGAAATTCTACTAACGTCGGACCATCAAAAGCAGTTTTGTTCAGTACAAAATAGCACCCGTAGACACAAACAGCTCGGTGAATTTCACCAACACCTACAGGAACTGGGTCTGGATGACTAACGCTTCCAGTGCTACATGAGGCTAACTGTTTGATAGGATTTGTTTCAACTTCAGAACTTGTTTTCTCACTGCACACACAAACGCTCACAAACACCCCCCCCCATAGTCAGCTTATTCATTAAATTATTACTATCATTGTAGTGCAAGTAAATTTATACACCACATCTAAATGCAGCTAAAAAATAACCCTCACTTCAAAACGGGACAACATGGTGCTCGCATGACGTTGATGTTAAGTTAACTTTGCATAGTTTGCCATTGACACACTCTTTTAGTTTTAGTGTCTGTTCGACGACTTGGGTCGAACTCATTGAGTGACATAATACTCGCGCAAAACAACAAATCGATAATAAAATTAGTTGCAAACACCTTTAATAATCAAATGTCAGCGATTCATTGTTGCAGCCCTAATGCGCATGTCTTAACTTTTCATCTCAAAATGTTGACTTTCTATCCCTTTGTGTTTCGTTTTTTTGTGGCGGAAATGGGCTTCTGTAGATAAGAGATAAATAAAATGGATTAACCAATGAAAAGTATCTCTCGTTATTGAATAAACGTTTTTGATAAATTGACGCTTTTCCATTACACAATTTTAAGACTTAACAACTTGAGGGGTCTCAATTAGCATAATTTACAACATTCTATGTATTTTCTTTCCCAGGCTACAAAGCCTTGATCCTCACCAGTAGAAAGGGGCCCTTTGCTGCCCAGTCTCTGGAGCTGCCCGAGCCGTACTCCTTCCCTGCTAAAACCATCAGAGGGATGCCGGCCTGCTGGTATCGATCTGCAGCATCAAACACATCCAGCTGGAGGTACGGGACCAAATATGCAGGTGTTACTACAAATGTAATACAAATTTAGCCCAGATAATTCGTAGCAGATTAAAGCTTAAAGGCAGGTGGCATGAAGGATTTACCCTTTTCGTTACAATGGGACAATTATTGGAAAATAATTTTGCCAGGAAACAATGTATTGAGTCAAACAGCAGCTACATAATTGTGAAGTTAAAGAGAGGTTTTGTATGCTAACCGTCTCTCCGGTTGGCAGGTAAATGGTTTGTGGCGCCTGCTTGTTGATGAACTTGTTAAAGAGGCGGATGTTGGCGAACGTCCCTCTGGCCATGACGGCATCGTTACCTCGACGTGAGCCATATGAGTTGTAGTCCCTAGGGCTCAGACTGCCAAAGCAGAAACATGGTGAATCAGAAATCTTTTACGGACAGAAAGAACACAACGGATCACAGGTAGGAAATGAAAAGCCATTAGAAACTAGAAAAATATTTACTGTACAGATTACTACAATGAAACCTACTGTAGTAAGCGTTTCAACCCAAATAAAGTAGTCTACCAATCACTGCAGATTCACAGACTCTGAGAAATGAGAAAGCCAGACTGCTTTGTGGGGGCCCACCCTCTGTTGGTGAGATGGCGTGCTGCAGAGCTGTTCCTGGCAATGTTCCCTGCAGGAGAAATGTGGTCAGTGGTGACCGAGTCTCCTAGGTTCAGCAACACGTAGGCGTCATGGATGGACTTGGGTGGCTGCAGCTTCTTGGTCTGACACAGATGAGAAAACACACGGTAGAACCATGGCCAAAAATAATATCAGTATTCACTATCATATATATATATTTCAGCTCCCTCCAAATATTTTTTATTGGGTTCAGGTCTGGAGACTGGCTAGGCCACTCCAGGACCTTGAGATGCTTCTTATGGAGCCACTCCTTACTTGCCCTGGCTGTGTGTTTTGGGTCGTTGGCATGCTGGAAGAGACAGCCACGACCCATCTTCAATGCTCTAACTCTAACTGAGGGAAAGAGGTTGTTGGCCAAGATCTTGCGATAAATGGCCCCACCCATCCTCCTCAATACGGTACAGTCGTCCTGTCCCCTTTGCAGAAAAGAATCCCCAAAGAATGAGGTTTCCACCTGCATGATTCACGGTTGGGATGCTGTTCTTGGTATTGTACTAATCCTTCTTCTTCCTCCAAACATGGCGAGTGGAGTTTGGACCAAAAAGTTCTATTTCATCTCATCAGACCACGTCACTTTCACCCATACCACCTCTGGATCAGCCAGATGGCCATTGGCAAACTTCAGATTACAGTATTACATTACAGGTCATTTAGCAGACGCTTTTATCCAAAGCGACTTACATTACACTTTAAACCCATGGCTTTTTCACATTTTTGCCCGGGGAGCAATTAGGGGTTAGGTGTCTTGCTCAGGGACACTTCGACATGGAACATGGGGCAGCCTGGAATCGAACCACCAACCTTGTGCTTCCCAGCACACCTTCTCTGACCCCTGCGCCACGACGACCCACAGATGGGCCTGGACATGCACTGGCTTAAGCAGGGAGACCTTGGGTGCACTGCAGAATTTTAATCCATGACGGCGTAGTGTGTTATTAATGGTTTTCTTTGAGACTGTGGTCCCAGCCCTCTTCAGATCATTGACCTGGGGCCTCATTTATAAACGTTGCATACACACAAAAAAAAGGCGTACGCCGCTCTCTACGCAACAATTGGTATTTATAAAAAGCAAACTTGACGGAAAAATGTGCGGTCCTTCATGCAAGCTCGGACCCATGCGTACGCACAAAAACGGGTGAAATGAGAACCGTCGGCAAATGCAAGAAACACACAAACGTGTGTGAAAGTGTGTAAACCTAGACTGTTGTAAAAGAAATGCCAATACTGCCTCTCATAAATAACATGAACACCCGTTTGATCGATCTGCAGCGTAAAACAAATACAAATGAACACATTTTCAAAAAGAAAAGTGAAATATGTTCTGCAATAATATTGGCATGTTATGCAATTCATCCTCAAAACACAGCTGTTGCTTGTCATATGCAATCAAAAGGAATAACATGTCATCACAATGCGTAATGACACGAAATGGCTGATCTTGCGCTCTTAGAAGATGTGGCAAATGGAAGGATTCGCGCTGTAGTGCAGCGCACCATCGTCCTGTTTAAGGGCAGATGGCGCTGCATCGACTGCACTGGAGGGAGGTTATTGTCTACTCCTGAAAAGGTGTGCAAAATCGTGCTGGCATGTGCTGTGCTACATAATGTGCCACAGCTTCCAAACGTGCCTCGACCCCCCTGACGCCGATGGCTGTGTTGGCCCAGACCCTGTCCCCGATCCCCAATCATTTTCTTTATTTCGGCCACGGTACGAGGTTGTGAGCGTTGCTCTGCAACCTTTTGCGACTCAAGTGCCTTTTTGGCATTAGTAATGTCCATACTGTGCCCTCCAAAAAGCATTCTACTTCTCCTTTCCACCTCGCCAATGATCATTTCGACTTCGAAGTTACGTTTCTTTGTTTTCCTCTCAGTGTTTGCCATGATTTCGCAATCGATAAATATACATTTTTGGGCGTTCCACAGACTATATATGGGAAACTATGGGCATGACATGAAGCCGCAAAAGCTGCGCTGCATTTAGAAGTGATTGTGATTTATTAAGGGAAAACTGCGTAGGATGTGCGTCTGAATATTTCTGTGCGTACGCACGTCCTACGTTTCATCCGTACGCCACTTCTGGCGCAAATCCTACGCAAGGTTTTATAAATGAGGCCCCAGGTCCAGTGCTGTAGTGGTAAAATTAGAGGTGGGTAAACTCTGAATTTTGTGATCATACAGACCTCGACGCGATGCGAAGCAACGCAACACAAAGCGTTGCGACTGTAAGGCTGTCCTGGCTATATTGCATTATTTTATCAGTAAAAGTCATATACAATCAATGACAATGAATAAATGTGTTAGTAGTTTGTAGTTTATTAAATTTAAGAAAAGAGTAAAGAAAAGTATGTCAACACAACAACACAATTGCAGATTAAGAACTATCTACATACGGAGTCTCCTTTTTACTGTGCTTCTCTCTCTCTATTGGACCTGGTGTTTCTCCTCTCCCTGTGCTCTCTGCATCATTGCCTGTCCTCTCACTGCCTGAAAAATATGTTGATTTGAATTTGAATGAATTTAAGAGTTAACCTGTTAAGCAGCCTGTCAATTAAACTGACAACATACATTAAAGGAACACTCATGTACTACCTATGTCATCATAAATAGCCTATACAACATGTTTTTTTCACATTGAGAACTGACTTGTTTTCTAATCTACGCGTCACCAGGCGTTCTTCTTGTCCTTTTACCGTGCACGACCAGCGAATACAGAGCGCGCGACTACTACCCCCCCCAGTCGGTTGTTCCGCCCGCAACGACTACTACACCCCTCTCGACCGGTCCGCGAAATATTGTCTGACATGAAACCGGTCCGTTTCTGGCTGATCCACAACGTGTGTTTACACACCTCCTGGATCCTGATTGGTGTCGCTGCTGCAGCCGCAAGGCACTGATTGGATGCTCACAGACCGTAATACAGCGCAGATGAAATGATTCAGACTACGGCGTTTATATGTTCAACAATAGGAAACGTAGTCTTATCTGTTTTAAAATTACACCAAGTTTATTTCGGATTATTCCAACGGAAGAATACAAGGCGCAGGGAACTTTGAGGTGCGTAAACGCTATTTCCAAAATTCTAGAAGTGCGTAAACGGCGTTTACGTGCGTTTACCCTACACTACAGCCCTGCCCAGGTCCTTCCGTGTAGTTCTGGGCTGATCCCTCACCTTCCTCATGATCATTGATGCCCCTTGAGGTGAATCTTGCATTGAGCCCCAGACCAAGGGAGATTGACCGTCATCTTGAACTTCTTTCATTTTCTATTAATTGTTGCAACAGTTGTTGCCTTTTCAGCAAGCTGATTGCCTATTGTCCTGTAGCCCATCCCAGCCGGTCTTCAATTTTATCCCGGATGTCCTTTCACAGCTCTCTAGTCTTGGCCATTGTGGAGAGGTTAGAGTGTTTGATTGAGTGTGTCTTTTATACAGGTAACGAGTTAAAACAGGTGCAGTTAATACAGGTAATGAGTGGAGAACAGGAGGGATTCCTAAAGACAAACTAAGATGTGATACAATGTGATTTTCTGGATTTGTTTTAGGTTCTGCCACTCACAGTTTAAGAGTACCTATGATAAAAATTACAGACTCCTACATCCTTTTTAAGTGGGAAAACCTGAAATATCCCACTCTATACACACACCTGTTTCACACACCACATTTCCAAACATCAAAATTAAAACCAGATTTAAAATGCTTCCGTTCATCATGAGCATATTAAAAGGAAAACAACATTTCTAGTAGATTAAGTGACTTTATTTACCAAACCATCGAAGAACGGTGGGGACTTGATGTAGGTTGATTTAGGGTCCCAGGTATACAGCTTGTCTGAAGGAGCATCTAGAGCATTCCAGCGTTCATTTACTTTCTGCAGCAACAAAGCACAATAACATTTATGTCAATCACAGGTCTACATTACACCAAAGCAATGCTCGGTTAACAGAATAAAGGTTACACTACATCAATCTTCTCATAGACTTCTTTGAACATAGATGGGATGACAAACGTCCTCTCCACAGCCTGGATCTCCTCCCGCGTGGGCCAGATGTCCCCCAGGAAAATCGCTTTGCCGTCACAGTTAATGGCTACAGAAGACAAAAGGACAAAATAAAAAAACAAATATGAATTCAAAAATATTTAAAATCAGACATAAAACATTTAACATTTCCAACCCCCAAATTAATCAAATGCTGACACGCAACTACAAAAAATGGCGAGGACAAACATTCATGCATGGTGCTTCGTTACCTCGTTGAGTGCTGAGAGAATAGAATTTTGGACATATTGGACCACGAAAAAGATGTTGTGAGATAACCTACAGACATACAGTAGTGAGAGAGATTGTCAAGCACTCCACATCTGCTGTGGCGTACACAGTGGGGCAAAAAAGTATTTAGTCAGCCACCAATTGTGCAAGTTCTCCCACTTAAAAAGATTGGAGCGGCCTGTAATTTTCATCACAGGTACACGTCAACTATGAGAGACAAAATGAGGAAAAAAAATCCAGGAAATCACATTGTAGGATTTATAATGAATTTATTGGTCAATTATGGTGGAAAATAAGTATTTGGTCACCTACAAACAAGCAAAATGCCTGGCTCTCACACACCTGTAACTTCTTCTTTAAGAGGCCCCTCTGTCCTCCACTTGTTACCTGTATTAATAGCATCGGTTTGAACTTGTTATCAGTATAAAAGACACCTTCCACAACCTCAAACAGGCACAGTCCAAACTCCACTATGGCTAAGACCAAAGAGCTGGCAAAGGACACCAGAAACAAAATTGCAGACCTGCACCAGGCTGGGAAGACTGAATCTGCGATAGGTAAACAGCTTAGTGTGAAGAAATCAACTGTGGGAGCAATTATAAGAAAATGGAAGACATTCAAGACCACTGATAATCTCCCTCGAGCCGGGGCTCCACGCAAGATCTCACCCCGTGAGGTCAAAATGATCACAAGAACGGTGAGCAAAAATCCCAGAACCACACGAGGGGACTTTGTGAATGACCTGCAGAGAACTGGGACCAAAGTAACAAAGGCTACCATCAGTAACACACTACGCCGCCAAGGACTCAAATCCTGCAATGCCAGACGTGTCCCCCTGCTTAAGCCAGTACATGTCAAGGCCCATCTGAGGTTTGGATGATCCAGAAGAGGATTGGGAGAATGTCATATGAAACCAAAATATAACTTTTTGGTACAAACTCAACTCGTCGTGTTTGGAGGAGAAAGAATGCCGAGTTGCATCCAAAGAACACCATACCTACTGTGAAGCATGGGGGTGGAAACATCATGCTTTGGGGCTGTTTTTCTGCAAAGGGACCAGGACGACTGATCCGTGTAAAGGAAAGAATGAATGGGGCCATGTATCGTGAGATTTTGAGTGAAAACCTCCTTCCATCAGCAAGGGCATTGAAGATGAAACGTGACTGGGTTTTTCAGCATGACAATGACCCCAAACACACCGCCCGGGCAACGAAGGAGTGGCTTCGCAAGAAGCACTTCAAGGTCCTAGAGTCGCCTAGCCAGTCACCAGATCTCAACCCCATAGAAAATCTTTGGAGGGAGTTGAAAGTTTGTGTTGCATCGACAGCCCCAAAACATCACTGCTCTAGAGGAGATCTGCATGGAGGAATGGGCCAAAATACCAGCAACGGTGTGTGACAACCTTGTGAAGACTTACAGGAAACGTTTGACCTCTGTCATTGCCAACAAAGGGTATATAACAAAGTATTGAGATGTACTTTTGTTGTTGACCAAATACTTATTTTCCACCATAATTGACTAATAAATTCATTATAAATCCTACAATGTGATTTCCTGGATTTTTTTTTCTCATTTTGTCTCTCATAGTTGACGTGTACCTGTGATGAAAATGACAGGCCGCTCCAATCTTTTTAAGTGGGAGAACTTGCACAATTGGTGGCTGACTAAATACTTTTTTGCCCCACTGTGTACGCCACAGCAGATGTGGAGTGCTTGACAATCTCTCTCACTACAAGAGTTCTCAGAGCTGCAGTTTCTGTCTTAAAGTGCAGTGGCGCGGAAGGTGCCTCTGCACTAACATTAAACCAACCCAGAGTCAGTTACGTATCTTTTAAACGTATGATAAAATCAGACACCAGCATGTTTTAACCCGAATGTTGTAATGTATATAACCCAATGTTGTTCTTAAGCAGAAGCATAGACAGCAATGGCTTGTCAATGCTCGGGAAACCTCTTCATCACAACTTATTTTTATTAAAGACTGTTTATTATATCTCAAAGAGTGCTAAGTTCTTCGTCCTAGCCTAAAGGTTTTTGAACACAAACCGTGAGTGCATTGCAACCATACGAGTCAGTCTTACATTCAACGACTTATTCTGAAAGATATCTTTTTAAGTGTTCTATTTGCAAAAATGTAATATTTTAATCCAAAGGCAAACTGAGGGCTATCCAGCATCCCACAAACCTTTAGTTTCTACATTTGGCCCCATTTGTAATGTCTTTAATCTCTAACTTGGTTTAACCACAAAGCATTATACCAAGGCGGCAGGAAACTCACAGAGGCCGACTGTGCATTGGTTATTCAAACTGTATGCATCAGAACCTGAGCTGCAACTGGACCAATGAAGTGATTAGCATTGCATGTCTGAAGATCTAGGTTTACTGACAGATTAATCTGCTCAGAATCATGACCCTGTGAAGGCTATGCAAAGTTAGCCTAGCGGTTTCCAAAAACAGTTCCGACACAATCTCTGCAAAGGAACGGGACAAAACCCCTCAGAACTGAAAAAGAGTGGTGCAGTATGTAAGGATTGCTCTTTAACCATTTCCGCACATAGCATTTTTTTAGGCCTCTGCTTGAAATTGCATTTACACACTACAACTGACATATTTATGAAACAAAAAGGTTTACCTTGAAAGTATTTGTATGGCACACAGAAAATAAATAAAAATGAAAGCTGCAAGCAGCGATGAACAGGCCTTCGCCTCCCCTTGCATGTCGGGGGGAGCGGTCGCCCGGACACTCCGTCAAAATGACAAAAATATATATATATGTACATAGAATAGTGGGTGTGGGATTCGAACCAGAGTGTGGCTTTATAAACGAAATACCTAGTGGTAAAGTATTCTGGCCTTGCTGTGTTAAAGCATTCAAAACGTCAAAACATCAAAATATGTAGGATCACCTCCATTCGAGTCAAGGCAAAGAGTGGGAGCTTATTACACAACTTTTGCTAGGCAGATGTATTACTTGTGAAGAACACACCTTTCTGATTGAGAGGACTGGCAGATATATTTTGCGGACTGAACACATTGAGTTCTCTGCATACCAAAGACACTAACATTTAAACTTGTATGACAATGTGGGTGGCTTCCTGAAGAGAGCAGAGTTGTGGTCAAGTGACGCATTGGTCTTAATGTGCGTCCGGAGGAGTGCCGGTAATGATGGTAAATTAGGGTTGTAGCTGGTTGTCATCTACGGTTACAGAGGTGTCGTTTGTGTTTTGACAACGTTTTATCACATAATTTCGACTTTCTATCCCCTTTCTGTAGTGCAAATTGGCTTCTATAGTTCTGTGAATGCATAACTTCAGCCAATCCAAAGACAGGGTTTGTGACCAATTCGATGTAGATACCGTGGTGACTGGCTCCGTCCCCATACTGTCAAAAAGAACAACACCGAGCGCGCAGAAAACACCTTCGAGCGCGAGCAGAAATTAGCCTCGCGAGCAAGAAAGTTCACGTTCTGCGAGCGAGGAAATATCTCACGCGAGACGGACATTTGCTCGCAGATGTTTGATTTACGCGAGCGCAGCAACCTGATTTACGCTTTCGAATTTTGACAGTGATTTACCGCCACACATACTGTAAACTTGTTGTCGTAGAGTCCGCTCAGTCAGAAAGCCTGAAAATCTCCACCGCTGGCCTTCCATGGCATTGTACTTGTCCCCTTCTCAGTGTTTCCCCTAGGTTTGTAACTTTCCCCCATTATAATGGTAGGGGAAACACTACCCTTCTGGAGGATGTTCAGCCATGCTTACCACTCTGCCTGCTGTCAAACTGCCGAGGGGCGCCACAACATAATATTTTGTAGTGTCGGCTATAATGCCCCTGAGGGCCAACTGTGCTTCAGCTTGTCGCAACGAGTAGTGGGTAATTGTATACCGCTCGGGAAACATGTCAAGAGGTACGACCGCACGTAATTAGGAGAGAACCTAGTCAATTTTCAAAATAAAACATGAAAAAAAAAAATCTTTCTGGGTGGTTGTGGACCTCTGCTTTAGGATGCATTCGTCGACCGCATACGTCACTTCGGCTCCGATTCGGCAGTCTTATTCCGTCAGCTCTTCCAAACGCGGTCAAGGGACGCAGCCCTCCAGCATATCGCATCATGCAATGCGAGCCGATGAGGATTTAATTTATTCTGGATGGAGGCAGGTGAGCCGACAGCGGGGGGAGGAGTTCACATTTAAATGTACAGTGCATCCGGAAAGTATTCACAGCGCTTCACTTTTTCCACATTTTGTTATGTTACAGCCTTATTCCAAAATGGATTAAATTCATTATTTTCCTCAACATTCTACACACAACAACCCATAATGACAAAGTGGAAACTGAAAAAAATGAAGAACGAAAACATAACATGTACATAAGTATTCACAGCCTTTGCCATGACACTCAACATTTAGCTCAGGTGCATCCTGTTTCCACTGATCATCCTTGAGATGTTTCTACAACTTGATTGGAGTCCACCTGTGCTAAATTCAGTTGATTGGACATGATTGAGAAAGGCACACACACCTGTCTATATAAGGTATCACAGTTATGGTTCATGATGAGTGCCTCTTATTGATTTTTTGTGGTAGACAAACCATAAAATCTCATTCCGGTCACCGGCGACAGGGTTTGTAGTAGGAGGGTTAATATATCACTAGACCTATAATGCACGGTAAAACAAGGTTCAAAATAGATGCAGCAGAACCAGTTCTTTTTTTATTCCATGCACTCTTTCTTGACAATACCTGGTATTTACATTACCCAAAATCCAACGTGGATCTTGGTTGTAAATCCTGGTGTGTATGCCAGTACAACATAATGCAGTCTGGAGGCTTTCAGCCTGCAGCAGTCTCTCAAACTCATGTGCTTAACGTTGAAACAACCAGCTTGCTATCTCACTGCGTAGCATCAAAACTCACCAATGGGTTCGTTGTCAAAGTCTATCTTCACGGTGCCAGCGATTGCGTAGGCGATGACAAGCGGAGGCGACGCCAGGTAGTTGGCTCTGGTGTTGGGGTGAACTCTGCCTTCAAAGTTTCTATTTCCTGAAAGGATCCCTGCAGCAACCAGATCTCCCTGAGGAGTACCAGATGGTAGAAAATACCTTAAGTGATTACATTTTACATTAATGTAATTACATTACATTTTTTAAATGTTTTAATGTTCAGCTACAGTTAGTAAAATAACATGAATATTTCAGATAAAAGTAAAAAGATAAATCTGAATAAATGAAGCTAATCAGTGCGTAAAGTTCTACAGTAGGGATGTGAAAACAGCTTGTACCTGTGTTATGGCCTCCACAACCGGCACCGGGAGAGGCCCACTGTTTCCTATACAGGTCATACAGCCATAGCCTACAACCTCAAAGCTAACAGGAGACACAAAAAAGGATTGTTTACTAGGCAAGCACATTATCTTCTAAGTAGGGATGGGAATGGTTTGGGTTTTTTCCCCGATACCGGTGCTAAAACCACACTTTCAAAATGATACCCGAGCCTAAACTGACAAAAAAGGAAAAACACCATCTGTTTTAACTTCAAGCTCTGAACAATATATTAACGGTTAACAGTTTAGAGTATACTTAATGTGTTTCCCCTTTGTAAGAGCCACAAGTGTATATATTAGTACGTTGGCATTTGGGGAATATTAATCGTTTCATTTTAGATTTATGCTCATTGTGCGCAAACTAAAGACATGTAATGTATATTGAAAAGCCTTTATTTTTAGATTGACGCTCTTCGCACTAACAATTGTGCTAAAAATACCATGACCACCACGAGTGAGGCATGTTATGTCACACTTGTATCATCTTGTTTGACCATCTGGTTCTTAAAAAAATGTTTCCACTAAAATTTTGCAGCAATCACAAATTTGACAGTAAGGCAAAAACAACAAGACGACAAGTTTTGCTTTCAAATGGAATTAGTTGAGCAGCAGTTATCTAAACAGAACTAAAAATATTACTGGTTCTTGTTACTTTTATTGTTCGTCAACGGGACAATAAATAGGTCAAGTAAATGTGGGACTGGTTAGAGTGACCTCTCTGCTGCAAATTACTTTAAACATCATTGAAAAACAACTTTGCCACTAGGTTTGAGGATTTCAGCATCTCCAGTGAAGTGATGAGATTTGTGAAGGACCCTTTCTGTGTGAATGTTAAGGCAGACTTTGCATTGAAAGAGAAGGAGATGGTATCGTCATTGGATGTGGGATCTTTACAAGTGGAACGCATTGACATTCAGTCAGATTACTTGCGACAGTCATTGCAGCAGGCAGGTTTTGAAAAGTTCTGGACCCATGAAGTCAGCAAAGAGAAATTTCCACATTCAAGGGGTCTTGCACTTTTTCTTCTGACAATGTTTGGCTCAACATACACTTGTGAGTCGTCATTCGCACACATGAATGCCATTAAAACTTTGCATATCCCTCACTGACCAGCATCTGCAACACTGCTTGCCCTGACAACATATACACCTGACTTCACTGCTCTTATCAAAAAAAATTCCATTTCTCTCATTAGGTGGCCAATGTTGGCGAACTACATGCAAGGTAACAGGCATAACTAGTCAAGCAAGAAATCAGGATTGGTTTTTGAACAGTATGATGCAATTAACATGTTATTCACCCCATATTATGCACTTCTTTTTCTAGATGTGGTATTATTGTTGAATGCAGTTTGAAATGTTCTGCCATGAGTGCAATCTTAAATATCTATGATATGGCTGACCTAGACTGATTGTTAAGGTGTCTGATTTATGTTCAGACTGGACAAACGTGAATACAGTAGTAGTCCATGTGAGGATTTATGGGGAAGTCTATTTTATTTTTTTGTTGCAATAGTTTTATTCAGTTACCATTTAGCTGCATTTCTGTTTTTAGCCAGTGGTGAAGGGGGCAGTTTGATGTTTCTGAGAATTATTTCCCTCTTTACTTTGAACACTGAAATGTGTCTCTTTATTGTAAATTGACGATAACGAGCTGTAAAGTTGGTACAGTTATGTGCAATTAAGTGGATGTTTTCTCTTAGTTAATTGCATTTCTCTAATTGTCTGTGTCTGATTTTTCAACATGTATTGCCATTTGAATGTAACAATGCCTATTTCTCTTAGTGCATCACAATGTGCATATGTTGTTTTGCATTTAAAAAACAGAATATATTGACTCCTTCAGTATGTTGTTGTAATTTCTTTATTTGTTACTATAATTACTCATTTTCTCCAGCCCCTTATTTTGCCTTAGTTTCATGAACTGGCCCCAATTCCAAATTAATTGAATAGCCCTGGTGTAGCCGATAGAAACACGACTCTACGTAAGTTATAAGTTTGTGCAATAAACCAACAGCTTGGATTCAAAGTACGGACTCCTCACTCATTTCGACATAAACCATGGGTTAAAAATGCAATGTAAGTCTCTTTGGACTTATAATTAATGTAAAAAATTAATGTAATGTAAAAAGCTCATGTGGCTACAGACATTTACTTTTCGCCACAGAGCCCCGAGAGTGTGTCCAACTGCCTTCCATAGAAATGCAAATCTGGTGTCATAAATTCCCAGAGAAAGCACTTGGTTGTCTTTTTAGCTGTAGCAGAAGTTTTGGAAACCCGAAATCCCCTTTTTTTAAAAGAAATTTCAAAATAACCTCCATGATAATAAGTATGTTAACCCTGACGCTCAGAATGAAGCGGTTTTGTTGAAATACTTTTTGCACTTTAAATTACTACAACTAACACTACTACCAGTATTTCTACTGCTATTAATACAAAAATTACTCCTACTAGTGGTAGTAAAGTATTTTCAGCATATCTTGAAATTAATTTCAGCTTCTCCCATTACTGTATTTTGCACACCGGATGTTCCTTGTGTCCAAGTGTGCAAAAAATTACAAATGTTGGATTTTCAATCTAAAATCCCTAGGCTTTTTATTTGTGTGTGAGTTTTATTTAAATAACGCATCAACTGTCAGCACAACAGATAGTCTGTCTATCTGGACAGTTTAGAAATAAATCAATATAACAAATAAAACCTTTGAATTTTGAGACTCGCCTAAAATAAAATCCCTAACAGCCCTATAAAACAAGGATATTAGGGCGGCAACAACGAATCGATGAAATCGATCAAATTCGATTATTAAAAGCGTTGGCAACGAATTTCATTATCGATTCGTTGTGTCGCGCAATTATTACGTCACTCAATGAGGTGTGGAGATGCGCGCGGAGCAAAAGTAAAAGCGCCGAGCCGACTTAGAGGAAAGAGGAGCCAGCAGCGCCGGTGTTACACCCCTACTGGTTTTTCCACCTACTGGTTTCCCTACGCGTGCGTGTTTGTGTTCACTCCACAGCTGCAGATGTGTCCGCCTCAGTTCCCTGATTCGTCACACATTCACAAACATGTTGCTGAAAATCTTCAAAACGCATCACAAATCCATTGCAGCGTTTACGATTGTATAAGTGAGCACCACATCACAGCCACGTATGAAAACATTTACATGAAAAAATATATTAAAGGAAAGATCGGCACAACCTGGATTCGAACCCGGGGGATCAAAACATCAAAATAGTACCCTGGTGGCTGCTCTTAGCAGTGCGCCACAGAGAGACAATTTGTTGACCCTTAGTATAATTTATTCATTTCGTTGACGTAGATCAGCATGGAGGAAACCTTTTGGTGTCGTGGATTTAAAACTGGTTACCTTGGGCGTGTCTTGGAACACTTCAGGACATGTGCAACGCTACTTCTTCACGAGGCTGCAGCCTTGCAGCGACACATTTTGATAAAGAAAGGATATTGTTTTCCAACGGCCATCGCGTGACGTAAACCACAGACACAAACAAAACAAAGTTTAGAAAATATATTAAAAGATTGAACCGACCAGGTTGCGAACCCATGCAGCAAAATGCAAACGCATCACGCTGCTGCTCGCTCTGTACGCTGCGCCACGGGGCAGTACGCAGGGTTTGGTCTTAATATATTAATGCAAGGTGATTGACATGGAGGAAACCTTCTGGTGGAGGGGATCTAAAACAACTGGTTACCTTGGGCGTGTCTTCCGTGACATCCATCTGTGGTTCCACTGGGTTTGCACTGGGAAACCACTTTTGGAGCAGGACTTCTGCTGTCCAGCATGCTTTCTTTAGAGCTACTTTATTTTGTTTTTCAATGATTTATTTATTGTGACTGTTAAAACACAATTATTTAATAAAATTTCCTTTTGGGAGCTTTATAAGGTATTTGATTCCTAATAGAAGTTTTGCAAGTGTACAATCTGTTTCACTCAATTCCTTCACTTTTTGTGGGTCCATCTCTTGTTCGGAAAGATCGTATGTACGACCTCATGGCATTTTTATAGGGATGCTGCTTGTTAACTTTAATTGGGTGACAATTAAGAATTGATACATTTCTTTGGATGTGTTCCAAGACACGCCCAAGGTAAGCAGTTGTTTTAGATCCCCTCCACCAGAAGGTTTCCTCCATGTCAATCACCATATACTAATATATTAAGACAGAACCCTGTGTACTGCCCCGTGGCGCAGCGCACAGAGCGAGCAGCAGTGTGATGTCTTTGCGTTTTGCTGCATGGGTTCGCAACCTGGTCGGTTCGATCTTATAATATATTTTCTAAACTTTGTTTTGTTCGTGTCTGTGGTTTACGTCACGCGATGGCCGTAAGAAAACAATATCCTTTATCAAAATGTGTCGCTGCAAGGCTGCAGCCTCGTGAAGAAGTAGCGTTGCACATGTCCTTAAGTGTTCCAAGACACGCCCAAGGTAACCAGTTGTTTTAAATCCACGACACCAAAAGGTTTCCTCCATGCTCCATCTACGTCAACGAAATGAATAAATTCTACTAAGGGTCAACTTATTGCTGTGTGTCTCCGTGGCGCACTGCTAAGAGCAGCCACCAGGGTACTATTTTGATGTTTTGATCCCCCAGGTTCGAATCCAGGTTGTGCCGATCTTTCTTTAATATATTTTTTTATGTAAATGTTTTCATACGTGGCTGTCATGTGGTGCTCACTTATACAATCGTAAACGCTGCAATGGATTTGTGATGCGTTTTGAAGATTTTATGTTTGTGAATGTGTGACGAATCAGGGAACTGAGGCGGACACATCTGCAGCTGTGGAGTGAACACAAACACGCACGCGTAGGGAAACCAGTAGGTGGAAAAACCAGTAGGGGTGTAACACCGGCAGTTGTTGTGAGTAACATGACGCGTTACTCAATTAATTAAAGACCGAAATGACTGACTGTCACGCTCAATGCTTGAGAGCCCTGAAAGTGTGTCAATGGCAAAATATGCAAAGTCAACGTAACCTGGCACGGAAGCACCACGTTGTCCCGTTTTGGCGTGAGGAACGTAACGAGCCTCCAGCAGCTTTGCTGCTGCTGTTTACTCGTCATCCAGCTGATCAAGCTAGCGCTAGCTCGCTAATAACAACAGTAAAGCAGTTAGCAGGACTAAGACACGTTTTGATTTACTCGCCTCTTTTGGACCATTCATTTTTCAATCTGTTGTCTTGTATTTCGTGCTTTGTCCCATATCGGTTATTGTTGACAAATATATTTGTGTGTGTTTAATGCTGTCATATACGGTAGTCTAGTGCGCTTGCGCATATACTGTGGGTTATACGGTAGTTGATGTTATGCCTGTAAAGGGAGACACTTATTTACAAATGGCATTTTAAATTCATCTCATAGCACTTGGTTGTTTTTTAGCTGTACTTAGATGGGGTATACACATGTACTTAACTTGCAGTACAATGATGGTAATAATTTAATGAATAAGTTTCAAGTGAACATGGGGGTGTGATTGAGAGTGTAGTATAGAGAAGAAGTTCTGACGTTAAAGCAAATCATGTTACATTTTCTGATTTGTATTTTTCTTTATTTTTTTATAAATTATTACGTTCAAGGAGCAACCTGTACTTTATGAATTATTTTTGCAATGTGAATTTGCAGTTCTGTTTTAGAATAAAGGATTGGAAATTAAAGCTTTTTAATGCTGTTTTTTTTAATGCTGTATATTTTTATATAAATAATCATCCAATTAATCAATTGTCATAATAATAGTTGCAGCCCTAAAGGATATACCAGACTAAACCACATCTAAGTAATAGCCCAGTGTGTACACTAATCATGGAAGTATTATGTTGATAGTGAGGATTACTACTCTAGGACAGCCTTTTGTGAAGGCCTCACAGCCGAGAAACGGGAGGAATCAGTTATGTAGTACTTGTGTTTTGAACTTTTTCAAACTGATTAAATGGGGATTGTAGCCTAGCCTAATTGTTGACTAACGATTTAAAGGGTGTGAAGCTTTTTTGTTTGTGATGAGGTTTTTGCTCCAGTTTGGACCCTATTGGAGAATAGCTTGGGATAAATGGTATTTCAACATGTTTAGGATCCTCCACTACATTAGGACAGCTGGACTGAATAGAAACTTTGAGCAACTCACCCCAGCTGAGAGAGGTAGTCCATAACTCCGCTCTCTTTTAGGTAGGAGGTGACCACTCCACTGCCAGGCGACAGGCTGGTCTTTATGTATGGCTTCACGCTTAAGCCACACTCTATTGCTTTTTTTGCAAGTAGCCCTGAAAGAAGACAATTTACATTTCGCGACTATGCCAAATAAGAATCCAGAGTTAATAAACCCACATGCTATTCCAGAAATCCCATTAAGAGAAGTACTGCACACCCACCTGCTCCCAGCATGACAGATGGGTTGCTTGTGTTGGTGCAGCTGGTGATCGCAGCGATGACTACGGAGCCGTGGCTCAATGAATACTCATTTCCGTTAAAATGGAAGGGGACCACAGTGTTGTGACGCTCCGGAGCCATCTGGAAACCCTTAAAACCGTGCTGAAAATGTCCCAAAGCAACATTAAAAAGAGTTCCTCTGGGGAATCATACAAGGCACTGACAGCAGAGCGTTGTTTGAATTTTATTTTAAACTTGAGAAACATACTTTTCATGATACTTTGAGCAATATTAACATCACTTTGTACAAAGACCGAGAGAAGTTTTGATAGCCAAAGTCAGGTAGGTGGGCAGGTGGAACTGTGTATGGTAGCTCCTGTCATCAGTGTATAAATGGGTGAATGATGTCATGTAGTGTAAAAAAGCGCTTTTAGTGATCGAAAGACTATGAAAGTGCTATACAAGTACAGTCCATTTACCATTTGATGCTAGCCATTTGAGTTTTCTATCCTTAGCAGAATTGTTTGTATATTTTAAGCCTTGATTCTTTATGATGTGTGAGAGCATAGCGATACCTACCTTTGCTCCTAGACAGGCTTCAAAGTCTGTCTTCATGTTGGACACAGCAATTCTGTCTTGAGGTCTTTTGGGGCCACTGCAGCATGGGACCACTGTAGTCAGATCCAGCTCCACCACCTGAGAGGCAGAAATCAGGGTGTACTATAGCTCACTGCGTTCTGCCATAAGTCTATGCAATCGTCTGTCTATTCATTTTGTTCTGCTTCAACATCACAGTATGACTTCTTGCAAGTAACAGGCTAAAGCCTAGTTTATGCTTCTGCGTTTTCAGAGCGACGCAGACTCAAGATTGTTGGTCCCAAGACCCCCTTGCGTGTCTCTTGCGGGCGTCGACCCATTTTTATAGGCTTGCGGCGAAAGCGACGCAAGCCTCCCGCAGCTCACAAGGCTGCGATTGGTCTGCTAACTACATCCTTTACGGAGTCTCACATATCCGCTTTCATAGCCCGATACCGCCATCATTAAAACAAAGAATGTTTACGAGAGAACGGATCAGATTGAAGAGCTTTTGTCGGAAAAAATGCGCAAATATGGCCGCTTATACAAGCCGCCATTGGCGGGTTGTAGAAGCGGTTGGATTCATGGCGGGAGATCTCCGCAAACGCCGGTTTACAGGTCGAGAGGTGCACAAAGTTGTGGAGGAAAATACGGGACAAATGTGTCCGCAATGAAAAGCAGCAGTGGCGATGCACGGGGCACAATAAAGCCTATGATAAATAAATGAACAAACCAACGACTTTCCACACACAAGACGTGACTCTCTAGGTCGTCTTCAACAAAACACGTTACTCCGCCTGTTGTTCTGGAGGTGAATTGCTCTGCAACACACGCAAGACTTTTAGAACCATGAATTGAAACGAGTGCATCGACGCAACGACGCAGAAGCATGCGCCAGCCTTTAGTGTTTCAGCATTACTCTAGTTTTCCTTTTAAAAAGCCACTGTTAGTCAACCTTTTTATGGGAGGATCAACAGTCAAACTATAACCTTAAAATTCAGAGAAAAGTGGAGACTGACCATAGTGAAATCTGGATCCTGAGCGACATCTGTGTAGTCTCTGAACATGGCCACTGCTTTCAGGTACTTTGTGATGTATGCCTGTTTTTCTGCTTCTCGCCCTGAATAAACACAAAAATGCAGACACACCTTGGAATCTGTTCCTGGTCATAAATCAGAAGTCCCAGCTCCACACTCACCAGTCTGCTTCAGGTACTGGATGCTGACATCGTCCACGGGGAAGAAGGCTGCTGTGGCTCCGTACTCCGGACACATGTTGGCAATGGTGGCTCTGTCTGCGATGGACAGCTGAGCAACGCCTGGGCCAAAGAACTCAACAAACTTCCCCACGACACCCACCTGACGGAGGTGCTGTGAGTACAAGGGAGGGGACTATGTCAGATTGTGATGATGAACACAACAGCTGTAGACATCTTGCAAATGCTGCAGAGCACCAAAACTCAACTCTGCATACTCGTTATGCCTCTCCCCTTATGTTGAATTTTTCATTGATATATGGTTCCAGCGAGTAAAAAAATAGAGATTACCTTGGTTACAGTGAGGACAATATCTGTGGAGGTGATGAACTTGCAGGGTTTCCCAGACAGCTTGTATCCCACCACCTCAGGTAGCACCATGCTTATTGGCTGACCCAGCATTACGGCCTCCGCCTCAATCCCACCCACACCTGAGGGTTTGATGACGGATGTTATTAGGAACTTCATGATGAGCTTAAGTGTGGCTGCTTTGGTTTTCTCGCTATCTAAGTTCATCCATTGAACTGCATGAATAAATGAGAACAGGCATCTCTACCAAAAAGCACTACTAGATATGTTTACTGTTGGGCAGCAGAGAAGACAAGGCAGTGTCTTACCCCAGCCCAGAACTCCCAGTCCATCGATCATGGTTGTGTGGGAGTCGGTGCCCACCAGGCTATCTGGGTAGAATAACCCATCCTGTTTAAAGACCACTCTGGCCAGGTACTCCAGGTTGACTTGGTGAACAATCCCTGACCCAGGAGGGATGATGCGCATGTTCTTAAACGCTTTTGAGCCCCACTGAGAAGGATAGGACATATTTAATGGTTAACAAAAATCCCATTATATATATATCCGACATGCACGCCTTAAACTGGGTTTGTTCATTTTTTGTACCTTCAAAAACTGAAATCTCTCTCTGTTGCGGTCAAATTCCAAGTCTTGGTTTTTGTGAAGGCTGTCAGACCTAAAGAAAAAAAGAGCCATGTAGAAAAAGAGAAAAACTATAACATAGTGGTAAAGCCACCGCAAACGGATGTTCAAATCTGAATGAGGAAAAAATTTTAAAAAATAAAGTGTTGAAGCTACGTGGAGAGAGTTACTTTACTTCCTGTTAAAGTCCACCTGGATGGAATGATCGATGACGAGGTCGGCGGGGCAAACAGGATTAATCTTTTCTGGATCACCGCCGAGTTTCATCACCGCATCCCGCATGGCAGCAAAGTCCACCACAGCAGGGACACCACTACAAGTAGAGTTTAGAGCAGAGGTGGGCAGACTTTTTTACTCAGGGGCCACAATGGGTTCTGTTTGTGTGAACTAATATAAATGACATGTTAAAAACATCCTTTCATCTAATTATTTTCACAAGTAGCAAAGCATTTATTTGCAAGGCAATTTAACAAATTTCACTAACATGAACAATACAAAAACATTCCGTAACTAGATTTACATTCCTTTCAAATGTAAATGACCATTGTAAACATCCAAATAAAGACTGCATAAAATGTACATGTAAAGTCACCAAAGCTTATAAGAGCTGCAACTGATAAAAACAAAAAGAGTAGCTCATTGCATATAACTGGTGCAAGGGTGTAAAGCTCCACAGACTTCATGAAGTGCAGGGACCTAAACGCAAGACTTGGTTGTCTTTGTCACAATGCTTTTGACATTCATTTGACAAACTTCATGGTCCTTCATTGTTTCCACTGGGAAATTGCTTGTCCCAACTATGAGACCCCCCCTTACGTTCACTACCAAACCAAAGTGAAATACATCATTTACTTGTCTGGATCATAAACGCGCCAATTGACTGGACCTCCACTTTCTGTTGCAGTCTTAAGTCTTTTCCTCCTCTTCATTTTTTGGTTTCATCACCATATTTTTTTGTGTCTGCCATCCAGGTTTTCCTACATCTGCTCTGTGCCGCCACAGCAGTTGTATCAAAAGCCTCCACCTGTCACGCTGGTAACAAAGTGGTGACGAGACTGTTTATCTCAGTCTTCTCAAGATGTGGGCTGCAATGAGTTTATTATTTTAGATGTGTTTTGAGGAGACTACTGTAAAGGACTGTCATCCAGCCGAGGAAACCCTGGCTACCGTCACCAGTAAACGGAACAGCCAAGTCCTCATGAATATCTCTGCTGGCCGAACAGCCCCGAGCTGTTAAAAGGGTCTTCATCTCAAATGCACATTTGTCTCTGATAGGCTTTATCCTGCTAACAGGTAGCTAAACGTAGACAGCTGAGCTTAACTAAGGAAGTACACGCTCGCCGAAGCGTAAAATAGTGATCGCGGACAAGAACCACCGTTGCCACCTATGTAACCAAGCGTTCTGGGTTTGTGGATGATGCACTCATGACACTTTATTTTTTTTTATTTTTAATTCCACCTGCCAAAGTGGCTAGTGAGAGTGACTGCTTTACTCGCCACAGCGGAATTCAAACCACATTTGGCAGGTGGGCTGGTAATGTCAAGCCGTAGCTGTAAGTGTCATTTAAGTGCCACTAAAATGAGATTATATATATATATATATATATATATATATATATTTATATATTTTTTTTAATTATACACACACATTATTTTGCATATAAATGTACATTACAGGTCATTGGGCTGACGCTTTTATCCAATGCGACTTACATTGCATTTTTAACCCATGGCTTTTACATTTTGCCCAGGGAGCAATTAGGGGTTAGGTGTGTGTGTGTGTGTATATATATATATATATATATATATATATATATATATATATATATATATATATATATATTTATTTATTTTTGTTGAATATTTGGACAAGTTCAGTACTCATGACATCTATTGTAGTCTGTCCATCACGGGTGAAGGATCCCTCCTCTGCCGTTCTTCCTACGTTTTTTTTCCCCTTTTTTTCTTCCCATCGAAGGGTTTTTCATTTTTAGGTGATTTTTTTCCTGAGCTGATGTGAGGGTTTTGGGACAAGGGATGTCACATGTGTGTAAAGCTCTGAGGCAAATTTTTTATTTGTAATTCTGGGTAATACAAAATGAAAGTAATTGTAATTACACATCCTACATTTCCCAAAAAGCACCTCAACATTATTTAAACCTTAGACGTCTCTATGATAAACAACCATGTCCTTCATGCTCAAGCTACCACATTGTAATGCAGGCTTTCCATTATTCATTTATAGACTCCAAGGCCAAACGGATATTACCCTGATGATATCACGCATTCTTTGTTTTTCTGATTAACAGTTTCCACAGATAGAGTTGTACTCCGAGTGACGCAATGGGTGTAAAACTTCCTGTATACAGTTCAATCCAATGCTAAAAACCATTGAAGTTACCCACTGATATTCGAATGCAAATAAATATTGTCCACATACGTGAAGTCCTGAAGGATGACGCGAGCGGGTCTGAATGGCACCTCCACAGTTTGAGTTTGGGTCTGCTTCCAGTTGAGGATGCTTTCCACATCTGAGCTCTTCACCAGAAACTCATCACAGTTCCTGACAGCAGACTCCAGGAGGACCCGTATTGAGAATGGCAGGCGGTCTAAAGAACAGATGGACAGAGAACTTCTCTGGAATATAGTTTGCTAAAAATCATTAAATTACGCTGACAACAGGTTTCATATCTGCATAGAGTAGAGAATTGTTGTTACCATATCTGGGATCCCCAAGTTTGGAAAGATTGTAAAACTGCTGCTTTGGGTCCTTGAGGTCCAAAGGCTCAACTATATGTTGAAAAGGGTTTCTCACAGTTGCAGACATTCTCCGCTGTGCGTCAGTACAAATCTGAAGCTGTAATAAAATAAAAAGGCCTTTTGTGTTTTTCTGCTAATGTGAAGACCAGATCAATGTTGCATATCCTTACAGAGATTATCATACAAGATAGCGGAGTGGTTTATTGTGGAAATGGATTAGCCCGAGGGTTAGTGAACCTTTGTTAAATGTTTTACATACATTACATAACGTCTAATGAGGAATAACGGATGAATGTAAAAAAGAAATGTGCAGTTTTCAACAAGGTTTACTTTTTCGAAAAATAACAAACAGCTAGAAATTCAATAATAGGATGTACTACAAGAAATTTCCTTGAGGGTTGTTATCTGTGTGAGAGGGAAACTGATAAGAGACTGTTGACTGAGCTTTTCACTGCTGCAAAGTGCAAAGTCACTTTTATGACACTCACATTACTGTTTGATGCAAAACACCCAGAGAACGTGTCCAATGTGACCATATGAAATTTAGTTATTTGTAAATTATTTGATAATGCCTCCTTTTGGTTATTGAACCCACAAATATTTTGGGGTTCAAACCTAAACATGTAAAATTGAACTGTTCAGATTTGTCGTCCTGTTATGGTAATTCTATGACCACATAGTTCCTTAAATCAAATTGAAAATGTGAGTTTGAGACTTTTTGTTTAGGTTATTCTCATTCAAATTTTAATGTGACAATGTCCACTTATTTTGTTAACTTACCAAAGGGTTTAGCAGCCAAACATGTTTAGCGTGTTAAAACTAAAAATAAAATTTGTCATGGGCATAGTGTAAACAAACCAGACCTATTGAAAACAAAGACAGTACTTGGAGGATGATTAGGTTTAATCTAATCAGGACTGCCATTACCTTAGGTCTTTTACCTTATAAATTGACCTGAATTGTTTATCTCAATCCTTTAGCCAACTTCCCTTGGCCCTTTGACGTACGTTAGCAATAGGTACTTGGTCAAACTATATTAAGTTAAGAAACGCTTAGTATTAAACGTTTAGTATAAGAACTCAAAATAAAAGCGATCGTCTTAAAAGCATTGCTAATGAAATTTTCGCAATATATTTTCAGCATGACATGTTCTAATGCTAAAACAGTTTTCAATGTGACAGCCTAGCTTACGCCTCAGCTAGCTAGCTAGCAAGCTTGGATTTCTACAATGTTACTCCGTATTCTCTCAAACGTTAAAAGTCAATTAACGTTAAACGGTTAATGAGACATTAGTTCATTGCTGTCAGATTTTAAGAACTTACTTTTGTGCGCAGCAGAGGCAATATAACAAAGCAAAACCGTGTTAAACACTGTCAGCAAGCTGATCTCGCTCAACACGCCATTGAGCAGCTAGAGCAAATCCGCTTCTTCTTTGGTGTTTATCGGCTGGCGGCGAATCCCCTTGCAGGCGCATTACCGCTACTACTGGACTGCGGGAACAGCGGGAACAAACAAATAAATACATATTCTTTATTTTGTTTTTCGTAATTGCATTTGTAAAAAGTTATAATGGTAATCAAATTTACCATGAGCTGTTTTGTTTTGTTCAAGAAGATGCATCAACTGACCTCTATTGCAGATATTCTTGATGCCTGCAAACGTTCATTGACTTGCAATGCAGAATGGGCATGGAGAAAACCTTTAACAACGGAATATTCTGATCACAATATGCCAACAATGACTGAGGTTTTCAGCAGTACCCTCGCGTTGTAAAAATGGCATAGTTGCTAAATACAGTGCATCCGGAAAGTATTCACAGCGCTTCACTTTTCCACATTTTCTTATGTTACAGCCTTATTCCAAAATGGATTAAATTCATTATTTTCCTCAACATTCTACATACAACAATTCATAATGACAAGTTTCCTTGGAGACAGGATGGTGAGGGACCCCCCTTCTCTAATCTGACAACCCACGTTGCATCACAACAATCTGATTTAGATGATAAATACAAACTAGAGACATTTTTTCTTCTCTCATCATTCTTGATTATTCCCTTTTCCTTTTTCAATTGGACCATTCCAAATTTGGCAAAATAGAAAGAAAGATCCAACAAATATCTAAAAAGTAAATTAAAGGTTTAATTATTTCAAAATTCTAGGCCTCGAATGTTGCACTTTGGCGCCATCCGGTGGTATTTTAAAGGGAGAACCGCTGTGGAGCTGAATTGAGGCTGGAACTAGAGGGTAAGGGAAAATTCACATACTTATACAAAAATACTCAAGCTCCAGCCATGGAGCAAAATCCCCCTTAACATTTTTTCCGGTGGTTCACTCCAAGAGTTGAATAAAAAAGTATACAATTTTCTTATTGTCATTTATTTATTCTTATCTTCCTTCAAACAGAGTTCATTATACTATACAAAAATACTTTGCAACCGTTTAAATAAAAACAGTGAATAGGAATTACAGACACAGATATCCTTATCATAATAGTCTCCTTAATTTTCTTGGAGATGTATCAATAGATATCTAATCTGTCTCTGCGTCATCAGTAACATCTGCGTGGTTGGCAGAATGGTTCCAGATGTTACAGGGTCAGGATATGGATCACCCTGTTCATCCAATCAATCCCTCATCATTGCTTTTTTTAGCAGCCGTCCTGTCCAGCTCATCACCAGCTGCCAATAGCCTCATTATAGCCTGCAGCTGATAGTTACTCTCTGCCTCATTTGCTTAGCGTGTTTGCATGTGTATACCAGGGGTGTCAAACTAATTTTAGGCTCAACTTTTCAATCCAACTCATGCTCACCTCCCGCTTGGGCAGTCGAATAATAATTACAGGCAGTCACGGTAACCAAACGGAACAACAGCGCTACCGGGAGTGCAAAACGAATTAATATAAAAAAAAAAAAAACACACACACACAACAAGCCTCTCGTCTGTCAGAAGCGATTGCGCATGCGTGGTGACCAGACGTGATTTTTTTTTCCAATGGAAGGGATCTACCGGCACTGCGTGGGTGAACGACCTGGAAGGCTGTCCCCTTGGTCTAACGCATGCCTTCAGTCACAGAGTGACTACAGTGGACTTTTTAGAAATAGCAGCTACTTTTATAGAAATGCAATTTATGTTTTTCTGTAATTCTCACAATAGCAAAGTCATCCATTGGACCGTCGTGAGACAGGTTAGTTTTACCCTAGCTTAGTCTTACCCTACTGATGATGTGTTGTTGCAATAGTAATCCTGCTCAGTACGAGAGGAACCGCAGGTTCAGACATTTGGTGTATTTGCTTGGCTGAGGAGCCAATAGTCCGAAGCTACCATCTGTGGTATTATGACTGAATGCTTCTAAGTCAGAATCCTGCCCAGATGTAACAATACCATAGCGCCACGGAGCTTCGGTTGGCCCAGGATAGCTGGCTTCGGCCGGTGAGTAGAGACGTTCGGGACAGGGCTGGGGCGCGGTCGGATGATGGTCGCCCCTCTCCTACATCGCAGGGCATGTTGGTGGAGAACCTGGTGCTAAGTCACTATGGGCGGCTGTGGGTGAGTGGGAGCACGGTCATCCTCCAATCAGCGGGTTTACGGTTTGATCCCAGGCCTGGCTAACCTGCATGTCGATGTATCTGGGGGCAAGACACTTTGCCAACATTGCTCCTGTAGCTGCGAATACTGTGTGTGAATGCAGGTGGCTCTTGTCATCAGTGCATGAATGCGTGAATGATATCATGTAGTGTTAAAGCACTTGAATATAGATTCAAATATTTTGTGAATGTTAATGTTTCATTGCTCTTCAACAATGAAATTGTTAAAGCTTCACTAATCTAAATATATGACATCATCATAATTTGAAGTCTATAGGCGGAGGCAAATGTGGTGATTGTGTTTTTGTTTGTTTGGGTTTTGGCTGTGTTCTCCTGTGTTTGTGTGCGGCAGGGGGTGTGGCTGGTTGTTGGCTGCAACTGGACGAGGCTTTGTCTGCTTTGGGGCCCGAACCTTCACCTAAATCTAACAGAATAATCTGGCCATAACATGGACCCCGCAGACGTGGAGAAATTCAGACTGGCGCTTTCCTCCCAAGGGAGTCGAATGGGGCAGCATGAGGCAGCCTTGAACGAGGTGATGGAAAGGCTTAACAGGCTTACCTCCACAGTGGCGCAAATTGGCAGCCGAATGGACCAAGTTTCTACTCACCTCTCCACGCTGACGGCTTCGTCTCCCGCTCCAGCTCCGGTCCCGGATCTTGCTCCACCACCTCCAGCGGCTCCGCCGAGCTCTTCCTCCACTCAACCCCGGGAACCCGTTCCCCACACCCGCTAGGTTTTCGGGTCAGTCAGGGTCAGGTAGAGAATTCCTTTTTCAATGTAATCTCGTTTTTGAACAACAGCCCTTCACTTAACGCTACCGATCGCGGGTAGCGTTTGTTATGAGTCTTGTCAGGATCTCCAATCCCCCCAAATTGGTTGATGGGAAGAATCGCAGCACGTTGATCAATTCCCCTGCCAGATGCTTTCTCACCCTAAGAGGGTTTTTGCTTTAGATGGCAGGCTGTTAGCTAAGGTCACCCACCGCACGGCGCCTGTGAACCTGATGCTATCCGGTAACCACCGGGAGATTATTTCTTTTTTTTTTTTATTCCTTCTCCAGCTTCCCCTGTAGTGCTAGGGCTTCCTTGGTTGAAGTTGCATAACCCTCAGATTGACTGGTCCTCCGTCTCCATTTTCAACTGGAGTCTTTTCTGTCATTCTCATTGTTTACATTCTGCCATCCCGTCAACCATGTCTTCAACACCGCCATCCCCCAAACCAGTGGACGTCAGCTCTGTGCCCTCAGTCGATCACCACCTCCGGGAGGTGTTTAGTAAGGACCACGCTCTCTCTCTCCCCCCTCACAGACCTTATGACTGCTCCATTGATTTAGTTCCGGACGCTCCTTATCCTTCCAGTAAGCTCTATAACCTATCTAAGCCGGAAAGAGTGGCCATGGAGACATATATTACTGACTCCTTGGCCACAGGACTAATTCGACCTTCGTCTTCTCCGCTAGGGGCAGAGGTTTTTTTTGTTGAAAAAAAGGACAAGTCGCTGCGCCCTTGTATTGACTTTCGGGGCCTAAATGACATTACTGTTAAGAACAGATACCCCCTCCCGCTTATAGACTCGGCGTTCGGACCCCTTCATGAGGCCTCTATCTTATCACCTCCGAAACGCTTATCACCTAGTGAGGATCAAGAAAGGAGACAAGTGGAAGACTGGTTCTAACACACCTCTGGGACATTTCGAATACTTAGTGATGCCCTTTGGTCTCAGAAATGCACCTGCGGTTTTCCAAAACCTGATCAATGACGTGCTACGGACATGTTGAACGGTTTTGTGTTTGCTTATTTAGACAATATTTTGATTTTCTCTCGCAATCTCCAGGAACATGTACAACATGTACAACATGTTTAGTCCTGAAGAGACTCCTGGAGAATCGTTTATATGTTAAGGCGGAAAAGAGTTTCATGTGTCTTCTGTGAGTTTTTTGGGTTTCATTGTGGAGAAGGGGCAAATCAAGACCGATCCTGCCAAGGTTATGGCAGTGGCCGACTGGCCTACTGCCTACTAGTAGCCTACTACTACTACTACTACAACAGAGGTTTCTCGGGTTTGCCAATTTCTACCGCAGGTTCATCCGGGACTATAGTAGAGTTGCCACACCCCTTACGCAATTGACTTCTGTCAAAGTGCCATTTGTGTAGTCCCCTGTGGCCGAGGCTTCATTTGCTAAATTGAAATTGTTATTTTCTTCTGCACCTGTCCTTATTCACCCTGACCCCGCTCTACAGTTTATTGTGGAGGTGGATGCTTCCGACTCCGGGGTGGGAGCTGTACTTTCACAGCGCTCCTCGGCTGATCAGAAGCAGCACCCTTGTGCCTTTTTCTCCCGCCAGCTCTCCCCAGCAGAGAGGAACTATGACGTGGGGAATCGGGAGCTGCTGGCGGTCGTCCTAGCTCTGCAGGAGTGGAGACACTGGCTGGAGGGATCCACTCACCCTTTCATTGTGTGGTCGGCTCACGAGAACCTCTCTTACCTCAGATCGGCTCAGAGGCTCAACTCACGCCAGGCCTGATGGGCTTTGTTCCTAGGGGGTTTCAATTCACCCTCACCTATCGTCCAGGATCCAAGAACATCAAACCGGACGGGCTGTCACGTCAGTTTGCTCCCCCGGTTAAGGACAACGCTGGAAGCACCATCCTGCCGTCGGCCTGTGTGGTTGGAGTAGCTGGGTGGGAGATCGAGGGTGTGGTCCAGGGGGCCCAGAGGGACCAGCCGGTTCCACAGGGTTGTCCTCCGGGCAGGTTGTTTGTTCCAGAGGTGGTAAGGTCTCCTGTCCTGCAATGGGGACACGCCTCCCCGATTGCCTGCTATCCTGGTTTTCGTAGAACACTGACTTTCCTACAACAGCGGTTCTGGTGGCCTTCCATGACAACAGATACCAGGGGATTCGTCGCTGCCTGTTCCGTCTGCGCCCGGAGTCTGGCTCCACACCAGGCCCCCGCCGGATTGCTGCACCCGTTCCCATCCCGTCGAATTTTTCCGCCAGAACGTGGAGGGTGTTCTGCCAGGCATTTGGGGCATCAGCCAGCCTTTCTTCGGGTTACCATCCTCAGTACAATGGCCAGACGGAACGGGCAAACCAGGATCTGTGGGAGGCCCTGCGTTGTGTCACTGCTCGACATCCTGCTACCTGGGCCACACACCTCCCCTGGATTGAATATGCTCACAACTCCCTGGTCTGCTCCGCCACGGGTATGTCCTCTTTCATGGCAGCTAATGGTTTCCAGCCTCCTCTGTTCCCTTCTCAGGAGACTGACGAGGCAGTGCCATCCGTAGTGGAACATCTCCGGCGTGTTCGTCGGGTCTAGCGCGAGGCCCGGGCAGCCCTCGTCCGCACTGCGACCCGCAATCAGCGAGTGGCGGATCGGCACCGAACACCGGCCCCGGACTACCAGTCCGGACAGATGGTCTGGCTATCATCCCGTGATCTGCCCCTCCAGACTGAGTCCTGTAAACTGACTCTGAGGTATATTGGGCCATTCGAGGTTGACCAGATCATTAGCCCTTGGGCTATAAGACTCCTGTCGCTACGGATTCACCCCACTTTTCATGTCTCTCTCCTCAAACCAGTGTCCACCAGTCCACTAAGTCCTCCTGCAGAGCTCCCCCCACCCACCCTTGACATTGATGACCACCCGGCTTACACAGTAAATAAGGTATTGGAGGTACGTCGGTGTGGTCGAGGCTACCAGTACCTCGTGGACTGGGAGGGTTACGGTCCAGAGGAGAGACAGTGGATTTCTCGTTCCCTCATCCTTGACCTTTCTATTTTGGATGACTTTTATGAACAGTTCCCGGGAAAGTCGGGTCGGCCGCCAGGTGGCGTCCCTTGAGGGGGGGGTACTGTGGTGATTGTGTTTTTGTTTGCTTGGGTTTTGGCTGTGTTCTCCTGTGTTTGTATGCGGCAGGGGGTGTGGCTGGCTGTTGGCTGCAACTGGATGAGGCACACCTGCATCCAATCATCCTCCTCCATATCAGTAGTATTGGCCAAGCGAGTGATTATCATGACTGAATAGAGCGAGTGCGTGACCACGCATTCTTTGGGGGGGTCGTGCTCCCCAAAGAATTGTACACTTAATGTAATTTCGTTTGAAACCAACCGCCATCTGTGTCTTTTTTTACAGCCTCAAGTCTTCTTGGGTATGATTCCACAAGCGTGGCACACCGATTTCTGGGCAGTTTCTCCCATTCTTCTTTGCAGAACCTCTCAAGTTCCATCAGGTTGGATGGGGAGCGTCGGTGCACAGCCATTTTCAGATCTCTCCAGAGATGTTCAATCGGGTTCAAGTCAGGGCTCGGGCTGGGCCACTCAAGGACATTCACAGAGTTGTCCCGAAGCCACTCCTTTGTCATCTTGGCTGTGTGCTTCGGGTCGTTGTCCGGTTGGAAGATGAACCGTCGCCCCAGTCTGAGGTCCAGACCGCTTTGGACCTCGTTTTCATCGAGGATGTCTCTGTACATTGCTGTTCAGCTTTCCCTCAATCCTGACTAGTTTCCCAGTTCCTCCCGCTGAAAAACATCCCCACAGCATGATGCTGCCACCACCATGCTTCACTGTAGGGATGGTATTGGCCAGGTGATGAGCAGTGCCTGGTTTTATCCAGACATGATGCTTGGCATTCAAGCCAAAGAGTTCAATCTTTGTTTCATCAGACCAGAGAATTTTGTTTCTCATGGTCGAAGAGTCCTTCAGGTGCTTTTTTGCTAACTTTTTACTGAGGAGTGGCTTCCATCTGACCACTCTACCAAACAGGCCGTATTTGTGGAGTGCTGCAGAGATGGTTGTCCTTCTGGAAGGTTCTCCTCTCTTCATAAAACAACGCTTTAGCGCTGTTAGAGTGACCATCGGGTTTCTGGTCACCTCCCTGACTAAGGCCCTTCTCCCCCCATCGCTCAGTCTGGCTGGGCGGCCAACTCTAGGATGAGTTCTGGTGGTTCAAAACTTCTTCCATTTCCGGATGATGGAGGCCACTGTGCTCATTGGGACTTTCAATGCTGCAGAAATCTTTCTGTACCCTTCGCCAGATCTGTGCCTCGATACAATTCTGTCTCGGAGTTCTATAGATAATTCTTTGGACTTCATGGCTTGGTTTATGCTCTGATATGCACTGTCAACTGTGATGCCTTATATAGACAGGTGTGTGCCTTTCTCAATCATGTCCAATCAACTGAATTTAGCACAGGTGGACTCCAATCAAGTTGTAGAAACATCTCAAGGATGATCAGTGGAAACAGGATGCACCTGAGCTAAATTTTGAGTGTCATGGCAATACTTATGAATACTTATGTACATGTTATTTTTTCGTTCTTTATTTTTAACAGATAATGAATTTAATCCATTTTGGAATAAGGCTGTAACATAACAAAATGTTGAAAAAGTGAAGCGCTGTGAATACTTTCCGGATGCACTGTACCTCCATTTAATTTTTGTCCTCTAGCACCCCTCTTGCAATATGAACCTCACCTCATAAAATATTCAGTGAGGCTGGCGCCTGGCCAGATGTCCCGCCCTCCCCTCACTCTTTCAGACAGGCAGCCAGCTGACAGGTCACGTGGCTCACAGTGCGGTACAAAGGGCAGGGACACAAAGAGCAGGTTGGCATTGAAAAACTGATATTTTCATGATGTTGGGCGGATAACAAGGAGGGTTCCACATCCTATCCTTAAACAACTGTGAACCTGAAACTGACCCATAAACATTTGCTCAAGTGACACAAGTTCATTATAAGGAAAATAATTACTCCATATACAATTTTTCATTTCTCTAAATCCTTGATAACGTGCAGATTCACAGCTGAAATTACCCTGATTTCACAACTTCTCCAGTTGGAACCCAAATGCAGACTATGCAATGTAGATGGTGACAGGGTGAGTATTTATTGGACATGGGGGAGCGGTATTTCAAACGTGCAGACAGGTGAATTTCGGTGATGTCGTGATGTGGGGGAGAGGCTCAGGTTGCCAGGCGGGAGTGACGGGAATCCAGGGTGAATGAACTAGAGACTGAAATAAGAATAGGAATAGGTAAGTACACAAAAACACTACAAAGAGTGAACAGAGATTGATTCGCTGTTGAGGCTGACACGCAAGCACATATACAAATATGGCTAACGATCCGGCAGGGACTGGATGTCAGGTCTCGGCTTAAATACTGTTGACGATGATCAGTACCAGGTGTGTTGCTGGTGATCCTGGTTCTTGTTCAAGGGCATTATTCTGTTACATTGTTTTTACTTTTTTAGTCCAATCCCTTTTTAGTTGATTATTTTTGCCACTTTGGGGTTAAAGTACGACAAGAAGCACTGACATATCACCTATTTCCCATTTGGTGGTAGTCACTAGCTTTAGGTGGTGTGGGGCCATGACATGTAGTGATTTGTTTACATTACATGTCATTTAGCTGACGCTTTGATCTAAAGCGACTTACATTGCATTTTTAACCCATGGCTTTTGCTCAGGGACACTTCGACATGGGGCAGCTGGGACTCAAACCACCAACCTTGCTGTTCCCACCACACCCTCTCTACCTCTGCGCCACGACGACCCTCGACGTTCATTTAAAATAGTAAAAATGGTGGATGTGTTTTGGTGTGTAAACGTATGTATCACGCAGAGAGGGTCATCCTTGGCAGACTGTCTAAATGTCAAAGGTTTCCGCAGCAGCCCTCAGCATGTTTCTCGGAGAGGTTAAGCTTTAATGGTATGGTTATTTTGGAGGATGTAGTTTATGGTGCTGTGATGTTGATAGGGGTATTCACAAGAGTGAAAACCTAAGTGCTCATTTTAGTGAGTTGTCAACACAATTAGTATTTGTTTTACAAATTGTAGTGGTAAGCTTGGGTTTGATATTGCATCGGTATACTTATTTTTATTCCATGTATGTTAAAAATGTATGAATTAATTTGATAATTAACAAAAATAAAACATTTTTATAAATGTATATCTATTTACAAAGCTTTATACAAAACATTTTTTAAAGTGGCATAATACAAAACATCAGATTTGATTTGAGTGAGCATTTCTATAAAACTTTTATTCCAAACTTCACCAAGCCATTAGGTCATTTAAAGCAGTGATTCTAAGTGAATTGTGGTATGTGTACCCCTGTATTTACGTGAAGGCACTTAGGCAGGTATGTGAGACCATGCTGAACTCAAACGCTGCAGAGAAAGTCTCTGTCTTTGTCAAATGGGGTTTTCACTTGAGCTGGATGTGAGATTTTGTGAGATACAAAAAACATTTATGAGTACACACTATCCTGCAAAAATTTGGAGGGGAAAACAACAGGAGAAGATATTTTCTGACATGGAGGAGAAATCTGCATTGCTGGATTGGGAGAGAAAGACAGAGAGAAGAAAGTAATTTCTCTCATCTGAGGTAAACGGAAGCAAGCTCTATCACGAAAAACTCAAAAGATGAAGTACGCTTTCCCTCCACATGTTGATGTGAGGGCTCCTTCTCTGCAGTGACTATGATCAGAACAAGGCAAAGAAACCTTCAGACTGTGCATTCAGAAGAGCTTGATCACAGCAGTTGTCCCCCTACCACTGAGACTGACAAATATTTCTCAGTAAAATGTAGTTGAGGCTCGTTTTGTAGTTTTCAGTTTAATGCAACAATTAATGATGCAATCTTTAGTGTTCACAGCTGTTAGTTTTTTTCATTTGCTAAGACACGCTACACAACACTGGGATCCGCTTGATCTTCATCATTGCATTCTTCTCTTGCAAATGTTTTAACACTTTTTCACACCCCATGTCAAAACAGTTTCCACAGATTAATTAAAAGATTCCAAAGACCCCAAACTCTATTGGATTCACTATTTTGAACAAAAGGAAAACAATTATTCACAGATGAAATTATAAATCTCTAATGCACCTGTGTGAGAGGAGTTTGTATGTGTGGTGGAGAAGCTGCAGCAAGAGGACACAACAGAGCTCAAGTTTCAAATGAATTTCGGACAACAATTAATGACCATGTCATCTATCATGGCTTGTCTTTTAGAAAGGCTGGACAAAGTGCTCCGACTCAGAATGGGATGGTCCCTATCTATTGTCAGGCTTTTTCGGAATGAGAACAGGTAGTCACCAGTGTTACTGTAATGTATACCACTGTGTGTGTTTAATGTTTTGTTTTGATAGAGCATTTTGTAAAACAAGTTTGTCATTTTGGCCAGTGAGCTTCTGTTTTGTAAACAAATTTTGAACAAATTTATTTAAGCAATGAAGAAAAACTGCTAAAAAATGATTTGCACTGGTTGGGGGGAATATGTCACAGGGGGCTAAGCCACAGGGAGAGATTCACTGATATTAGTTTCTTCAAAAAAAATCATTTTGTTTTGACTTTTTTGATTCTTTTCAGCATTTAACCAGCACCTGGTAAATTGTGACAGACGATAGTAACAATAGCATTCCTGAAAGTCACTCATTGAGGACTCCAAGCCATTTGCTGCTGAATCACTGTGGTTATACTGTGTGTTTCTCTGTGTGTGTGCGTGATGTGCGGAGTTCATTGGCTCTAGGGAATGTAGAGTTCCTTTTGTCTTGGTGTGTGACTGTGTGTGTGTGTGTGTGTGTGTGTGTTCCATTTAATGGAAGTGGGGTCAGGCCAGGTCAATGAGGCCCCCCTGAGTGCATGTGTGTGTGTGTGTGTGTGTGTGTGTGTGTGAGAATTTAGTGGGTCCAGATTTGGAAGGCGAAACTGTTTGAAAAGACCTTTACTGCTGCCCGTCATAAAGTGAATCTTGGTTTCGTCTTTGTGTTTTCATTTAGTAGTGGAACAGAGAATCTCCTTGTTTTGGCTTTAGTACACAGTTCCCACTGATACACAGACACACACTTGGATGTGTTGGAGGCTGAATTAGATTTACGTGTTGTAGCTGGGTCTCAGCATAGACATTTAAATTTGTGGGGAAAAAAAAAAATTGTCTTATCAACCAAAACTGTTGCGACCCCCCTGCAATACCTCCGAGTGTTGCGGACCCCCTGTTGAAGACCTCTGCTCTAGAACTATAGGACAAACCAAGGAATCTTGTCTGAACATCAATGTTTCATTTGGTTTTGGGTTCAATATCTAAAATAGTCTGTGGTTAAGAAAATCTGAAGAGGCATGCTTAAATAATTGTGGTTGCCTACAGTTCAACTTGAGATGTTGTTGGGGACAATCAATATCAATACACTAATTATAACAAGAAGTGATCTGACTTTTGTAATTTTGGTTACTTTAGTTTCTTACTTCGGGCATACGCATTACACCTTTATTTAATTGAATTGAATTATTAAACAAAATGTGTAAGTATCCTAAAAGATTTGTTTGCCACTGAACTTTCTGCAACAATCCAATGGAAATGTCTCATTGGCTTTAAAGGTAGACCTTTAAAGTAGGGGACCAGCTGATTGACTCCACCCCTACGCACCCGCTTGCACAGGTCTAATGGCTTAGGTGTTCTGTATTTACTGATTACACGCCTTAAGACCCGTGGTGAGCTTTTGAGGCAGTAAACTGTGGAATGCTCTGCCTGCATCTTCGCCTCTTCGCATCTGTGTACGTATTCACTCAGCAAATCGAAACGCACCTTTGTAAACTGGCGTTTCTGTTAAACCCATGTCCTATTCCTGCTTTTAAACTTATATCCTATGTCTGTTATTTATTGGCCCCTTTTGGTAACACTGCATTTTTCCCTATATTTTGAATTATTGCCTTGTAAAGTACTTTGATCTTAGTCTCGGAGGATGCCAAAACCGAGTGACTTCTGGAATTGGTAGGAGGCAGACAAGCAAGACTTTGTCCAGATAACATGAGTGTTTTATTTGCCAAAAAAAGGTCCCTAGTAAAAGTATCATCAAACAAATATACAAACAAAACAAATAAACCTAATTAGTTCAATTTAACAAATTATTAACTAACATAATCAATCACGTCCACACCGCTACACAAATGTTCTCCCCTCCCCTACAGTCAATGTCCTCTACCTTTTATAGCGCGTCCATCAACCAGCTCTAGGTCGCACCGTGCGTACAGACAGATTACGACAGACTCCCCCCGTATACTTGGTCTAAGCCGATGAGTACCCAAGACACAGACTAACATGGAGACAAACGGTGAGTTGTCACCCACTTTGTCACATATGCCATTAGCAATCAATATACAGTAAACTGCATGGAGCTTGGTGTGCACTGGTGGGACGTGTGACCTTAGACAATGTTGATTGCCACTGGCTGTTTTCCAAGAGGAGAGAGTATCTTTTTCTCCCTTACACTCACCATAACTCATTACACACACGCACACACACATACCAGGAGCTGTCAGAGCAGCTGACGGAAGCAGATGTTAATGCATGTGTGTTGGTGTGCATGCGCGTATGATGCTGGAGTAAAGGAGAGAGAGTAATGGAGTGTGAGAATTGTGAGCTCCAAAACAAAGGACACCAACTATCTAGACAAAAATGAAAAGGTTTCATGAACAAGAAAGACAAATGTGTCATCATACTAATCATACTCATGTCTCATTATTCGAACCAATGCTTTTTCATCACATTGTCACATTTTCATCTTAAAGAAACGCTACCTCAATCTGCTGTAACTGAGAGCCCATAGCCAGGGACCATCATTAAGATGGAGCCAATCAATGCTCTTTAATAGGAACCCATAAAGCTGTGTGTGTGTGTGTGTGTGTGTGTGTGTATGTGCACATGTGTTTGTGTGTGTGGAACGTGTCGGGGGTACACATGAATTGAAGTCCTGGCTGCCTTCAGACAACAAAGACTGACAAGGCGCTGTGGATTTGTGTTTCTGGGTCTGTAATCCTTGCTGAGTGGAGGTTTATTGACTGGACCTGGAGGGGGGACCAAAACACCGGATTCTGTTGCTGTTTGATCTCTGTAGTCCTGTTAACCCAATCACATTGTACTGATTAATTAGCATAGTATTTGAGTTAAGGTTTTTTCTCCTCCCCATCTCCCAACAGTTATGCTTTCAGGTTGGTTTAATTTACTACTACTTCATCGGAGAAATATTTGACTTAGTTGTATGACTTAGTTCAGTAATTCCAAGATATGCAAGAAAAAAATAAAAGCTGCTGAAACACACAGATGCAGTCGTGTGTGTTTATGCGTTCATGCGTTTGTGTAGCGACTACTTTGGTTCACCAGCGAGGTTCCAGATAAACATTGGCGACAGCTGCTGCCATGGCAACACTATTGTGCTCCTCCACGCCTCCTTTCTCCTCCCTCTGGCTAACCCCCCACCCTCTCACCCCATCTATCCCTCCTCAGCGCTTCACAACAGCCAGAGAGTGAGGACCAGAGAGGAGAAAGGTTCACTAGCTTTGTTTCACTGAGGAAGGGAGAGGGACGAGACGAGTGGATATAGAGGAGAAGCCAAAGAAGAGGAAATAAACGGAGAGGAAAGGGCTTGTTTGCGGGAGAGAATGAGTGACGACAACCACTCCCACTACAGGCTGGATCCCAGCGATCGCCTCAATGGGCTGGGGCAGAGAAGAAAGAGACCCAAGAAGGTAAATGAATAGATGGCCAGCCACATGGTTCAAACAGTGTAATAATTGCTGGAGAGCAGCAGCTTGGGTTAGCGGAGGTGGAGAACAGTGGTGGACGTGAGGGAGTGTTTGTGGTATGCTCTTCTGGCCAGAAAGGTTTTCCGTGTCAGGGAGTGGTCTTCAGATTAAACTCATTTTCCTTTTTGCTCTGCATCCCTGGAGTAAAGCTACTTCCCAGAGGGAACTCTTTTCCTCAGATGGATTACTCCTTCACCCTCCCTCATCTCATGTTCTCCTTCTTCAATTTGTTGTTGTTTTGAACACCTCAGGGGGGTGAATAGTATGAGGAGGCTGACAGGGTGGGTCCCGACTCTGCTCATTCTTTGTGTGCCTGTTGTTGACGGCTTCACACTCAGATCACATCAGCTCTCAGGACCTGTACAAAGATTTTATTATGTATAACAGGTTTATACAGAATTCTAAATCATTAGTGGACAATATATTTTTACTGGTGTATAGTTTTGTCATTCATTTGACTAACTTTGTTTATTTACAGCATACATGTTGACCAAGTTGCTTTAAATACATACTAAAAGTAGAATGAGAAGTCTCAAATGTAATTTCACTTTCACAGGTTTTCAGATCAGCAGTGCACTATCAGCACCAAACTGACTTTTTCCTCCGTCCAGATCTGCTGCATCAATAGTTGATTAAGTTGAGGAAGCTAAAACCACTTTGGTTATGGTTGAGATAGGTCATTGTTATCAAAACACAATATTGACTGGTTGCCCAACCCTCCATCTTTTAGCTAAAGGACAATAGGTTTTGATAGAAGAAAACAATTGGCATCCTTATGTCGCTTCCACACTAAAATACTTGATCATGTCTGTGAATGTTGACCATCATTCATCAGGGTTTGGCATTTATATTTCTGTCCGTGCTGATTTTTGTCTAGCCGTCAGTCTCTGCATTTCTTTCTTTATCCCCCACTTCTCTGTGAAAAACTCCAAACATCTTTTTAACAACGTAAGGATTACTCTATCCTCTAAATTCACTTTGTCATTTAAAGGAGCAGCGCTAACAAAAGAGCATCACAAAACAGACGTGCGCTTCCACATTTCTATAGAGCAGAAGGAATGAGGGAGCGGGGAAGACTTAATGCGCTAGCATGACGCTAACATGGCGCTAGCTAGCATTGCACTAGTAATAACAGGACCCAACTGATGACAAATGGCAAAAACAGCCAGAGAAATGGAGAGGGGGACAAACGGCATGGGGGGGCAAGGCGCAGACGTTACGGCGGGGGGCAGGGGCGACGATACGGCCAATGGCGGGGGATGTGGGGGGGGGGACTATCCCTGACCTCTGCAGCTCTATGCCTCCCACTGATTTCCTGATTGAAGATTGACCTTTCTGTGAAGGCTGAGGGTTCTGCTGGGGATTTGCTGTGGTGTTAGGATTCGACTGAAAAGGCTCGGTAAATACAGTTGGAGGCCTTTAAAAGGCTATTCTGCTTTTGATATTAAAAATAAATCTTGTAGGAGACAGAGTTGACAACACATAATTGTGACTTGATTTTATATTATACATTATTTGAGGTTTTCCCAACAGTCTCCATACCAGCCAAAGCCTACGCCGCTACGTTCAAAGGCATTAACTGTGTCCCAATGCCGCTATGCCATATCCTTAAGGAGTCATTTGTTGACTGCATACATCACTTCCACTGCGGCTGCAAGTAGGCTGTCCCATTCTGTCGGCTCCTCCAAACGCGGTCGAGGGACGCAGCCCTCCAGGAGAAAAACGAATCGATATGAACATCAATGTACTAACCCACATTTATAATACACAACGATCAGCTCACGTTACAGGGGGGTGCCGCTGCACCACTAACGGCTGCTTGTCTGTAGTTATTGGTGAAAAGTCACTGTAACAAGTTAACTTTCACACTTTGAGGTTGACGGTGTGACGGTTTTATATATAGTTTATATTTAAGCAATAAGGTACGAGAGGCTGTACTCGTCCAATAATGTAACAGTTCAGGGGTGGTGTTAGGCAACCCTCAAACTGTAACATCATTGAAGATAAAGGACTGCCTCAATTACCTTATTGCTTTTATAATACGGTTACCAGCGAGATTAAAAATAGTAAGTAAATAGCTGCTTTTCAGCATAAAATATTAGCCACCAAACGTTGTGTATCGTATTTCAGTAGTCTAGAAAAAAATTGTTCCCGTACGTGCATGAAAACGGCATTCGGTCTCCTTGCGGGATCTCGCACCATCTCATTCATTCACATCGCTCATGACGTCCACCTTAATTGTCTGGTTGCGAAAGCTTGCATTGCCTGAAAACGATTTGTGGGATTTCGGGTCTTTTTTCGGCAATCGCCACCGAGCTAAAAGCTGAAATGTCAACTAACGGTAGTGCAAAATCTAACCTGTTACTTTGAGTGTACAGTAATATGGAGCACTCGGGTCAATGTGAACAGCAACTGTACATTATCGCTCAATATTGTACACCCCGTGACTCACTCTCAACCAATCAGAATGCTGGATTTCATCGACCCGTACTATAATTAATATTAGCAGACAAGTTATGAACCTGATATATAACTTTCTACGTCAGCAACATTACAGATTAAATACACAAAGAAACAAAACTTGCTTATCTCCTTTTGTATTATGGTGTGATTATGAACTAACTTTACATTTAGTTTAGTGGGGTGATTATAAACTATACATTTAGTTGTGTTTTATGGAGCAAGGAGGAAACTGCATTAAGCATTCAATGTGCCTCATCAACAACATCAGGTTTTATTTCCGATAATCCCATTGGCACAGCTTCGCCACACGCTTCACAGACACACACACACACACACACACACACACACACACACAGGCGTCTATACAGATGCCTCAATATTATACTCATCCTACTCATACAGATGAACAGTCAAAACCAGAGTGAGACAATACATCCTGTTAAATCTGCTACTTTGGAGTGAAACCTACATTTTCCCTTAGTGAATTAGCAATGCATGAGTGATGGAAGATGGTACTCTCTTAGGTATTTTACTTAATTTAGGAAGATGTTCTTCACTGCCGGCACATGATATATTTCAGGCTGAGAGAACAATTTTAGGTTATTTTGAAATAAATTACAATGGGTAGAGGCATCTGACCTAATTGGGACGCTATAGAGCATTTTCACTCAGACGAAATTCAGATGATATCAATAGAAGTCTCCTCAAATAATATATGGAGATTAAAATACAGTATAATGGCTATCTGGCTTACATCATGCAGCTTCAACCCTGAGTCATTAAGCTGATTATTAGGATATCGGAGTACTTGACAATCCCGCTACACCATAAAATTGTCACCAGAAGCTGTGTCCTGTGCCTCGAGATGTTGTTGTGTGTTCACATTCCAGATTTTGTGCATGTCACAGGGTTCCATTCATAGGAAGCGCCTGGTCAAGGATGAATGTGGCCTTGTCACACTTTGAGTGACAAGGCCAGTCACACATGTGAGTGTAGGGCTGGCAACATGCCAACACGTCAGCTAAAGCAAAATGCTAAAAGGCCATTCCATTCATCCGCACAGAAAGATTGCCTTGTTACACAAGACATTTCACTGTAGCACGTGTCCTTCCACCCTTTGCTTCTCAGAAGTGACACAGAGAACAGAAATAAAAGGCAATGCTGTCATCTATCTCGGAGATCTTTGATGTTTTGGTCTTTGTCAGTGGTCCCCCAAATGGGAATTTAATCAAATACAATAGAGGGGTCAGAAGATGAGAACTCTGGTAATGTACTCAGTAATCAGTCAGGCTGACTTGGTCATTTAGTGGCACAGCTTAATTCCCATTAAACTTCCTTAAACTCTCCTATTTAATCATTCTAGCTAGCCTAGAATAATCCAACGAGTGATGAACAACAAGGTGTATATAAACTGTCAGTGTTAAAGTTTTAATCAAGGTCTTGCTCTGCTCTGGTAATAATTCACAAAATGTTGACAGGTAATGCATACAGAAGTTGGGTCTCAGTCCTTGGTGAAGCTCTATGAAGTTATCTTTGACCACTCCTCCTGTCAAATATATCACATTTACCTCGAGTGACAAACACACCAACTCACACAGACATACACACGTACCCTGCCTACCTTGTGCATCCTTGACCTGTAATCAATAACACGATAAACAGAAGTGGGTAGTTTTAACCCTTTAGTGCGGCTTCAGCTCTTCACAGTATGACAAAAGAAAACGTTTGCAATCCAGAACACAGCAACTGGAAATGTGTAATGAGTCTGCTCTTCTGCACCCCCACCTCTAATGTCCTGGGGCAGTCCTGGGGAGAATAATCACCTCCCACCCCCCTTAGCCTTAATCTATTATTCAATACTCTATGGAGGGCGTGGTTAGTTTGTGTGCACGTACTATAGATGTGCCTGCGGACCACCTTTTGTATGCTTTGGGTGTTGTCTGTTTTTATGTTTATATGTTGGATGCATGCTATTGCAAGGGAAAGTGTGTGTGTGTGTGTGTGTGTGTGTGTGTGCATACAGTATTTGTGTGTGATTCATGCATGACTACAAGGTGTTGAGGTATGGTGGGGCCAAATTGTCAAAATTTGGCTTTAAGTATCATTAGAAACAGATTGGATTTAAATACACGGTTTTATTCTTTTATGTGCAGTTTAATCATGTTAGGTTTAGACACCCCAAAAATCACCGAACACAATAGCATAAGGAGCATGAGGCGTGTAAATATTTATAGTGATGCTGCCTCAGATGTGGCGGCACCTGCGGACAGAAACTCAATGCAGTAGAATTGTTAGTTAATATGGATTTATTGGAATGCAAGGGAATATTACAATAACGGGAGTTTTTTTTTTTAGTTCTTTGCAAAAAGAAAGGTTGTCTGATCTTTTCAGTTGGCCCATTTTTGTGTAACTTTTTGAGGTTTATTGATAAAGAATATTGAACTAAATTGAAAATATTTCGACATATCACAATATCAGCTATTTGAACCACACATTGTCACGTCAAGCTCGAACTGGACCCAAATGCACACTGGACTGGTGGGAAGAATAAAGAATAGCTTATTCACGTAGATTCAAAAATAACGAAAAAACACCAGTAGTCCGAGACGTTCTGGTTTCTGGGGCTTGGTGGGGAGGAATCCAGCAGCGTGAATGACGGTAGTCTCAGGCGAAGTCCTGGCACGTAACGATCCGGCAGGGACTGGATCTCCGGACGGCTCCTAAATACCCCGCTGATCGGGAACTGGAGCCAGGTGTGTAATTGGCAGCAGCTGAGCGTCCTCAAGGTCCACGGCCGTTGTCATGACTCCTGGAAAAACACCAACATACGGCCGCGCACACCAACAACTTGATCACGGCGTTGCTGTCGTGACACACATGGACTTAATATGATCCAAAGTAATCAACTTTGTTTAAACATACTACCCTGCTATTTATGAAGGACAATAACTTGAAGTATAAATAAATAAATGTATAAATGATTTAAGAAATATGTAATAATAAATTAGTAATAATGAATGAATACATGAATGTTGAAATAAATATAGAAATACATAAATAAAAGATTAAATAAATAAATGTCGAAACAAATCCATAAATGGGGTGTGCCTCTTTAGAAGAAATAATAAGCGATGATAATCAACCAGGTCATAAACAAATACATATATATTTCTACATTTCTGTTCACCTACATTTCTTTATTTCTTCATTTATGTGTCTTTATGCTAATGAGGTGCAAGGTCCTAACTTCAGTCTGAAGCAGGATTGGTCACAGGAGTGTGATCGCTCCTGGGCCCTGTTCCTCGGACGTGGCTAACTGAGTTAGCCGGATAATTTTCAGTATGAGATGGCGTAGATCAGGCTTTTCAGTTCCTCGAAGCAGGTTTCTCTAAATCACCATAGCAACACATCGAAAAACTTGAACCTGCTCCGGCCCAGGTTTATTCGAGCTGCTGGATTAGTTCATCACTACCCCCGAAAAAGGGGCAGCTCACTTCCTCATTGATGAAGGAGCGATATCAGTTAGATTAACGTTTTATAGGGAGAAACTTCTCCTAGATCAAAGAGACCCGTTTAGCTGTGATCACGTCCTGTTCGAGCGCCAGATGCTGAGGACAAGGAATCATTTATTTACAAGATTTCCCCGAGCCGAAACATTACGTGATGAACACCACACACTGCAGCCGAACATCCACTGTCCCGCAGACTGTCTCACATATTGTCCCACGGACTGTCTCCCACTGTCTCTCATACTCTCTCAAACACTCTCTCGTGTCTCACACAGTGTCAGACACACTGTCTCTCATACTGTCCATGTCTGTACAGTGTTCCGATGCAGAGAACATCGGGAAAGCCGCTGCATGTCGTGATCTTCGTAAAGTTCTGTTGGTTTATTTGTCGTTTAATAAACTTCTGAGTGTTCCACATTTCACTGCTTCAATTGATCAAATATCTGACAACAATGGATATATAATGATTCTTTCATACACATTCAGACACTTATAATAAAACTCCTAGTTCTATACACAGCAAGATGGACAGACTCAAATTAACACTATTGGAGTTAATTTTAACACTTTTAAAGTGTCCCATGGGGTCCACACTCCACGGTGTCAATGTAACACTTTTTAAAGTGTTGCCATTTTAACACTGTTAGAGTTAATTTTAACTCTTATATAGTTGAAATTTAACAATACTCAAGCGTTAGTTTCTCAACACCAGTGGGTAGTGTTAGAAATTAATACTCATCGGAGTAATTAATTAACTCTTATAGTGTGATGTGCAAACTATAAAAGGAGTTGCCTCATTAACATTATAAAGTGTTATTGCTGCCCCCCCACACCAAAAACAATCTTTAAATGAAATGTCAATAATTAGAAATCTTAGTCAATAAAAAATACGAATGACAAGTTCACTACTTTAACATTTTTATTTCTTCAAATGCATCAACATTACCAAATCTTTTTTCATAGCTGTACATTTATCTAAATGTACCAATAAGGCCCTATGTGCGCTGTTTGACTATTGTCATTAGAGCATTGGTTGTCAAATGGTCTAAAATAAGTCAGTGCCTGCACAGATATGACAGAAAACACATTCATTTGGTCTTCTATACAGTATGCACTAAAGTGGTCATCATAGTACATTGTTTGTACATTACAGGATATTATGAAAGCACGCTGTTCATATATTATAATATCACAGATCTTTTTGAACACAGGAAGATCATCGGTACATCCAGTGCATTAGTACAACCCAACCTGGTACTCAGTACCGTAATATCTGACCCACCTTGTACTTGTAACATTTGAACAGGCGTCCAAATGTAATGTCTCACTAATTTCTTCCCCACCTTGCAAGTTGCAGATGTTTTTGAAAGATGTAGGACCAAATTCAAACCTTCTAAAGCAATAATTTTCATAGTTAAATGCCAATTGACACTGATGTTGTTTCACTAATGATTTAGTGAGATTCTTAAAATTATTGCCACATCTTTTGAAAAAATTGTGTTTAACTTCAAATCGCATGCACCACATATGGATAAGAGGGCCAATTTTTTGTATGCATCTAGGATAGTGTACCATCAACCTCTTGTCAGGAAACAATGCTTTGAACAGAGTATGGTGATCACAGATCAGATGTTTCAAGTAACATATCATTCCATCACTTATGTTGTAGGAAAACACTATATTGACAATCTGGATCAAAAGCAGAAAGTTCCAGTGACTGTTATTCTTTTCAATGACATCACCAAACATTAGTGGAGCGCTACGCAGGAGACACCATGACTGGATGGCATTCAAAGGGAGCTAAAAAGATCGTAGCCGACCCCGCTCACCCCGGACAAAAACTGTTTGTGCCCCTTCCATCTGGCAGGAGGCTGAGGTCCATCAGGACTAAGACCTCCCGCCACACGAACAGTTTCTTCCCGTCGGCAATCGAGCTCATGAACAGAGCCCGTCGTCACTTGTCACCTCGTCAAGTTGTTACTTGTTCGCTAGTGCACTTTATCCTTAATATTTTTTAACTTTAATATTTAAAATTTTTAACTTTATTCTCGTTTTATACTAACCCATAGCCTTATTCTACTAACCCATTGCATTAGCATTTCATTTTACTTTATTTTGTGCACTGCTGTCTTGTTGTCTATTGTTACATTGTCTACTGTCACGCACCAACCGCCAAGACAAATTCCTTGTATGTCTGACATATTTTGGCAATAAATGTTTCCTGATTCCTGAAACCTAGATCTTTGCTCTTATCATCCATTTTTATCACACTTGGTTTGTTTTTACGCTCCGTGTAACCATAATTAAAGCTCTGAATCCTGTTTGACAATGTGTTCAAAGAGATATAGCCCTGTTTAACAAGGTACTCAAAATTCAGCTTTAGTTCGTACTGTACCACACCCTCCAGCAGATCATTAGGTGCATTAGGTCAACAGCATAGTTGTCAGTGCAATGAAAATACTGTAAGGAGTTGAGGACACATGACTTTTTAAGACCATATATTGACCGCAGTTCAGGATTTTCATTTAGTGCCTTACAATGTTCAGTATAAAGCTCTTTGGAACGGAAAATTAACCCAGGATGATCTTCAGTAAATATCGATTGAATTTCTTGCTTACTGATTAAACAAAATCTACAGAAATGGGTTGCACTGAATGATTCCACAAAGCCCAACAAGCCATTTAAAGCCAAATTATCTCCCGTTACTTGAATAACTGAGCCAAACAATGGTTGTTCAAAAGAAGGAAGCTTTAAGCCTTTGGCTTCTAAAAAGTAAAGTAGACACAACCTAGTTTGTGGATCCCCTTTTTGGAACCGAGAGGGTTAGCCGTTTCAAAGTCATCGTAATATAGTAGAATCTGTAGTGCATGTTTTTGCTGTGAGAACAGGGCATGATTTTGGCAATATGACCCGTCATTGATGTCTTTGTAAATGCCATTTTCACTCTGTTTGTCCCGTAGAAAGCTTTCTCTTACTTGGTAATTTTTGAATATGGATTTAAGTGTACTCAGAATGGGTACATACGTACACTTGTCCGTTACAGGAACCTCACTGTATACCCCTGTTATTCTATCTCTGCGCAAATCCAGCCTCACACCAAGGACACATTCTTTAGGTTCAACTATTTCCCATTTTTCATTATAATATTTACGACTTTTTGACTCTGTGTTTAACGCTGTAAAAGGATTACCTAATTGATCAAAACAATCATCTATTCTGCATCCTGGAGTGTCTGAACTTGTATTTTCAGAAGACATTGTTTTAAGAACAGCATTTTTTGCCTGACTTTTAACCTCATTGACAACTTCTTCCATTGAACAAACAATCGTTTGGACAGCACTTTCAGAGAGACCTGATGCTTGCAAATGCGCAACAATTGATCCACACATTGACGATAGTTGACTTGTATCAACAGAGTTTTCTGACTTTTGCAACAACATTTGGGGAATCACTTTAACATTCCGCCTCACATTTTCGCTGAGTAGAAACATCATGAAGAATATAAATCTCTTGATCAACCTGTCTATGCACCTTGGTGAGGTGCTTTCGGAAGCCACTATAAGTACAAAATGATAATGGGCAATGGAGCTCTCCACATTTTAAACTCAACTTTTTGCCAGGATATAAACCATGTTGGAATTTTAAATGTTGACAAAGAACCACACATGTTTTGTGGTGTGTTTTACAGACAAAACACGTGAACATCTGAACAAGGCTGTTTATCGGTTACAGCACTTCGCTGTAGCAGTCGTGCTCGGAGTTCTTTAACACGCAGGCTCTCCTTTGCTCTTCCGACATCGATGTTGTATATAGTGGTTTGGATGAATGTGTAAAAATTACAAAAAGCTTCGTCATATGAGAGACTGAAGACGTAGTGAGCTTTGAACAGTTCATCAAAAGCTGCCACTGATGTGTGTGCCTTCCACGGGATTGGTTTTCGGTCGATAATAAGGTAGAACCTTTGGATATTCTTCTTTTGCTCACCGATGCAAAGGAGGAACGGTTGTCTTGAGCTGGTTGTCTTCAGACTCAGATTCAGTTGCTGACAGAAACTCATCCATATTCTTTGCAGTCTTGCAGTCTGTGATGATGTAAGAAATATTACATTGTTATGGCATGCTTACGGTAATTTAGTGTTTTTTTTAAAAGAATTTCACTTTTCTAATGACATTACTTTATACTGAGAATACATTTACAAAACACATTTACAAAAAAAACAAATTAATTTAGGATTTCAAATGTATTTATTCAAAGCTTACCTGTTTTGCTTCATTCTGGTCCATTAACCCTGTTGGGTTCCTCCTTTTTCTTGTGGACTCCAGAATAACGCTGGAATCAGATGAATGGGATAAAGCTGGGGATAGTGCAGTCTGTGGCACTACCAAGGATGAATGGGATGAAGTTGGGGACAGTGATGTCAATACAGAGGAGGATGCTTGATCTGCAACCATCCTTCTTCGGGGCGGCTGAATGCGGCGCCTTCTTCTGCTATTTTTAATAATGTGTTTGACCCCTTTACCCGTGCCTGTTCGAATCTCTTCCCGCAGATACTACAGGCCTCGGGCCAGATCTGCTCTCTATCGTAACCTCTCCTCTCTCACCTATCCCACCCGCTCCACACACGTCCAGCACCTCGTCACAGGAGGTCTCTGGAACTGCCAGTCAGCGACTCGCAAGGCTGACTTCATCTCCGGCTTCGCTATCCAGCAGTCACTCGACTTCCTCGCTCTGACCGAGACCTGGATCACACCTGAGAACACATCCACCCCAGCCGCTCTCTCCTCCGCCTTCTCCTTCAGCCACACTCCCAGGCCCACTGGTAGGGGTGGTGGCACAGGTCTACTCATTTCACCCAAATGGAGCTTTTCTCTCTACCCTCTACCACCATCCACCCCATTGTCCTTTGAATTCCATGCTGTAACAATCACTCACCCGGTACAGTTAACCATCATTGTCCTCTACCGTCCGCCAGGCTCCTTAGGTCATTTCTAGGAAGAACTGGACATTCTCCTGTCTAATTTCCCCGAAAATGGACCTCCGCTCATCCTCCTGGGTGACTTCAATATCCAGACAGAGAAGTCACCTGACCTCTTACACCTACTCTCTTCCTTCGCTCTGTCACTCAGTCCCTCTCCTCCTACTCACAAAGCCGGCAATCACCTTGACTACATCTTTACTAGAAACTGCTCTACCACTAACCTCTCTGTAACTCCACTTCATGTGTCTGATCACTTCTTCATCTCTTACTCCCTTCCACTCTCTATAACTAACAAACCTCCCTCATTGACTAACTCCATACCGGCTCGTCGCAACATTCGCTCCCTCTCTCCCTCTTCGCTGGCATCCTCTGTTCTATCAGCCCTCCCTTCAACTGATTCCTTCTCACTCTTGCATCCAAACGCTGCTGCAGAGTCTCTCCTCTCAACTCTTTCCTCCTCTCTAGACTCTCTCTGCCCTCTTACGACACGACGGACTGGCAAATCCCCTCCGGCTCCGTGGCTGTCTCAACCGGTCCGTGCCATGAGGGCCACCATGCGAGCGTCGGAAAGGAAATGGCGTAAATATAAACGACCTGAGGACCTGCTCGAATTTCAATCTCTCCTCTCCTCGTTTTCTGCTTCTATCTCTGCTGCCAAAAGCTCCTTCTACCAATCCAAAATCGAATCCTCATTCTCTAACCCCAAAAAACTCTTCTCGATCTTCTCCAATCTCCTCGAACCCCCTACCCCTCCTCCCCCCTCCACCCTTCTTCCGGGAGACTTTGTCAACTACTTCGCCAAGAAAATAGCTGACATACGCTCCTCCTTCTCAAACCCACCTCCTACTTCTCGCGTCCCACCGACCTCACCTCTTTCGCCCTCACTTTCCTCTTTCACCGCCCTCTCTCCTAACCAAATTCTTACCCTAGTAACCTCTGCCCGTCCGACCACCTGCCCTCTTGACCCCATTCCATCACATCTTCTACAATCTATTGCACCTGACCTTCTTCCGTTCCTCACCTGTCTCATCAACAACGCTCTGATATCTGGCTGTTTTCCCAATTCTCTGAAGGAGGCAAGAGTCAACCCTCTCCTGAAGAAACCCACCCTCAACCCTTCTGAAGAAAACAACTACAGACCGGTCTCTCTTCTTCCCTTTTTGTCCAAAACCCTTGAACGTGCTATCTTTAATCAACTCTCCTCTTATCTCCACTGTAACAACCTCCTTGACCCCCACCAGTCAGGTTTCAAGGCAGGCCACTCTACAGAGACCGCTCTCCTTGCTGTCTCTGAGCAACTCCACACTGCTAGAGCCGCCTCTCTCTCCTCTGTCCTCATCCTTCTGGACCTTTCTGCTGCATTTGACACGGTCAACCACCAGATCCTTATTTCCTCCCTTCAGGAACTTGGTGTCACAGGCTCTGCTCTCTCCCTTCTCTCGTCCTACCTCGATGGTCGCACCTACCGGGTAACCTGGCGAGGATCTGTGTCGGAACCTTGTCCTCTTACTACTGGAGTTCCTCAGGGTTCCGTGCTGGGTCCCCTCCTGTTTTCGCTTTACACAAACTCTCTTGGCGCTGTCATTCGCTCGCATGGCTTCTCTTACCACAGCTATGCCGATGACACCCAACTAATTCTCTCCTTTCCTCACTCGGACACCCAGGTGCCGGCTCGGATCTCTGCCTGTCTTACTGACATCTCTCAGTGGATGTCCGCCCACCATCTGAAAATCAACCCCGACAAGACTGAACTACTTCTCTTTCCCGGAAAAGATTCGCTTACCCAGGACCTGACAGTCAACTTTGGGAACTCCGTACTAACGCCCACCTCGACCGCTAAGAACCTCGGCGTCACACTCGACAGCCAACTCTCCCTGACTCCCAACATTGCCGCGACAACGCGATCCTGTAGATACACGCTCTACAATATCAGGAGAATACGTCCCCTTCTCACTCAGAAGGCAGCGCAGGTACTGATTCAGGCTCTTGTCATCTCCCGCCTGGACTACTGCAACTCCCTCCTGGCTGGTCTCCCTGCCACCGCCATTCGACCTCTGCAGCTCATTCAGAATGCAGCAGCTCGACTGGTCTTCAACCTTCCGAAATTCTCCCACACTACTCCACTCCTCCGCTCTCTTCACTGGCTACCGGTGGCCGCCCGCATCCAGTTCAAAACATTGGTGCTCACGTACCATGCTGTGAATGGATCGGGTCCAGCTTACATCCAGGACATGGTCAAACCCTACATCCCAACCCGCACTCTCCGCTCTGCATCTGCAAAACTACTCGTCCCTCCCTCACTGAGAGCAAAACACTCGACTAGGTCTCGACTCTTCGCTGTCCTTGCGCCGAAATGGTGGAACGAGCTCTCTGAAGACACCAGGACCGCAGAGAGCCTTCACATCTTCCGCCGCAAACTAAAGACACACCTCTTCAGACTCTACCTCGACTAATGACTAACAAATTGTAGCACTTAAATTGTACTTGTAACGTCACTCATCTATAGCAAATTGTAAATTGGCTTATTTGAGGAAATTGCACTTTCTTGTTTCTTGTTCTCCTGAGTTTGTACCCTATGGTTGAATGCACTTATTGTACGTCGCTTTGGATAAAAGCGTCAGCTAAATGACATGTAATGTAATGTAATGTAATGTAATGCAACCAGCTCAACATCTACAAAATGGCAGACAGAACAAAGACAATTTAAATGTACCTATCAGTAACAAAACAATCTCAATCTTAAATAAAGCATTTAAAAAGTACTAAGCATATGCTTAGTACTTTAATTCCTTAATTACTACCCAGTGACAGATCATATGTATTTAAGACAATGATCAGTAGTATATCAGATTATAGCATAGTTTGCTAAAGGCGGCAGCATAACAGTTAACCTACATTACAGCGGCTATAAATATATTACTAATGTCTAAATATATGTCCATCTGTATATAATAATAGCACTCATTAGGTTATCTAATTAACTGTTACTTACCGACCAGTGGCGGATCTAGAAAATTTTACATGGGGGGGCAAAGGGGTGGCGAGAGGTCTTGGCAGGGTGGCAGGGATGACGGTACATAGGAATCCCTATATGTGAATTGCTTTAACAAAACAAACACAAAAACACTTTTAAACTTAAGGTTTTTAATTCACAACATGAATTAAACATTGTTCAAACAAAACAAAGCTGCATCTTTTAAAAAGTAAATTATTACTTTGTCTCAAGAGTATAATAGTAAAAAAAAAAAAAAGAAGTCATATTTACCTGAGCCCTTACTGTCTAACAAAGGGCCTCGGACATATCAAAATTGAATAAAGTGATCAAACAGCCTGCACTGCATAAATTATTCATTAAATATAGACTAATCATTATTTAAGCTACAAAAGTTCTTTAGTCAAGAGCAGTGAGAAATGTTCTGTTGTTTTTGTTCTTTGATTAGCTTTACTGACAGAAAGCTTTAGTGGCTGCGGTCTCTTTAAGAACAGCTGACAGAGACGCAGATCTCACACGCGTCTCATTCTGTCACAACTCTTCACGTTCATCGTGAGACTGCTGCTCTTATGTTATCAAAAAGATACTCAACAAATGGACATTTTGGCATAATTGTGTGTGTTATTGTAAGTTCAAGCAAGAAAGAGAACTGTATTTTGGCATGCTGCTGTCTGTGTGTGCACAATGTTGCGGAATAACACTGTAGCCGGAGCTACTTCACTCAGTTAATATCTATGGCGAATCACGCAGGCACGGGGTAACTCCGCCGCAGCCGAGCCGACCCCGGGATAAAATCGTCAGAATATGAACACTTATTATAGGCGTACCGTAGTGATTCAGGTTAAGTAAAAAAAACTGTTTGGAAAATGGATTCATGATGTACTCATTCATTTTGAACATAAGTTACAAACTGCTGCTCAGCAGCTGCTGAGTAACAGTAGCTGCTAACTTACATGACAAAGCACTCGCACAATTAGGGTTGCCAACTCTCCCAACTCCAAATCAGGGACACTTTCGCGGGCTGACGCCCACCCCCCTCTGCATCTTCATGGCGGGTTACGTCTCGACACCATGGCTTATTGACTGCTCATTTTAACACATAGGACAGCTCCCACCTCCCATGCTCCGCTCTGGCCACCCGGCACCCGCGCACACAACCGGGAGTTTTTCGCGCGTCATTGACTTAGGAGGCTGTGTATTGTGCGGCACAATACAAATGCGACCACGTACCATTTTAACTAGCACATTCTCAAAAAAGGGCTGTTCTTGTCTTTACTAAAATGAAAATTAGGCCAATCAAAGGGAAGGGTGCTCTTACAAATCACAAGGGAGTGGGGACCGATAACTTATGATCACTGATTTTGGCTAACGTAATAGACTCGCCAGTCTTACGTTAGCAGGACCAGCGCACCTTCCGCAGCAGACTCGCTGTGTGCTCTGCACGTTTGAATCAGGGACGTAGCATTTGAGGGGCGGGGGGGCTAGTAAATTGTTCACTTTTGGTAAATGTATTGTTTAGTTCACTGTTTTGAGAAGCTTGTGTGGACATAATGGCGGGTTGATTTTTAATTTTTTGGTTCATCAAGGTTAGGGGGGCAGCTGGGGGGGCAGGGCTCTAGAGTGGGGGGGCAGCCCCCCCTTGCCCCCCTGTAGATCCGCCCCTGTTACCGACACAATGCAACACGTTTTCTTCAATTTTGAACAAACTCTCTTCGAAAACGTTGTGCTGCTCGTTGCGTTCCAGTTGAGTTGTGCAGGTAAACTACTTGAATCCCGCTAGATTGTTGCTCTCACGAGATTATTGTTCGCGCGATGCCAGAGGGTAGTGACTCCTTACACCGCCGAGAGACTGACGACCCATGGAGTTGGTTTCACAATAACAGTAATAACACTCAATTTTGACACCAACTCTTTTGTGGTGCAGTGTGAAATCAAACAGATTTAACAACATACAGATTTAGATCAATTCCAAATAGAGTTCGATTGACTATCTTTATCAACACCAGAAATTTAACTCTGCTCAAATTATGTATCATATCTATGTGTAGATGACCAGATATGATCATCTACACATACATATGATACATAAGCTGATATGATACACATATACATACATAAATCCTATTCATTCGTATCAATTTGATTCTTTGGGCTTGTTTTCATCTACATATTCTGAAAGAGTTGAGATCATTATTCTCACTGGATTATGATGCATTCATTATGATGCATGAAGCCTCCTGCAAGCAGACACATTTAAAGAAATATAATCTGATTGATTAGAGTGACGAGGCACTTATATGAGCCTATACATTTTACCAACACCCATAACGTAAACTTGTGTGTGATAGTTTGCCATGATTATATGATTCATTTCATTTTATTTTGTATCGCACAATATCGCAAATTTGCCACAGAGGTCTTTACCTTCTGTACACATGTGACACCCAAAATATGTATATTACGTTAAATTCATCCGACAGAAATGATTCAAATTAACATATTATCTCAACATATGTGTTCATGGTCGTCTCCTGCTCGTCAGTGGAGAAAAAAATACTTAAAATAAATACTTAAAAAATCCTGGTTTTGGTGATCGACTCTTCCGCCTTCTAACGTAAGATTATTCTGATGACTGACATCTGGTTCAAACTAACAAAATGGTTTGAGCGCCGATCCGCTTTCGATGAACCGAAATAGTCTGATGTCAATTATCTCGGTAATTTGAGCTGGATAATGGGACATTTGATCGACTTAGTGGAGCCACGTACAAGGAACAGGGCCCTGGTCTACTATTTATGTCTTGCACATGTTGTTGATGTTAGCTCTTTGGTAACATGGCATTGTTTTTACAAACCATTTCGAAATCAATTGCGATCATTAGCCAACGATTTAGAATGCGTTAAAGACATCCTTTTGTTACGGCTGGAAAAATGCCAACATAGATGTGAAAGTTGACCAAGCAGTGTCGGATCCTCCTAGAACCCGACGAGGCGACTGTCAGGATCTCCAATCCCCCCAAGTTGGTTAATGAGAAGAATCGCAGCACGTTGATCAATTAAAGTCAAAAAGTTAACATTTATTTAGAAGAGAAAAAGATTACATGAGCAATTTTCCGCAGATATCTGGCTCTAACTTTGCTTGCAAGCAGGAGGTCCAACACACCAGCACGTATCTCAGCGCTCGGTGTAATGACGTCCCCGAGCAGTAACAACGCTGAGTTTTTATACACATGTGAAGGCCATTCTCCGTGCCAGCTACGAGAAGCTGCAAAGCAGGTTGAGATAAGCACCCAGGTGAAGCTGAGGGTAGCACACACACACACAAGATCCTCCTCAGTGGCCGGTGCAAAGCAATTAATTGACATAAAGTAAAAACGTGGATCCGGAACGAAAGTTCTGAATAAGATATGAACCAAGGCTATGAACAGAAGTCCTTTGTTTTGAAGCGTCTATGAGATCGAGTTAACCGCCCTCCCTTCTCAGGACACAGCTGCAAAGCAACATTTTGTATCATGCTGCTCTTTGCACATCAGGGTAAAATACAGGACACTTGAGACACGGCTTTAGCACAAAACAATGTTATAATATATTTGACCACTACATGCATCTCACACGACCCATGGACATTCATTGCATATTTTACCTCAAAATATTATTGAAGCACATCTCCTTTGAGGGCACACCGCAGGTGTTTCGAGGATGGTGCAGTACGGAATAAGGTAATGTCAAGTGTTTTTCTGGTTTAATTTATTATCTATGTATTTTCTGGCTGTATATCACTTTGCAAATTTACCTAATTATTTATGGTAATTTTGATGGACTTGTTGAATGGAGTCCGATTTGACACGTCTGCATATCATGGGCACTAGCCAAAATGAGAGATAAATATACATATTAGCTCTCTGTTCCCTATATTAATTCATTGGCTCTCTGGGATTGTAATCCCTCGCTTTCTGATGCCCTAGCTGCTCATGGCATATTCATCCAGAATCCAAGGAAATTATAAAACAAGTGATTTTTAACGTGGTTCTTAAAAATTTGTAACTGAAAATGACTCAGTTCTGTAGACATGTTGACAATAAAAACATTACTTTCGGCTGGACTGCAGGTCGACATGGGAGTTTGGAGTTGACTGGACTGTGGTGTGTGGTTAACGTCGTCCTGGTGTTCTGGTCCCTGAAGTTCAGCTGCAACGCTGATTGCCCCCAGTCCAATGTGTTGGATGTCTTTGTACAAACTGTATGCTTAATATCAGAAATACTCCAGTAAATCCCTGGGTCTGCAGCTGCATGATGCAGGGGAAGTTAAATGCTTTGATTAAGCATATATCTGATAGTGTTGAATTGCATTCTTATTTCCCTATTTTTGTGAATGAATAAAAGGATTACAAGAGTAAAAAGAATGCTAAGGACAGCACTGTGCATGTGTAAAATGTTGGCTAACTACATCATAGCACACATTACAGCACATATGTCAACCTTGCAGCCCGTGGGCCAAATCTGGTCGGTGCATCCAATGCGGCCAGAGTCTGGACTGCCTGCCGGATGACTTTTACGGAACAGAACAGTACATACGCAGTTGCTTCTGCTTCTTTTAGATCGATTCGTCCCGTCGGCCATTGTCGTCCACCATGCAACCCCGTACCGATCGTCAGCGCCACCCCCCCGTCCGCCGTACCGTCCGCCAGTCGAATCGTCAGTGCCACCCCCCGTCCACCGGTCGGATCATCAGCAACATTGTGTGGTTTGCGGTCTCTACATCCTGAAAGGCTTTAAGTGCCACATTGTCGGTCTCGGAGTTTAGGGATAAAGTCTGCTGCCTCAGGTTTGGACTTTGGTACCTTTTAGTTGGTTCACCTGTATTTCCTGTTGTAACATGGTTTGTTGTTGGGCCCCCTGACTGTCCAAAAGCATCTGCACAAGTTGATCCATCTGGAATTGGTGGTCTGGTGCAAGTCCTGAAAAAAGTTGAGTCAAGACTTTTACACTGTCACCCCCAAGCATCCGCACTTCAGCCCCACCATCCACATTCTCCACCACCTGTAATGTCACAAGAGTTATCTATGATGGGGCAGTGCTACCTACCTAAAAACAAGGTGAAATTAGGAGGTTTAAAAGGTGAAGTTTTATTCTAACAAAAAAAAGTCCCATCACCAACGCAGAGTGTCCCAGAGGAGAGAAACAGTTCATTAAAACAAATCAGAATATGCATAGGGGCCTTTTCCCAGTTTGCTCTCTGTTTCCTTTTCCAGCAAGTTGTCCTTCTTTAAGCTCCCCAGCTCTGCCTCAATTAGGTGACTTAAGCACCTACAGCTGGTTGAGTGCTGAAGACTTCTGGTACATGTAGCAGGGAATAAAGGCGGACCTTCGGTGGGAATGTGCCAGGATGGAGATCAATGGAACAATTATACCGACGGTGAGGAGACGTGGCCTTGGAGTCGAGGGGCCTCATTTATAAAACCTTACGTAGGATTTGCGCCAGAAGTGGCGTACGGATGAAACGTAGGGCGTGCGTACGCACAGAAATATTCAGACTTATAAAACCATGCGCATGCATGTCCTACGCAGTTTTCCCTTAATAAATCACAATCACTTCTAAATGCAGCGCAATTTTTGCGGCTTCATGTCACGCCCATAGTTGCCCATATATATAGTCTGTGGAACGCCCACAAATTAATATTCAGCGATTGCGAAATCATGACAAACACAGAGGAAAACGAAGAAAGGAACTTCACTCAGTGTGAAGTCGAAATTATCATTGGCGAGGTGGAAAGGAGAAGTAAAATGCCTTTTGGAGGGCACAGTATGGGCATTACTAAAGCCTAGTTTATGCTTCTGCGTTTTCAGAGCAACGCAGACGCAAGACCCCCTTGCGTGTCCCTTGCGTCGCTTTTCAAACCTCCTTGCGTCCTAGCGTGTGTCGAGCCATTTTTCTAGGCTTGCGTCGGAAGCGACGCGTTGTCGGAAGAAATGCGTAAATATGACCGCTTATACAAGCCGTTATTGGCGGGTTGCAGAAGCGGGTTAGATTCACGGAGGGACATCGCCGCAAACGCCGGTTTGACGGTCGAGAGGAACAAAGTTGTGGAGGAAAATACGGGACAAATGTGTCCGCGATGAAAAGCAGCAGTGGCGATGCACGGGCCAATAAAGTCTATGATAAATAAATAAACAAATAAATAAATAGACGTGACTCTCTAGGTCGTCTTCAACAAAAACACGTTACTCTGCCTGTTGTTCTGGCGGTGAATTGCTCTGCAACACACGCAGAACCATGAATTGAAACGAGTGCGTCGACGCAACAACGCAGACGCAAACGCAGAAGCATTTGCCAGCCTTAATGGCAAAAAGGCCCTTGAGTGGCAAAAGGTTGAACAGCAACGCTGCAACCTCACAACCTCTGACCGTGGCCGAAATAAAGAAAAAATGTCAGTCATGTCAATGTCATGTCAAAGTGGATGCAAAAAAGCGTTTAGTGCGGCATCGCCAATGTCACGGATGGGGAAAAGGGGACACCGGAGCTGTCCCCTCTTGATGAGAGACTGGCGGCAATGATTGGGGATCGGGGACAGGGTCTGGGCCAACATCGGCATCAGGGGGTCGAGGCACGTTTGGAAGCTGTGCCACATTATGTAGCACAGCACATCCCAGCACGATTTTGCACACCTTTTCAGGAGTAGACAATAACCTACCTCCAGTGCAGTCGAGGCAGCGCCATCTTCCCTTAAACAGGCCGATGGTGCGCTGCACTACAGCGCAAATCCTTCCCTTTGCCACATCTTCTAAGAGCACAAGATCAGCCATTTCATTGCGCATTGTGATGGCATCATGGCGTTTTATTACCGTCCATTTGATTGCATCTGACAAGCAAATTCTTTATATTTTCCTGACTAATTTTGCAAGCATTATAGTGTATTAAATTTCCATTGCTACAATACATTATAGACTTTTTAGAATTATAATGATGGTTATAAGGAATTGTAATATGATTATAAGTCACCATTAGTGGTCATTGCTTGTGAATGTAGGTGAAACAGAATCTGTGCAAGGTGAGAATGCAGCAGGTGGTGTTTACTGATTACCTGTGTGCGTGTGTGTGTGTGTTCACTCTGGCTCCTTCACACTCCATTGTGTCTTTAATGCAGCATTCTCATTCTAGGTCAGTAGAAAAGACTCCTCTATTTTTGTCTAAATAATCCCCTCTAGGAATGCACACACTCTTCATTGTGCACACATCTACGTGTGGGTGTGTGCGGGCGTGTCGGCCGCAGTGTGTTAATACCTCCTGCAGCCTACACACTAATCCACTCAGGGTCGGAAGGGCGGTCCTCCATCCACCTCCCCACCTCTCTCACACATACACATAGACACACATTACGAGTAGAACCCACGCTTCCATCTTGGCTCCAATGCGTCGATAAACAAATTGGATATATTTCCTCCTGGGGTGTGCCTCTTTAGAAGAAACCATGAGCAAAGGCATGGTGGTTGGAGCAACAGGACAGGTAAGATTGGACTGGCAGGTCATAGCATCACTATAGAAAACTGGCTTTATGGATTTGTTTTGAGCTCTTGGGCTGTTGGTTTATCGTACCGCAAGTCAACTGTTTTGAAGCATTCTTTGTATTTAAAGGATCCATCATATACCGAATTTTACCACACGTTAATATGGTTCCTTGGGGTCTTAACGAAATGTCTAACATAACTGTGGTCAAAATACCACAAGGATCATTTAAAACAGCAGCCCGTCTAAAACATCCCTCCACAGAGTGATCTGTTTTGAGTGCCTGTTCCTTTAAATGCTAATGAGCTAGCTCCAGCCTCCCCCCTGTCGCCTCTGTGTGGATTTGTGCAGCCGAGCATAGCGCTTGAGGGCTTCATTTGCTTCATGCTGCTAGCTAGCTATTCCAAGTGTATCCGAGGTTTTCAAAAACAAAGTGAAGTGCTTTGGCAAATATCGTATTGTAGCGGCCCTGTTCAGGATTGTGTGTGTGTTAGTTCTGTGTCCAAAGTTAGTTTGTGGTTCGCCGAAAAAGGCAATCGCCGCAATACGGCGTCCTTAATCCCCCGAGCGCTCTAATATACTAGAGATTACGGCATGTAAGAACTGACTTCAATATAAGAGCACTTCCACTGAATATGTCAAACTCATTCAATAAGTCTTTAAATCATATATAAATCTGATAATACAATAAAAAGAAACAGGGAAATATATACAAAATGTACAGTCTATAAATGATAACTTTTAAACAAAATAATAATTACTGCATGCAAACTATTGGCAGAAAAATGTGTAATGTGTCAATTGTGTAATTACTTCATATATATTCAATATTCAAATATATTTATAAAGAATTAATTTACACATCATAATATCAGGACATTCTTAACTAGCGTTGTAAACTTCTAAATCTAATTCATGAACCAAATTCTGCTGAATTTCAGATAAGATTTGAATGTCGGTCGATGGTGGCGCATGGAGTAGAGCGGGTGCGCCGGGAAGGTTGGCGGTTCGAGCCCTGGCTGCTCTATGTCCCATGTCAAAGTGTCCCCGAGCAAGACACCTAACCCCTAATTGCTTCCCGGGCAACAATGTAAAAAAGCCATAGGTTAAAAATGCAATGTAAGTCGCTTTCGATAAAAGCGTCAGCTAAATTACCTGTAATTTGATGAAAGGAAATGGTGGATAGTTACATAATGATTTCACTTTACGTTAATTGCAGCTCAAAATGTCACTTAAATAATTTAATATTTTCAGAATAAAAGCCCTTCAAAATCTCTGACATGAGCCAACTCCCTTCAAAATCTTTCATGAGCCAACATGAATTACCTCATTACCTCACATCTTAGATTATATTTGATAGCAGACAAACAATAGTTACATATTTATTCCAATTCAGGTTGATAGTGAACAACCCTGAGGTTCCAAAGTTAAAAGCCTCTCAAAATGTCATTTGTGAGCCAACTTCTTTCAAAATCTCATTCACGAGACTACATCTGGTCAATTTCAGATTGAATTTAAAAGGAAACTATCAATAGTTATATACTCCACTTCAGGTTGATAGTACACAACCAAAGTACTTTTATCCAAAGTGATTTTTGCCCGGGGAGCAATTAGGGGCTGGGTGTCTTGCTCAGGGACACTTCGACATGGGACATGGAGCAGCCAGGGTTCGAACCGCCAACCTTGCACACCCTCTCTACTTCATGCGCCACCAATATCTTTTGGGGCGACCAAAAGAAGAAAAAAATTGATGGTCTGGTTAACTACATAATTTGTACGGTATAATTTGGTGTAAATAGTTTTAAAATTGACAATTTAATGTAAAACTAACAAACTTAAAGTTATTACTAAAACTCTAAAAACTCTAACTACAGTCTGCACAGCAGTTCATGTGGACCAAACTCTAGTTTGTTTTTCATTGCTTGAAAACATTTTTCAAAACTCTACACACTTATCCGATGACGTATCCACAACCTGCACAACACTGTTGATTTACAGCACTTTGTTCAAATGCTAACACACTGCTGTCAAAACTGTGAACCACACATTCAAAACGGAATGTGCCTTTCAAACACTGCTGATTGCAATTTCAGCTGAAAGGCTGAGCAGGTGTCTTGTTTTAGACTTGTTAGTGAACACACACACACACACACATATATATATATATATATATATATATATATATATACATAAATATACACATATATATATATATATATATATATATTACAGTATAAATATTACAGTATACAGGTAGAGCTCAGAACGACTTATTTTGGAAATGGAACAAGGAAGACGGGTCGGTGGAGGGAGACAAAGAAGACAAAGAGCTGTTATTTCAGATGAAATAAGGGCTTCACTTATAGACCATGTGGTGAACCACTGTCTCTCACTGAGAGAGTTGAGGGTGAAACCCAATCTGGAAAGAACCACAGTGGCATCTGTAATACCAATTTTCCATCATACAAACAGGTGAGAGGAGTTTTTCTCTGCCTGGAGGTGGAAAGTGTTTGGTCAGCACCCACATGACCAAATGTCTCTTTTGGAAGCCGGATGTGAGGACACGAGTCCAGAGGACTGCCAGGGATGGATAAGGCTTCCAGAAGGTTCTTCCCCAGGTTCATGGCAAGAGAGAACATTAGATGTGATGGTGATGGAAACCTGTGGCCTGATGCTAGAGAGGCAGGATTAGCCCCTCAATTATTTGTTCCAATTACAGTGTGTACTTTTAGTTTCTACCTTTTTTTTCTCATTACTGTAATTCTGTAAATTACTACAGACTATTGAAGCAAACTTTCATTTACCTTAAAGAATTGTTATGTTCTAAAAATGTAATAAGTCATGTGAAAGAATGTCACTCTTTTTGGTGAAGAAAATATTACTTTGTATGAAGTCACTGAAACTGTAAAGAAAAGTTATTGTATTCTGTATTGGTGTTTGATGCTGGTGTTACTCTCAGTGACAGTGTGTGTTCTCTCAGTGAGGCTTGTGCCAATCTCTGACAGCTGCAGAGTGGTGAAAAGCAACGTTATCGCAAACTATGACAAAAACTTGGGGCTGTCACGGTTTGGGTTAATGTCTGGTTTTATTTTGTCTGGTTTCTTGCCTCTGTTCTCCCTGGGTCATGTCACTTCCTGCCTTGTCCTGTCCTCCTCTGTGATTGTCTGTCATGTCATGATTGTTTCCACCTGTGTCCAATCACCTGCACCTCCCTAGTGTATTTTAGCCATGTGTGTCTGTTGTCACGTCATTGTCTATCGTCCTGGATGTTCCTCGTTCCTGCCTGCCTTTTTGCCCCATGGTCCTGTGTGTTTTTGCCCGTTGGCCTTTTGCGTTTTTGCATTTTGACTAAAGTCCTTTTTGTTTCCCGCAAACTCCGCGCAAATGTTCTCATTTACTGTAAGGATGTAACGCTCACCTGTTTGTTTGGTGGAAAATTCGCATTACAGATGCCACTGTGGATCTTTGCAGATTGGGTTGCAAACCTCAACCCTTCGTCTCTCAATGAGAGACCGTGGTTCACCACATGGCCGATAAGTGTAGCCCTTATTTCATCAGAAATAACAGCTCTTTGTGTTGTCTTCCTCCACGCCTCCGCCCTCTTCCTGCCGCCCTTCTCCCTCCACCAGCCCGTCTTCCTCGTTACATTTCCACAAGTGGTCTTTCTGAGCTCAACCTATGTATAGGGGTGTGTGTGTGTGTGTGTTCACAAGTCTAAAACAAGACGCCTGCTTAGCCTTTTAGCTGAAATTGCAGTCATCAGTGTTTGAAAGGCACAAGGTTGAAATCTGTTCCGTTTTGAATGTGTGGTACAGTTTTGACAGCAGTGTGTTAGCATTTGAACAAAGTGCTGTAAATCCAGTGTTGTGCAGGTTGTGGATACGTCATGGGATAAGTGTGTAGAGTTTTGAAAACTGTGTTCAATCAATGAAAAACAAACCAACTTGGTCCACATGAACTGCTGCTGTGCAGACTGTAGTTAGAGTTTGCTCATGTGACTCCACTGTCATTTAGAAATCGAAACAGACTAACACACTGCTCAAAACAGGCTCAGAGCAGCGAACACTGTGCACGACCCTCACTGAGAGAACACACACTGTCACTCAGAACCGAAAACACCAGCTTCAAACAACAATACAGAAAATGCTAACTGTTCATCTTTACAGTTTGAACAATTTCAGTGACTTCATACAAAGTAATATTTTCTTCAAAGAGTGTGACATTCTTTCACATGATTTATTAACATTTTTATAACATTTAAGGTAAATAAAAATGAGCAGTTTGCTTCAATAGTCTGTAGTAATTTACGGAATTACAGTAAAAAAAGGTAGAAACTAAAAGTACATACTGTAATTGGAACAAATAATTGAGGGGCTAATCCTGCCTCTCTAGCATCAGGCCACAGGTTTTCATCAACATCACATCTGATGTTCTCTCTTGCCATGAACCTGGGGAAGAACCTTCTGGAAGCTTTATCCATCCCTGGCAGTCCTCTGGACTTGTGTCCTCACATCCGGCTTCCAAAAGAGACCTTTGGTCATGTGGGTGGTGACCAAACACTTTCCACCTCCAGGCAGAGAAAAACTCCTCTCACCTGTTTGTATGATGTGGTTCTTTCCAGATTGGGTTTCACCCTCAACTCTCTCAGTGAGAGACCGTGGTTCACCACATGGTCTATAAGTGAAGCCCTTATTTCATTTGTCTTCCCTGGCACCTGTCTTTCTGAGCTCTACCTATATATATACTGTAATATATAATATATATATATATATATAGTCTAAAACAAGACACCTGAAATTGCAATCAGCAGTGTTCTCCAGACCAATATAGGGTCCATTCTGTGTTTTGAATTAATTGCAAAATAATATATAAACTATAAAAGAACAGGATTTTTAAATCATAAAATAATTACATATAACTTTTATCACATTTTGTAAACAGATTTTTGAAGTTGGGAACAGTGCTAAAACGTATATTTCCACACTTAACAAGATGTTTTTCAAACCATTTGTTCTGTGTTGCACCGTGTCTTTTTCGCTATTTATTTTTCTCCCTCTTTCTGCCTCTTTGTTGTGCTGGTCTGCTTGTAGCCTCAGCCGCTCCAGGGAGGTAGAAGCAGCTTGAGATGCTTTAATCTTTATTTACATATTTTACATAACAAATTAATTTGTTGTAGCAGGAACAATAGTGATATTGATGACAAACTCACGAGAAATGTACTGATGTAACCATTTCAAACACCTTCCAAGTCTCAAAGTAATCAAAGTTGGGTTTCCAACATAAATTATATGGTGGTACAATCAACATTTTCCTAAAATTGCCACCAGCCATATAGGATATATTTACACTTATCTTATCTATTTATTGTGGGAAAATGTTGAAAGGTTTGGTTATAGACAATTAAAAAAAATCTGTAAATATCCATGGGGTAAGTGTGGATTTGAAATTCATATCAACATCAAAAGCTGTGGAAGATTTGTTTACTTTCGGTACACAAAAATGCATTTCACCCATGTGTTTGTCAAATTTTAACCCAATTTTGTGAAATTGTGTATTAATACCCCACCAGGAATCAGCCAACATTTATTGCCAAAATATGTCAGACATACAAGGAATTTGTCTTGGCGGTTGGTGCGTGACAGAAGACAATGTAACAATAGACAACAAGACAGCAGTGCACAAGTAATAAAATGAAATGCTAATGCTATGGGTTAGTAGAATAAGGCTATGGGCTAGTATAAAATAAGAGAATAAAGTAAAAAATTGAAAATATTTAAAAAGTTAAAAAATGTTAAAAAATAAAGTGCACTAGCGAACAAGTGACAAAGTGATGAGTGAAAATGACAGTAAAGTGACATGTGCAGTATGAAAGAAAGTGACCGGTGGAATGTCAGAGTCAGTCAGTGGGGGACCGGGCTCTGTTGATGAGCCTGACTGCTGACGGGAAGAAACTGTTGGTGTGGCGGGAGGCCTGATGGACCTCAGCCTCCTGCCAGATGGAAAGCAAACCTTTTAAAGAAGCAGTCAGAGGGAGAAAAACTGCTTTCAAATAGTGTATGATACTCAGGCCACAACATTTTAATGAGCAGCAATATTCAATATGTGGAGTTTATAGCCAACTAGCAACTTCTGAATTGTAATTTTAGGTCAGGCCATGCGGTGGGGCCATTGTATTAAAAAGGAAAAAGGGTGAGGCCTTGGAAAAGACCAGCATTTCAGTCGATGCCTTTGTAGTATTAAGGCAGGAATTTATTTGGAGCTGAATATTTATGTGCAACGGTTCATGGTGGGTGGCTGTCTGAACAAAGACATTGATGCTAATAATGCCAGTGAATTTCCACTATGTTCCCTTGCTGTGCTTCTGCACCAAGGATGTCGGTAGCTCTACAAATGCTCATAGCAACACTGGATGAGCTTGTTCTTAATACAACATCAGCAGTGTAATTTCAGCACAATAGAAGGATTGTGTGAGGTGATACACCCGGTTAGTGTTTTTATGCTGTGAGCGGACATTCATTGCTTCTAATCCTACCTTGTAGTCTTGGAGGTCCTGGTAACTTCAATTTATTTCCCCTCTAAACACAATATAGCTTATGTACATGCAGCCAGTAGGCTTTAAATATTTTGTTTTTGCTGCAGTCATGTGAACATTCCATATCATGATCCCTTATCCTTCAGTTTCATGTGGTTTAATTATTTTAATGCCTTAATTTCTAATTCTCTAATTTTCCTGTGTGTGTGCTTGCTCCGGAACTGTGAAATTTCCCAGTTGCTGACACGGACTGTACCAATTCAGACCTGCTGGTAGGGAATGATGAAGGCACTGTGACTACCACCCCCCCTTTGACTCCAGTAAAAGTGGTACCTGCCTTGCTGTTTTTCAAAAGACACTAAAGCTACCATGTCCCGTAATCCCCTCCCACATACAGTTTCCTTTAACTCCTCCCTGACTATAATCCACACACACCCCTCCCCCGGTTTTCGCCTGGATGTATTATGAGTGAAGAAGTCATGCATTTGGAGTCCGATTCAGAGGCCTCCCAGGTTCAAAGCATCTGCTGCTCCCCCTGTAGCCTGAGCTCTAAAAAGGGGAGGGGCCTCTATTTCTATTTCTTGCTCCTCTGCTTTTCTATTGGTCTCTTATCCTACCTCTTGGTGGTACCGGCCCAGCCCCTCCTCTATTTATTCTTTTCTCAGATGCAGTTACCCGGGCAGCAGGGAGGGAGGCTTTACAGACACTCTCTCTATGGGTGAGGAGAGCTGGTGAGTTAGAGGACAAGAGGCTATCAGCTCTACCTCAATCCTCTGACTTTCATCTATTTGTGGAGATTTGTCCTTTGGCATAAAGCGAAGGTTACCGCGTAAGGCTTGTTATCGAGGGACGGCATCTATACTATAGAGACTAAGTGTTTTTAGAGTACTTTGAAGGACTGGTTTTATTCGTGCGGGAGTGGTGAGAGGGCAGCCATGGCTCATGCCGCAGCTCACATTAAGAAGGCCCGGTCGGAGATGGATCAACCTCCGGACCTGAAGGCTCTGGAGAAAGCCAGAGAGAGAAGGAGACGATCCCGGGAACGGGCCGAACGCAAGCGCAAGGTACCAGGCCGACTCACTGGAAACCCACCTATTCATCCCCTCCTGCTTTATGTTGTTTCTTCATCTCACTTCCAGTCGTGCCTCCATCAAAGTCTCACTTTCATTATCAAATGAAGAGGACTTCAGAGTCCATTCTCAAAGACCAAGGAAGAGTTGGATTTCTTTTTTTTAAATAAGGTCGCACTTAATCTTTACCATTTCCATCTCCAGCTGTTGTATTATTAAGGGACAAACAGTGAGAGGGCAACGGACTACTGAAGATCTAAATCATTGAACTGTGTACTGTGATCAATCCCACCAGTTCATTGTCACTTGCAGAACCAGAAGAAACAGGCATCACAGTAAGCTGTGATTCCAGCACGACATGACAATAATGATTGGACTTGATCCATGCTCTTGTCAATGCTTGTCCTCATGTCATCTTGTACACTGCTGAATGATTTGCCTCACTCAATCCTTCATTTATCATCAAATGATACATAAGTCACCAATCCCTCAATCAAGGTTTCTATCCCCACGCATAAACCTTCCCAGGGTGGGCACCATTCCAACACACCGACTCCCACAGTCAGATTCCTACAAATACCTCCTCTCGTCTCCATGTAGATGCACCTACGCAGATTGTCTCTGGTGCATTGCCCGGCTGCGCACTGTATGTTTGTTCTGCTTGTTCGTGAATACACATCCACACAGAATCCCACTGCTGTGGTTTTATTTGGCAGGTGGGCTTCTCAGATATGCTGTATCTTTATGGTTCTATATTATTTAATGTATTTGCAAACATGATTGCTGTTATTTCTTATTCAGTGCACATTACAATCAAGCATAGAGGATACTGGATTTACTCAGAGATTGTTAGGAAAGTTATGAGAGTTGCAAAATTTGGTTTGATGCAAGTGAAATGTATATGGAGAGAATGGGCATCACTGTCAGGTTCTGAAAAAAGTTTCAGAATTGTTTGCTTGGATCACTGCATTCTACTGAAAAATGAAGATGGCATGAGGAATTCCCATTGGGGCAGTAGAATAAGCGAGTGGGGGGCATTTCAAATATTTTATTTTATTCTCCATAGTCGCTTAACAGGTTGTTTAAGGGCGTCATTCTTTTTTAAATTGAATACTCTATTAAGGTAGTCAACAAACCAGCACAAATGTTCCTAATACAATTTGGTTTGATTAAGTAGATATCAGAGGGCTTGGCATGGCAATGCATGGCTAAAATAGTCTTATGAGACTCTTATACAAATTGTGGGCAATTGACAGAAGGAATTACATAGTGGACAGGAAGATGAACGTAAAGATGAACGTCAGAGTTTCTGAAATAAACACAGAAAACAAATTGCAAACTGAATAATGCAGGCTCGCTAGCCAGATTAGCCACTTAGCTCAACATTGAACGATTATGGAATGGCTACATTACAGAATTAACACTGACAGTGAACACACCTAAGCTAACAGTGTGAGCAGATGACTACAAAATTGAGGTAACATAACTTACATCATCAATGACTCAATCTAACGGATCTACTGTCCGTGTCGCGTAGTGTGTATTATTCGCGGTACCGGAAGCGGAAACAGCATGCGCTGTCAAAATAAAATTTCAAAATAAAGCCGTCAACATTCTCTCGTGAAGAATTCACAACAGCCGCCCCCACATTTGAACAGCAAATGTGTAATAACAGGAATTCTTTTTTGCATCATTAGCATCATACTTGAACTCAGGGAGCTGGATTAGACGAGCTACCGGTCTGGTGTAGACCTTACCGTTCACCAAGACCTCTGCAGTCCTGATACATCCGTCATGACTAGGGACTGTCTTACAAACCTTCCCGATCGGCCACTGAGCTCTGGGAAGCGATGGGTCAACGATCAGAACGACTGCATCAACAGCAATGTTATTAACGACCTTCTGCCATTTCTGCCGTGTTTGAAGAGTGGGCAAATAGTTCCGTGTGTGGATATGTGGATTCCGCGGGTTGAGGACAGAGAAGCCGCAGGCGCTGTGGTGGGAGGTCCGCCATCTGCGGGACCTTAGGTTGAGCTCGCCAGCGTTGGCAGGATGAACACTTGAGCTGATGTTGTCTAACAGCTTGTCGTCCTCGCAAGATCCAATACTGCCTTCGTAGTTCTGCATACACCCGCTCCGTACCTGGATGTAGCAGACGTTCATCCATGTGTTTGATAAGGAGTTTTGTTGCTGGGTGCTTTGGATCGAGCACAATCGGATCGATCTCTCCTAGGCTTGTGTTCTGCAACCTTCGCAGCCTCCCTCCTACTCGAACCAAACAGGTTGAAGGGTCCCATTCTGGGGCCAGGCTCACCAGGGGACTGTGGTTTGGCACAGGTTTCTGTGCTTTGAGAGCGGTGACCTCCTCTGGGAAACTATGGGCTTGAGACTTCCTCAGCAGAAGGGTCTCTGCTTCCTGAGGGTTTGTAGCTTGGTGATATCTCAAACCCTGGGCCGCCCCTTGAGCCTTCTGGCTTGCTTGACGAGTGGCTTCCACCAGGTCGGTCCACATACTGAACTGAGCAGCATCAGGAAGATTGTCTTTAGGTTCCACTGTTGTGAGGCCGCAAAATGTGATGCCCTTTAGTTCGGTTGAAGTCACTGCTGTAGCCTGCTCAGGCTTCTTTGGCCAGTGTTCAGTGCTCTGCATAAGGAACGGCAGCCCTTGACTCCAATGACCTGGCTCCACCAGCTCCAAGAGAGTCTTACCCTGGGTTATGTCGTTGGCTGGGTTGCTCCGGGTGTCCACGTACCTCCAGGCTTGTTGATCAGTAAGTTCCTGAATCTCAGATACACGGATTCCGACGAACACCTTATATCTACAAGAGTCTGATTGGAGCCATTCCAGTACTGTGGTGGAGTTGGTCCAGAGGATTGTCTGATGGATAGTGAGCGTGATCTCAGTCTCTACAAGCTTGGCCAATTGAGCTCCTGCTAGTGCAGCGCAGAGCTCCAAGCGTGGTATGGTCTGTTGCCTCTTGGGGGCTACTCGTGACCTAGCCATCACAAAGGATGTGTGAATGCCGCCTGCTACCTGTACTGTGAGGTAGGCCACTGCTCCATATGCTCTCTCAGACGCGTCGCAGAAGACATGGAGTTCGTACTCTGCGTCCGCCTCTTCCACAGAGACTGGCGAGTAACATCGGGGAATGGATACCTTGCTGAGGTGCTGTAGCTCATTTTTCCATGTTTCCCAGGCTTATTGGAGGCCTGTGGGCAGGTCCGGGTCATCCCAGCCTCTCTGTTTGGACCACAGCTGCTGAATGAGTACCTTGGCACGTGTAGTGAAAGGCACAATGAACCCCAAAGGATCATATTGGCTGGCCAGTACCTGATATGCTGTCCTCATGGTCAGCGCTGCATGTTGAATGGGACGTTATTGATAGCCAAGGCTGCTCGTTGTGCCAAATGGCAGCACCTGCCATTCGTACACATCTGGTGGGTTTTCGCTGTGCATGTCTCTCCAGATGAACCGGAGGAGTGATCGGTCCTCAGGCAGAAGACGAACCTGATGAAACATTGCACGGATGTCTCCACTTACGGCAACCGAATGCTGTCTGAATCGTAGAAGGACACCTAGTAGCGAAGGTCCCAGAGTGGGTCCAGGTAGCAGCTGGTCGTTCATTGAGGAACCCTGATGACTGTAAGAGGAGTTTAAGACCAGTCTTGACTTCTTGTTATGACACACAAGGTGATGGGGGAGGTACCATGCCTCCTCAGATTGGTTCACTTCGTTAGGCAGAAGCCTTTTGACGTAACCAGCCCGGATGAGCTTGCCAATCTCCTCTGAATAGATATCTGCCTTCTCCGGATCCTCCTTGAGTCGTTTCTCTGTGGCTCGCAGCTGAGCTATGACAGAATGAGTTGTACTGTTCAGTTTAGGGGCTCCTCTTCTTGTCAGGAGAGGGGTTGCATAGCGCTGAACTCCTTCAATGTTGACTCTCTGCGTCTTTGTTTCTAAGAGGTTCATGGCTTCTTGGTCCTCACGGGAACGGACTACCAATTTCTCGTTGCGAAACGGCAGGAGGTCATTGAAAGGAACAACTGTGGTGAAAAGACATTGCTCCACTTTAGTTTCCTGAGATCCACATCGTTCAGCACCTTGCAAAGCCCATCCAAGAGCGGTATGGATGGCAACAGGTCCGCTGTTAGCTCCTCTACGTACCGGCTTTGTGGGAGTAATCAGATGTACATGATCTGATCCAAGCAGCACCATTGGACTGGCATTAAAAAAAGGCTTCAGTGGGATTCCTCGCAGGTGAGCATGTCGTCTTTGGAGTGTTTGTGTGGGGTAGGTCTGCTCTACTAGGTCTAGGCCTGCAGCTGTAAAGGCTCCCTGCACTTTGTAGCACTTTTGTGGGTTATCTTTGGGGGAGATTTCAATGTTGACCGTTGACCCTTGTAGCTGTGTGATGTCTGTCCGCACTGTGCGTAACGTAAGCGTCTCAGAATCACCGGTCAGCTGGAGCTGTTGGACCGTTGTTGGATCGATGCTGTGCTACACCGTGGAGAACTTGGAGATGAATACCATTGCAGTCGCTACAGGGTTTCTTGAGGTTGCACTACTCAGGCCCATGAGATCGTGCACATTTCCAGCAGCGCCCGCCATCTGTTATCCACTTGTCCAAATCAACTGTAGACTGCTCAGTGATACTGCGACAGCGACTGATATAATGTTCTTTGCTGTCACAGAAGAGACATTGTATCTTGAATGGTTTCTTGGATTGTGTGAAGTTATTAGAAGGACTCTGCGGAGGGGGCCCTGTACTGTGATATACAGCGGCACCTTGACCTTTGTTCTTTGGGATGATCTTCTCCCTTCCGATAACTTGGGGTTGTCCGGTTTGGTAGCGCTGCACTAATCTGTTGGACAAGCGCTGCTGTTGAGCTTTGCCTTGAAGCCATCCATTAAGATCTTGCAAGTTGTTGGGGTTGATACTCGTGCTATTCAGCTTTCCCTGCATCTGTAGATACTCGATAAACCCGTCCCTGTGGTACTTGGGTAGCTGAGTAAGCGGTCAACATGAGAGCAGCAGTTTAGCTCCATGCCTTTGGGTCCTTCTAGGGAGAGCAGCATGCTCACTAAGAGGTGAACTCGTAGGGCGAAACTCTGGAAAGTGTGGGCATCACCAGGCTTCACATCTGAGGTGGTCAGAATGGCTGCTATCTCGCTTTGTGCCAGCTGGTGTGGCTGAGCATACTGTAACTGCAGGGCTTGCATAGTTGCTGAGTATGGATTTGGATGGTGACGACAAGACTGACCAATCATCTGCGCTTCAGGCAGTTTAAGATGTTCAAGTAGTACATGATATTTATACTTTTCAGACAGTACCGAATGAGGCTCAAGCAGGTTATCTATAGCCATCTTCAGGTTAGCAAACTCCTTTTCGCTGTCAATGGAGAAGTCTGGGATTTTGGGTGTTGGCACACCATATGCAGAGCTTTGGTTTGCCACAGCCCAGGTGTGGCAAACCGGGGCTGTATGTGATCACTGTCTGACCTGATGGCAGATGCATCTGATAAGCTGAATATGAGTTATCCCTTGGGACAGATAGAGTCTGCTGAGGTGGTGGAATTAATGAAGGCAATGTAGCATACTGAGGTGGGCCATGGCTGTAGAGGGTGTGAGGTATCACTTGTGGTGAGTGGTAACGTTGTGCGTCTGGATGGCTGTAGGAGACTGCTGCTGGCTCATGTATCGGAGCCGTAGCACTCAACTGTCCACATACTCGTCTTGCATCACCACAGGGGGGAGGTAGCTCTGAAGCATGAGACTGCAGTGGTTCTGGCCTGGTAGAGCTCTGCTGGACCCGAGTAGGTGTCATCATACCTGATGAAATTACAGAATACGAGGAAACCCAACGATCTGATTGGGCTGGAAGCACTGGGGTAAATACAGAATTTTGTCTCAGTTCACCTGCTATAGGGGTGTAGGTTCTAACCTCAGTCTCTGGTCTCCCAAACATACGTCCTGTTATAGTGCTACCAGCCTGAGGTTCAATGTCCCTGGCACGCTCTTCTGGCGGTGAAACCAAGTAGCTGGGGAAATGAGGAATCGATGAGGTTGAGGCACGGGAGACGAGGGCATTGATGGTGGTGAGGCGCTCTTCTCTGTCTCCCTCTTCTCTTCTTCCCTCATGAAGGAAGCAATGTGCTCCAGCAGCTCCTGACGACGGCGGAGTTCATACTGCTGGAGTTTATGTGTTAGCTTAACCACTTCAGCATCTTCCTCCTTCTCATTCCTAGAGATGGATTCGACGAGTCGTTTTAGTGAAGTGGTGTTCAGTATGTCATCAGAGTTGGTATTCTGTGAGACTGTGCGTCGGTCCGAAAAAGAGGCTGCATCCGCTCGGCTACCGTCCGCTGCGGCCGCTGCTCCTCTCTGCTCTTCTGTAGTGTGGGAGGAAAGGGCAGGTCGCTGCGGATTGTAGGCAAGGACGTAGTCCTCAAGATGTTTAGGGATGATGTCTCACATGACTCTGTTGCTCTTCATAATGAGGCTGATGGGTAAGTCTTTCCCCAGATGCCATCTTCTGTAGTAGTCAATATATCCGGCTCGAAGGACCATTTGTTGGGGATTCGCCCCCTGAGATGCTGATTTGTTGTAGGACATTGACCACTACAGGGTTCCGGTCAGAGAACACGCAGACATCTGGTTGGTGAATATCCTTCTGTATTTATCTGTTGATGCAGGCTCACAGATCAATTGACAGAAGGAATTACATAGTGGACAGGAAGATGAACGTAAAGATGGAGTTTCTGAAATAAATACAGAAAACAAATTGCAAACTGAATAATGCAGGCTCGCTAGCCAGATTAGCCACTTAGCTCAACATTGAGCGATTATGGAATGGCTACATTACAGAATTAACACTGACAGTGAACACAGTAAACACACCTAAGCTAACAGACTTAACAGTGTGAGCAGATGAGTACAAAATTGAGGTAACATAATTTACATCATCAATGACTCAATCTAACGGATCTACTGTCCGTGTCGCGTAGCGTGTATTATTCGCGGTACCGGAAGCGGATACAACTTGCGCTGTCAAAATAAAATTTCAAAATAAAGGCGTCAACATTCTCTCGTGAAGAATTCACAACACCCCCAGAGAAATTTAATTTACTTATTATTTAGTCACTGTAAAATCTTAAGCTTTGGTAGTATTCCAACAAACTATTCATTTTCTTCCTATGTAAAATACAACATGACTTTTTAACATAGCGTGTATCCGTCATATGATCGAAGCACTTGAATATTTTGAGGATGTTCCCATTTTGTTACTGCTGTTGTCCAAAACAGTATCTTTCCTTTGATTCTATCACCACTCTCTCTAACAAATCTAATGGAAGATTCTTTGACCATTTCTATTACATCTAAACTCACTGTTTATTCAGTACGCCTCATTCACATACTGCTGTGTCCCTCATTGCACCTGCTACAGCACTGCAGTGCAATTTTGCATCTCCTCTGCAGGAGTAATAGCCTACATAGAAAAGCTCCCAGGCTCCCAACTGTGAAATGCGCATTCTCGTTTGATCAATCCTGCTGTTGCACCAAACATGTAGCGTTTTGGTACAAAACTTCAAGAATAAAACACAAATCAATTAAAGCAACGCAGGATCTCAGTTTTAGAAAGTGTATTAGCAGCTGGTCATGAACTTACCATCGATAAAAAAAATTACGTCACCCATGCGCGGTCTACCGCGGGATATGATCGAAACTAATGCTAATGCTAATTAGTGATCCTTGCTCACTAACGGACGCATTTAATTTCATTCCAAAGCAACCCAGGCTGACTCCAGTAAGGTAATGACCAAGCATGTGTGGGATGCTTGTGACAGTTCCCTCCTTCTGACCGATGAGCGGCTCGTTGTTTTCTTCGACTCGTTATGTGCTGTTGGAGCATGTCACCGCTACTATTTACCGGCCGGTCTATGGAGCCATATCCAGGTCAAACAAATGTGAACCTGAAACTTAACGTTTTGTTGTTGAACATTGAAAAAATCTGCAACCAAAAAATACAATAGTGAATATCAAAATATATATATAAGTGAAGATTGAAAAAAAATATTTTATTCAAAAAAAAATAGAGCTGAGTCAAAACTATATTCATGGCAAAAATATTTTTTCGTCCACATTTTATTTTTATTTTTCAATGTTCAACAGCAAAACTTTAACTTTCAGGTTCACATTTGTTTTTCAAATGAACAAAACTTTTGACCTGGATTTGGCTCCATACCAGTCCCCCCTGTCAGCCGGCACAGAGGGGGTAAATCGCCATGACCTGGTTAGTTGAAAAGTAGCTTGCGAGCCGGAAAAGTGTGGGCATCCCTGCATTAGAGTGTGTATTGGGGTAACCTTGGTTCAGGAGTTGGAGCTTGTACTTGTCACGACCGGACAATCGCCCTGAACCCAAATGCACGACTCCTGAGACGAGGTTCAAAATCGTTGTTTATATACAAAAAGACAACAAATGAAAATCACTCTCACAGAGGAAAAAACCCTATACTAAACCTAAGAACAAAAAAGGATCTAAAAATGTTAGGCTGAAAAAGGAATCAACAGAAAGCAAGCTTGAACAAAGTACAAAAAAACGAAGCAAGACTTGGCAAAGGACATGGGTACACGCAGGTTCTCTTTAACATGGGACAAGACAAACTGGCACAGGACAAAGGGAGATGCAGACAATATAAACACACAGGGTGAGGGCAAAGGTGGAAACAATCTGGGGCAGGCCAGACAATTTGACCGGCACACAGGCAGAAGGAGCAAGTTACCTGAAACGAGAGGAAGGTTAATTTTCAAAATAAAACAGAAAACCGTGAGACAACATAGACACGAGACAACCTGATTAGCACCGCTTCTTGGACATGACAGTCCCCCATAAATTGAAGTATCAACCGGTTTGATCCCTGGCTCCTCCAATCCAGTGTTGTGTCCTTGTGTAAGATACTGAACTCCAATTTGCTCCTGAAGACTTAACAACTTGAGTGTGGTAAATGTGAATATCTGCTTTTCAAATGCAAGCAAAAAGCATGCTTTCTTCTCCTTCTATGACGGTACATTTCGATGCAGCTCTGACCCCTGCAGCTTTACAATATTTAGCTGTCCTGCAGGGAAAGCCACTTTCATGGTTGTCTGTTTTTCCATCAATTTCAAGGCACAGCTGGGTGCCGAACTGATGCAATTTAGGGTGGAATGTCAGTGGTAGAGATGTGGATAATGATCCCCCCACCACAAATCCCGACCCACACAAACCCCCACTAATGGAACAGGGATGCTGAGCATGCACTGCTGTTTGATGCTGAACTGGGATGGTAAAATCCTGGATTAGAGTTTTTATGATCTGTTTCCTGTGGCACTATGGGACTGTGCAGCTCAGTGGATTTACCAATTTTGTTGGCAGGGCAACCAAAAGATTGAGAATCCACTACGAACAGGGTCTACCCTACTTTTCTTTTTGAAAATGTGTTAATTTGTATTTATGTTTGTTTTACGCTGCAGATCGATCAATCGGGTGTTCGTGTTATTTATGAGAGGCAGTATTGGCATTTCTTTTACAACAGTCTAGTTTTACACGCTTTCACACACGTTTGCGTGTTTCTTGCATTTGCCGACGGTTCTCATTTCACCTGTTTTTGTGCGTACGCATGGGTCCGAGCTTGCGTGAAGGACTGCACATTTTTCCATCAAGTTTCCTTTTTATGAATACCAATTATTGCGTAGAGAGCGGCGTACGCCTTCTTTTGTGCGTACGCAACGTTTATAAATGAGGCCCCTGATCTGCCTTTTGGGCTTTCTACCGTACATTTTAGGCAATATTCTTGTTTCCCTTAAAGTAAATTTACGGAGCCAGTGGATGTTGGTCTTCCAGGTCTCTACAAAATCTTGACATAAGTTTAAACTTTATATCAGTCTGTGAATTCTGTGATTTCTAGATGTGAAACAAAAGCACATGAACCCAGCATCTCTCAGACCCTATCGCCACAGTGGTGTGGGTCAAAGTTGGATGTGCAGTGCAATATAGCAGCTGATGGTGTGGCTTAGTTATGCAAGGGGAAAGATCACTCAAAGGAGCTTAGCTTGAGATATCTGCCTGAATTTCTTTTCGGAGAATTCCCTCCACACAACAGCCACACAACAGCCTCTGACGTGTGCTTTTTTTCACAGGCCATGCTGCAGTTGTACGGTGTGTAAAAATAATTATTACCACACCAAATCAATTAAAAAGGGCGCACAAGGATTAATTTGCCCTACTGGATCCGGTCCAGGCATTACTACATGTGTAAATATTCTTTTTTTTATTCTTTATTACACTATTTGTCATTTAGGGTATCAGAGTCTCTTAAAGATAAAGTGGAAGGAGAAGTGGGAACATTTAAAGCAAATGCAGTAGAATAGTGTAAAAAAAAGAGTCAGGAAATACTTACATTTTTTAAATTTTGCTATCAATATGTTTTTTAAGTGAACCATATTGCAGTCCATCCATCCATCGTCAAACCAATTATCCTGCACACAGGGTCGCGGGCGTGAGACAGGGTACACCCAGGATTGGTCGCCAGCCAATCGCAGGGCTAACCCAGAGACATACAACCATTCACACTCACATTCACACACCTACAGGCAATTTAGAGTCCCCAATTAACCTGATCCCCCGTGCATGTCTTTGGACTGTGGGAGGAAGCCGGAGAACCTGGAGAGAACCCACGCAGACACAGGGAGAACATGCAGACTCCACACAGAAAGGCCACTGGGGGAGTCAAACCCAGGACTTTCTTGCTGTGAGGCGACAGTGCTAACCACCACACCACCGTGCCGCATATTCCAGTCATATTCTTTATATTAAGAAGAAGTAAATGTGATACTCTTCAGCAGTTTAGTACTATGCATACAATTGACTGGACAGAAGTCAAATATGAGGACTAGAGATGTATTGATTTTAGGCATTACTGCTCCACACTGCCCACAATGCATTATGCAATTGTATTAGAATCTCCCAGCCTGGTAAATGTATTCAAAAATGTGATGAGGTGGGTTTAGTAAGAAAATATGTCCAGTTTTTATATATATATTTTGTAAATGATGAATTTAATATCTTCACTTAATATACATCTTTTTAAATCCTCACTTTAGTTGCACTCCCCATTTTCCCTCTCCTCTACTTTCCTGTAATGCTCAACAGTCAGGTAGCAAATGAAACCACAAATATGTTCCTTTTTCTTAGCTTCTAAAAAGTTTACAAAATGTGTTTCTCAAATTCAGTTTGTGTTATGTACAGCGAGAAATATGGGGTCGACGTGGCGCATGGAGTAAACAGGGTGATATAAATCATCATCATAAATTTGACCATATGGCCTTGGTGTGGCAAATCAAATTGTAATCTTACTATTGAAAATTGTATTCAATTGTGGATTTGGAGAATCGTGAGCAAGGATCACGATTCTCCAAATCCACAATTGAATCAATTACATTCACGTTGATTTTGTTGGTTACAGATAACTGATGTAGGCATATCTAGGCATATCTACCATCTGTTTTAAAACCGCCTGTGTAGTTAAATAATCGCAATTTCTGGACCACGCTACGGTCGGATGCATCTCACACTACTAATCTACACAACACTAGGTGTCTGTATACCTGTAAGCATGTTTGAGTTGAGCAGCTGGTTGGACCTCACTACAACGGCCAACTTGCTCACAACTGGCCGGCGAGTTAGCTTGTTATCATGTTAGCTTGTTGCAAACAGCTGTTCGCCACTAGCCGCTACCCAAACAGCTGTTCGCCTCTCACCAGCTACCGAACAGAGGTTTGCCTTTTGCTTGTTCCCTGTTACCGGCGTCCTGTTACCTCTTGTTACGAAAATTTTTACTTTCATAATTCAAACAGTATTTGGCTCAAAAGGTAAGGAGCTAACACCTACTTTAACACCGTTGAATCAGCTCAAAACATTACACGATAATTTTTTATCAATAGTTGTACCGGATAGGTAGCTAAAAACTGTCCAGGTCAGGTCATGTTAGCAACAGTTACTTCTTTGTTGTGAGATGTACCCAGCATGCAGTTCAGCGAAGTCATTTTTATAACTGTACTGTAATTACATGTACTGTAATTATTAGTGTTACAAATTGTTTATGTGTCACAAGCTGTTGTGGTGTTTTACCCTGATAAAGAGTGTTTGTTGTGGGTTATTCATTGTTGTTATAAAGTTATAACCATGACTCAATCTCAACACACATACGACAATTAGCTCCGGCTGCTTGGCTTTAAATGTACCGTTTGAAACAGAATACTGTGCAGCCCTATCAGCCTATCAGTTCAAGGGTTGCCAGCTTACAACAACACCCCCGAACTGTTACATTATTGGACAATAAAGTACTGCCTCAAGTATCTTATTGTCTTTTATTATTCAGTTACCAGTGAAATAATACAAATTAAATAAATAGCTACCTTTCAGCACAAAATAGTTGTAGCCACCAAATGTTGTGTATCTCATTTCAGTAGTGCAGAGGTGTCTGTACTGTACTTAGAAATTTTGGGTATCTATACTTTACTGGAGTATTTATTTTTTAATACGCGACTTGCAAGTAGCGTATTAAATAAAGTGATGTGTGTCTTAATGCGGCTTGAGAAATGAACGCACAGGGATTCCGTGTTTGCTCAAGAAGCCTGGAAATACTGGTTATTTGGCCAATGTTTTGATAACCGTCCGCTGCCAGTTCAGTGTTTCCCATCATTATAAACGGGTGCGCCCCCCCACCCCGTAAAAAGTCAGACCCCCCCCCCCATGACGTAGTAAACCTGGGGGAGACACTGCAGTCTACCTAATCAATGCGAAAAACGTGTGTGACTCGTGTCACTGGAAAATGGGTTGTGGTTTGTGTGTTTAAGTTAGATACATCTGTTGTTTTGGTTTTGTGTCTCTGAATATCGCCATGTTTCCACCATCCCAACGGCAGGTCACGTGATCTGCAGGCACCTTCTGATCACATTGTAACGGACTAACGTGTAAGAGTTTGTCCTTAATGGAATTTCTTACATTGCTTTTACTTTTATACTTTAAGTAGTGTTGAAACCAGTACTTTCATACTTTTACTTAAGTAAAAAGCTTGAGTCGATACTTCAACATCTACGGGAGTCTTTTTAAACCCTAGTATCTGTACTTCTACTTAAGTAACGAATGTGAATACTTTTGACACCTCTGCAGTAGTGCAGAGATAAAATAATCCCCGTACGTGCATGTAGACAGCATCGGGTCCCGCACCATCTCATTTATTCACATTGCTCATGACGTCCACCTTAATTGTCCGGTTGCGAAAGCTTGCATTGCCCGAAACCGATCATTTGTGTGTTTTCCAGATTTGATTTCAGATTTTTAAAAGCTGTAAAAATGTCAAATAACTTTGACTGTGCAGTGATATGGAGCGCTCGGGTCAATGTGAACGGCAACTGTATATTATGACTCACTCTCAACCAATCAGAACGCTGTATTTTGTCTACCCGTATTATAATAATTATTTGAACATCTGGCGCAATGTACCATGTAGACCCAAGATAGCGTAAGTAGTTAACTAGGTAACTATACCGGACTATGGGGTTTTGAACATAAAAGTGGGAAAGTATTTTTCTACGTTGTGAATACTTATTAGGAATTTTACTCTAAACGCTCAATCCAACACAAGCACTATGAAGATTAGTATAAGACTAGAGGTAGGAAGTTATGTCATCTGGACCTATATCAGTTAAAAAATGCCTCAGTACTCCCAGCATTCTGACTGCTGCTGGTTAGAATTCAGTTTTGGAGTCACAATCCCACATCCGTTTCCTTGTCATGGGACGTTTGTTAACAAGTCAGTCCGTTATCAGGTACCAGGTGGTGGTGGCTCGTAAAGAGGCTTTTTTCAAGCTTTGTACCATTATCCTCTGTGTTCAATTCAATCCTCAATTCAACATGTCAGTCCCATCTCTTGGAAAATAGAAACATCCAACATGTCATTATCCTGTCACTGTCCTGTTTAGAACAAACCGGATTTCTCACTCTCAATACTGTTTGACACAGAAAAGACATTTGTGCAAGTTCATTATGTTTTAGCAAAAGAACAATCTGAAGAAATCGTTTCAGAATCTGTGTTTCCATAGCAACCTTGCCTCCAATTTCGTTAATTCATCTTTTCATTTATTTTTTCATAACACAGCTTGTTAACAGTTCTTTCTGTGTAGGCTGCTGAGTGTACTGTGTAATACTCATTAATACATCGCTGTGGCAGTAAATTTATACAGTATGGTTTATTTTTAATCATATTTAATCACAGATGATTGTTTGCCTGGCTAACTGAATGCACGTCAATACAATTCTGTAACATGGTATCCTTTCTTTCTATCCCCTATTCCTAGTCTGTGCACTACCGAAGCCTGCAAAGGTAAATCTGTAGGTCCACATTCACATTAGGAAACTTAGATATTAAAGGATATAGATAAAGCATATTTAACAGAACACAATTGTGTTAAAATCAATTAGCTGCTTCAGTAAAACCACATGAATTTTTATTCTAAAACCTCGCTCTTTCCTTTCCCCTGCCTGTAAAGACACATGTGATCACATTTCCCCCCACAGAGCGAACATGCAGCAATACAAGGGGCTTTACCCAGCGCTCCTCCTCCTCGCTGCTGCAGCCAGTGAGCCATATGGTCCCTCATAGATTAAAAGTGTCTGTTGCCTACAACTGCTCCGCCCAGTGGATTACCGACCCACAGAGGGAATGCTGAAGGGGGTTGGATGGGAAGGGAGAGGAAGGGGGATTTCTGTGGCATGTGGTATTGTTTTAAATTGTGCCGATTTCAAGATATTGTGTTGCTTACTCTTCCAAGGCCAGGTTTGACCTTTGTCTCCTTTAACCATACACACACAAATATCCATTGCCTCATTTGTTGGCTACACTAATTAGATGAGTGTTTTGCAGAGATGGAAGGGGACATTTAGTAAATTATGTCAGGGAGAAGGTTACTGAAACTGAAAAGGCAATGTTAAGTGACATAAAAGTGGAAGGCCATTTCTAATCGCATTTCATGAAGCAAAGCTGAATCAAATAAGTATGAAGTATGTGTTTCTTTGGGAGAATTTGTAAAATTGTGACTCTACTTGCATCTAGCATGTTTGCTCCCTGCGAATTGACAAAAATACATCAAGATTACGAGATCTCCAAGATCTGCGTTCCATTTATCTGCCTGCATGTGTGTTCTTGATCTCAATTCTGGGTACTGCCTATGATCAAAATCTTTCATCTCCATTTAGCGGTGCATTGTCCCTTGGATTTGGCACCTATAAAGTGGATTACATAAGAGGAGCACACTCGACAAAGACTGGTAGTTTGCCTACTCCTTACAAAATAAAATAATAATAACAATAATAATAATAATAAAATATGATACATACTAGTTGAATATTAATACAAAAAATGTGGGGAATTAATCATATTTTAAAACTCATATACAAGGAAGACTTCTTAGGAAGTATTAAGATTTGAATGTATAAATTAAATAAGGATAAAATAAAAAGTCACAGTTGCAACTAAAAGTCCAATCAGAGGGGAAAGGTTTGAATGCCATTCCACCAATAATACCGGATCTGGTTCTTTATAAGGCAAGGATGTTGCAATACTCCATATGAATACATTCTTTAATTAGTTTTTTATTATTATGAGGTATATTTCAATGGTTTTCCTCACCACAGGCTTGCAGAGCTTTAGTTTCTGCCTGTATGCAGGAATCAGATGGACCATGACGTGGTCAGAGTGTCCCAGTGCAGCACGAGGGATGGCGTGATAAGCCCTGCTTACTGTCGTGTAACAGTGTTCTCCTCTCTGGTGGGGCATTTAATAAACGGTCTGTACTTAGGAAGTTCATGGGTGAAATTTCCTTTGTTGAAGTCCCCGAGGACAATAACTAAGGAGTCCAGGTTGGTCCGCTCCACACGGCGTATCTGGTCGGCGAGTGTCCGCTGTGCCTCATGCACGTTGCCCGGCGGCGGCATGTAAACACCGACCAGGATGAATGAAGCAAACTCACGGGGGTGTCGAAACTCTGCGTCTGATGGTGGCCCCAACGGTCACCCCACCGTGGTGGCCGTTGTCACAGCAGGCACCTGCTGAAGCTCTTAAATAATATAACATTAATGCTGTAAAATGACTAATTTCCATGAATCAATACAGCTCTGGGCCACAGTCTGACACATCTGCTCTAATAAATCGCCAAGCCTGCTCTCATTAACTGGTTTGGGACATGAGGTGAAGATAACATCATGCTGAAGAAAAAAAGTGTTGTACACCAGTCAACGGTGGGGGAAACGCCCCCAACGTACAAAAAAATTAAGACAGGACATTACATAAAATAAATTTGAATTCAATAAGACATAAAAACACAGGCAATAATGGCTTAAAAAGTGAGAAGGGTGCTTTGTTTAAAGTGATGTGTTTTTGTCAGTGTTTGTCCCCCCGCAGTACTGTCCGGTGTGAGCTGGGTGGGGTGTTGAGTGAGGGTGTGATGGAGGAAACCACTCAGGGGAAAAAGCTGTTCCATAGTTTGAGTTTTAATAGTCCTGAATAATTTTCCTAATGGCAGTGGAATGAACAAAGGGTGACCCTGGTGTTTGATGTTGCTGGCTTTCTTCTGTATGCGCCCACATACACAGTGTCCAGGTCTCCCACAATCCTGTGTGCTGTTCTAACCACCCGGGCCGTTAGAACAGCACATGCAGGTGACTGCAGTTTTTATGATTCAGTCTATTGCCATCTGTTCCCTCAAAAACCCATAATGCCAGATTCTGACAAGTATTCAATATTTCCTTCAGTTATTTGCTTGCTAAAAAGCAAATAGATTCCTACATTATCTCCTCTTGGAGATAAAAGTGCACTTAAGCAGATATTAAGTAAGCATGCAGTTCAAAGCACAGCTTGGTTTTCATAGTGGCTGAAGGCTTTTAGGAAAAGGTCGTGTCCAGGCAGGTTACACTGGCTGTATATGTAAACTTAAATGAGCCTTACACATACATGGCAATCAGCAGCAGTAACAACAATTGCAGTACTAGTTAGTGTGTGCATATGTAGTGCGGTTAGACTGATTGTCTTTACTAATACTATTTTGAACTCAATCATTAATACTTACTACCCACTTTACATTTGCCTAAATGACAAGGCAGGAAGCCTTGTTATCATTGCTCAAATTTTTGACAGGTTGCAAACCCTTTAGTTGGTTTGTTAGGTTAAATTTGAAATATCGGGATATGATATTTATGCGATTTAATACGCTTGCGATTTAATACACTTAGCATAAATGCACTGGGTTTGCCAGACAAATTGTTTTATTTTCTCTTTTGAAATTTAGTGTGCTTGATTTGACAAAGACTGCATATGGTGAGAAAATATTTTCACATATTGGCGACATCTCAGTCCATACTCAATGGGTCTTCCAGCATTGGCATGCCAACTGCCTTTCTCTCTGCTCTTTCTCTCGACATACATAGCTCGGCTGGTGGGTGTAAAAATAGCCAAGGTTAGGGGGGTGTTCGTCAAAGTTCAGAGAATTGGAATTAGCCATGAGGAAGGGCTAGCACTCTGCTCAAGGTGGCGGTTCAACAAGGACTAAAACGCTGCTCAGGCCGAAGGCAAGTGAGATTTAGCCATAACTGTTGGGGGGTCACCCCCACCGTGTGTACGTTTTTAGGGGGAAGGGAGCACAACTTGGATAATCTGAGTGATCAAATACACTCAGTGGGATTCCTTTATCTTTGGCTGGGATAGAACTGTAAACCTTGCAGCATGGACAAGTCGGCCATGTGTAAGGTGTGTGGTTCTGACAAAGGCCTGAGGACAGCTGGGAGCCAATGTCACCTGGACCAGAATGCTTTGCCAGACTACTACTGTGTGGAGCACTTTCCTGAGCAGCCACCATTAATGCTGGTAAGAGCCCACACCGGCAGGTGCAACTTTTGGAGATTTTATTTTTAGACAAGAAGGTTTTGATCTAACTTTTTAAAGCACTTAGAAATAAGCCCTCACTTTCAAAGCTAAAAGGTATTTCTATTTTTAGGCATAATCTTGATGACAGGACTTTTTTTGTGGCAGTCACTAACGAGAAGCGCAATTTGCATGCAGCGGATGCATTTTTCAGTTTTACTTGAAGTAACAGTATAGAGTATAAAATATAAACTAATTTTGGGCTCATTGTTCTGACTTCAGAATGAATTTTTATTAGCGTCTTGCCAAAGTATTAGCATGAGGAGATACATGATTTTGGTGTTCAGGGATGAAAATATGAGGTGCTTGTGTGTGCATGAGGTGGGGTGTTGTTTGTCTCCTCACTCTTTAAAGGCCAATGGGACATTACTGCTCCTAAACTTACCATGGACAGCAGCGTGTGGAGTCTCGTGGCTAATTTGAAAAGCAATGTAATGAATTTAGCACAATGCTACTGCTGGGAATACAAGACAAAAAGTATTAACTTGGTCTGTATCACTTAAGTCTGTAAGAATATGTCTGGGAGATGATAACATTTCTTGTGTTTCTAAAAGAGGTTTCTTGAATTAAATAATTTTTGTTTTGGGAGTTTTCAGTTACTATAAGAAGGTGGAACTTTATTTTTTATATCCCTCGGTTGCAAAACTAGATCACAAACAATTTGCCTTTAATGAAACAACGTTGTGGCTGACTGCTTAACTTTGCTCTGACTCATTGTGAGATACCACAAAATTCTGACTAATAGGAACATCAGTAACAAACAACCACAAATCAGTCTCTGACAGCAGATTAAATGTTATGAACACTCAAGCCTAGTTATAGTAAAATTGTAGCTCATGTAATTGCTACGGAAAAGACAGTCCTTGAATTCTGCTTTATCTGGGAGCTAAAGGGCACAACTTTGTTAAAGATAACAATAATGGACAATGGATAAAGATGACAAGAATCTTTATTGTGCTGCTGGACAGCAGAGCAATTCCATCTAGAGACTATATCACCAGAGAGCTGACTTGGGCGCTCTGGGCCTATCCAGATGACCTCAGTTTTCTCTAAATTCAACATTAGAGTTGCTGATCATCCAAGTTTTGATGTCCCCAAGTACAAGTCTAACAAGCTGGCCGGTCTCGTCTGGCTTTATCAGTAGAAACAATTGAGTATTGTCTGCATAACAATAGTGGTGTTTTTTATAACATTGCCTAAAGGATCAAATAGGTCCAAGCACCGAACCTTTTGGGACTCCATGACCAACATTCTTAGTCATCAAGGATCCACCGTTCAGACACAAAGCACCTGCCACTATTCTTGGGAAGAGCAGACCTAAGCGGAACTGAAAATGGGTAAATGTAATAAATAAATAAAAACATTTATGAGGTGCTTGTGTGTGCATGAGGTGGGGTGTTGTTTGTCTCCTCACTCTTTAAAGGCCAATGGGACATTACTGCTCCTAAACTTACCATGGACAGCAGCGTGTGGAGTCTCGTGGCTAATTTGAAAAGCAATGTAATGAATGTAATGAACAAATACCCATGTGAGTGTGAGTTGTGTTTGACTGGTTTCTAATGTATACATTGCATGTACAAGTTTATCATAGTCATAATATAGTTAACTCACCCCCTTGTGGCGTGTGTGAAGGACCAGGTCACCAACGCAGTGCTGGTGATCCCTTCCATTGCAACGTCAGGTCACCACGCATGCGCAGTCGCTTCTGATAGACAAGAGGCTCGTTGTCTTTTTTTTTATATCATTACATTACAGGTCATTTAGCAGACACTTTTATCCAAAGCGACTTACATTACACTTTAAACCCATGGCTTTTTCACATTTTTGCCCAGGGAGCAATTAGGGCTTAGGTGTCTTGCTCTGGGACACTTCGACATGGAACATGGGGCAGCCTGGAATTAAACCAACAACCTTGTGCTTCCCAGCACACCTTCTCTAACCCCTGCGCCACGACAACCCGATATCAATTTGTTTTGCGCTCCCGGTATGCAGTGCTGTTGTTCCGTTTGGTTACCGCTACTGCTCGAATTGCCCGAGCGGGAGTTGGATTGAAAAGTTGAGTGAAAAGTAGTCTGCGAGCCGAAAAAGTGTGTCACCTGCCAACCATGCTCCTGTCCATGCTGCTTGTCATGGCCTGATACATTGTTAGCTGACAAAGCCTTGTCTTTGTTTTGTCTCTAGAAGTTCTGCTCCTTAATGTGTTATTTAATGATTTGTTATTTTATTTAGGGCTCGTTGTGGCGCAGGGGTAGAGAGGGTGCACTGGGAACCACAAGGTGGCTCGATCCCTGGCTGCCCCATGTCAAAGTGTCCCTGAGCAAGATACCTAAGCCCTAATTGCTTCATGGGCAAAATGTGAAAAAGCCATGGGTTAAAAATGTAATGTAAGTTGCTTTGGATAAAAGTGTCAGCTAAATGACCTGTAATGTAATGACGGACAAAGGAGGTAAACTCTCATAAATCATAACTTCTTCTTTCTCTGTTGTAATGTCCTCATTGACTCGCGTTATTATGATGGGTGTTCATTGTGTGTTGCATGGTGGCAGTTAGCTGTTCCAAGAGAGTGTATGAGGTCTATGACAGAAACAAAACTCACAAAACAGTTTTAAGCCGCAGTGTGGCCGGCCGAATATCTTTGTCTGCAGTATGTTTGGTTTCTGGACTGTTCCGGAGTTTTTGTCATTTTTGTCACCCCTGTGAAAACGCTACACCAGCGATTCCCAAAGTGTGGGCCGCGAAGGTACTGCAGGTGGGCCGTGAAAGGTCATTTACAATAAATAAATAAAGGTTTTAATTTTCAATTTTGAAAAGTTTGAAATTAATATAAAAATATTTATGATGCGGCACATTAGTTATGTGAAACATTAATTGATGAAGCACAAACAATTTAAACTATCAGATTAATAAAACAATAAGGCTCTCGCTCGAAACGGCTGCTCTTGTCCGCCTGTCGTTGTTCAACAAGTGGGGCGCCCTCTAGTATTAAAGTAAATATACCGCATTTTCCGCACTCCAAGGCGCACTTAAAATGCTTTAATTTTCTGAAAAAACGACAGTGCCTTATAATCCGGAGTGCCTTATATATGGATCAATCGGTTGATCCATACTGGTTGAACACTGCGCTCAAGGAGCTCTGCCAAACATGCCAAAGCTCAGTCTACGACGGCGAGATGTTGAGCGGGCGCTCAAGCGCGTGAGATATGGAGCTTGTTTCAGGGCGCGTCGGAGAAACAAAGCTGTCGTTCTCGCCGAGCACTTCATGAGATTAAAGAGCGAGAGACGGCGCCCTTTTCTTTACAGTAGCTGAACCATCTTACCGGGGAACATAAGTTATTCTAAAAGGAGCCCTTGGCAGGCGGCGCGGCTGGAGAGCAGCCGAAGATTTAAGGCGTGGATAGCGAGGGGGGCGGCGGGAGCGGACGCACCTCGCAGCATCGATCGGACCCTGAAAGCACCTCCAAAGACGGGGTTTGTAACCAATCAGGTGTAGAGACCATGGTGACTGGCTCCACCCCCCTTACTGTCAAAAAGAAAAACAGCGAGCGCGTAGAAAACTCCTTCGAGCGCGAGCAGAGATTCTCCTCGCGAGCAACAAAGTTCACGTTTCGCAACCGAGAAAATACCTATCATTATGTTTTAATCAGAGTTGTGATTAAAGGTTTGGGTGGGCCGCAAAAGATTTTCAGATTTCAAATTGGGCCGCGGCATTCTTGAGTTTGGGAACCGCTGCGCTACACCATATGGCTGCTTAATTACATTAGATTAGATTCAACTTTATTGTCATTGCACAGGGTACAAGTACTGAGGCAACAAAATGCAGTTTAACATCCAACCAGAAGTGCAAAGTAGCAAAAAAGTGCAGAGTATGTGCATATGTAAAGTGTAATAAGTGAATAAATAGATATGTACAGTAAGAAATAGTTGTGCAATATGAACAGTAAGAAATGGATATACAATAACAGCGCAAATGTTCAGTGGCTAGAGGAGGATGTGTGGCAGTCAAGCCAGGGTGGAGGGGGGGGGGGGGGGGGGAGTACAGTAACTGAGGGAGGTGTGTGTGTGTGTGTGTGGGGGGCAGAGTTCAGAGTTCAGGGGGGGCAGAGTTCAATAGAGTGACAGCCGCAGGGATGAAGCTGTTCCTGAACCTGCTAGTCCGAAAACACACAGGAACCAGGGGAAAAACAGCAGGCCGGAACTACGAACATCCACGACGATAGACAATGACGCGACAAGTGACACAAGAGACACACGGCTTAAATACACAAGGGAGGTGCAGGTGATTGGACACAGGTGGAAACTATTAGACGATCACAGGGGATGACAGGACAAGGCAGGAAGTGAAGTTACCCGGGGACATGAGTGGCAGAAAACTACAAAATAAGACAGGAAGTGAACCACACTGTGACACTTGAAGCTGGCGACACACTCAACCTCCGTCCCGTTGATATGGATGGGGATGTGTGTGCCAATTACAGTTCATAGTAGGGATTTGTAGAACTTTTTAGTTTATTTCATTTCTTTTTTTAGTATTTAGAAGCTAAAGGGACAGATGTTTTTAGGAGGAATATGGAGGACACCAAACTAGAACAAACAGCAGTGAAGGACTTGAACATGACTCAAAATGTATGCTAACGTTGTGTCTTCTGGATGTGTTAAAAAGTGTGTTACAAGTGTTTTAAATTACCTGTTTCCAGCCAATTTCAGCTTGGAAGGCATGAATCCAATGTTAACATTGGTATGCATTCTAAAATGGTCAGCAGCCCTTCAAAGACATTTTTAATCAGTGAGAGTATCTTGCTTTTCATTGATAAGAAAATATATGATTCACAATATTCATGAGGGCAATTGTAAACCAAAATCGTGTAATTTCGGAATGTTCTTGAGCAAGACACTTAAACATGGCATGGCTTCCGTAGCTGTGATTACGGTGTATAAATACATTAATACTGATGTGCAGGTGTATGGGAGCTGACATGATAAATTGTAGTGTTTTAAATGCTTTAAATGGTTGGATGACTAGAAAAAAGATGTACAAGTAGTCCATTTACTGCATACTACTTTAGTACAGGGATGATAGCAAACAAGTGGGAAATGTCTTTTGTAGCGGTTTTATGTCAAACATGGCAGTGAGGACATCAACTATCAATGTCAGCAACATTGTTGCTAGTTGGAGAAACTTTTAAGTGTAAATGAACATTCTGTAGGATAGATAATGTTCAGCAGCAAAACTGACACGAGGCGTTCAGTTCTACTTGCATGTTGTTTCTTCCCAAAACAGCATTTACATAAAACAAGCTGACGTCACTGTTTCCAAACCACTGCATGAAAAGTGGGATTTTCGGCAGTATGCGGCACTGTAAATTGTCGTGGAATTTCAGGTTTGCGGCAATTTGCGGCAATTTGCGGGCAACGCCGAAAACTGCCGTAAATTGTCAGAAATTGACGTGGGCCTCCCTTGGCAGTTGTCCCCCCATGACCCCCCTCCTCCTATTTCTAGGGGAGGCTTTGACATGTAAATGAAAATGCTGTGAGCTATACAAATGCAAATCAGGGTCGCAGAGGGAGTTTTAGCCCAGGTGACATTTTTTTAAAAGGTAAGAAAATCTCTGGTACAAATAGATCAGGCTCAGTAGCCTAATTATAGACTCTTACATTTTGGCTTGAATTGATTTATTTAATTCAAATATGCTAGATTACTGTGTACGCCATTAGCAGTGGCAAATGTTATGTAAAAAAGATACACAAAATAACTTCTTTAAAAAAATAGTTTTAATCAAGGTAAAATGAGCATTCCATGCAAACAACATTTGAATCAGCATGAGGGGTCTGCAGAGATCACAGTCTCCTAGAGCTCAACTACAGTGCATAGTGGCAGGACTACAGTGACCTTTTCTTTGGTCTTACTTAAATGCACAGAGGATGTATTAACCACACACCTTATTATTAAATGCCGTACCCTTTGACACAACATTAACAACTATAAACTGCTTTATAATGGCTGGTCGCAGTTCTGCTAGAGGGTCAAGGACGGGTTCCTCAAAACTGTTAGTGTTTCCACACCACTTAGCATGAACATATGCTGACCTTTATGCTCTGCATCTATCGATTGAGTAAGTTACATTCATATATGTTATCCATTTACATGTCATGGCAAAACATTCAACCTCAGTGACACAAGGGTACATCTGATGATACATTGTCAACATTGCATGTCTGTCAGACTCAAGAGTGTCTGGTGGAATGGAGAAAGAGGCACCACTGTACAGTTTTCTTGGGAAAGTCGTTCCGCTGACACCAAAACACTGCTTTACATGAAGCATATCAGCTGTTTCAAAGTCCCAACCATTTGTCTTCCTAAAATACTGGTCCTTCCGTATAACAATAACCTCGTATGTGATTGGAGGACCCTTAGACTCCTCGTCCAATCACGTGTGAGGTCATAGGCATGACTGATACAGCAGTACTTGCAAGACGAGCATGCAAACAGACACGTGTGTTACTATATTCAGAAGAACTGTATCTCCAGTTCCTTTGTTTGGTTTTTGCTGCTTCGTGAATAATGGCTGGACGACGTCTCGCGTTCAACCCGCCTTCAACTCCTCTCCGCGGTCAGCAACTTTCGGCCAGTCCGCAGACAGACAGAAGAAGCTGCTGAAAGCTCTCAGTGGATCGTCTCGTCAACTCCAACAACAAACTGCCGATATCAACGAGCGGTTCGCTCCACTTTAGCGTTCGGGACTCTGCGGGTTTCTGTCCATGGAGGAGAGGAACCGACTCAAAGAAGAGGAGACGGGCGCACAATCCCAAGATAGCGGTAAGAATACGTTCGATGACTGCAAGCTAAGCTAAAAGTAGCGTAGCCTCAAGCTAAGCTAAGAGTAGCCTAGTAGCTTTACAAGTGAGCAGAAACAGCTTTATTAAAGTGTTTTCTTTGCCGTGTCGTTTACAGGAAGCGGTGCGCCATCTTCACAACTCTGAGACGAATTACAGGCGCTACGAACCGGAGCAAGGGTAAGATTTAAAGATGCTTTCATTCTGCGGTATAAGGGAATATATACGTATAGATACCGATCATAACTGTACATGTTGTTTTCACAGACTAATCTCGCCTCATAATGAGGCGGTGACCTCGTATTTGCTCCGGGAAAAGTCCAGATTTAGACGACGTCACTGTGTGTAAGTGACACTGTTTCTCCTTCCTTGTTAAATGTTACTGTGACTTGCGTTTGATTTTTTTTTTGTATTCATACCACAGTCATTTAATTGTTTTCCAGCCGCCTGTGAGACGTATTTTGAGACGGGACGCAGGAGCTTCAGGTTCAGGCGGAACACTCATTGCGGGCGGAAGCTGCGAAGGATTCAGCGCGGAGTCGAGCGAGAAGAAAGCGGGTCAGAGTTTATTTGCTGACTTGTTTCAGGTGCATTGATCGATGTGTTGTGTCCGTACGCATCGCACAGTACTGATTCATTGTTGTTTTTATAGCTGCTGGAATCGAGACAAAGTGTGCTGGCTGATGACGAGGTGGAACTCCGCCACCGTGGAGCTCACGTCGGACGGAGGGGACGGCGTTGTTGGCGGGGTCTCGGGGTGGATTGTACGGTCGCCACACACACACGAGCCGCCTGCACAACAGACCTGCCTCGGAAAACACGGCGCCAGTGACGGTCTACAACCCCGAGGAGGCAAACGGACAGTTTATTGAGCTGTAGTTTTTAAACCGCCGTTACCCAAGTGTGGGCAGATCCTCACTTTGTATGTAGTTGTTGTTTGTGTGTTGTTAATAAAGCTTTTTCTTTGCATAAACATGTGGCAAATGTTCATTTTCTCTCTAAATTCATTGATGTCCTGGTTGGTATCCTAATAATAGTGTAGTAGCCTACATAGGATAACCATGAAATGAATATACATCATAATATGAATATATTTATAAAATGAGGCGGGTGACCAATAGCGACAGATCTGCCAACCAATCACGAGTGATTGAAAGTTGTGGTTTCATCCAATCATGAACAAGGAAACTCAAGCCTGGTCTGCCCACGTGTGGTTTTGCTGCCAATCACGAGTGATTTCATTTGTTCGTAAGTTGTGGTTTCCTCCAATAAGGAGTAAGGATATTCAAGCCCGCTCGGCTCGGCCACCCGCGGCTTCGCTGCATTCATATGCTAATTCGGGCCATTCGCATCTCCGCCAGCTCTCCGCCTACGTCATGGTTCGTTTCCAACAATTTATGGCACAGACAAACGCGACGTGCGTGGGTTGCAAATTGTCGGAAATTTGGGAGATTTCCGGGCGTTTACGGGGACGAAAATCTCACTTTTCATGCAGTGATAGAGTGTCCTCCCAGTGGAGAAATCGGGATTAAAGTAAAAAATTAGTAAAAAATGTGACGCTTATTTGGTACAGGGATTTTTAGCATGCCCCTCCAGTGGAGAAAAAGTGATAGAGAACTCTGAAACAATTATAAAGCATTTCTTTAGTAATAGCTGCAATGTTGCAGAAAGATAAAGCACTCAAAAGTTTTCCTCCAAAGCTTCCTGGGTTCATCCCACAACAACCCGATGATCATCAAATGTCTAAAAAAACAAAAAACACAGTCAGTGACAGGTGGATGTGTGGCGAGACACCGCTTCTCCTGGGTCCAGTTAAAACGCCTCACCACAGTCGGTTAATGGCTCTGCCATACCGTATTCCTGTGTCCCAAACCGTAAGCCACAGAACAGTTCATGTAGTCCCCTTGCCGAGCAATCACAGGACATCCTGGCACTGGAAATTTAAAGTCTGACAACCGCTTGCGTGACTTCCTCCCTTCCCATTTTTGTGAAGCTAGATTGTGAGTTGGGTTTTTGAATCTATTATTTGATAAATAATGTGCCGTTGAGACAGCGGATCATCTCGTAACTATTCGTCATCAGCAGCAAAAGAGAATGTGTCTATGTGCCTTGGAAACTGTAGATCGTTTAATGAAATTGTATTTCTCCTGTGTCTCTTCCAGTCTGACAGTAACACCAGTTTCCTGCGAGCGGCAAGAGCAGGAAACATCGACAAGGTTTTGGAATATCTGAAAGGGGGGGTGGACATCGGCACCAGCAATCAGGTAGAAAGCAGATCACATAACTTAGTATTGCAGGACAAACCTTGTTATGAATTAGTATTAATTATGACTGTCCAAGGGCAGGAAAAACAGCTTAAGCTACCGACTTAAATAACTCAAATTGAAATGTTTTTACACAATTTCGTTGAGGCTGCATAAGTTGCTAAGGCCAAAATGAAACAATTCAGCAGACACTGAGCAACATTATAACTTATTTGAAGTTGTGTTTATCTTATGACTGTCCACTAGCTTTTTAGCTCAGGTTTGGTCTCCCCAGAAAAATGTGTTTCTTATTTCTTTAGCTGGCTAAATATGCTCTTTTGTTCACCATAACTTTAACACTGCTTATTTGATACCTTGTTTATCATAGAAATTCTTAGAGCTGGCGTTTCCGTTCAGTAGCAGGGAGGTTCGTGGCTGGGAAGGCACTGACTTTCAAAGTCAGATTCACAAATATATAAATTCAACAAAGTAGCATACATTCACCATTCAACTGGCTGCATGCACAGTGACTATTGGGTATGTTTCATATCCGGTATCGTATATTCTTTTATAATATGGATGAAATCAAGTGCTCTGATTGGTTGAGTGAATCACAGGGTGTACTGACTTGAGCCATAATGCAACGTATATATCCGTTTACATTGATCTGAGCGTTATCAGTGCGGTGATCAAAATAACGCGCAACTGTTGGTTGTCATTTGCTCTTTGGCGATCAGCTAAAAAAGCACGGAAACACCACAAATGAGCACTTTCAGGCAATGCGCGCTCTCGCAACCGATTTAGGGCAGCTTTTTGTCATGGCTTGGGTTCATGTCTCGTCTTATTTTGTAGTTTCATGCCTCTTGTGTCCCTGGGTTAGATTCACTTCCTGCCTTGTCCTCTCATCCCCTGTGATTGTCTGCTTTGTCCATGATTGTTTCCACCTGTGTCCAATAACCTGCACCTTCCCAGTGTATTTAAGTCATGTGTGTCTCTTGTCCCTTGTCGCGTCATTGAATGTGGTTTGCGCTTGTGAATGTCGTCAATGCCTGAAGGTCTTTGTGGATGTTCCTCTCGTCTGTTGTCATCTTGCCTGTGAGTTTCCAGTTAGTACCTTTTTTGTGTCCACGTTTTCTGGGGACCAAACCCGTCTGACCACGCCATTCAGCGGGCTACCCGTCTCGGGTCCCGATCTGAAGGCGCCGGATCACACTGGGAGCGGGTGATGGAGCTGGCTGCCCACCTCCAGGCTCCCTCCACGCTGGGCCTCAGTGCACGTCCTTCCCCGCTGGGCCGCAGAGACCTCCTGATCCCGCTGGGCCGCAGCGCACCTCCTTCCGCGCTGGGCCGCAGTGACCTCCCAATCCCGCTGAGCCGCAGCAACCTCCCAATCCCGCTGGGCCGCAACGACCTCCCGATCTGGCTCCACGACTCATGCCCCAGTCCCAGCTCCACGACTCACACCCCCGCCAATTGCAGCTCCATGACCCACGCCATCGACTCCCCGCTCCACGACTCCAGCCCCGGCTCCACGACTCCAGCCCTGGCTCCACGACTCGTGCCCCCAACTCCGCCAGTTCCGGCTCCACGACTCCCGTCCCCTCCTTCCTGTCCCCATGTCCTCTCCCTCCCGCCCTTTAGGGTTTAGAGGGCCGTCTGGAATCCGGCCCCTGAGAGGGGGTCCTGCAGCCAGCGCCCCCGTGCCCGGCTCTCGGTATCCTGACGCCGACCTCCAGAGGCTCCCCGGCCGACTGACCACCTGCCGGAGTTCCCCGGGCTGCATGACCCTCGTCTCCTGGTCCTCTCCCTCCCGCCCGTTGTCTGCCCTCTGCCAGTTCCGAAACATTAATTGCACATGCTCAAAATGAGCAAAAAAATGAGCAGCTCAACCCGGTTTATCTGGGAGGAAGCGGAGCTCGTTGCTGCCCTAACCCTTCAGCGATACTGGATTGGTTGGAATCTAATAAGTACACTACTATCACAGATCACTGGACAAATACATATAAATTCAGGGTTGTCGTGGCGCAAGGTTGGCGGTTCGAGTCCCGGCTCCCCCGTGTCCCTGAGAAAGACACCTAACTCCTAATTGCTCCCTGGGCAAAAATGTAAAAAGCCATGGGTTAAAAATGTAATGTAAGTCGCTTTGGATAAAAGCGTCTGCTAAATGACCTGTAATGTAATATATATTTTAATAATTATTTGTTTTTTACATTTCATGATGACACAGAGGAGGCACTGCCTCCAGTGACTGCAGGGAGAACTGTGACTGAGATCTGGGAGTTTCTCTTTTTAGTAGGGGTGTAACGATTCATTTTAACAACGATTCATGGTTGCCGATTCGATTCATGGACGATCTGGGTTAACTTAGAACGATTCGATTCAGTGACTTAAAATTGATTCAGTAACTTTACTGGACAGTGCAGGCAAAGTTTCTGAGATCCCTGTTGTTTCTTGTAAAGAAATGAGGTTTAAATTAATTATGGATATTATAAACAAGCAAACAACAATTAATGGCAAATGTATTAACCTTTTATTTGAATCAAGTGCAACCATTTTCAATGTAAACATTACACAATAATTACACAATGTTTGGATCAATTCACAGAACCCCAGATTTTCAACCACATTGTAGGGTCGCATGTCTTTACAGATAAACTTGGCAACTGCTAGAGGTGCCTGACTGTCGGCGTTTTGTTTAATCCCATGGCGCTTTAGTAGATGGCTGGAAAGATTGGTTGTGTTTCCGTGGTTTTTTATTTGGCTTCCACATATTCTACAAACAGCGACCGACTTATTTAGAACACCTCCGTGTTTGCAAAAGCCCAAATGTTTCCACACGCTGGATCGATAAGTTGGTTTGTAGATGTCTTGCTCGCAGTCGTCTCCTCCACGCTGTGTTTTGTTGTTGTTCAGAGTTTCGTGGGGCTGCCGCTGCGTACTGATGACGTCACAGACAGGCAGACTGAATCGAGTAACGTTAAACATGTCTAAAGTGCTAAAAAACAAACACATCCATACCGTTTTTGTACTTAAATCCAATGTGCAGTTTCCAAGTATCGATACAATCGATTATGTACCATTTCAATCGATTTGTAATCGATATATGTCGTCCGGAATGCCGATTTGCGGAGCACAGATCGATTCAGTTGGATCGCAGGAATATAAATCGATTAATCGATTCAGTGAATGAATCGTTACACCTCTAATATAATCTGTAGAAGGGTGGTTTAAGGTCCTTCACTTTTTTCATCCAAATCCCTCTGTCATTGTCCTTAAAGATAAAATACAGGAACTTCATCTCAGCTGGAAAATATCTGTCTGTTGTTTTATTGGAGAATAGTGAGGAGGTGGGGATTCAGATAACAGACTTTGGAATGATTGTTCTGGGAATAAAAACTGAACTGAAATTATTGACATAAAAGATTCATTCATCACCCAGATCCAAATCATCCTTGATTTCCGCTTCACTACCTAAAGGGCACAGTGCTTCCTAAATTTGTAATTTGCGTTGGATTTGGACATTAATCATATGGTGCATAATCTATAATATGTCTATTTTCTGTAAAAAACATAACTGCTAAAACCTATTTAAAGATAACAAGGCCACCGTCATGTTGAACATAAAGCCCAGACCACAGAGTAACATCAATACACACAACTAGGTAACTTGTACTTTGAACTAGTATTTTAGATACAGCAGTTGTAACAACACATTGGCTAGCACAAAGTGCTGGGCAAGATGAGGCCAGTAGGAAGTAGGCAGCTAATTTAACATACACTATCAGCTGATTAAAAGAAAGAAGGACTTATCGGAAATACATGTTCTTCTTTGTTACTGAGCAGATGCCTACTGCCAAATATGGGTTACATCTTGGCAAAGACAATTAAAGCATTGTGAGAGGATTCCAAGCTGAGTAAATTCTCTCTTGGTATCCCACTGGGATAGGTCTAAAAGTACGGGGAAAACTAGAGGGAATAACCCTGCATTCAGCACCTTTATTTTGCTGAAAGACCTGAAAGAAAACGGGAGCCTGTTGTAATTTTCATCCAGCAAATAAAACTGCACTCAATATTATTTACACCAACAATGGATCAATTAACGATCGATGGATGTTCATATAACAGACAGAAAACAGAAAATCAAAACACACCTGCAAAGTTCCTCCCAGAGTCTTTCAACCTAGTTTTGTTGATCGTTTTGGTTCTAATTCATCTTTTTTTTTAATCAGATGCAGATAGCTGTTTTATGCAAAAAAGATATGCAATATCTGCCCAGAAACAAACGCCAAACAGACAAGCTAGTTACCTGTGAAAGCAGTCAAATATTTATCCCCCAGATTTGGTGGAGATCAAACCAGAGCTAAAAGGACAGTGAATATTTAGCTAATATTTTCAGGTGCACAGAAATACTCCTAATAAAAAAGTAATGGGGTTACATGTCTGCTGGATGCATACATGAGCTTGGCAATGATGCTTATATTTTGTCTTCATTCATTAAAACCAACTGAATTAAATCAAAAAGGACAGCGATTAGCCATATTAGCCCCTTGGAAACTGGGCCTAAAAACTATTTGAGCTTAAACATGCTTGGCCTGACTTTTCCTCCCACGTCTTTTTCCAGAATGGTCTCAATGGATTGCACCTAGCTGCCAAGGAGGGGCATGTGGATCTGGTCCAGGAACTTTTGGAGCGAGGTGCTGCAGTGGATTCGGCCACAAAGGTAGGTCATCTCAACTTCGAAGTGAGCAGACTTCAGTTCTTCAAAACAGGATTCATCCACGTGTCCTTGTAAAATAGGTGCAGCTAGTATGTGTCAATCCAAGACTAATCACTTTTAATACTGGATCAATCAGTATGGCATATTTTGTGCTCATTAAAAAGTGAATGCTCATGGTCCTCGGGCTATCTTCGCAAAACTATTTAAGTCACTCTTTTGTACTGTCATTGGCTGTTGACTCCTCTTCTGCCTGTCGACAGGTGCTTCACTAGCAACACCACCTTACCTTGGCAAAAAAATAGAAAGTTTGATCACATATTGAACATGGTAATCTGTAGCTTAATCCTAAACCCATGTATGTTAAGCTCTTCTTGAGTTAGCTGTAACATGAGTTGAAAGAAAGTTTTTGTCTTTATTTTTCTCTGCCATCTTGACTATAATGAATTGTGGAGCAATACAGTACAGAACAGTTAGGTGAAATCAACCTTTTTGGTGAGACTCACCTGGCAGAGATCTACATACTACTAAGTGGAAATGCCCTTTCTCACTGTCCTTTCATATTTTTATCAATCAAGAAAGGAAACACAGCTCTTCACATATCCTCCCTAGCCGGTCAGGCTGAAGTAGTAAAGATCCTGGTTCAACGAGGAGCTGAAATCAATTCACAATCTCAGGTGAGCCTCTGTACTCTACTGCGGAAGCCGTTTAATCCTGCTATTCTCTTCAAAGGCAATGGCAATCTAATTTGCTGTATTGCTTGTCATTTATATCATTCAAAGAGCAGAAATTGTATTTTTGGCAGCATCTATTTGAGTAAATAAAGTGATCATGACCTGTAATATATTGGTAACCTCTTCCATTTGCTTGTGTGTTGTAGAATGGATTCACTCCTCTGTACATGGCTGCCCAGGAGAATCACATGGATGTGGTGCGACACCTGCTTGAGAATGGAGGCAACCAGAGCACTGCAACTGAGGTGAGAGGAGTGTGTGTATTTGAAATTACAATATCAGACTATAGCTGCACACATCCATCACACTCAACACTTTTATTAGCATAGTTAGTACACAGCTTGTGGGAATGATGATGATAGATGACAAAATGTCATGGCACGGAACAACAGAGTGGGCATGACATGGCTGTGTGATTGCCTGATGGAATTAACCGTGAAAGTACAAGATCCATAATTATAACTTCTCTATTATTTTTACCCAAACTTAAGGTATTATGTTCTTGCTATTATGTTTCTTCACCCAGGATGGCTTCACCCCTCTGGCCATCGCACTCCAGCAGGGCCACAACCAGGTGGTTTCTGTCCTACTAGAAAACGATACTAAAGGCAAGGTCCGCCTGCCGGCCTTGCACATTGCTGCACGCAAGGACGACACCAAGTCAGCCGCACTGCTTCTCCAGAATGACCACAATGCTGATGTCCAGTCAAAGGTAAGCCCATAGAACCATTTGAGTTGGGGATGTCACATCAAGCTAATGCGGTGCTACTTATGTTCATACTGTGGGCATGAATACTTTTACAAAATGCATGAATTATGAGGTTGCACTGCATTTGGCTATTTATTCAAGGATCTGTTGATATTTCAGTGTAGAGAATACAGATAAAGTATGGGCTCCAGTTGAGCGCTCTTAATGTATATGGTGATTACAGTCCAGTAGTGTAGGCTGAGCTGTAGTTGTATTAATGACTTAACTGCTGATGATGAAGATGTTAGAACCCTTGAGGGAGGAAGTTAACAAAGGATTGAGACTTAACCTCTTGACAGTTAGTTTACATTCAGAGTTTGTCTTTAACTTGAACTTGTCTTTAACACACAAAGTTTAAGCCAATCTGAGTAAAATGAATCATGTTGGTGGGGATCAGTCATTAAAAGCCCTTCAAAGTCCAGCATCAGACTCTCGTTGCTACTACATATGTTCTGAACTTGTGTATTGGTAAATACCAGCTGTAATTTCTTCTAGAGCATATAATAGAAGTATCTAACAAGTGAGACATTTTGCTTCTTTCTCATCTCTGTATGGAGTTGCACAGTTGGAATGTACAAATCTAGAAAACAGGGCATAGATTTGTATACTCTCCTTTACCAGCATTCTAGGCTGTACGGGAGGCCTTTTTGATTCTAGTATAGCTCTCTTCTTAATAGTAAGCTGTAGAAAGTGTTAAGCAGTGCCAAACATCACATTATAGCTGGAAAATGAGAGTGTGAGTGTTATTATGAAACTTTGGGTTACTTAACGTAACCTCGGTTCTTTGATAACAGAGTGAGGTGTTTCACTATGGGAATCGCCTCGGCGTGACCAACTAAGGAAGCTCCAATGACACCACGTCTGTCAGTGACAGACAGGTCGAACTGTGCTGGGGCCCCGCCCCCTCATATTATCACAGTCGACCGCCCCTCGCAAATCATTCTAGACCGATTTCTTTCTGTGTCAATGCAAGGAGTGAAACACCTCACTCTGTTATCAAAGAACCGAGGTTACGTTAAGTAACCCAAAGTTCTTTTTCTAACTTCGTTCGGTGTTTCACTATGGGAGATATAGACCGCTCCTGTATTGCATGCCGTTCCCGAAGTCAAAGATTGTTTAGCCGGTAATGACCCTCACAGGGACTCTGGCGCGTTGTCCTCTAGCACAGCGTGTGCTAAGGAAGGCCCTGAGACATCTAGCCTGTAAAACCTTACAAAAGTGTGAGGTGTGGACCAGCTTGCTGCCGCACAAATATCTTGCACTGGAACCCCCTTGAACAGGGCCCATGAAGTGGCCATACTCCTCGTGGAATGAGCCCTCAAACCCTGGGGGGGCTGCAAACCCCTACAGCTATAGGCTAGAGATATGGCCTCCACAATCCAGTGGGACAGCCTCTGGCGTGACAATGGTTTTCCTTTGTGAGAATTGGCCCAGGACACTAACAGCTGATCTGCTTTTCTGAAACCTGCCGATCTACTCACATACAAATGCAGTGCTCGCACTGGACACAACGTGTTAAGCCTTCGTTCCTCTGAGGAGGAAAACGGAGGATGGTGAAAAGCTGAAAGCTCTACCGTGGGACACTTGTACGCTGCCTCCACCACTGTTACGACCCCCGGTCTTGTCTGTGTTCTGTGTGTGTGATAACCCTCCTCAGGTGGAGCTAATTGTCTTCATTACTCATCCGCCCTCCCGTGATCTCCTACAGCTGGTTCCTGTTTTCCCATCCTCCAATCGCATCGTCCCATCAGCTGTATTTATGTGTTTCTGGTTGTTCAGTCCAGATCTCTCAGGCAGGGTGTAAGGTTGTGTTTGGGGACTGGCCGAGTCGGGGCTGGGACTGAGAGCCGCGAAGGGGAGATCGCTGCGGCCCAGCGCGAAGGGGAGATCGCTGCGGCCCAGCGGGAAGGGGAGATCGCTGCGGCCCAGCGGGAAGGGGAGATCGCTGCGGCCCAGCGGGAAGGGGAGATCGCTGCGGCCCAGCGGGAAGGGGAGATCGCTGCGGCCCAGCGGGAAGGGGAGATCGCTGCGGCCCAGCGCGAAGGGGAGATCGCTGCGGCCCAGCGCGAAGGGGAGATCGCTGCGGCCCAGCGCGAAGGGGAGATCGCTGCGGCCCAGCGCGAAGGGAAGATCGCTGCGGCCCAGCGCGAAGGGGAGATCGCTGCGGCCCAGCGCGAAGGGGAGATCGCTGCGGCCCAGCGGGAAGGGGAGATCGCTGCGGCCCAGCGGGAAGGGGAGATCGCTGCGGCCCAGCGGGAAGGGGAGAGATCTCTGCGGCGACTGAGGGGACATCAACAAAACTGGAGATGGCTGAAGTAGCCATCATGTACACTATTACCGAACACACAACAAACTAAAGGTCATCCCATTCACAACCCCCACACCGTCCACCGACCGTGTGGACGAGGTACCAAATGGCTCCTCATCACCCACACCAGTCAATGGTTAGTCAGGGTCCAAGCAGCGGGGTGCACAGATCCCGGATGAGCCCCCATTTTTGTTACGCCCGTACAGCACCCCGTGAGGGGAGGGGAACATACACCGCGCTGCCAAGAACCCCAGACGGCCAGAGACCGGGTGTGGGCGCAAGTAATCACACCAACATCGATGGGTCTGGTTTAAACAGGCTAGCACGTGCCAGTTTATTAATAATAATAATAATAATAATAATAAACAATAGAGGGAAATGGGAGGACGGCTGAGCTGATCCAAAACAAAGAAATTAGCAAAACCCCACCCCTTACCTGTCCCAACGTCCTACACAAAACACTTATTTACTCTGGCGCTCGAGCAAGGCGCCCTAACCAAAAATACAGGGGGTGGATCGCTCAGATCTAACCTGGTGTGTATAACAGGAGATACCTTCGCGCTGGGCCGCAGCGATCTCCCGTTCCGAGGCTCTCAGTCCCAGCCCCGACTCGGCCAGTCCCCAAACACAACCTTACACCCTGCCTGAGAGATCTGGACTGAACAACCAGAAACACATAAATACAGCTGATGGGACGATGCGATTGGAGGATGGGAAAACAGGAACCAGCTGTAGGAGATCACGGGAGGGCGGATGAGTAATGAAGACAATTAGCTCCACCTGAGGAGGGTTATCACACACACAGAACACAGACAAGACCGGGGGTCGTAACAGTGGTGGAGGCCCAGGAGTCCCAGCGTGTTACGCACGTACAGCACCCCGTGAGGGGAGGGGAACATACACCGCGCTGCCCAGAACCCCAGACGGCCAGAGACCGGGTGTGGGCGCAAGTAATCACACCAACATCGATGGGTCTGGTTTAAACAGGCTAGCACGTGCCAGTTTATTAATAATAATAATAATAATAATAAACAATAGAGGGAAATGGGAGGACGGCTGAGCTGATCCAAAACAAAGAAATTAGCAAAACCCCACCCCTTACCTGTCCCAACGTCCTACACAAAACACTTATTTACTCTGGCGCTCGAGCAAGGCGCCCTAACCAAAAATACAGGGGGTGGATCGCTCAGATCTAACCTGGTGTGTATAACAGGAGATATCCCTACGGGTGATGTATGCCCAGGGCGTCTTTCCTAACACTCCCAAGTGCTTTCCGTTCTCCCTGGGAAGGACACACGAAATACAAATGATTAATACTTTCAATACTCCAAAACACTCCACCATGTACAACCAATTTCACAAGAGCACCCCAAACACAACCTTACACCCTGCCTGAGAGCAGCGATCTCCCGTTCCGAGGCTCTCAGTCCCAGCCCCGACTCGGCCAGTCCCCAAACACAACCTTACACCCTGCCTGAGAGATCTGGACTGAACAACCAGAAACACATAAATACAGCTGATGGGACGATGCGATTGGAGGATGGGAAAACAGGAACCAGCTGTAGGAGATCACGGGAGGGCGGATGAGTAATGAAGACAATTAGCTCCACCTGAGGAGGGTTATCACACACACAGAACACAGACAAGACCGGGGGTCGTAACAACCACCTTAGGCACAAAAGCCGGGTTGGGACGCATACAGACCTTAGTGAGCCCTGGAGCAAACTGTAAGCAGGAAGGGCGAATGGACAAAGCCTGTAAGTCACTCACACGCTTTGCTGTGCTTAAAGCCAAGAGCAAGGCTGTCTTAAGTGAAACAAATTTCATCTCCGCTGCCTCCATCGGCTCAAACGGGTGTTGAGAGAGGGCCTCCAACACCACCAATAGATCCCACAGAGGAACCAGGGGCCTGGAGACGGGGAGCTTACGGCGAGCACCTTTCATGAAACGACATACTAAAAGGTGCTGCCCCACAGTCTTCTCACCAAAGCCCAAATGACAGGCTGAGATAGCCGCTAAATATACTTTAATAGTAGAAAAAGCTTTGCCCTTGTCTACTAAATCCTGCAGGAAACATAGCAGATTAACCACTGAACACTGGAAAGGAATGATGTGCCTAAGACGGCACCATTCCTCGAAAACCCGCCATTTACCACTGTAAAGAGAGCGCGTGGAGGCGGCTCTTGCACTCTGAATGGTGTCAATGACCCGTTCAGGCAGGCCTGTTGCATTCAGGTTCCACCTCTCACCGGCCAAGCCCAGAACGCTATTCGGTCTGGGTTAGGGTGGTAGATCTCCCCGCCAGCCTGGGACAGAAGGTCCCTGCGTATGGGCAGAGGCCACGGCTCGTCCGTCAAGAGCTGTATTATTTCCGCCACCCAATGTTTGGACGGCCACCGCAGCGCTATCAGGATCAGCGTCAAGCCCTGTTCTCGTACCCTGTCTAGAGTCGGGGAGATCAGACTGAGCGGGGGGAATGCATAGAGCAGCACGTTTGGCCACGAGTGGGCCAGCGCATCCATCCCCAGTGGTGCGTTTGCGTCTGCCAGGGAGAAAAACTGTGGACATCGAGTGTTTTCCCGCAAGGCGAAGAGATCTACATCTGCTTGGCCGTATTTCTGCAAGACTTGCTTCACCACTTGAGGGTGAAGAGCCCACTCCCTGTAAAGAGGGTTCCCTCGGGACAGAAGGTCTGCACCCCTGTTCAGCACCCCTGGAACGTGTGTGGCTCGAAGAGACAGGAGCTTGGTGCTGCTCCACAGGATTAGCTTTCGAGCCAACCTGTGTAACTGCTGTGAGCGAGTGCCGCCTTGGCGGTTGATGCACGCCACTACGGTGGTGTTGTCTGTTTTTACCAGGACGTGGCGTCCCTGGAGAAATGTCAGAAAATGTTTTAGTGCATAAAACACTGCCCAGAGTTCCAAGATGTTTATTCCAAGTGACTCTGAGCCAGCCTCGGGTCCCAGGTTCCGTTTATCGTCCTGCCCGACATTGTTGCTCCGCACCCTGATAGGGAGGGATCCGTTGTCAAGGTTACCCTTGATGACACCGCCCCCAGCGGGACACCTGACGCGAGAGCTGCCACGTCCTCCCACGGGCGGAGTGCAGCCACCCACGACGGCAACACTTTCACTCTGGGGTTGAGGTGACGGCGCAGGCACAGGCGCGGGCACAGGCGCAATGCTGCGACCCAGCGCTGAAAATCCCTCATGCGTAGAAGCCCCAAATGTACCACAGATATCACTGAAGGAAGGCATAGTCTGAACGACACCGCCTTCCCCAGCCGGAAGAGGGAGAGGCACTGTGTGAGGGACGCTACTCTCGCCTCCGTCAGCGTGACGCGATAGGAGACGGGAGTTTATGTTGAGACCCAAGTAATCTGTACACTGCGCCGGTTCGACTCGACTCTTCGTCCAGTCTATATTGAACCCCAGATCCGTGAGATGATTTATCACCGTAGCGGAATCTTTGACCGCCTGCTCCCGTGACTGGGAGCATATCAGATAATCGTCTATGTACGCGAAAATCCTGATGCCGCCGTTCCGTAACGGAGCCAAAGCGGCTTCCACACACTTGCTGAACACCCGCGGGGCTAAAGAGAGCCCGAATGGGATGGCTTGGTACTCGTAGGCTTTGCCCTGATAAGCAAACCTGAGAAACCTCCGGTGTGATGGATAAATGGCGATATGAAAATAAGCGTCCGAGAGATCGATCGTTACAAACCAATCCCCCGGACATATTGAACGACAGAGCCCCTTGTGTGTTAACATCCTGTACGCGTAAGTGCCTGTTTAACACACGGAGATCTAAAATGGGGCGGAGGGAAGTACTCCCCTTTTTTGGGATGAGGAAGTAGCGGGAGTAAAAACGCTTCCTCGCTCGGGAGATGCTCTGATCGCCTGTTTGTTCAACAGCGATGTTATTTCGCCCTCTAGGACTCGAGCTGAATCGCCCTTGGCTACTGAAACTAACACCCCATTGAATCTGGGTGGCTTCATAGCGAATTGTAGTCTGTACCCCTGAGAAATAGTGGATAAGACCCACGGATGCACTGCGCATGCGCGCCACCGTTCTGCCCGACCAGTGAGTGGGCTGAACGCACCGTACGGTGACGTCACTTCCCTCACCTGGAGGACGCGGCCTCCCCTCGGTGGAGCGTGAGCTCCCCCTGTGGGGATTATGGGGCCATGACATGGATTTATTTTTATCATGTATTTCGCCCTCGGCCTTTGGCCTGGCTGCGAGAATACAAACTTTATAACTATGTTTGAGGTGGGAAGAAGTGCTTGGTGACACTGTGTTACCCGCCGCCCCCGATACTACGTGAGGGGGGAGAAACATCAAAAGCTCCTCTGGAGAACTGGAAAACACCAGGGAATTTGGAATACAAACTCGGGGGGGTTGTCTCACCTCCACCTCCCTTCTTTTCTTTGAAGGTGGAGGGGAGAGAAAAGCAAGGCCGGTTAGGACATGCGCTTCTTCTTCCCTTCCCCGGGGTGGGATGGGCGGTTCTTTGCTGCAGCGGCTGCAAAGGAGTGTTTGCCCCATGGTTTGGGGTTTTCCACTCGAGGCTGCTGGACAGTCTGCTGACTCGCTGCCTGTCTGTGCGGCCTGGCGCCTCCCCGTGCCCCTCTCACAGCTGCAGCTGCAAAACCAGCCCTGGGCACCTGCGGGGTGCGAGGGATGCGCTTTCGGGGCAAACAGGGGTCGAAGGCTTCGCCCTCTTGTTTCCTGAGGGTGCTGGCCTCCCTCATCTTTTCAAGAGCAGGGCCAAACAAACCCTTAGCTGGGTCATAAGCAGCATCCATCACCCCTGCCTTCTGCACATCGCTGAGGCCCGAAAGATTCAGCCATAGGGCCCTCTCGCCTGAGACCGCAAGTCCCATCACACAGCCGCAGCCCTGCACCGCACCGCGTGATGAGCGGAGGATGAGATCATTTACTACGCAAATCTCATCCCACAGGGCCGGGTTTGGTGATCCAGAGTCCAGTTGCCTGCCCATCTCCTCTCCCTGGTACGCAGACAGCAAAGTCGCCGCGTTTAGCGAACACACTGACTGTGCCGCATAGCGGTACATTCTCTGCAAAACAGAGGCGGTGAGGCGCTCTGTTTTATTCACTGAAGGTTCTACCTCTGGTGGGCCTGCTAGGCCCAGCTCTCCCATCCCATCAACTTCCAGTTTAGAGTAGCCCTTGGTGGGGAGCTTACTCTTGAACGGGCTGGACCAGTACCTGCCCATCTCCTTCATGCAGATGGGCACGGCTGGCAGAAGTTGTTTAGACGGCGGTAGGGTTGGCGGCAGCCTTTTACCGTCGTATAGGTCTCTTTCCCCCCCTGTAGCATCTTGGGCTGCTGGCCATTGTATGCCCAATTTTGACGCGTCCCGTTTGCAGACCTCATACAGGTTGTTGTCCACTGGGGGGACAACATCAGATGCACTAGGGGGTCTGGGTGGTTCGACAGGAAAAGTGGAGTCATCCTCCTCCTCTTCCATGTCGTCCACGTCAAGGAGGTCAGAGTTGGCATCGCCCTCTGCGTCCTCACCACCCGGCTCCAGTTCGAGCAGTTCCTCAAAAAGTGGAGGCATTTCTGGGGACTCAGCATCCATCATGTCGCCCAGCTCGAAGAAGCTTGCGGCAGGTGGCAGCTGGTTGAGGCTTTTGGGGCAGTTCCAGACAGGCACAGGTTCTGCTTTGTGGATGCCGCCACTCTAAGCCGTCTCTCCCGAATCTTCTCCGGCATTGGCGCACAGTGTAGACAGGACTGTGGGTCCGCCAGAGCCGCCTGGGCGTGTTTAGCGCCCATGCAGGCTATGCACATCGGATGAGGGTCCCTGCCCGAGATGGACGCCCCGCATGAAGCAGGGCACGGGCGGAATGCAGCCTCTTTGGCCTTCAGCTCTGACCCTTTGGCGGGGGTAGCGGCCGACATAGCAACTGAGAAGAGAGGGGAATACACCACAATTAGCCGAGCCTAGCGTTAGCTTAGCTTGACGGTAAATTGTTTCGCTAAGATAAGCTGAGGAAGCTATAGTTCTTCACGGGAAGAAAACGAGAATGATTTGCGAGGGGCGGTCGACTGTGATAATATGAGGAGGCGGGGGCCCAGCACAGTTCGACCTGTCTGTCACTGACAGACGTGGTGTCATTGGAGCTTCCTTAGTTGGTCACGCCGAGGCGATTCCCATAGTGAAACACCGAACGAAGTTAGAAAAAGAACTGTTTTGGTTTGTGAAAATAAAAAACAGATCTTACCTAGAAGAAATAGTGATATCGAGATAACGATCACAGCAGGTATAAATAGAATCATCTAATTTTATGATTTTGATTGAGTGTATGATAGAAGACCACTACATTATTGTGATGTTCTTTTGAAATACAGCTGTATTCCTGTGTATAAAGGTTTTTTTGGCTCCATCAGAGTGTCTGTGCATCTCTCTATTTCTCTCTTCCTCTCTCCTTCAGTGTCTGTGTGGCTGCAACGTTCGTCCTTATCCTGCCACTAACTGGGTCTCTCCCTCTGTTTCCTTTTTCTTTTTAATTGCCACCTTTCACACACGTCCCTCCTCACTGCCTTGTACCTTGCTGCACCGGTGTATAAGTGTAGCACTGTCCACTGCATGGAGTGTGCCACTGTCTGCAGGTTGTATGGTGGTGTTAATCAAAGCTGCATGCAACAAATGGATTGGGGGGCAATCTGGGGGCAACCCACTATTCATTGACTTGTTTACGTTCCTCTTAAAGTGGCTTTAAGTGACATGGCTCAAGTGGAGATGATTTTCTGCACAACAGTCATTTAGGCAGCTTTTTGAACGTTAAGGATTGCTCCTACAGTTAAAGCTGTATATTGCAACAACTGCTGCTGGAAAAAGCAGTTAGCTGCATACCCACAACAACTTAATCTTTGACATATCACCTTTGTCTCAACAAGACATGTAAGAGACCACTAAAGGGAAGGGCGCCAAGTAACGTGACCGTTAAGTTTCAGCACAGCTGTCCTGCTGTGCATCTAACTACAGTGCAGTAATGTCTTCAAACATCCTAACTGATCTGATCTTTCCCTCCTGCTGCTTCAGATGATGGTCAATAGGACTACTGAGGTATACATATGCTCTTTTGATCTTTACAGATTCACCTTACTGTCCCATTTTCTTATTTCCGTTTTATTTCCCTCCATCTTTTATTTCACTTCCACACCACTGCATGGTGTACATAAAGATCATTTGGTTTCTCTTGGTTTGGTATAATAAGAGGTCAACATGCAAGACTGACCCAATGGGCCAAGCTACTGCAGTGTGTCCTGTGCTTGACCTGTCTGCAAATAAAATCAAGATATTTATATCTTGATTTTTATTGTTTTATCCCCAGTTTATACATTTCTTCTCCAGCTCAGGGTGACCCTTTGTTTATTCACACTCAATACATTAACAAATACCTTCAAAAAACGTCTTTATTGAGATGTTAGGTGTATTGATGAATTAGTAATGATCACATTTCTCTCTTGCAAAGTTTTAATTTGATGAATACTGTACTGTTACATTTTTGTGAAAAGCTATTAATGTACAGTATATTGTCCGCAATTCTGATTTGAAATTTTGTGTATGTTGTGTTGCATGTTTTTTAGGGATGCACTATAAGCTGCTAAGTTTAAAACATTATTGGTTAAATTATAGCTTACAACATAATAACTTAAGTATGGTACTTCATAGTGCTTCAATATAAACATGAAGTCATTTAATCAAATTAATATTTACTTTCCCATTTGTGTGCCCGTAAAGCATTCCGATTAGGGTTTTAATTTTTCAAAATTCATGAATTGGCCAACTCATAACAAAGCATAATATTACCACGGTAATATTACAAATTATACATTACACATTTCCAAATTATAAATTATCCTCAGAGGACTTTACAACATGTCCACATACAACATCATCTGTCCCGCAAACCTCATATTGACACGGGACCCTCCTCCCCAGAAAAAAAGCTTTAAATGGAGAGAAGAGGAAGAAACCTCAGGGAGAACAGCAGAGGATGATCCCACTACCATAACGGACAGAAGAGGGATAGATGTTATGTGTACAGAAGGAACAATCAATAGTGAAAATGATTTGAGAAATATTATAAAAGGGCAGAAGACTAAATGTTTACATAATACTAATTTAATATTTATAAAACAGGACATTTTTCAAATTGGACTTAATGCTCAGATTGCATATTGTTTACGCAAAGTCAATATGGCAGTGTATGCCTCTGGATTCTACTGAAACACACTTATCACTAAGACTTTTGATTTGCAATGTTATTTTTATCAAATCTTTAAAATAAAATAAAAGAATAGAAACATTTAAATTGATTAAATTATTTGATTTCAATTTTGTCAATTGTAGACCTCTAAACTCTAAACTTCCTGATCAAGTTGTTCAAATGCATGCTGCTATGTAAATGTCTAAATAACTGGCATATGAAGTTTTTCTCAACAGTACTAATGAATGTTAACATGGTAAGCGGGTAAAGCTTTCAAGGTCTTAACTTTGCTAAAACCTTGGCTTGCATAGTATGTTTTTACCATAGCACCATTTTAAGCTTTTGACTGTGTAAAGTTTTTAAACCATCACGTCACTGTATTCTTCACACTTTTGTAAACAACTTTTTCACATTAAATCGGACCACACTTACAGAATGGCAAGGTAAGGCAAGAATCTCACAACTACTTCAACCTGCTCTGCAATCTAACTTTTCTCACAAATTTCTCATTGCTAACTATATTACTGACATGATGTACAGTGGACATGGTGCACTTTGATGTTGATTAAAAATGTTCCCTCTATGTTTTACTATCATTATTACTATAATTTGGGAGCTAACATTGTTTGTCCACCTTCAAGTTAATTTTTATGACAATCCCTGTATCTGTCCATCCAATTGCTCTGCTTCAGTTTCTTATGTTTTCATTATAAATTGTTTATGGAGGCCTCCTTTTCCTTTTTTTTCGGTGTTTGATAACACGCATGGAAGTGAATTGTGAAAGTGGAATTTCTGAAGGTGTTTTGCGGTTGTTTGTCTGGGTGCTACAGATCGTGACTTTTATTTTATCCTTTGACATTTTATTTAATTTATTTGCTTTCAGTTTGGTTTTTGTTCACCTGTGATTCTTCAACTGCTGCATGCTGGGGAAGACTAAAGATTGGGAGTCACGATTTACTGTCCCATTTCATGAAGTAAAGGCTGATGTCTGACCTCTGTCTCCCTTCTTGTGTGTTTTCCACTCTTCTTCCAGAGTGGATTCACCCCCCTTCATATCGCTGCCCACTATGGCAACGTCAATGTGGCCACACTCCTGCTGAACCGAGGGGCAGCAGTTGATTTCACAGCAAGGGTAGGATTCCAGTCTAATACCTCCCGTATTGTGGGTGATGAGGGAATGCACAAAAACTTCACCGGAACACTACTACTGAAGAAGTATTGTTGGGTATTGTTTTCTACTGGGTTTATAATCATCTAAAGATTCAGGAAACTGTGCGGTTTTTCTACTCCGTGGACTTTTTCCTTTGATATCATCCAAAAAACAAATTCTGAAATTCTATTTTCCAGGCACTCTAGCAGTTTTGCTAAAAATAGCTTATTTTCTCACCTTGCAATCTACTAAGCCTAATGGGATCGCTTGTGTGGCTAATATGGAGGTACGTGGTTAATAGGTGTGAGAGAATGCACTTATCTTCTTAAACCGTGCCTGTATGAGGCAAACCACCCTCCAGTCAACTGACTCAAGTCATGTGGAGCAAATGTTTTTCAGTGTTCGATTAAAGCGTTTCAAGAAAACAACCAAACACTGAATTGTTTGAAAACTTTTTAATGTACATATTTTTTTAATGAAATATGAATTTAGGGAGTCGATGAATAGTCAGTTAATTGTTTCAAGAGGTATGCCTAATACTCACTTTACCTGTTAAATGAATTCACAATTTTGAATTAAATTTTGCAAATTGTGAAATTACTTTTGAACATCACATATTTGATTCAAGAGGTGATTTTATCAAAACCTTACATGTAACTTTTTATTGTTTATGTTTGGCTGGTATTCTTAAATATATTAAACTAGTAATCAGCCCTCATACACAACTTTATTAGTGTGGATTCAGTTTTATTACTACAGTATTTTACAATCACTTTGAACATTTTTTCAATACTTTTAGGTTTTAAGTTTCCTAAACTCTTACCACAGTTAGCACAACATCCATCTGTGTTGGCTATACAATAAACACATTTCTTGTTGCTTTGACACAAAATGCATGGAGTAAACAAAAATTGAAAATGCTTGAACTTCTTTTATACACAAGCTCAACCAAGACCAAAACAATCGATTTTTACTGCCCAATGCTTTCACACTGTAACAGATAACATAATGTTCAAAATCTATCTCATTGGTTACAGTCAAAGTTAACTGTTCATATTGTGAATTGAAACACAAATATATCCCCTGTATTATATTCCATTGCTACTGAGAAACAGCTGATTGAAGTTATGCAAATAATCACAGCTGAACACTGCCAGTTGTGGATAAGGCATGCCAAAAGATTTTTTCCCAAAATGCCTTGCCGGAAAAGATATCAGGCGTGATGTGGATGAGAACATGTGCAATTGCAGAAGACCGAGCAGATTAGGTTAGGTAGTAGATTTATTTTTGGGGGGGCTATTTCTGTTTGTATATTTACGTGGTATTTTTACATACACTATATAAATGGCAGGTATATATATCTTGCGGTAATGTCCTGTTGGGAATTAAGCCTTTACTGAAGCAATTATGTTTCTGTCTACTTTTTGTCAATACAGTAACCGTACATTCTATAAAGCTACTCTGAGATGGGTCATTCATTTTTTGTTCTCAATTTCTGCAGCAAAACAAAATGCATGCATTTACTAAACCCAACAAAACAAAAATATCTAACACAAAACACAAAACACAATCTATGATCCATGTTCTATGAGACCTGACACACATATATATATAAGAATGCAGTTTTTGTAATTCCATCTGACAGTGTTTTTTATGACATTGTTCTATAATTGACTAAATGTTCCTGTTGGAAGAGAATGTGTGTTAGTGTTTTGGTAGACATGGTGTAATGTTTAGTGTGTCGTTGGTGGGTTGGTGCATTAAGAGTTTATGGAACTTTTTAGAAGTATTGAAAAAATTGTCATAGCGATTGTAAAAAAACTGTAATAAACTTTCTTCCTAAAATAAAATGAATGTCACTAAAGGAATTTTCCTCTCCGTAGAATGGCATTACTCCTGTCCACGTGGCCTCCAAACGTGGCAACACTAACATGGTTGCTCTGTTACTAGACCGGGGCTCTCAGATCGATGGTAAAACAAGGGTGAGTATCGTGAGAAGCTAAACTATGGTATTTTCATATTAGTAATGACGGGTTGGCCTATTGTAAGCCTCAACAAACAAGAAAACTTGGGTCAAAAGGGAAAAGGACATTTGTAAAGTTAAATCCTGTCACATTAGGTCAATGCTAGTATGTATTGAATGACTATCGATACGTTTTTGTGTTTGTGTGTTCTGTAGGATGGATTGACTCCCCTACATTGTGCGGCCCGGAGTGGACATGATAGAGCTGTGGAGCTGCTGCTGGAAAGGGGAGCACCCTTGCTGGCCAGGACTAAGGTTTGTCACCAGGTTATTCACCTCTTATACACAAGGGACAGAAGCATGTTTCTCTCTTAATTTTTTAAATGTTGTATTTGTTGGTTAACAGGTTAAAAGTAGTGCGTTTGGTGAGTGCAATTTCCTCAAATAAGCCAATTTACAATTTGTTATAGATACGTGGCGTTACAAGTACAATTTGAAGTGCTACAATTTGTTAGTCTTTTAGTCGAAGTAGAGCGGAGACTGCGGGTCAGGATGTAGGGTTTGACCATGTCCTGGATGTAAGCTGGACCCGATCCATTCACAGCATGGTACGAGAGCACCAATGTTTTGAACTGGATGCGGGCAGCCTCCGGTAGCCAGTGAAGAGAGCGGAGGAGTGGAGTAGTGTGGGAGAATTTCGGCAGGTTAAAGACCAGTCGAGCTACTGTATTCTGGATGAGCTGCAGAGGTTGAATGGCGGTAGCGGGGAGACCTGCCAGGAGAGAGTTGCAGTAGTCCAGGCGGGAGATGACATAAGCCTGAATCAGTACCTGCACTGCCTTCAGAGTGAGAACGTGACGTATTCTCCTGATGTTGTAGAGCGTGTATCTACAGTATCGCGTTATTGCATTGATGTTGGGAGTCAGGGAAAGTTGGCTGTCAAGTGTCACGCCGAGGTTCCTAGCGGTCAAAGTGGGCAAAGTTGACAGTCAAGTCATGGGTCGGAGAGTCTTTTCCCGGAAAGAGAAGTAGTCTTGTCGGGGTTGATTTTCAGATGGTGAGCGGACATCCACTGAGAGATATCAGACAGGCAGAGATCCGTGCCGCCACCTGGGTGCCCGAGTGAGGGAAGGAGAGAATTAGTTGGGTGTCATCGGCATAGCTGTGGTAGAGAAGCCATGCGAACGAATGACAGCGCCGAGAGAGTTGGTGTAGAGCGAGAAGAGGAGGGGACCCATGACAGAACCCTGAGGAACTCCAGCAGTAAGATGACCAGGTTCCGACACAGATCCTCGCCAGGTTACCCGGTAGGTGCGGCCGTCGAGGTAGGACGAGAGAAGGGAGAGAGCAGAGCCTGAGACACCAAGTTCCTGAAGGGAAGAAATAAGGATCTGATGGTTGACTGTGTCAAATGCAGCAGAGAGGTCCAAAAGGATGAGGACAGAGGAGAGAGAGGCGGCTCTAGCAGTGTGGAGTTGCTCTGAAACAGCAAGGAGAGCAGTCTCTGTGGAATGGCCTGCCTTGAAGCCTGACTGGTGGAGGTCAAGGAGGTTGCTAGGAGGAGAGTTGGTTAAAGATCGCACGTTCAAGAGTTTTGGACAAAAAGGGACATGAGGTCCTCATAAAAAATAAAAAAGTTACAATACACACAGTCAGAATTTAATTCTTTAGGCTTTAAACCTCTTCATGGTTCAGTCAAGAACTGTTTTAAGGGATATATTTAATGTAATTTACCCACAATTTTCTTTGTACCTCTTGACTGTTGCTTTGCATGGAAACAACCATGCTATTAGTCTGTTGATTAAGGCTAAAACTATCCAATCCCCATTGTAGCTAGATTTTTATGAACGTTCTGACTTCATTTAAAGTCAATAATGCTTCACTTAAACAATAATAAAATATACCCAAACACTTAGAATCCGAATGAATCTAATGTACACATCACAGACACATAGATAGATAGATATATTGCGTTTTATAATTATGTCGCTAACGTGCTAGGGAGCATTTACACAGACAGCAGACACGGAGCAACACTATACTACACTGTAATAAAAGAGGGGGAAAAGTACAAAATCTTATCGTATTATATTAGTTTTTCTGTTTTTTAAAATGATATACAAAATAATGTATATCATACATTATTTGTAATAAGACATTATCTGTAAATTACAACCCAACTGTTAATTTAGGTATTGGGCTAATTACCTTTATTTTATCATTTTTGAACGGCAAAATTACTGTGTTATAGGTACAGTATTTTAATGTTGTCATAAATTCTACATTTGTGTAAAATAACTCATTATTTGTAATTAAATATTGATCCCATATAAAATTATTGGCAAATATGAACAATTTAACCATTTTCTTTGTAATCTTCAGGTAAATTATAATAGTTTTATATTAATGTGTATTTTTTAATATTCAAACTTTGTAATTCTGGATCTCAATTCAGGTAACAAGTAAAAACACATACAGGCCAATGAATCTGACAAAAGTAAATTGAGTAAAGACTCTTTGCTGTCCTTGCTCCGAAATGGTGGAATGAGCTCTCTGAAGACACCAGGACCGCAGAGAGCCTTCACATCTTCCGCCGCAAACTAAAGACACACCTCTTCAGACTCTACCTCGACTAAAAGACTAACAAATTGTAGCACTTAAATTGCACTTATATATCTATAGCAAATTGTAAATTGGCTTATTTGAGGAAATTGCACTTTATTTTTTCTTGTTCTTCTGAGTTTGAACCCTAGGGTTGAATGCACTTATTGTAAGTCGCTTTGGATAAAAGCGTCAGCTAAATGACGTGTAATTTAATGTAATGTAATGTAGAAAGGGTCCTCTGCTAACCGCAGTGTTCGGATTTTGATTCCCTGCTCAAACATGTCCTGCATCTCAGTTTCCTTAAGCAAAACACCTAAGCTAAAACTGATTATTGCATTGGATGCAAATGTCAGCTGAACCTCAAGAGAGCAGTGTGGCAGAAACATTTGGCCATAATTGATCGTAATAATGCAGAAAAAATCTGTGAAATAGTCTTTGTAAAACCTTGAATGAAAGTGTCCTTAAATATATGTGTTTTCACACTTTCTTTAAATCAGGATACCTTTTTTATTTAGCAGCCGTTGCTGCCAGTCATTGGACCATTTACCCTTTTTTTTTAAAGTTTGACCTTTTAAACAATTTGAAGTTGTGCATTGGTCCAATATTCACTTTTCTATCAGCTCGGTTTTAATCTCCATCCGTGTCCATCAAACTAAATGAGCTCTCTTTCACATTTAAGAATGGGCTGTCTCCTCTTCACATGGCCGCTCAAGGCGACCATGTTGAATGCGTCAAACACCTTCTGCTGCACAAGGCTCCTGTTGACGATGTCACGCTGGACTACCTAACAGCTTTGCATGTAGCAGCTCACTGCGGCCACTACAGAGTCACCAAACTGCTCCTCGATAAGAGGGCCAACCCCAACGCCAGGGCCCTGGTATGAAACAAATTATTATTATTATTATTATTATGGAGCAATCCTCCAAAAGGAAAGATCAAGCTAATGACTGAACAGTTTCTGATGAATATCATTTAGCTCTTTAAATATCGTCTGGGCTCATCCTCTACTTTGTCTGTGTGTGTAACAGAACGGCTTCACTCCGCTGCACATAGCCTGTAAGAAGAACCGAGTGAAAGTGATGGAGCTGCTTGTCAAATTTGGAGCCTCCATCCAGGCCATTACCGAGGTACTTGACCTGAATGAGAGCAAATGTTTTTTTGAACCTACTGAGACATCTTGATGTGTCTGGGTCTGTTTGGTATCAACTCACACCATACCAAAAACAAGTTCTGGATAGTAGGTTAACAACAGTTTTCAATCAATCCTGAAACTGAAACTTTTTATTCTGGTATTAATAAAACTAAACATATAATTAGGGTCCTTGCTACGACTAGCCGTAGAGGAACCTATTGTATTTCAAGGAATTATTAGGGTCCTCGCTACGACTAGTCAGAGAGGAACCTATTGTATTTCATGGAATTATTATACTCTCACGCAACAATTGCCCTTTTGGGGACTTATTATTCAAAAAGTTGTTAAATTTGGCATGCATAACAGAACTAGTGAAAAATGTGATAATTTGGGGTATAATGAAATGTCCCTATAGCGCCCCCTATAGGGCCACACTAGGCCAGATGTATTCCAAAATGGATTAAATTCATTATTTTCCTCAACATTCTACACACAACCCATAATGACAAAGTGAAAACTGTTTTTTGCAAATCTGTTAAAAATAAAGAACGAAAACATAACATGTACATAAGTATTCACAGCCTTTGCTCAATACTTTGTTGAAGCACCTTTGGCAGCAATTACAGCCTCAAGTCTTCTTGGGTATGATTCCACAAGCGTGGCGCAGTTTCTCCCATTCTTCTTTGCAGAACCTCTCAAGTTCCATCAGGTTGGATGGGGAGCGTCGGTGCACAGCCATTTTTAGATCTCTCCAGAGATGTTCAATCGGGTTCAAGTCTGGGCCACTCAAGGACATTCACAGAGTTGTCCCGAAGCCGCTCCTTTGTTATCTTGGCTGTGTGCTTCGGGTCGTTGTCCTGTTGGAAGATGAACCGTCACCCCAGTCTGAGGTCCAGAGCGCTTTGGAGCATGTTTTCATTGAGGAGGTCTCTGTACATTGCTGCATTCATCTTTCCCTCAATCCTGACTAGTCTCCCAGTTCCTCCCGCTGAAAAACATCCCCACAGCATGATGCTGCCACCACCATGCTTCACTGTAGGGATGGTATTGGCCAGGTGATGAGCAGTGCCTGGTTTCCTCCAGACATGACGCTTAGCATTCAGGCCAGAGAGTTTAATCTTTGTTTCATCAGACCAGAGAATTTTGTTTCTCATGGTCTAAGAGTCCTTCAGGTGCTTTTTTGCAAACTCCTGGCGGGCTTTCATGTGCTTTTTACGGAGGAGTGGCTTCCGTCTGGCAACTCTACCAAACAGGACTGATTTGTGGATTGCTGCAGAGGTGGATGTCCTTCTGGAAGGTTCTCCTCTCTTCATAGAACAACGCTGGAGCTCTGTCAGAGTGACCATCGGGTTCCTGGTCACCTCCCTGACTAAGGCCCTTCTCCCCCCATCGCTCAGTCTGGCTGGGCGGCCAACTCTAGGAAGAGTCCTGGTGGTTCCAAACTTCTTCCAGATGACCAGATGATGGAGGCCACTGTGCTCATTGGGACTTTCAATGCTGCAGAAATCTTTCTGTACCCTTCGCCAGATCTGTGCCTCGATACAATTCTGTCTCGGAGGTCTACCGATAATTCCTTGGACTTCATGGCTTGGTTTATGCTCTGATATGCACTGTCAACTGTGATACCTTATATAGACAGGTGTGTGCCTTTCTCAATCATGTCCAATCAACTGAATTTAGCACAGGTGGACTCCAATCAAGTTGTAGAAACATCTCAAGGATGATCA